>NC_090445.1:306869094-307521914 GCF_031143425.1 Pleurodeles waltl | reverse complement strand
TCTTTGGGGCCATCTGAAGCTTTAAGTTGGCAGTTGCACTAAGATGCACACGCGGTAGGTTTTGGAGGACCAAAGTAACTGTAAGGCCTTCTCTTTGGCAGTACTGCAAGTAATGTGAGGTCTCCTCTCTTGTGCCCCTAAAATCAACCAACCAAGAAAAACATGAAGTTAGTGAAATGTAGCATTGTTGCAAATTGAAATAGCACAGACAAATCCAATCGTAATGCAGTTAATTACTTAGGTAATGAATATCAATTTAATCAAACATTTTTCAGTCAAATCACACCACTATACCATAAAATTTAATTTCTAATCAGGCAGCACAACATGCAGATACAACTCTGCTTTATCTCCATCTGTTTTGAAGGGGCACTTGGGTAGTCAGAGAGAGGTGCATGGGTCAATGGAATAATGCTTTAAAAAACCTATGGTGGTAACGTGGTCCTGGGGAAATGGAATAATCACTAAAAAAAATCAATTATGCTGCTGATTTGTCTACAGTGCTCCACAATCAGGGTGTCCAGGAAGAAATGGAATTATTATACACCTAAAGAACCCAAATGCTGTAGTGCGGCTGTGCGTCTTTGGTGAATGTATGGAGGAATGGATGTGGATGGATGCATTAGGCAAAATGGAGGATTAATTAAAATAAAAATAAAAAATATATAAAAAACTAAATTAAAAGTATAATAAAAAACAAGAAATGTAAAAAAATAAAAAATAAATGTAAAATACAAACTAAAATAAACAACTGAATTAAAAAATAGTAGAATAAAAAAATGATAATAGAAAATAAAAATAAAGAATTAAAATAGAAACGTAAATTTAAAAAATGATCACTAATTAACAATGTTTGTATGTAAGACTATGACAAAGACACACTGGCTGGATGCACAAAATGGCTGCCAGCCACATTGTCAAACAAGAAGAAGGAGCAATGGGGCGTGGCAAATAAAAAACACATGCAAGGTTAATCAAAGGAACACTGGCTGGATAGACAAAGGCCCTCATTACTACCCTGGCAGTCGGTGGTAAAGCGGCTGTAATACAGCCAACAGGCCGGTGGTAAAAAAAAATGGAATCATGACCACGGCGGAAACCGCCAACACAGACAGCCACTTTAACACTCCGACTGCCACGGCGGAAACAACAAACACCGTGGCGGTAACCGCCAACAGTAAGATGGAAGACAAGGTTCCGCCCACTGTATTACAAGAGGCCTATCTGCCACCTTTTCCGGGGCGGTACCAATGCCGTTAAAAGCACTGCGGAACCAGTGTTCAGAAGGGAAACGATTCGCCTCTCGACACTCAAGGAATAACCAGGACGCCATGGATCCCGAGCTGCACGTCCTTCCCATGCTGGTGTATCTGCTCATATACCAGGAGTACCAACGCAGGCGACGATGACCATGGTGAGTACTGCACCTAGCACACAGGAGAGGGGGGAGAAAAAAGAGAGTGACACACACACACGCAACACGCAACACCCCCACCCTCACCCTCACCCCCAACACCATACACATGAACACATGCAACAAAATTACATATACACCCCTTAACCCTCTGGAATAATGCAAGGATAAAAGGAATGGAGTCAAATTAGTGTAATATTAGAAATTTAGAGAAATACATTTATAAATAAATAAACAATATATATAAAATGAGGGTCAATGTCCACACAAAAATAGTCCGTGGCCCACTGGGTCATAACACATAGGCCAAGCCCACACTTGACTCCTGCCTCAAAACAGAGAGAACACTGCAGGGGCATCAGATCGAAAACACAAAGGGACCTCAGGGGGACAGGGAAAGGGGGGGGCACCTCAGCTGGAAGATGGTACTACGCCACTGCTCCTGGAGGGGTCTCCATGCCCACTGCTTGGTCCTGGGGAGTGCAAAGCCACAGTCTCTCAAGTGGGTGGTTTGCCCACTGCTTGTTCCTGGGGAGTGCAAAGCCACAGTCTCTCAAGTGGGTGCTTTGCCCACTGCTTGATCCTGGGGAGTGCAAGGCCATAGTCTCTCAAGTGGGTGCTTTGCCCACTGCTTGCTCCTGGGGAGTGCAAAGCCACAGTCTCTCAAGTGGGTGGTTTGCCCACTGCCTGGTCCTGGGGAGTGCAAGGCCACAGTCTCTCAAGTGGGTGACTTCTTCCACTGGTTCTAGAGGGGGCTTTGTGCCCAGTGTGCTTCATCCTGCCAAGGCTAGGGTGAGTGGATGCCTTAATCCACTGGTTCTGGAGGGGGCCTTGTGTCCAGTGTGCTTCATCCTGCCAAGGATATGGTGAGTGGATGCCTTCTTCCACTGGTTCTGGAGGGGGCTTTGTGCCCAATGATGCAGCACTTGGGGGGTGCCAGGTCTCAGTCCCTCACCTGGGTGTCAGAGCCACGAGATTTGCAGTGGCCAGGATGCATGATAGTCCATGGAGGCAGGGCTACAGTCCATCAACCGGCGGCTACTGCTGCACTGTGGTGGTAGTGCCGGTACTGGTGGGGGTGCTGCCAGTGGTGGGGGGAGGTTCCAGCCCTACTCCTGCAGCCTCAGATGGCTGCCCACTGCCAGCAGTGATGCTGCTATCAGCGGTCCAGGTGGTGGAGCTTGCAGCGGGGCTTGAGGCGGTGCTGCCCACGGTGCAGGTGCGGTGCTGCCAGTGGTGGGGGGAGGCTCCAGCCCTTCTCCTGCAGCCTTGGACGGCTGCCCACAGGGGCTGCTGCTGACAGTAGTGGTGCTTGTGGCAGTGCAGGTGGCGGTGCAGGTGGTGGTACTTGCGGCGGTGCAGGTGGTGGTGCTGGCCACAGTGCAGGGTGTGGTGCTGGCGGTTGTGCTGGTAGGCACCAGGCCTTCACCTGCAGGCCCGGACAGTGGAAGTGCCTTGGCTGATGTTTTGTGCCCCTTCCTGCCCTTGGCAGATTGTGGTGTCACCTTGGGTCTTGGCAGCTGGAGTCTTTGACGTGGACTTGCTGGGTGGTTGTGGCTCCTTCTCCTTGCTGGATGCTGTCCCCTTCTTGACCTTGCCAGGTGGCGGAATCTTCTTGGCCTTTGCAGGGGTTTGTGGCACACTGGCTCGGCTGACGGGTGCACCCTTAGAGCCTCTGACAGCTGCAGAAACCACAGCGGATGTGGACTTGGTGGCTGAGGTGCTGGGCTGGGTTCTGGCCACCCTGGCCCAAGGTGAAGGACGGGGGGAGGGGTAGGGAAGAGCTCAATGTTGGCTAGGAAAAGCTTCTTAGGGATATTGGGGCAGGGAAGGGGGGAAGGTTTGGGAGTGGAGGAAGAGGGAGTGCTTGTAGGAGGTGTCAGTCTGCTGTGTTTGGGTGCAGGTGCATGAGCTGGATGCTGTTGTGAGGTGGATGGCTGTTGGGTGGGTGTGTGCTTGCGTTTGTGTACTTTGGGAGGAGGGGTCACAGACACAGTGGGAGAGGACACAGGGGACGTGTGCATGGATGTGGGGATGGTGACTGCCTGTGAGGGATGTGTAGTAATGGGCGTGCTGGTGATGGAGGTAGTGGATGAGTATGTAGTACATGCAGGTGTGAGTGGAGACACTAATGGAAGGAAGGTGGATGACAAGGAGGAGGGGGACACAGTGGAGGCAGTGGATGTTGGTATGTCTGAATGGGGATGGAGCTCTGTGAGATGAAGTGTGGTGCTTGTGTTTGCCTGAGCCACTTCTATGTGTTGATTTGGGTGAATGCTGGTCTGAAGGTATGCTTGGGATAGACTGGGGTTTAGGGGTTTGGTGACTGGGTAGAGGAAGTTGGAGGGGGGAGTATGGAGACAGGGACAATGGCTGCCATCAGTGAGGAGGCCAGAGCCTGAAATGTTCTCTGTTGGGCCGCCACGCCAGAGTCTGTGCCCTCCAGGTATGCATTTATTTGTTGTAAATGGCTCTCGACACCCTGGATGGCATTCAGAATGGTTGACTGCCCCACAGTGAGGGATCTCAGGAGGTCAAAAGCCTCCTCACTGAGGGCAGCAGGGCTGACTGGGGGAGGACCTGAGGTGCCTGGGGCGCAGGAGATGCCCACCCTCCTGGGTGAGCGGGCATGGGAAACACACTGAGGGACTGCTGGAAGGATGGTGCTGGTAGGGAGGGTGGCAGCTGTACCTGTTGTTCGGGTGGGCACAGAGGTGTCCGCCACCGCCAGGGAGCTTCCATCAGAGGAGTCACTGTCTGTAGTGTTCCCTCCTGTCTCCATCGTGGTGCTCCCCTCGCCCTCCATCCCACTGGTGCCCTCACCGTCTGTGGATTCGGCCTCCAGACCCATGTAGGACGCAGCTCCCTCCGTCGCAGGTGCCTCTGCTCCTCCACTAGATGACGCTAATGCACACAAGGACAGGGTGACAAAACAAAAAGAAGGGGGGAGACAGAGGATACACTTGGTCAATTCCAGCAACAACACTATTGTTGGTCTACACAACACACAGGGAGCAGCCCTATGCACTAGGCCATCCAATACAAAGATAGTCACCAGCCCATGGGTTACATAGCATAACGCCATCAGCTGCACACCTGAAAAAAACAGGGCACTGACCAGTAGTAGATGCCCACTAACACCATTGGGGTTGGAGTGCTTCAGAGCCTGCCCAACCAGGGACCTACCCTGCCATGTTCGCCCCCGCCCGAGGGGCACCCACAGTCCACATCCCCACCCAGGTAAAACCTTAACAGTCATGATTCTGAATCTGTTCTCACCCCCTTGTGGCTGCTGTGATGCCCTCAGGTGCCCATCCAACTCCGGATCGGCCACCACCAGATTGCAGAACATCAGGGGGGTCAGGGTACGACGGGCACCCCTTCCTCGTTGGGAGGCCAGCCCCAGCTGGGCCTCCGCCATCTCCCTTGCCCAGCGGCGCAGGTCCTCCCACCATTTGCAGCAGTGGGTGCTCTGCCTGTCAAAGACCCCCAGGGTCCGCACCCCCTTGGCGATGGCACGCTAAATACCCTTTTTCTGATGGGTGCTGACCTGCAGGAAAAATACAGCAGAAAAGGGATTATTCATACCGTCCAGACTGTCATACTCATGGCCCACCATATCCATCCCATCCCCTTCCACACATACATTGACTACCATACATGCAGCACTCTTCCCAGGACACCTCTGAACCCCTACCCTAAATGTGGCTTACACACACAGCACTCCTTACATTCATTGCCCACGCATTGTGCTCACAGTGAACTCACCTGTCTGTCTGGAGGACCACAGAGTAAAGTGTACTGGGGTAGGACCCCATCCACCAGTCTCTCCAACTCCTCAAAGTGAAGGCAGGGGCCCTTTGTCGCTTCCAGACACAGGAGAGCAGCACTTGCAGTGTAGGTCCTCTCCTGTTGAAGGTCAGTTAGCAAGTGAATAGATAGAAAATGGCGGTCACATCCACTGTGTTGCGTACCGTCACCGCCGGTGTACATCGCCATTGGCTCCTTGAACCCATAGGGCCTAATGTTAACCAACATGAAGTTGCCCTGCGGTCATCGACCGCCGACCGCTATGGCACACAACGTCAGCGGAATTACCTAATTTCCACTTGTCCCTCCTCACAGGTCAGGCAGCCGCCATTTCAGAGGTGCACAGGCCATGGCACCTAACTGCGTCACAGCAGACATTGGCACGTCAACTGACTCGGATTCACATACTGGTTCTGTAAAGGAAAAGATGCATCATTATTTCAATAGATGTGTGAATATGACCCCCTGCTCACCGTTTTCCTCCCTAGACTTCAACCGCTGAGGATGAATATGAGATGGAGACATCCTCCAGTGTACAGACCCCTGGTGAACCTGGCGACAATGGAGGACAGACACATTATCCTAACCTTCAGGCTTGATAGGGCCACAATCTAAGAACTGTGTGCCCAATTGGAGCCAGACCTGATTTCAGTTATCCGCCACCCCACAGGTGTCCCCCATCATGTGCAGGTCCTGTCAGTGCTCCATTTCCTGGCAAGTGGTTCCTTCCAAGCGACAGTGGCCATGGCATCAGGGATGCCACAGCCTATGTTCTCCAACGTGTTGACCAGAGTGTTGTCTGCCCTGCTGAAACACATGCGCAGCTACATCGTATTCCCACAGGTGGAGGATTTGGCAACAGTAAAAGCTGACTTCTATGTCCTGGGACATATCCCCAACATCATTGGTGCCATTGATGGTACACATGTAGCATTTGTTCCCCCCCCCCCCCGGAGGAATAAACAGTGTTCAGGAATAGGAAAAGCTATCACTCTCTGAATGTGCAGATGGTGTGTTTGTAAGACCAGTACATATCCCATGTGAATGCCAAGTATCCTGGCTCTGTGCATGATGCCTTCATCTTGAGGAATAGCAGCATTCCATATGTGATGTCTCAACTCCAGAGGCACAGGGTGTGGCTAATAGGTGAGCCCATGGTCCCCACCCAGTTGATGTAGGTATATGGGTGTGGGGTTGTCCCTAAGGGTGAGTGTATGTCTAACAGGTATCCCTGGAATATTTGCAGGTGACTGGTTACCCAACCTCTCATGGCTACTGACCCCAGTGAGGAATACCAGGAAAAGGGCAGAGGAACGTTACAATGAGGCACATGGGCGAACAAGGAGGATCATTGAAAAAACCTTTGGCCTCCTGAAGGCCAGGTTCCAGTGCCTCCATCTGACAGGTGGATCTCTGTACTACTCACCCAATAAGGTGTGCCAGATCATCACTGCATGTTGCACAACCTGGCCTTGAGACGCCAGGTGCCTTTTCTGCAGGAAGATGAGCCTGGAGATGATCTTGTGGCAGCGGTGGAGCCTGTGGACAGTGAGGAAGAGGAGGCAGAGGAAGAAGATGTGGACAACAGAAGATCACTCATACAACAGTACTTCCAGTGACACACAGGTAAGACACTGTAATTTCACTTTACTTTTCAGTTTTGTGTTTGACATTGAACATGGCAGCCTGATTTCCCTATTTCTATGGCCACTTACTGTACCCTTTGGCATCTCTATTTTCAGATCTCTGTGCCCCATTCTGGCTCCTGGTGTGTTTACTGCTGCCCACTACAGGTTATACCTATGTTAATATTACGGTTGATTAGAAATGTAATGTTTGCAGTTTGTGAAACTAATACATTTGTCATATAATCCACAGGCTCCATACCTGAATTTGTTCAAAGGGTTTTTATTTAGGTGCTAATAAGTGGAGAGGGTATTGCAATGGGCTGAGTTGATGATGGAGGAAAGTCCAGGGTAGAGTCCAGTCTATTGGTATTACAGGTACATTGTCCAATGAGGCAATGGAAGGGGAGCAATAGCAGTTCAAGGTGAACAGGGTGACAGAGTGGGACAGACGGGTGACAATCAGGAGAGTCTTATTTCCTGTGGGGGTCTTGGAAATGTTCTCTGGCTTCTGTCTGATCGCAGGGACTGTTTGCGGGGTGGTTCTCCTTCTGCAGGGGGTGGAGTGCTGGTGGCCTGTTGGTCCAGTGGCGGGCCTCCTGCCCACTAGCACCTGCGGAGGTGGAGGGCTGTTCATTGGTGTGGCTAGTGTCAGTGGCCCGTTGGTGTGCCACTGCCTCCCTCATGGTGTTGGCCATGTCAGCCAGCAACCCTGCAATGGTGACCAGGATGGTGTGGATGTGTTTGAGGTCCTCCCTGATCCCCAGGTACTGTCCCTCCTGCATCAGGTGGGTCTCCTGCAACTTGTACAGTATCTGGCCCAAGGTCTCCTGGGAATGTTGGTATGCTCCCAGGATCCCTGCAAGTGCCTCGTGGAGAGTGGGTTCCTTGGGCCTGTCCTCCCCCTGTCGCACAGCAGTCCTCCCAGTGTCACTGTTGTCCTGTGCCTCTGTCCCCTGAACCGTGTGCCCACTGCCACTGGCCCTAGGTCCCTGATCGTCTTGTGTTTGTGGGGTTGCCTGGGGTCTCTGTAGTGGTGGACACACTGCTGATTGACGTGTCCTGCGGATAGAGGTATGGGTCCGCTGGGTGGGTGCGATACTGGTGTTTCCTGAGGGGAGAGGATCTGTGGTGGTATGGGACTGTGGCAGGGTAACCAACTGTCCAGAGGTCCCTGATGGGCCAGGTTGGTCATCGTGATCCAGGCGGGCAGAGCTGCTGTCATCACTGTGGGCTTCTTGAGGGGGGGACTGGATGTGGCTGGCACCTCCTCTCCGGTGACATTGAGTAGGGGTCCTGTGGGGATGTAAATGCAGTGTTATTGTATCTGCATGTGCCATCTTGTGCACAGATGTGTTTCCCTGTATGGTTGTGATTGCCCTGTCAGCTTTGCCTTGTGTGAGTGGTGATTTTGTGGGTTAGGTGATTATCTCTAATGTGCATGCTTTAGTGTTGGGTGTCCATGCAGGTCTGTGATTGGTGTCCATACATTGGTGTGGCATGCAGGGCTTGGTATTGGGATGGGTGGGTTGTGATAGTGGGGTATATGTGAGGTGGTGGAGTGATCGGGGTGAGGGTAGGGGTAGGTGTTTGGAGATGGCATGCAGGTAGGGTGGGGAATATAATAGTAAAGATTTGACTTACCAGAGTCCTGTCCTCCTGCTATTCCTGTGAGGCCCTTAGGATGCATTATTGCCAAGACTTGCTCCTCCCATGTTGTTAGTTGTGGGGGAGGAGGTGGGGGTCCACCACCAGTCATCTGTACGGCTACCTGGTGTCTTGCAACCACAGAACGCACCTTCCCCCGTAGGTTGTTCCACCTCTTCCTGATGTCATCCCTTGTTCTGGGGTGCTGTCCCACGTCCTGTCCATGACTCTCTGCCATAGCTCCATCTTCCTTGAAATGGACGTCTGCTGCACCAGTGATCCGAAAAGCTGTGGCTCTACCCGGATGATTTCCTCCACCATGACCCTTAGCTCCTCCTCTCAAAACCTGGGGTGTCTTTGGGGTGCCATAGATGTGGTGTGAGTGGTATGTGTGAGGGTATGTGGGGTAATGTGTTGGGGTGTGTGCTGTGAGGTGCGTGGATGGTGTATGGGTGATGGTGTTCTGTGGCTCAGATTGAGTGGGTGCTCCTGGTTTGTCTCTCTCTCTCTCAGTGACCAATCTTTTTTGTTGTTGAAAGGGTTTTGGGTAATGTGGGTGCGTGTTTTATATTAGATTGGGTGTGTGGGTGTGGTGTGTGTATGTATGTCAGGTGAATGTATTTTGAATTGTCCAATGTGTTGTAGTTTTGTTAGTGTGTGCTTATTTTGAGCGCGGCGGTGTGTACCGCCAATGATTTACCGCGGTTGAAAGCCCGCTGCAGTGATTCGTGGGTCCTGATGCTGTGGGCGTATTTCTGTTGGCGTAACGGTGTGGGTTTTGGTACCCCCAGTTTATCACTGACCTTCGGGCAGGCGGACTTGTGTGGGTGTCTGTATAGTGGCGGATTTCTCTGTGTGGGACATAATACCTGTAGTGGTATACCACCGCGGTCACGGTATGTTGGCAGCCGTCAGCACGGTGGTAGGCGGCATTTACCACCAATGTTGTAATGAGTGTCAAAATGTCTGCCAGCCACATAGTCAAACAACATCAAGGAGCAAGGAGGCATGACAAGCAAATAACACAGGCAAGCCTAGGGCAAAGGGACACTGTCTGGATGGACAAAATGGCTGGCAACCAGATGGTCAAACAACAAGAAAATGCAAGGGGGCATGGCAAACAAAGAACACATGCAAGCCTATGGCAAAGGCACACTGGCTGGATGGACGAAATGGGCCTCAGCCACATGGTCAAACAACAACAAAAATCAAGAAGGCATGCATACAAAGAACACATGCAAGCCTTTGGCAAAGGTACACTGGGTGGATGGACAAAATGGCTGCAAGCCACATGGTCAAACAACAAGAAGGAGCAAGGAGGCATGGCAAACAAATAACACATGCAAGCCTATGGCAAAGAAACACTGGCTGGATGGACATTGACAATGTTCAGCATTCTGTCCATCACTTGTTGTTTTTGCTTTGTCGCCCTAAGTGGGAAGGGTATGCCCAGACGTGGGTCCCGTGCTTCCCATGCCACTGGATTCAAGCTAGCCTGGCTGATGAGGGGTGAAACCCCGAAACCGGTCCCAGGATGCTTGTTTCCGGTCCAGTGAGGACCTGGCTTGGCAGTTCGGGCTGGACTGTTCCCATGAGGAACAGGGTCAAGACTGATTTGCATATGGCTGGGTCCAAACTGGGGTGGCATGGTGAGCAAAAGAACGATGGATTAAACCCAGATCTGTGACTGGGGGTGAGTGTTTGACAATGTTCAGCATTCTGTCCATCACTTGTTGTTTTTGCTTTGTCGCCCTAAGTGGGAAGAGTATGCCCAGACGTGGGTCCCGTGCTTCCCATGCCACTGGATTCAAGCTAGCCTGGCTGATGAGGGGTGAAACCCCGAAACCGGTCCCAGGATGCTTGTTTCCGGTCCAGTGAGGACCTGGCTTGGCAGTTCGGGCTGGACTGTTCCCATGAGGAACAGGGTCAAGACTGATTTGCATATGGCTGGGTCCAAACTGGGGTGGCATGGTGAGCAAAAGAACGATGGATTAAACCCAGATCTGTGACTGGGGGTGAGTGTTTGACAATGTTCAGCATTCTGTCCATCACTTGTTGTTTTTGCTTTGTCGCCCTAAGTGGGAAGGGTATGCCCAGACGTGGGTCCCGTGCTTCCCATGCCACTGGATTCAAGCTAGCCTGGCTGATGAGGGGTGAAACCCCGAAACCGGTCCCAGGATGCTTGTTTCCGGTCCAGTGAGGACCTGGCTTGGCAGTTCGGGCTGGACTGTTCCCATGAGGAACAGGGTCAAGACTGATTTGCATATGGCTGGGTCCAAACTGAGGTGGCATGGTGAGCAAAAGAACGATGGATTAAACCCAGATCTGTGACTGGGGGTGAGTGTTTGACAATGTTCAGCATTCTGTCCATCACTTGTTGTTTTTGCTTTGTCGCCCTAAGTGGGAAGGGTATGCCCAGACGTGGGTCCCGTGCTTCCCATGCCACTGGATTCAAGCTAGCCTGGCTGATGAGGGGTGAAACCCCGAAACCGGTCCCAGGATGCTTGTTTCCCGGCCAGTGGGGACCTGGCTTGGCAGTTCGGGCTGGACTGTTCCCATGAGGAACAGGGTCAAGACTGATTTGCATATGGCTGGGTCCAAACTGGGGTGGCATGGTGAGCAAAAGAACGATGGATTAAACCCAGATCTGTGACTGGGGGTGAGTGTTTGACAATGTTCAGCATTCTGTCCATCACTTGTTGTTTTTGCTTTGTCGCCCTAAGTGGGAAGGGTATGCCCAGACGTGGGTCCCGTGCTTCCCATGCCACTGGATTCAAGCTAGCCTGGCTGATGAGGGGTGAAACCCCGAAACCGGTCCAAGGATGCTTGTTTCCGGTCCAGTGAGGACCTGGCTTGGCAGTTCGGGCTGGACTGTTCCCATGAGGAACAGGGTCAAGACTGATTTGCATATGGTTGGGTCCAAACTGGGGTGTCATGGTGAGCAAAAGAACAATGGATTAAACCCAGATCTGTGACTGGGGGTGAGTGTTTGACAATGTTCAGCATTCTGTCCATCACTTGTTGTTTTTGCAAAATGGCTGCCAGCTACATGGTCAAACAACAACAACAACGAGTAAAGATGCATGGGGAACAAAGAAAGAACATGTGCAAGGCTATGGCATAGGAACACTGGCTGCATGCACAAAATAGCTGCCAGCCAAATGGTCAAACAACAGCAAGTAGCAAGGAGGCATGGCAATCAAGGAACACATGCAAGACTATGGCAAAGGGACACTGTCTGAATGAACAAAATGGCTGTCAGCCACATGGTCACACAACAACAACAAGGAGGCATGGGAAACAAAAAAAGAACACATGCAAGCCGATGGCACAGGAACACTGGCTGCATGCACAAAATGGCTGCCAGCCACATTGTCAAATAATAGCTGCGAACAAGGAGGTATGGAGAACAAAGAATACATGCAAGCCTATGGATGTAGACTACACAAAATGGTCCCGGCCACATGGCATAGAGAACAAACACATATGGTGAACAATGACAAAGACACACACACTGGCAATAAGGCAGCATGGTGGTAACACTGAAGAAAACACTAACATTAATTCCGCAAGGCAATACACGAAAATTAACTCATCTAAAAAAAATTCACAACAACAGTACATATATCCTCCTATTACATAACATATTACCACACAAGATCTACACTTTTGTAAAAACATGAAATGCAAAAAATAACTAACATTTTGAATTTAATCCAATGCCATCCCTGCCCTGGGGGAATTTTTTAAAACATATATCACTGAAACATTTATGTCTTGCACTGATGACTTTTAGTTCTAGTCCTACTGGCTAGATGGCCCTTTGGATATCAAGGCCACATAATAAAATAATATTGCAAATGGTACAAACATGTAGAAAAGGTACTGTGTAACAATTGCCCTTCACAAAAGATGAAAAATAAGTGAAATGCAAAATAAGTAACTAGCCCCAAAGTACAAAGAGATACCGGTGCATGCCCAAGCAAACAAACAACACCCCTATTCAATAGCTTTTTAACTAACTTGTGTGATTTCACAAAAACAAAGTCCTTAAATCTACAGGTAGATCAAGGAGACAGAGAGAATGATCCTTCCACCTTGAAATCCAAGTTAAAATGTGACCTGGATGTAGACAAAGCACTGGGAGGAGCCTGCTGGACAGGAACAGGAAGTTGGAGTCTCTGGGGCACTTCTCTCGTGTTTGAAAAAATACTTCTCAATCTAAAAATCAACTTATAGGGTCCATTGGAGAAGAACATTCACTCAAAAAACACTTTTAAACTACATTTACATGTATCTGAAGTAGAAAATCTACTTAACATGCATTTGCGCTCGTGAGCAGGACTTTTTTTGCTGATATTGAGGTTGGAAGGAGCACAAGTGAACTCAAAGTCTTGCACCCATGGGCGGAAACAATCCGATCAAATGCAAAGTCGTGTGAGCCCTCGCTAGCGGCCAAGGAGTTTCGTGGAACTTGAGAGAGAGCTCCAAAACCCAATCTCAGGTGCGCGAACTCTGCTCTGCGCCGGATTGCAGAGTGCAAAAACTCTGCGCTATGCCATGTAGCGCAAAGCGCCGGAGTTCTGAAAACTCCATTGGTGGAGCGGATTTCAATACCAGGGCCTAAATATAACCACACTGTAACATAACATAACCATACCCTACTATAACGTAACCATTACATAACATAATTTAACCATACCATGACATAACCATACCACACTAGAGCATAACATAACCATATAATACCATGCCGTACCATACCATACCATAACCATAACTTTCGCTGTAATCAGACTTTATTTCGGATATTGCCATAAAAGCAGGTAGAACAATATATAAGAAAAAATAATAAAATCTTTAAAACATTAAAATCCGTAAAATCATGACAAATAAGAAAATTATTAAGACACAAAAGCATAGAACCTTGAAGCATATGAGGGAGGCATCACATATGTTACAATATAGACCTAAAATTATTTTCAGAGCTCCAAGTGGTAATTATATACTATAACATAAGCCAATAGTCCATTAAAAAAGGCAGCGGAAAATTTGTGAGATCATAGGATCAGCAGGGTACAAAATAAGCTCACATAAGCCTTAAGTATGGACTGGGCGACCATTTTCTGTCTCTGTCTCCATATATATAAGAAAGTGGGAAACAGCAAATACTACTGGTTGAGCAATGTCTGCCTTAAGTATACGACTTTTGATTTTGTAGTTCCTGGTGCCCAGATTGCAGCATAATGGCAAAATCAATTTCCTCCTATATGCATCACATTGTGGACAAAAATACAGGATGTGATCTACAGTTTCCCTAGTGGCAGGGCAGAAAGGACAGCTCAAGTCAAGTTTGGCATCCACATGGGGACATTGCTACTTGGCAATAAAGGCCTGGAGTAGCAAGGACCCGGCAAGGAACTTAAAATTGAGAGAGCTGGTGGCTCGGGCTCAATTGCATCCATAAACTCCTCCAACCCATAAACATCTCTAAATTCTAAGACGCTCACTGACCTGCAGGATGTACCACCTACATGACTCAAATGCAAGTCCTTGAGCATGGATTTGGAGACCCCACATGACATTCCTGGATGGGCCCAAATCTTTCCAATCCCAATCTCTTCAAGGCAGTGACTGATGAACCCCAACCATGGGATCATAAAAGCACTAGGCAGTTTTAAAATCTCTTGCAGGCCAATCCGAAATGGCAATCAGCATGCTGAGGATCAAATTGTTCCCCAGTAAAATATTGGTCTGAGTCTGCCTCTGGGGACTACAGGACGAATCCCGAGGTCTAATCTAAGTGGCATTAATGTGGTGCCGGAAGGAAGGTTGGTAAGGAGTCACAGAAAGATTTTTGATACCCATTGGGTGTTTTGGGATCAGTAAGGTGCTGTTCGCAAACAGGAGTGTGGGGACCTTTCTATTAGCTAGACATGTGCCATCATGATTACAAAGCTCTAAGGGTTTTACCAGGTCATTGATATATAGCAGGAATACGGTAGGAGCTATCACACACTCCTGCCTTATCCCCGGGGATGGGGTCTGTCAACTCCCCAGCAGGGCCATATCTGACCTGCATGTAGTTGCATAAATGAAGCCTCCTGAATATGTCAATCAAGTATTTCAGAACCCCCATGTTTGTTAGGACTACCCACAAACCTTCCCTGGGAACTAAATCAAAAGCTGACTGAAGGTCAACAAAAATAACATAGGGGCACCCACCCACCAGTGTGACATACTTCCAAAAATGAGTTGCAATTCAAGCACTTGGTCAAAAGTACTTGGCCCAGCTGTACATCCTGCTAGGAGAGGGGTCAACACTTCTACATGCTCAATCCAAGCTTGAAGTCTGCTCAACCGGATGCAACCAACTAGCTTCTGTGAGCTGTCAATGAGAATAATTGGGCAATAATTTGACAGGACAGACCTAAGGCCCTTCTTGTAGATTGTGATTGATTTCAGCCCCTGCCCAAGTGTGCGGCATGGTCAACCCATTCATGATTTACTGAAGAGGAGGGCAAAGTAAGGACCCCAAATCTCCTGTTTAGTTTCAAACAAGTCCCCTGGCACCTTATCTAGCCCTGGCACTTTCCCTGGTGTAATCCTGTCAATTGCAGCAGCAACTTCATTTACAGGAATAGGACCGGGAGCACTTTCGGGCTGGTGAGAAGGGGCAACTGAAGGCAGGATGCTGGAGGAAATACACTCCTTTTTCCACTCCCCTAGGAAACCCGAACCTCCAGCATGCGTGACCAAGGTCGCACCTCCGGACCACTAGCTAGCTGGGCTCAGTATACGGCTAGTGGTTGGCAACAGGGCCAGTTCACTCATCTCCACTTTTTGAGCATACAGACCTGAAAAATGCTCAACCCAAGCTGCAGCTGTTATATTACTACACAGCAGAGTTGCGGGAGTTGAACTCTTGTTGGCCACCATTTGCCAAAAGCAAACATGATCTCGCCCCTTAGACGTAGCCAATAATGCTTCCCATCTAGTGATCTCAAAATCTCATTTGGGCCTGCCCAGTACAGTTTTATAGGAAGCTCAGCTTCCTGTATTGCAGCTCTAGCCCCCCCTTTTTAGAAGAAATCAAAGCCCGCCTAGCTAACCGACATGCCTTCGACTAGCATTTGGCCACAGACTCCCATTTTGGAAGAGTCCTATCTTCTACCAAAAAGAGCTCCTTTATGGAGCCGAACAGGGAGTTGTGAATATCAGTGAAGTCCTCCAATGAAGATGGTATGAGCAAACTCCCTCCTAGGGCCAAAACTGCTTTCAGAGCTGTAGCAATGGCCTTGTACAGCTGAGCCTGGATAGTTTGGGTGGCAACAATGATACTCCATCTCAGGCTACATAAATAGCTGGATGGTACAAGCCTTCTATCAAAAGGGTTCCAGATAGTGAGATGGAACACTGTAGGCCAACGGGCTCACTGAAATATTCAAGGCATTGTGATTGTTATCCTGCCTATGAACCACCTCCATGTCAACTACTTTACATTCATCAAAATATAGTTGATGCGACTTTCAATTAAAGGTAACAGTTCCCTCTTTGTATGATGGGGTCCTCCAGTTACACACTTTCAGGCCACTATTGAGGGTAAAGGTATTCATTTGCAGAACTGCTGTAGACCATTTTTTAATCGGTTGAAGTGTTGAAGCAGGAATAAAATATGGTTTATAACCTTCAAGGTGAAAAACATTCTCATGCCCCCCAGGTCTCCTGAAGACAAATAATGGGGTAGCCCTTAACGAAGCTTAACCAGTTGGCCTTCTTTAAATTTGGAAGAAAGCCCAGCCATATTCCAGCCAAGCAAGAGTATAGCATCCCCAGTATCAGCAAGATACTATGAACTTCAGTTATCATACAATTTTGGGGGTCTAATCCTACCGACGTATCTGCTGCTGGAAGTTCATTTCAATCACAGATATCTAATTGCCTCATAGGGGCATAGCTACTAGAGCATTTCACTTGAGAGAGTATAGATAGCAATGGCATGCAACCCAATTTTGGGGGTCTTACAAAAAGGCCACTAAATAAGCTACCTTGTAACAGTCTATAAAAAAAAACAGGGGAAGAACCTGAATACTAGAAGACAAATAGGTGGTCATTACAACCCTGGCAGACGGTGTTAAAGCGGCGGTAAAACCGCCAACAGGCCAGCGGTAAAAAAATTGCACTTACGACCGTGGCGGAAACCGCCAACAAAGACAGCCACTTTAACACTCCGACCGCCACGGTGGTACAAACAAACAGCGCGGCGGTCACCGCCAACAGACAGCCAGGACACAATGTACCGTCCACACTATTATGACAGGCCAATCTGCCACCTTTTCCGGGGCGGATTCACCGCAGATAAATACACAGTGGAAACATGAATTTCGAAGGGAAAACGCTCACCTCTACACACTCCACGAGGAACGAGGACACCTTGGAACCGGAACTCCAAATTCTACCTGCGATAGTCTTCCTGCTCCTCTACCAGAACGCCGGCGGCGAAGACCACAGTGAGTACTGCACCTACGACAGAAGGGAGGGTGGAGGCAAAAAACAGGGACACACACACGCAACACCCCACACCCACCCCCACCCTCACCCACTAAAACACACACACTAATGCATACCAATACATCACAGTTACAACCCACAAACCCCTCCGGAAGAATGCAAAGACCAAAGAAAATGAGTGTAACCATCGGAATATATTACAAACAAGTAGGCAAAAATATATATATACACCATGTACAAAATATATACCAGGCATAGTAGTCCAGGTACTGCACAAAGAAAGTCCGTGGAACACTGGGACCACACAGTGTGGGCGAGGCCCACACAAGATCCCCGACCATGACGGAGAGAACACTGCAGGGGCATCAGACAGCAACTAAACAGGCACCTCAGGGGGAGGGAAAGGGGGGGCACCTCAGCCGCTTGAGTGCACGACGCCAAATCCACGGGAGGGCCACATGCCCACTGTTCAATCCTGGGGAGTGCAAAGCCACAGTCTCTCAAAGTCTCACAAGTGGGTGGTTTGCCCACTGTTCCATCCTGGGGAGTGCAAAGCCACAGTCTCTCAAGTCTCTACAGTGGGTGGTTTGCCCACTGTTCCATCCTGGGGAGGGCAAAGTCACAGTCTCTCAAGTCTCACAAGTGGGTGGTTTGCCCACTGTTCCATCCCAGGGAGTGCAAAGCCACAGTCTCTCAAGTCTCTACAGTGGGTGGATTGCCCACTGTTCCATCCTGGGGAGTGCAAAGCCACAGTCTCTCAAGTGGATAACAATCTCCACTGGTTCTGGAGGGGGACTGGTGCCCAGAGTGCTTCATCCTGTGAAGGACAGAGGTAGTGGATGGATGTCTCCACTGGTTCTGCAGAGGGACTGGTGCCCAGAGTGCTTCATTCTGTGTAGGACAGAGGTAGTGGATGGATGTCTCCACTGGTTCTGGAGGGGGACTGGTGCCCAGAGTGCTTCATCCTGTGAAGGACAGAGGTAATGGATGGATGTCTCCACTGGTTCTGGAGGGGGACTGGTGCCCAGGGTGCTTCATCCTGTGTAGGACATAGGTAGTGGATGGATGTCTCCACTGGTTCTGGGGGGGGACTGGTGCCCAGAGTGCTTCATCCTGTGTAGGACAGAGGTAGTGGATGGATGTCTCCACTGGTTCTGGAGGGGGACTGGTGCCCAGATTGCATCACTCACCCCGTGACGGACCCAGTTGCGTCAGTGCCCCTTCCGCTCATGGGCTAGTGGTGCTTGAGTTGGCGGTGCCCTGTTCAGCGGTGGTTGAGTTGGCGGTGCCCTGTTCAGCGGTGGTTGAGTTGGCGGTGCCCTGTGCAGCGGGGCATGAGTTGGCGGTGCCCTGTGTAGCGGGGTTTGTGCTGGCGGTCCTTCATAGATCAGCGGGGCTGGTGCTGGTGGTGCCGTCCTGGGCAGCTGGGCTGGGGGTGCCCTCCTGGGCAGCTGGGCTGGGGCTGGGGGTGCCCTCCTGGGCAGCTGGGCTGGGGCTAGTGGTGGCCTCCTGGGCAGCTGGGCTGGGGCTGGCGGTGGCCTCCTGGGCAGCGGGGATGATGGTGGTCTTCTCCGCTGTGCAGCTCTCTCCAGACTTGCCAGGTTTCTTGTGGCCCATCCCCACCTTGGAAGGTGTCAAAGCTGACTCCACACTCCCACCGGGACCCCTGGGAGCGGCTTTGGTGGCTGGAGTCTTCCTCCCTCTCCCGCCGGGCACTGGCCAACTTCTGATGATTCACAGGTGGGGGACTGTCTGTGCTGTGGCTCCGTGCCACACTGGCTGTCCTGGTGGCCGGTGCACTCCACATACTGGTGACTACAGGCACCACTGGTCCCGGAGATGTTGTGGCTGAGGTGCTAGTTCGGGACCTATGAGATGAACGGGGTGGGGGAGGTGGGGGAAAAAGGTAAAAGCTGGACAGGAAACGTTTTTTGGACACACTGGGACGGGTAGTTGGAGGGGGTTTGGGAGTGGAGGAAGAGGTGGTGATAGTAAGAGGTGTACGTTTGCTGACTTTGGGTGCAGGTGCATGCAATGGAGGCTGTCGTGAGGTGGGTTGCTGTTGGGTGGGTGTGTGCCTGCGTTTGTGTATCTTGGGAGGGGGCGTCACAGACACACTGGGAGAGGACACAGGGGACGTGTGAATGGTAGTGGGGGTGGTGACTGCACGTGAGCGGGGTGTGGTGGTGGGTGTGCTAGTGAGGGACGTAGTGGCTTTAGAGGTAGTGCATGCAGGTGTGAGTGTAGATGAGACTGGGAGGGAGGAGGGAGACGAGGAGGAGGGGGACACAGTGGAGGCAGTGGATGTTGGTGTGTCTGCATGTGTGTGTTGCTTGCGTGAGTGCCTGTGGGATGTGTGGTGCTTATGTTTGCCTGAGCTTCCCTTGTGTGTTGAGGTGTGTGCATGCTGGTCTGATGGTGTGCTTGGGATAGGCAGAGGTACAGGGGATTGGGTCTGGGTGGAGGAAGTTGGAGGGGGGAGGCTAGAGACGGATACAATGGCTGCCATCAGTGCTGAGGCCAGAGTTTGAAAAGCTCGGTGAAGGGCCGCCTGACCAGAATGAATGCCCTCCAGGAATGCATTAGTTTGTTGCAACTGCCTTTCTACACCCTGGATGGCATTCAAAATGGTAGACTGCCCAACAGTGAGGGACCTGAGGAGGTCAATAGCCTCCTCACTGAGGGTAGCAGGGGTGACTGGGGCAGGGGCTGAGGTGCCTGGGGCAAAGGTGATGCCCACCCTTCTGGGTGAGCGGGCACAGGGCGAAGGCTGAGGGGCTGCTGGGAGGGCGGTGCTAGTAGGGGGGATGGCGGCTGTACCTGTAGATGCGGGCGCACAGATGTTGCCGCCACCACAAGCGACCTCCCATCAGAGGACGTGTCCGTGTCGCTGGTCTCAGCTCCTGTCCCCGCCGTGAAGCTCCCCTCGCCCTCCATCCCACTGGTGAATTCGGAGTCCATAGTCTCGCCCTCCACGGCCATGTGGGATGCAGCTCCCTCGTTCTCCGGTGCCACTGCTCCTCTACCTGATGATACTAATGCACACAAGAACAGGGAGACCACAAAAAGGGGGGACGACGACAGAAGAAAGACATGTTGAGTGAATGGATTACCGCTACCGTTGGCGGACAAGACAGACACAGAAGCCCCCTGCACTACGCCGCGATCTTGGGCTCCACTGTTCAATTCCTGGGAAATGGCCTACAAGGCTATGGACGACATCTGTACACATAGATGACACAGGGGCATGAATAGCTGTACTTGGCAGTCTACAGAGGTGGGCTGGGGTGCCACATGGCCTGCCTTACGGAGGGGCCTTGCCTACAGAACTCGCCCGGGCCTAGGGAAACCCACAGCCCTCCTTCCCCACCCAGACAACTCCACTGCGCGCAAAGTCAGCAGAATGAGAGTGTACTCACTCCCTTGTGTCTGCTGTGATGCCCTCAAGCACCCATCCAACTTCGGGTAGGCCACCGCCAGGATCCTGAACATCAGGGGGGTCATGGTGCGATGGGCACCCCTCCCACGTTGGGAGGCCATCCCCAGCTGAGCCTCCGCCGTCTTCTTGCTCCAACGGCGAATGTCCTCCCATCTTTTCCGGCAGTGGGTGCTCCGTCTGTGGTAGACCCCCAGGGTCCGGACGTCCTTGGTGATGGCACGCCAAATATCTTTCTTCTGGTGTGCGCTGACCTACATGAAATGTAGAGGGGAAAAAGAGAAGTTATTACCAGCTGCACCGTCAAAGTGATTGGCCCCCATTGCTTCCCTTGCCATGTGGCACAAGCATTCACCATCTTTCATGCACGCAGCACTCTGCCCCCTTCCTTCTTACATCCAGCCCTCTCCACACAGGCATAGCCCATACAATATGCTCCCTGTGTACTTACCTGTTTGTATGGAGGATCGTAGAGTAGCGTGTACTGGGGCAGACCCCATCCACAAGCTTCTCCAACTCCTCCGATATGAAGGCAGGGGTCCTATCCCAAGACGCACAAGCCATTGCCTCTTCCAGACTGAGGTCACAGCAGCACTTGAAGTGTAGGTCCTTTCCTGTCGAAGATCAGGTATCGAGTGATTGAAGAGATAGAAAATGGCAGTCACGTCCGCAGCGGTGCATACCGTCACCACCGGCATACATCGTCATTGGCTCCTGGGACCCATAGGGTCCAATGTTAACCAATGCAGCATTGCGCTGTGGTCTTCGGCCGCCTACCGCGACGGTGTACAACACCAGCGCAGTTACCTCACATACCATTGTCCTACTTTACAGGTCAGGCAGCCGCCATTTCAGGGGCCCACATGGCTTCATTTTCAACTGCGTCACACATACTTAGGCCTAGTCTCAACACACATACAGGCCACCTTTTTTGTATGATTGGTGTTCTGGGTAAACTGTGGGTACATACCCCTGAGTTGGTTGACTCTGTGCTTGCTGTTGTCCTTCATAGGCACCGTCCGTTGGGACATGTGAGGAGATGGCGGCATCCTCCGGTGTACCGACAGTTGGTGGACCTGTCAACAATAGAGGAGCGACATTTGATAATCACCTACAGGCTTGACCGTGCCACAATCCAGGAACTGTGTACCCAGTTGGAACCAGACCTGATGTCAGCAATCCGCCATCCCACAGGAACCCCCCTCAAGTGCAGGTGCTGTCAGTGCTCCATTTCCTTGCAAGTGGCTCTTTTCAAACGACTGTGGCCATGGCATCAGGGATGTCCCATCCTATGTTTTCCAACGTATTGTCCAGAGTGTTGCCTGACCTTCTGAAACACATGCGGAGCTACATCGTTTTCCCTCAGGTGGAGGATTTGCCTACAGTGAAAGGTGATTTCTATGTCCAGGGACATATCCCCAACATCATAGGTGCCATTGATGGGACCCATGTGGCTTTGGTCCCCCTCCACAGGAGTGAACAGTTGTACAGAAACCGGAAGAGTTATCATTCTATGAATGTACAGATGGTATGTTTGGCAGACCAGTACATCTCCCATGTGAATGCCATGTTCTCTGGCTCAGTGCATGACGCCTACATCCTGCGGAATAGCAGCATCCATTATGTGATGGGTCAACTCCAGAGGCACCGTGTGTGGCTATTAGGTGAGCACCTGGAAGCAAGTCAGTGGGAATGGTTGTCTGAGTCTGGGGTTATCCCTCCAGGTTAGTGTGTGTATAACAGTTGCCCTTCACCATTTGCAGGTGACTCTGGTTACCCCAACCTGTCATGGCTACTGACCCCAGTGAGGAATCCCAGGACAAGGGCAGAAGGACGCTACAATGAGGCCCATGGGCGAACTAGGAGGGTGATCGAGCAGACCTTCGGCCTCCTGAAGGCCAGGTTCAGGTGCCTCCATATGACAGGTGGATCCCTATTCTACTCACCAAAGAAGGTGTGCCAGATCATCATGGCCTTCTGTATGCTTTACAACTTGGCTTTGCGACGCCAGGTGCCTTTTCTGCAGGAGGATGGTCCAGATGGTGGTGTTGTTGCAGCTGTGGAGCCTGTGGACAGTGATGAGGAGGAAGCAGAGGAAGAAGACATGCACAACAGGGACTCAGTGATCCAGCAATATTTCCAGTGAGACACAGGTAAGAATACAATCCTGCCTACTACATGTACTTTAACACTACTACCTCTCTCCTGACTGTCGTTTACACCCAGTGTATGGTCACTGAGTTGTCACTTTCCCTTACGGTTTCACAGATGTGGGTCCCACTGTGTGACATCTGCTTAGATTCCTCATGGACTAGAGCTGTGTGACATAGGTATGTTGACATTACTATTTCAAAAACATTTTGTCACTGTAATTGCAAATACACTATTTAGAAATCACAGACAGACTCCAGATCATGTTGTGCTTTAGGTGTGTTTATTTAAATGCTCAAAATTGGAGGAGGTAGTGAAATGGTGAGGGGTGATGGCAGAGGAGTGTCCATGGCAGAGTCCAGTCTATTAGTCTCACAGGTGCATTGCCCATATGGGCATAGGAAGTGGAGCTGGGGCAGATTAATTATGGACAGGGTGAAAAAGTGGGACAGGAGGATGACAATCAGGGTGGTCTCATTTCTTGGCGGGGGTCTTGGCATCATTCTCTGTCTTGTTCTTGGATCTCAGGGACCGTTTGCGGGGTGGTTCTCCCTCTGCAGGGGGTGGGGTGCGGGTGTGGTGGTCCTCTGGCGGGGTGTCCTGTCCACTAGCGCCGGCGGAGGTGGTGGGCAGTTCATCGTCCATGCTAGTGTCAGGGGCCCCTTGTACTGCCACAGTGTCCCTCCTGGTATTGAGTACTTCCTTCAGCACCCCTACGATGGTGCCCAGGGTGGAGCTGATGGCTCTGAGTTCCTCCCTGAAGCCCATATACTGTTCCTCCTGCATGCGCTGGGTCTCCTGAAACTTGGCCAGTACTGTTGCCATCGTCTCCTGGGAGTGGTGGTATGCTATGCTCCCATGATGGAGGAGAGGGCCTCGTGGAGAGTGGGTTCCCTTGGCCTGTCCGCCCCCTGTCGCACGGCAGCCCTCCCAGTTCCCCTGTGTTCCAGTGCCTCCGTCCCCTGGACCGTGTCCCCACTACCACTGCCCCCAGGTCCCTGTTGTTGTTGGGGTGGTGGGTTATACTGGGTTCCCTGTAGTGGTGGACACACAGCTGATTGACGTGTCCTGGGGACGGAGGTATGGGCCCGCTGGTTGGGTGCTGTGCTGGTGTTTCCAGAGGGGGGAAGATCTGTGGTGGCCTGTACCTGTGTGAGGGGAACCGACTGTCCAGATGTCCCCGATGGTCCAGGCTGGTCATCTAGATCCAGTTGGACAGAGGTGCTGTCATCACTGTGGGCCTCTTCTGTTGGTGGTGTGGACATGTGTGGACCCTCCTGTCCGGTGACGTTAGTTAGGGGTCCTGCAGGGGTATAAAAGGATGTTTGTTAAATCTGTGTGTGTAATGGTGTGCAATGGGTGGGTGACCGTGTACCCCAGTGCTAGCATTCCTGTGTGGGAGCTTGTGTGATGGTGGTTTAGGGGGGCGTATGGGTATGTGCAGTGGCCATGCTTTGGTGATGGGTGTCCATGCTTTGTTGTTGCATGCAGGGCTTGGTGTTAGGATGTGTGGTTTGTGATGTAGGGACATTTGTGAGGAGTTAGAGTGATGGGGGTGAGGGTGGGGGTATGTGCTGGCATGCAGGTAGGGTGGGGGATGTAATAGTTAAGATTTGACTTACCAGAGTCCATTCCTCCACCTACTCCTGTGAGGCCCTCAGGATGCAGAATCACCAAGACCTGCTCCTCCCATGTTTTTAGTTGTGGGGGAGGAGGTGGGGGTCCGCCGCCAGTCCGCTGAACTGCCAGGTGGTGTCTTGAGACCACGGAACGCACCTTCCCCCGTAGGTCGTTCCACCTCTTCCTGATGTCCTCCCGATTTCTTGGGTGTTGTCCCACTGCGTTGACCTTGTACGCTATTCTGCGCCATAGCTCCATCTTCCTAGCTATAGAGGTGTGCTGTGCCTGTGCTCCGAATAGCTGTGGCTCCACCCGGACGATTTCCTCCACCATGACCCTGAGCTCCTCCTCAGAGAACCTGGGGTGTCTTTGCCGTGCCATGGGGTGGTGTAGGTGATGTGTGGGGTGGAGGGTGTGGTGATAAGTGTGGTGATATGTAGTGGTGTGTTGAGTGAGGTGTGTGGAAGTTGTGTGGGTGATGGTGTTGTGTGCCTATGGATGCTGTTGTTCTTGCTGGTGGTGCTCTCTCTCTCTGGCCTTTTTTCTGAATTTTTTGTCGTAGGGGGTTGTGGGGGATGTGGGTGTGAGTTTTATATTGTAATGGGTGTGTGGGAGTGGTGTGTGTATGTGTCTCAGGTGTGTGTATTTTGAATTGTCCAATGTGGGGATGTTTTGTAAGAGTGTGTGTATTTTGAGCGCGGTGGTGTGTACCGCCAATGGAATACAGCGGATGAAAGACCGCTGCGTGGATTCGTGTGTCGTGATAGTGTGGGCGTATTTCTGTTGGCGTGACGGTGTCGGTTTTGTTTTCGCCAGTTTATCACTGACCTTTGGTGTGGCGGACTTGTGTGGGTGTCTGACTTTTGGCAGATTCCGAGATGTGGGTCATAATAACTGTGGCGGAATTCCGCGGCTGTGTGTTGGCGGTCTTCTGCACGGCGGTAAACGGCTTTTACCGCCAATGTTGTAATGAGGGCCATAGTCTTTCCTAGAGTCAGTCAGTGCAATCACATGTGCAGCCATATGGGCCCTATTAAAATTAACAACTATACAATCTCCTTTCAGGGACTTGGGACCCTTACCAAGCCAGTTCACTCTTCTCACCATGTTGATACTATCAAATATAGCTACACCCAAATACAAGTGCGAGCCAAGCCAATGTACTACACTATTCTTCAGCTCCACACGTTTCAAAAGAGTTTCTGGCTGGGGGAGAAAATTACCAATAACAACTACGTATGGAATAGCTTCTGGGGGGAGATCAATAATGGCCACACTGGACCCATTAAATTTTATAGCGTGATCCTGCTGCAGCTGTAAAGACCTTGTGCTCATGGGATATCTCTCATCAGACTCTTGTCAAGTCGTTTCCACAGGCCCCTACAGCCTCGTTCTCTGAGATACTGCCTGAGGAAGAGCAAGTGGCATTTGAGCTGGTGGTTACTCCTTGTGATGGTTAAATTCACCTCCCATCTATCCTGCCTTGGTTTATCAAGTAAAATGATCCATGGCGGAGTGGGCATTGATACAACAAAGGGCCCTGTTGACAATCTTCCGCTCTCACCCAAAACTGCTTGCTCTAAATTTTTACCATGTGTTTTTAATGGGTACAATAATCCCTTAATCAGGAGTTCAAGTCTAATGTAAAAAAAAAGTCCATACCTGACTGTATTATGCTATTAGTCAGGTCCTCCAGTGACCTCTTTCCCAGGCTAACCCTCCAGGCAAGTAATGAACCACCTTGAACCACCTTCTTTTGCCTGCTCCCATCTATCCCTCTTTTTCCGTTTCTACGCCAGTGAAAGGGAGCCTCCTCCTTGCTCAGACCCTGAGGTGCCCAGGTTTACTGTGAAATCTGGAGCCTCAGCCGCACAGTGAACCAGGGCTTCCATAATAACAGAGTTCGGGGGAGATCCACCCGTGGCTGGTTTAGGCCCATTGGGGACTACAGATTGCGCAAAGGCCCCACCACGCTGCTCCAGTTCATCCTCCATGTGGTTAATATCTTGCTCCAAAGTCAAAAGCAAATTCCTCAAACCTGAAACACAGGCATGAATGACACAATTTAAATCCAAGAGTAATGTTATTAGAGAAAGAAAAGTCACGTAAATGCTTTTTAAAATTGCACTTTTTGTAGTACTAGGGCTCAAGCAGATTTCCTGAAGCTCATTTAGGCAAGTAACTACAATAATAATGTAGAATGTTCAGAAATGCATTTGTCTTTTCTAGATAAGCACTGACAAAATACGAGGTCTGAAATACACCAGCTGTTCTAGGAAAGCGCGGCGCTCAAAGAACAAACTCCCTGGAGAATATTAGTCACTTAGCTGCAGTGTTTTCCGGTGTGCTGGAGGAATGTCTGGTATCAGCTGGTACAGGAACGAAGAAAAGAATTGCCTCAAAAGTCCTGAATACGAGAATGACAGAAGGGGCTAGACTGCCAAATCAGATGCTGAGATCAGGAAGCAAACAAAGCCAAGCAGGGAGGCATGCTTCACTCTGCTGTTTTTAGCCAATCAGAAAAGCAGTTGAGTTTCCACATGTGGATGAGTCACCACACCCAATTAGAAGCACATGTCTACACCACACCCAATTTAGAAGCACATGTCTACACCTGCTCACATTAGCAAACAAGCATTGGTTAAACAAGCATTGATAAAAATCAATTGCGTAAAACAGCACATTATGTTTACTTAGAAACATGAAGGTTTAACCAAGAACAGAGATATGATTTAACCCTAATCCCTAATTCTCCAGGAAACCAGCACCAAGGGCCAGCGCGGCCTTGTCCAGCCACAGACGGGTGCAAATGGCCACTCTTGCCCCAGACACACGCCCGGACACGTCCCATTCACGTCTCACATAGCAGGGGCCCAGGAGCCAGAAATACTGCTGCGTTCATGATGCAGCTGTTGTCCCCCAGGGAAATGGATTGTGGGGCTGGAGGTCCTTCGCCCACGTGCTCTCTTCATCTCCTTTTTCTCAGCGTGTCCCATTCAGCGTGAGCCCAAGATCCAGAAATATTGCTATGTTTGCGGGGCAGCTGTTGTCCCCTGCCTCCTTCAGGGAAATGGATTCTGGACCTGCAGGTCCTTCACCCACTCGCTCCCCTCAGCTCCTTTTCCTCAGCGCTTCCTGTGCAACGGGAAGCCGAGAGCCAGAAATCCTACTTCATTCACAACGCAGCTCTTGTCCCCCACCTCCTGCAGGGAAATGGATTCTGGAGCTGGAAGACCTTTGCCCATGTGCTCTCTTCAGCTCCTTTTCCTCACCACATCTCGTGCAGCGGGACCCCAGGAGCCAGAAATACTGATGCGTTTACAGCACAGCTGTTGTCCCCTGCCTCCTGCAGGGAAATGGATTCTGGGGCTGGAGGTTGTTTGACCGCTAGTTCCCTTCAGCTCCTTTTCCTCAGCGTGAGCCCAATCCACCTAATTCTCTTAACTAATAATATGTCTTGTTACTCAGGCATGGTAAACACGGTGTTCCACAGAAGCCAAGGACAGACTTTATGTTTCAATTCTGGGTATGATTACTCGGTACCCGAGGTCTGAATGATCAACAGGAATTGACTAGCTTCCTATAATTGTTTGTAATTAATGCTTATATTAGGCTTCAATGGTTTTTGTTGTTCCCTTTTTTTTCCTCTCACAAAGGATGGTGGTTCACTGGCGGGTGACCAGAGTTTCTAGTCATTTCAACACATTGGGCACAGTGGTTTACTTTACATTGGACAAGTTAGTATGATGCAGAACATCAGCCATGTTGATTATCAGCTGGAATATTCAGTACATAAGTGTGCTTAGCATGTTTGATAGGCAAACCATTGTAACAGCAAACAAAGAGGTTGCTTAAATTGAACCAGTTTGCACAATATCAGTGTTGTGGTAGTTCCTAGTCGTTCTTTCACATTAGCTTATACGCAATTGTCATGCCACAGTTTTCACAGAGACATCCTAGGGACTCACCCTTTATTTATTATTTGCATTGATTATTATTTTTTAGATTAATACATCCCCTGAAGAAGGGCTTTGCCTCGAAATCCATTGAGATTTCAAGCATTTGTTTATTGGATGTACATCTGTTGACTCTGAACGGAGCATGAAGACAAATGCCGCTCTGAAATTGAATAAATCCAATTAAGTTGCCATTACTAGTGAAGTGTATTTATCACATTACGATTATCATTGGCACAATATGATGAACATAAACCTCAGTTCTGAGAGAATACAGTAGTGTATAAATGGGACACTGTTCCTGTGTGGTAACACTGCTTCTAGTGTATGATTCCATTTTGTCAGCTGGCAGAGGCGGCACTCCTAACAAAACCAAAACATAGGTGCAACAATGGGGTGGCAAGCCCAGGGACTGCTGGAATTATACAGACTTAGGCCTGGTTGGGGATCTGCAACCTAAGAAGCACCCGGCAACCCTATTGCCCCTGGCTTTGATTGATGCTTTCCAGGTTGGGGGAGCTGCCCCTGGTCCTGTTGCTGGTCCTGTTTCTATATGTGGTGTTGTACATGGGGAGAGAGTAAAGGGAGCAGATGAGTCTGTAGGTGGTGGATGCATCTGCACAGTGGAATGGTTAACAATATTGGTGCTAAGATTATCACAGGTGGAAGCCTGGCTAGTTAAGTGAGGGTGAGGGTGGGGGTGAGAGGGTAAAGGAACTGCTGACATCAGGGGAGGGTACAGATTGTGTCTAGTGCCATCCCATATTGCTACCAAATTTTGGGGCAAAAACCAACTCTGTGTGGGAAGGGCACTAGTTAGCAGGATTGCAGACACTATGGAGAGGTGAGTAGGGGGCCCAAACTTCCTCCATGAAACTCCAGAGGTGGCTACAATGTTGTTTTTTCTCTTCTTCCTTGCGGACGGTTCACAGAGACTAGTGCATAAAGGCAGGCAAAGAACAGTCATATATGACTCTCTATCCCCCGTTCGTCGGTGAGGCATGACTTGTGACCTCCTCAGGAACAATACTATTTGCATGGTTTGTAGAGGTGACCTCAAGGTTGTCCTCAAGTGCATCAGGCAATGCTAGTTTCTCCAGGCAATGCATACTGGGCTTTCTCCCATAGAAAGCAATAGGTGCCTTTCAGCTAGTTCAACCTCCTTCTCGACTACGTTTACTGCCCGGACCCGAAAGGAATGTAAGAATGTGCCTGCTGGAAGACTGTTAACTATACTGTCCTTTGCTGGGGCCCGTTTGCGCTTGCTCATGACTATGATTGGTCTCAATAACAAGACCAGTAGGACCAGTAGGACTGGTAGAAACAGAACCAAAGCCAACAAAAAGAACCATGCAGAAGCACAACAGCCCAGAAATAGCAGTCCTCCACCTACCTCCTACCCTTGGTCTTGCAGCCACCGCCTCCACCCACACAAGCAAAGGCTATGGGTGATAGCAAATGATGTATGGCAGAGAAAAAAAAAAGAAAAGGAAGATAGTATCTGGTGGTATCTGGTAGTATCTAGCTGCAATGCTGATGTGCAACAGGAGGACCTATTGGTGGCCCACACACTTACTTGCTTGATATAAAGGGCCCCCACCCCAGGATGCCAGCTCAATTGTCAATTATTTCCCTCTGCGCTTGGACCTCATCAACTGGCAATGACTCAATATGATACTCCTGCAGTCCCGCCGAATTCACCAGGACAGCCAAGATCACCATAAACACCATACCACCCCTCCTCAGCCAAAGAGAGTATCACATCTGAGAGGTAATGGCATTGAAGCCCAAATGCAGCCACAACCACTGCCAGAGCAAGAGTGAGAAGCTACAATGGAAAACACCGGCAAACTTCAACAAACTTCAGTTCCTGCAGCTCTCTGCCAAGGCTGCTCCCCATGCTAACCACCCTGCCATACACCTGCACCTGCCCATCTCCACATGTGGGTCAGATACAGTGGCAGTGGCCAGGGGCAGTAACAGAGCAATGGAGTAACGGCAGTAGAGAGACCAGGGAGGGCAGGTGGGGGGACTATTTTTCTCTATCAGCTCAGCTCCCTAATTCCTACCAGACACAGCAAGCTGCGACTGTGGAGTTCACCAGCATTCCCCTTATGGCTCCTCCCCAGGTGATTGGTGCAAAGTGGTGAGCAATGTGTGGGCAGGCACGAGCGCGGCCTCAAAGGGAGGGGCAGATCCTATGAGTATTTCATGGAAATTATGCAGCAGATGATGGATTCGCAACATAACCATACCATAAAATAACATAACATAACATTACCATAACATACCCACACCATAACCATACCATAACATGACTATACTATACCACACCATTCCAAAATCATACAATACCATGCCATACCTTACCATACCATACTGTAACTGACCATAACATAGCACATTTCAATTCTTTATTTCGGTCTCGGAACATAAAAACACAAACATAATACACATTTGCAGGAGGTTGGCTTGGTTTGTAGTGGGTACCAAAGGTACTTACACCTTATACCAGCTATCCCTTATTAGTGAAATGTAGTCAGTGTCGAGAAGCCAGGCTCTCTAGGGGTAGTGTGGATGAGCAGCCAATGCCTAACTTGGAGACATGCAAAGCTCATGCAATACCACTGTAGTCACACAGTACTCACGTACATGGAAGAAAATGCTCAGTGTTACAAAAAAAAAGGTACTTTATATTGGTGACACAAATGCCAAAAATACCTTAGAGACTATACTTCCTTAGGAGGTAAATAATATACACAGTATATACACTAGAATGCAGACATAGCTGTAAAACAGTGAGAAAACTGCAAATAGTGAAAATCACAATAGTTAGAAATTGGCCTAGAGGGAGCACAAACTATATACTAAAATAGTGGAATGTGAAAGTCGGTTCCCCACCTAGGCAAGTGTAGTATGTACAGGGGTGTTGGGGGTGTAAGAAAACACCTAAGGTAAGTAATAGAACCCACCCCAGAGCCCAGGAAAGCAGGAGTATATCAGTAACTCTCCTAAAACACACAAGAACACGTGATAGAACATATTGCAAGAACCAGAAGAGACTGCAAGACACCAACAATGAATTCCTGGGCCTGAAGACCTATGGAAGAAGGTGCCCAAATCGTGACATAATGGAACCATCCAGCGTTTGCGTTGTCTAATGTATTTTTGACAAAAAAAAAGTGTTCATCTGTTTCCGCCTGCGTGGAAAAATCTGGGCGCAAGTTTTTCCCTACTTTGGGACCCGTCCATTTAGATGTAAAAGATGTCAATGGAAGGGTACCCAGCCTAAATCGAACATAAAGGACCTTAGTAAAAGGTTGGTCAATCTCATCCAAGTATGATTCAAAATGAGGGACAATTGTAGCTTCTAAGAAGCTATTTGCAAGTGAGCCTGCACTACTCTGAAAAAACAGGAATGTCCATTCTTTCTCCCAAAAGGCATGCTTCATCAAAGTGACTGAAGTAGGCATAATTGTTTCTGGAAAGGCCACAAATTGGACATATCGAGAGAGGACAACTTCAATCTCACATACCTCCACCACGGAAGGGTGACCAATTATTTTTTTCTGCCTAGAATATATTTCAGGCCATGCCAATATGGTTCCAGTCCCGGGGACTAAATCCAGATCAAGTCTAAAGACCAATGGAGTACTCTGGAGGAGTTTAAGACCAGCCCTCAGAAACCTATTCTCAGCCACTCCTGAGGTGTCAAAATTACAATAACCCCACAGTTTGGCCTGATAGAGCTTGCGCTCTCCAGAATTCCAAAAGTGGGAATACAGGATTGAAACAGGTCCTTTTGGCCAGGCGCAGGGCAGCTCCCACCTCATGGTTAAGTATAAGCGTACTCTTTACAATCTGTGTAACCCAGGAGCTACTGCTAGAAAGGTATATGCCTTGGTAATCTGAGTCCATGACTCTCTCAAGCTCCTCACCCTCCAGAGAGACACGCCCTCTAAAATGCCAATGGTGATGAATCATCATAACCATAGTCTTTTTAGTGTTAATACCCAGGCCATGGTTAATACAAAACAACTTAAACCTAGCAAGAAGAATTTCAAGCCCTTGCGGCAATTTAGACGCCAAAAGTGTGTCATCCGCATGTCATAACATAACATAACAAAACACCAAAATACCAATAACTTAACATAACACGTGCAGAATAAGCAACATAGAGAGAAAGTGTTAGAAAAAAATTATGAAGAATATATTTAGAAATTAAAATATTTAGCAATGAACAAATAAGTTGGAAAGGATATGTGAAGAAATATAAAATGATTATAGAACAAAGGTATTATGAGGGGTAGGTCACATATTTGTCCAGATTTTGTTTTGACAAATTATTGAGTCCTCCAACCTGATTGTGTATCTTAAGAGAAAATCTATGCCTCATAACACTTGAATTGTCTAAGAATCTGGCTAGAAAATAAGAAACAAATATATTAGGGTTGAGCCCATAGATACAGGTACAGCCTACGTTACATATAAACCATACATTGAAGTGCAAACAGCTCTAGCAGGACAAATTCAAGCACATAAATCAACTAACAATAACTTTTCTATTGTTATGGGCAAGAATTATTATGATCTTATTTAACTACTTACCAACACATTTCAAACAAATTGGATTTTTTTTCACCACCTAGGAAATACACTTTGTTGATGCATAAAAGATTTTTCATTTATCTTGAAAACAAAGAAACAATGATACAAATAATTGTACAAAAAGGAAAAGCTCATGTCTGAAATAATGGACAATCCTTGCCAAGGCAGTGCAATATGTTGGTGATGGTCAAACCCAATAATCAGGCCTGTTGTACCATCAATAGGTCGGCTGCCTGGGACACCAGACCATCTCAGAGAGTGATATATTTAATGTCTCTGATTATTTCTAGCGATGTTCTCTAACCAAATTGTATATCTTATAGGTCTTGTCTGGTGGACTCTGTGGTCAACACATTTCTGACTGTTTGATTTAAGGCTGCTTCAGGAATGAGCAATGGTATGTACTTGCTGTTAAGAAAAAATCATTACAATGATGTGATTTCAAGGTCTACAAGGAACCTTATCAAACATAAACCCATGCAGCAACACAAAAAGCTCCATGAGAGTGTTTACATGTATAGCAGCCAGTCTCCTGTGCTAGACGCTTCTGTCCACATTGAGCAAGTGCATGTATACAAAAATCACAAATACAGACACATGTGTAGCCACCAAACACCTGTGCCTTGTGAAACACAGTGAATGATGAGAATGTAATTACCTCTAAACCAGTGATGTAGTATGTAACTCTCAAAAGTAAAAAAGTGCTGCTAACGCCAGCCATGTGAAAAATAATTTGTGATTAAAACAATGTGTGCAGATCACCATGTTGCCAGAAATCCTAATCAAAGACTCAAGTAAGGACCATGCACATTCTATAACAAGTATAATGTAAAGCTGCTGCTTACCTAATGGACCCGCTGATACAACCACCATCTTGACTGTACCAAACCAGCTCTAGTGGGAGCTGGGACAATTTCAATCTGGAAAGCCACCTGCAGGCACTAGAGCAGATCATAGCCATTACATTATTATCAGTATGGAATAATACTGAAAGTGTAAAAGCCAGATGTCGTTTACTTTACGGCTGGGCACAGCCAGGAATAAGCTTACTAGGTCCAGTCATGGCACTGAGCTGATCGCATCCGTGTGAAAGGAACTGCACTGGGTGCCTTGGCTCCAGTTTAGGTTGGAAGTATGAGGGGCGTGGCAAGCACGTAATTCTGTGAAACGCCATCGCCTACCATCTTGGCCTGATTTGAACATGTACTGTTTTCGAATCATATAAGTCAGCGCGAACCGCTGAACGCATAGCTACTAAGAGTTACAGCTATCAGGTCAAGAGTCAGATATCTCAGGATAGCTGTATCAAGAGCACAGCCGAGATGTATTGGCAGTCTATGATAGTATTCACCTAAAAGAGGCAATGTAGTTGGCAGCCGAAAGGCACCATCTTGGGTGAGGAAGCTATTGTTGGGATTGAGTCAAAAAACCTCAAAGGTAGCTGCACAGGGTTTGATAAAAAAAATGGCTTATCAAACCAACAGACAGATACTGCATCACCTGTTATCTGATCAATAATTATTCCAATATGGTATAGCATAAATATCAAAACTTTTAGTTGTCATTCCATTCAGCACTACAACATGTGATGAACTGTAAACGCAATAAAACAATACAAGAATAAAGCAGAGGAACAACATTATGTAAATAGATGGATTTAAATACAGGAACACGTTAAATTGCGTGCCACAAATCTTTCAATGTATTGAGATTCAGTTCTCAGCAGGAATGTCTCAACTGTGCCATTTCTGGTGTCTATTTGTGCAATCTTATTCTTAGAGTGACCAAACCTATCAAAATGTTGTACCAATGGTGCTCCAGGTGTTTTGCACCATATCCTTGACCTATGTTGTAGAATATGATTATTTAAAGGCTGGGTGGTTTGCCCTAGATACAGTTTTCCGCAAGGGAGTCAGACACAATAAACCACATTTTTATTATTCCAATTAGAACATTTCTGTTGTTTGCATCTTTTGCCATTGATGGACATCCCTTTGGAATTATTAATATATTTGCAGATTGTTAGACCTGACAGCCTTAGGGTGGTCACCCCTAACCTTTTGCCTGCCTCCTACCACTTTTTGGGCACTGCACACTTTACCACTGCTAACCAGTGCTAAAGTGCATATGCTCTCTTCCTTAAAACACGTTGACATTGGTTTATACACAATTGGCTTATTTAATCTACTTGTAAGACCCCAGTAAAGTTCACTATATGTGCCCAGGGCCTGTAGATTAAATACTACTAGTGGGCCTAAAGCATTGATTGTCCTACCCACATAAGTAGCCACTTAACCATGCCTCAGGCCTGCCATTGCAAGGCTTGTGTGTGCAGTTTCACTGCCACTTTGTCTTGGCATTTAAAAGTATTTGCCAAGCCTTAAACTCCCCTTTTCCTAAATATATGTAACCCCTAAGGTAGGCCCTGGATACCCCACAGGGCAGGGTGCTATGTAGATAAAAGACAGGACACGTACAGCTTTTATGTCCTGGTAGTGTAAAACTCCTAAATTTGTTTTTACACTGCTGTGAGGCCTGCTCCTTTCATAGGCTAACATTAGGGCTACCGTCATATACTGTTTGAGTGGTAGATTCTGATCTGAAAGGAGTAACAAGGTCATATTTAGTATGGCCAGAATTGTAATACAAAACCCTGCCGACTGGTGAAGTTGGATTTAATATTACTCTTTCAGAAATGCTATTTTTAGAAAGTGAGCATTTCTCTGCATTTAAATCCTTCTTTGCCTTACAATAACGTCTGGTTAAGTTAGTTGACAGTTCCCTTGTGTATTACACTCCGACAAACCCCAAACACAGGATGCTCAGTCACACTTGCACACATCTGCATATTAAATGGGTATTCCTGGGCTGGGAGGGTGGAGGGCCTGGACACTTACATGTCAAAGGACAGTAGCCTGCCCTCACACAAGGGACTGCCATACCCCCTACTGGGATCCCGACAGACAGGATGGAACTGAAAGGGGACCTTGTGCACTTCTAAGCCACTCCTTGAAGTCTCCCCCACTTCAAAAGCACATTTAGGTATTTAAGCAGGGTCTCTGACCCTACCAACTCTTACACTTCTGGACAAGATACCACTGGAGAAGAAACCCTGAGCCAGAACATGCAACTTGCTAAGAGGAACTGCCTGGCTACCCAAATCAAATCAAATCAAATCAAATCATTAACATTTATAAAGCGCGCTACTCACCTGTGCGGGTCTCAAGGCACTAGGGGAAAAAGGAGGGGTTATCGCTGCTCGAACAGCCAGGTCTTTAGGAGTCTCCGGAAAGCGGAGTGGTCCTGGGTGGTCCTGAGGCTGGTGGGGAGGGAGTTCCAGGTCTTGGCCGCCAGGAAGGAGAAAGATCTCCCACCCGCCGTGGAGCGGCGGATGCGAGGGACAGCAGCGAGTGCGAGGCCAGAGGAGCGGAGGAGGGGGGTGGGGACGTAGAAGCTGAGGCGTCTGTTGAGGTATTCCGGTCCCTTGTCGTGGAGGGCTTTGTGTGCGTTGGTGAGAAGTCGGAAGGTGATCCTTTTGCTGACTGGGAGCCAGTGCAGATGTCTCAGGTGTGCGGAGATGTGGCTGCTGCGGGGTATGTCGAGGATGAGGCGGGCCGAGGCGTTTTGAATGCGTTGCAGGCGATTTTGGAGTTTGGCTGTGGTCCCGGCATAGAGGGTGTTGCCGTAGTCCAGGCGGCTCGTGACGAGGGCGTGGGTCACGGTTTTTCTGGTGTCGGCGGGGATCCAGCGGAAGATCTTGCGGAGCATGCGGAGGGTGAGGAAGCAGGCGGAGGACACGGCGTTGAATTGCTTGGTCATGGTGAGAAGAGGGTCCAAGATGAAGCCGAGGTTGTGGGCGTGGTCTGTGGGGGTCGGTGCGGTGCCGAGGGCCGTGGGCCACCAGGAGTTGTCCCAGGCGGACGGGGTGTTGCCGAGGATGAGGACTTCCGTTTTTTCAGAGTTCAGCTTTAGGCGGCTGAGCCTCATCCAATCTGCGACGTCCTTCATACCCTCTTGTAGGTTGGTCTTGGCGCTGGCGGGGTCCGCATGGTAAAAACCCATGTGTCTGCTTTTCTGCAAAGGACTGCTGCCCTGCTGTTGCCCTGCTGCCTTGCTGTCCTTTGGCTCTGCTGAGAAGTGCTCTCCAAGGTACTGGATAGAGCTTGCCTCCTCTTCCTTGAAGTCTCAGCACCAAAAAGACTTCATCTCACCAAAAGAACTCCTTGTGCGGTGAAAATCGGTGCACAGCCTGCCAGAAATGATGCACAGCCTGCCTCGTGGTGAGAAAATCACTGCACACTGAACCGGAAGGGCGCAGCCCTACTTCCCCGACGAGGAGATCAACACAGCGCCAGCGCTGCGACCGGAAATTGGACAAACAGGCCACTGGATCGATGCAAAGCCGAACTGGAACGACGCAGCCCGACTTCATGCGAGAAGAATCGATGCAGCGACTGCCGCGCTGCAGAAATTTCCATGCATTACCCATTGTATCGATGCAGCCCCTGTGACTTTGTCCTGCATGCCCAGGATTTCAATACATTGTCCCCGGGGCATCCAAAAACCCAGCAGTCTCAAGAATATTGTTAGGTTTTGTGTTTCTGATTTTTTATTGAATTTTGCTAGATGTTGTTTTCGATTTTTGCCTTCTCTGAACAAAAACAATAGTTTGGATGTAGCAAAATGTGCTAAAATCGTGTGATTGCTTTCAATGATTTTCTTTAGTTTGTTTGCAATAGTGAGGTACGCAAGTGAGCACAATGCCGTTGTTCTTAGCCTTAGCTGACAAAAGGCATTCTCTGGGTGTGAACCATGCTCTTTGCGTGGCATTTATAACCTTAATTTTCAGTTTGCCTTGGCTATTAAGTGTTTTACTCAAGGATTCACCATTCATAAATTAATCGTACTTACGGCTACAGTTTCTACACATAAATAGAAACTGGCTTTATGGGAGATTATCTTGCTGTAATGTAAGAGAGTATTGCAATCAGTGGGTTTGGTGTATAAATCTGTATATATTTTCCCATCCTCAGTGGTGATCCACAAATCAAGGAAAATACTCTTTACTTTTTGTTATTGTAAATTTAAGACCTAGAGACCTGTTACTCAACCATCCATGAACCTGGGTGAGTTCAATTTTTGTGCCTTGCCAGATGAAAAAAGGCATCATCTATGTACCTGTTCCAAGATTTAATGTTGACAAAGTAAATATTATCAATGCCATAGATCCATTTTTTTCACAATATGCCATAAAGATATTTGCTACCACAGGGGCAAAAGAACAACCTAGGGATGCTATTTTAAATTGCAGGAAGAGATTGTTTTTAAAGGTAAAGAAGATTTTTTTTAAACATAAAGTGGTAAGTTCCATCAGAAACTGAGGGGAGACTGTTGTAGATTGTGGTCCCTTAGATAACACATCTTCCATGACTAGCAGGACTTCATCCTGTGGAATGTTAGTATTCAAGGACTCTGTCCATTGTAACCAACTGTCATTGTCATTGTCAAAATTAAGATGCTCATTCAGAGTCTGGCAGTCTTGAGACCGCCAGACCCGGCGTGGCCATTGGACTGCCACAGTAGTGGTGGTCCGATCTGCCACAATACGACCGCAGCCGAAACGCCGTAGGAATACCGCCGACACCTCTATGCTGGAGACGGAGTCCGGCCTGGCCTGTCCCGGAGGTTGTAATTCACCAGGGCCCACTGGATTACGAGTTCCATTCTGCCAGCCATTCCATGGCAGTTCACACCGCAGTGGAAAAGCTGGTGAAATGGAGGCCTGGGGCAGTGAAATGCGTGACGGGTGCTGCTGCACCTGCTGCACCGCTACATTGGCGCTGGCTCGATTGCGAGCCGGCATCAATGTTAAGGCCCTCTTCACCGCAGGGCCGGCGGGCGGAAACACTGTTTCCGCCCGCCGGACCTGCAGTGAATTCAGAATACGACCGGCAGTGTCCTGACGGCATCAGCGGTCAGGTGGCCGTTTGAGTTTGGTGGGCAGCCTCCGCCGCCCACCAAACTCAGAATGAGGGCCTCAGTGCTAAATAATTAGTGATGAAGTTCATGGAGTCTCTGATGCTTGATTTGATTGGTGTTATAGGTGTAAGAAAGCAATCTATATACTGAGCAAGAGACTCAGTATTGATCCACACCCTGATATTACTGAGCAACCTGAGGGGGGGGGGTGAAAGTTTGAATCACTGTATTTGTTAAGGAAGGCAGAAGTATCCCACCCATCATTATTCATCAACCCCCTCCCTGAACATGCCATTTCACCACCCATGACTGAATTGTAGTATGGTTCAGTTTGTGGCTGCGTTGCTGGCTATACAATGTGTGTCTGCTTTAGTTAATGCACATTTACAAAGTTTTCAATGCATTGCAAACTGAACACACAAAGTGTGTTTCCCTTCTACCGCTCAGTCACCTCTTAGTACTTCACTACTTTATTCATTTCTATGTTTTTCATCCAAGCCTACCAAAAAAGTGAAAAATGTATTCTTGGCATGTGCCCCATTTTTATGACCATGTGAAGTGATTCTACAATATATTTAACAATTTATTTTTCACCTGTTTATATTTTTCACTTTGGACTTTTATCTATTACAGTGACTGAATAAGCCAAAGCGTAGATACACGAGAAAGTGATTATCAGTGTCACCTTTCTAGTCAATTGCAAAAGCTCTACCTGCCCACCTAATCCCTCTACTTTATCCTGCGTGCTGTAGAGTAAGTAGTTTTCATTCCTTACTGCCCAGCAAATTAAGTTGTTAAAAATAATTTGTGGTGGTGGATGAGGCCAGTACCTGAGCGCCTGATTTGAAGTTTGGCATAAGGGATACTATGTGATGAACATGGCCAAATACAATCTATATAGCCGTTTGTTTACCTGTAGTGCAGTGCATTGTTTTCCCCACTATCTACTTACGGCAGGCAGGATGATATTATCCATATTTTATAAGTGATGATAAGTGATGTGTGTGATATAGTACCCTATTTATTATTCATCTGCCTCTTTGGAATCAGGGTAGAAAGTGAAAGGCATCTGGAGAAGAGCAAGACCAATGGATAGTTGTTAAATACAGCTGCCCCAGCTGCAGACAGTAGCAAAATACCTGAAGTGCTGGCTAGAATGCCTCCATTAATTTAGCACAACAACTTCTACTTCATAGTGCGTAGTGCCTTACTCATAAATAAGAGGTAATTTATTTGTATTTGTCCACTCAAAGTGTTAGTAGAAAAGATTTTAAAAGGAAAAAAATCAAATAACAATTTTTAAAAATCTGGTGTTATACTGCCTCACTAGTGCTCGTGAGGCATGTGTGGGTAAACAAATAAAATTGGCCCTGTGACTCTCCTAATCATAATCATATCAAATTCTAATCTTCCTAGGAAACCAGCGATGTACTGCTACTGTGATACCCACTACTTAATTTTAAACAAGTATTTGCACAGAGCATTGTTTATAATCTGCCTTTTTTTGTTTTTCCCAATATAGTTACTCCTGCTGTTCCACCAGCACCACCCACAAGATAGTGGCCCATCTGCAGTGGCAGAGGATGGAGACCATCCAGAAACAATACCGGTGGCTAGTTGTCCTGGAGGATGAAGAGGTGGAAACAGCTTCCTCTGACCCGGGCCCCAGTTCAGCACGCCAACCCCTGCCTCCAGCCTCCCAGCTTTAGTTCCCTGGTGCAACCATCAGCCATCAGGGGCCCTGACAAGAACTGCTGCCACCCCCCTTCTCGTCTGACAGGACATTGCTAGAACACATCCTGTGGCGGATCGACGGAAGGGAGAGCTGGTTCAGCAGGATCGAGCCGAATCTGGACCAGCTCCGGAACCATATAGGGAATGTCCTCTTCTTAGACTTTTTTAAATATTTTGTTTTGGTGGAAAGGAGGGGAAGGGGGTTGGGACTAAGTTTTTCACTTTGAACTTCCATTGGACACTTGGGGAATGGGGCGATTTGTTGGGAAGAGGGGTGAGCATGTAGTGGGCAAAAAGGGTGGGTTTTCCTATTTGTCAAAAATAAAAGAGGATCATTTATTTTACTTCATTTATTTTGATGTTTTAATTTGCACTGCTGCCCTTTAGTGTGGCCTGATTTGTTAAATCTGCTAAAAAAAGGTGTAGGTCATAAACATATACCCTTGCTCTACTGCCCTCTGTAACTATATTGACTACTAGGGTATATTTGTATGGCATGTTTTGCCTACAACAACGTAGATACACACAATCAACATCTTCTTCAGTAGAAATGAACTACTAACTAAACAAGTTCACTTCAATCCATAGTTCTTCTATTCCCTGAATGGATGAAGTGAGGGTTAATACCTCATACTTCTTACTGCAGGGTTTATCAAGGTGGCATCCTATTTTAACTTAAGGGGGTGGTAGCAGCAGTAGCAGGCTACCCCCCCAACAAGGAAGATGCAAGGTGCCACTCCCACCTATGTGACCCCAAACTGCTTGAGTAATCAAAGGGTTATCCATCACTGTAAACTAGATTGAAAGAAAACAGATTTAGTGGGTTGAATATTATATCATAACTTTAGGAAGACTGAAACCACAATTACAGTACTTGACACACAGCAAAGAAGACCTGATATGGTAAACAAACAAGCACAATCACCTTCTTCTGAGCAATGGGGAACTAGTATTTTAAAACTAAACTTAGGAAGTGAAATCCTTGAGTCAGGAGAACTGGCTTCAGAGTCAGGAGTGCTTGGACAACTTTAAGCATTTACGCAACACACACCACAAGGTCTTCATGATGATGTTGATGGGGCCAGTGGTGAATACTGCTCAGGTAATCGAAGGTCATCTTGTGAGTTGGTGTCACTTTCACATCTGCCCCAGCAAGTGTGTGATTCATATATGGTATAAAATTTAGTCACACCTCAATAAATCACACAATTCGGGGAAGAGGGTTAGGGGCTCAATGAATGGATGGGAAATGGATTTAGGGGAAGGTGTGACAAAGACAAACACTACACAAAAGAAAGCACTACAACATTCATTTGGGTGCTGAGAAGCACCATCATCAATCTGTTCTGGAAGGGAACAAAGAAGGAAACATTTAACACAGTTCAGTTAAATGCAGTGCAAACAGTTTTTCAGCCCCAGAGAGACCCAAGATAGTATATCTCTAAATGTTATGTCTTCTTGGTTTGCAAAAATAAAAATTATGGAGGATTGAAGTTAACTCACCCAATTCTAGAAATTATGATTGCTAAAAAGAAAATGATACTGTATTGTCGAATTGGGTGGTGCATCTCCATTCTTCTTGGAATGTCCAGCACTCTTGGGTGCCTGACTGATGCAATCCAGCAGGTAAGCTGGAGTATTGAGCTTTCACCAAGTTTTGTTTGTGCAGGAAAGGACTATGGGTATTGAAAACAGTAACTGTGTTACAGAACAAAGGAGGACAAAGGGATGCAAGGTAAGCTCAGGAGTCTACCTAGAAGACTATGAGGCAGATCAAAAACATAAAGAGGAGCTTCACATTTGGGCCAGCTCTGCAGCACACACACATTCAGCAGTGTTTCCCAAATCAACGCACATCTCCCCAGTCTGCAGAACAGAGTGAGTACTAGGCCTCAGAGTCTTTGCCATCATCATTGTTTCTCTTTCAAGTCAATAACTTTCTCCTACTAGCTGTTGAGGTACTCCTACCCTGAGTCTTCATCTTCCTCCTACTTCTCCTGATTCTGAGTAACTCCATCCTAGTCCCAAACTGAGGGAAATAGGAAAGTGCAGTGCACTGCTGCTGAAGAACAAATAGAGGAACAGAATTGGAGTACTGTGTCTAGATTTGTGTTTGGTACCTAAAGTGACTGGTCTGGTCTTTGAGGAACCAGAAAAAAGGAGCAGACCCTATAGGTAAATTTCACTGAGTTTGAAAGGCCAGTTACTCTTTGGTAAAAAATGATCACCCATCAGCCCCTAAACATTGGAAATCATCAACATCAAGTTTACAAATTTATTGAACTCCCACCCTCACCATCAGCCACCACACACAGTTTCAATCATCACAGTCGCTCATTATATCACCACTCATAATGCAATAGTTAGTAGTTACCACTTCCAAGGTCAGTCCAAGCCTTTGGAGAAACTTCACAAGCAGGATATACACCAAAGTCCAGTCTTTGTCCTTTCTAAGGCAGAAGCAACAACTGCAGGCCAACCCAGCAAAGTGCACACAGCAAAGGGACAGTACTCCTCCTCACAGCTCTTCAGCTCTTCTCCTTGGCAGAGGTTCCTCTTGATCCAGAAGTATTATAAAGTTGTGGGGTCAGCAGTCCAATACTTATACCCATTTCTGCCTTTGAAGTATGTAACCTTCAAAGGAAAGTTTTTGTAGAGCACAAGCCCCTGCCTCTTCCTTGCTCAGCCCCAGACACACTCTAGGGGGTTGGAGACTATATTGTGTGAGGGCAAGTACATTCCTTGCAGGTACAGGTGTCAGTTTCTCCCTCCCACTCTAACCCAGGATAACTCATCATGATATACAGGACACACTTCAGCTCTATTTATATCATTGTCTAGAGTGAATTCACAAATTAAATTAAATTGTGAGTTCAGAGACCCCAAACTCTATAGCTCTATCTGCTCCCAGTGGGAAATTACACTTAAAAGGAATTTAAAGGCAATCCCCATGTTAACCTATGGGAGAGATAGGTTTGCAATAGTGAAAAACGTATTTGGCAGTATATCACTATCAGGACATATAAAACACACCAGTACATGTCCTACCTTTTAAATACACTGCACACTGCCATTGAGGCTGCCTTGGGCCTACCTTAAGGGTGACTTACATGTAGTAAAAGGAAAGGTTTGGGCCTGGCATGTGGGTACACTTGCCAGGTCAAACTGGCAGGTCAAAACTGCACACACAGACATTGCAGTGGCAGGTATGACATTTACATGGCTTTTCAGGTGTGTGGCACAATCAGTTCTGCAGGCCTAGTAGTAGCATTTGATTTACAGGCCCTGGGTGCACATAGTGCACTTAAATTGGGACTTAATAGTAAGTCAAATATGCCAATCATGGAGAAACTAATCACTAATACAATTTAGACAGAGAGCACTTGCACTTTAGCACTGGTCAGCAGAAACTAGTAGAAACAGATCAGACAAAATAGGAGGAAGAAGACAAAAGTTTGGGGATAATCCTGCAAAAAGGGCCATTTCCATCACAATCCAACTACGGTGGTTGATACAAAATATTATCTCCTCTTTGATGGTAACAACACATTGGAAATTGGCATTGGCAGTCTTTTAACCCCTTCGCTGCCAGGCCTTTTCCCCCTCCTGTGCCGAGCCTTTTTTTGGCTATTTGGGGCAGTTCGCGCTTAGGCCCTCATAACTTTTTGTTCACATAAGCTACCCACGCCAAATTTGCGTCCTTTTTTTCCAACATCCTAGGGATTCTAGAGGTACCCAGGCTTTGTGGGTTCCCCAGAAGTAGGCCAAGAAATTAGCCAAAATACATTGAAAATTTTGTTTTTTTCAAACAAATGGGAAAAAGGGGCTGCAGAAGAAGGCTTGTGATTTTTTCCCTGAAAATGGCATCAACAAAGGGTTTGTGGTGCTAAAATCACCAGCTTCCCAGCTTTCAGGAACAGGCAGACTGGAATCAGAAAACCCAATTTTTCAACACAATTTTGGCATTTTACTGGGACATACCCCATTTTTATGATTTTTTGTGCTTTCAGCCTCTTTCCAGTCAGTGACAGAAATGGGCATGAAACATTTCTGAAAAGTAGACAAAATTCTGAATTCAGCAAGGGGTAATTTGTGTAGATCCTACAAGGGTTTCCAACAGAAAATAACAGCTGAAAAAGAAAAATATTGAAATTGAAGTGAAAAAAACATCAATTTTTCTCCACGTTTTACTCTGTAACTTTTTCCTGCAATGTCAGATTTTCGAAAGTAATATACAGTTACGTCTGCTGGACTACTCTGGTTGCGGGTATATATAGGGCTTGTAGGTTCATCAAGAATCCTAGGTACGCAGAGCCAATAAATGAGCTACACCCTGCAGTGCGTTTTCATTCTATACCGGATATACAGCAATTAATTTGCTGAAATATAAAGAGTGAAAAATAGCTATCAAGAAAACCTTTGTATTTCCAAAAAGGGCACAAGATAAGGTGTTGAGGAGCAGTGGTTATTTGCACATCTCTGAATTCCGGGGTGACCATACTAGCATGTGAATTACAGGGCATTTCTCAAATAGATGTCTTTTTTACACACTCTCTTATATTTGGAAGGAAAAAATTTAGAGAAAGACAAGGGGCAATAACACTTGTTTTGCTAATCTATGTTCCCCCAAGTCTCCCGATAAAAATGATACCTCACTTGAGTGGGTAGGCCTAGTGCCCGCGACAGGAAACGCCCCAAAACGCAACGTGGACACATCACATTTATTTTAAAGAAAACAGAGGTGTTTTTTGCAAAGTGCCTACCTGTAGATTTTGGCCTCTAGCTCAGCCGGCACCTAGGGAAACCTACCAAACCTGTGCATTTTTGAAAACTAGAGACCTAGGGGAATCCAAGATGGGGTGACTTGTGGGGCTCTGACCAGGTTCTGTTACCCAGAGTCCTTTGCAAACCTCAAAATTTTGCTAAAAAAACACGTTTTCCTTACATTTTGGTGACAGATAGTTCTGGAATCAGAGAGCAGCCACAAATTTCTTTCCACCCAGCGTTCCCCCAAGTCTCCTGATAAAAATTATACCTCACTTGTGTGGGTAGGCCTAGCGCCCGCAACAGGAAATGCCCCAAAACGCAACGTGGACACATCACATTTTTTTAAAGAAAACAGAGGTGTTTTTTGCAAAGTGCCTACCTGTAGATTTTGGCCCCTAGCTCAGCCAGCACCTAGGGAAACCTACCAAACCTGTGCATTTTTGAAAACTAGAGACCTAGGGGAATCCAAGATGGGGAAACTTGTGGGGCTCTGACCAGGTTCTGTTACGCAGAATTCTTTGCAAACCTCAAAATGTGGCTAAAAAAACAAATTTTCCTCACATTTTGGTGACAGAAAGTTCTGGAATCAGAAAGGAGCCACAAATTTCCTTCCACCCAGTGTTCCCCCAAGTCTCCCGATAAAAATGATACCTCACTTGTGTGGGTAGGCCTAGCTCCCGCGACAGGAAATGCCCCAAAACGCAGCGTGGACACATCACATTTTTTTAAAGAAAACAGAGGTGTTTTTTGCAAAGTGCCTACCTGTAGATTTTGGCCTCTAGCTCAGCTGGCACCTAGGGAAACCTACCAAACCTGTGCATTTCTGAAAACTACAGACCTAGGGGAATCCAAGATGGGGTGACTTGTGGGGCTCTGACCAGGTTCTGTTACCCAGAATCCTTTGCAAACCTCAAAATTTGGCTAAAAAAACAAGTTTTCCTCACATTTCGGTGACAGAAAGTTCTGGAATCTGAGAGGAGCCACAAATTACCTTCAACCCAGCGTTCCCCCAAGTCTCCCGATAAAAATGATACCTCACTTGTGTGGGTAGGCCTAGCGCCCGTGACAGGAAACGCCCCAAAACACAACGTGGACACATCACATTTTTTTAAAGAAAACAGAGGTGCTTTTTGCAAAGTGCCTACCTGTAGATTTTGGCCTCTAGCTCAGCCGGCACCTAGGGAAAACTACCAAACCTGTGCATTTCTGAAAACTAGAGACCTAGGGGAATCCAAGATGGGGTGACTTGTGGGGCTCTGACCAGGTTCTGTTACCCAGAATCCTTTGCAAACCTCAACATTTGGCTAAAAAAACACATTTTCCTCACATTTCGGTGACAGAAAGTTCTGTAATCTGAGAGGAGCCACAAATTTCCTTCCACCCAGCGTTCCCCCAAGTCTCTTGATAAAAATTATACCTCACTTGTGTGGGTAGGCCTAGCGCCTGTGACAGGAAACGCCCCAAACCACAACTTGGACACATCCCATTTTTTGAAAGAAAACAGAGGTGTTTTTTGCAAAGTGCCTACCTGTAGATTTTGGCCTCTAGCTCAGCCGGCACCTAGGGAAACCTACCAAACCTGTGCATTTTTGAAAACCAGAGACCTAGGGGAATCCAAGATGGGGTGACTTGTGGGGCTCTGACCAGGTTCTGTTACCCAGAATCCTTTGCAAACCTCAAAATTTGGCTAAAAAAACAAGTTTTCCTCACATTTCGGTGACAGAAAGTTCTGTAATCTGAGAGGAGCCACAAATTTCCTTCCACCCAGCGTTACCCCAAGTCTCCCGATAAAAATTATACCTCACTTGTGTGGGTAGGCCTAGCGCCCGTGACAGGAAACGCCCCAAAACACAATGTGGACACATCAAATTATTTTTAAAGAAAACAGAGGTGTTTTTTGCAAAGTGCCTACCTGTAGATTTTGGCCTCTAGCTCAGCTGGCACCTAGGGAAACCGACCAAACCTGTGCATTTCTGAAAACTACAGACCTAGGGGAATCCAAGATGGGGTGACTTGTGGGGCTCTGACCAGGTTCTGTTACCCAGAATCCTTTGCAAACCTCAAAATTTGGCTAAAAAAACAAGTTTTCCTCACATTTCGGTGACAGAAAGTTCTGGAATCTGAGAGGAGCCACAAATTACCTTCAACCCAGCGTTCCCCCAAGTCTCCCGATAAAAATGATACCTCACTTGTGTGGGTAGGCCTAGCGCCCGTGACAGGAAACGCCCCAAAACACAACGTGGACACATCAAATTCTTTTAAAGAAAACAGAGGTGTTTTTTGCAAAGTGCCTACCTGAAGATTTTGGCCTCTAGCTCAGACGGCACCTAGGGAAACCTACCAAACCTGTGCATTTTTAAAAACCAGAGACCTAGGGGAATCCAAGATGGGGTGACTTGTGGGGCTCTGACCAGGTTCTGTTACCCAGAATCCTTTGCAAACCTCAAAATTTGGCTAAAGAAACTCATTTTCCTCACATTTTGGTGACAGAAAGTTCTGGAATCAGAAAGGAGCCACAAATTTCCTTCCACCCAGAGCTCCCCCAAGACTCCCGATAAAAATGATACCTCACTTGTGTGGGTAGGCATAGCTCCCGCGACAGGAAATGCCCCAAAACGCAACGTGGACACATCACATTTTTTGAAAGAAAACAGAGGTGCTTTTTGCAAAGTGCCTACCTGTAGATTTTGGCCTCTAGCTCAGCCGGGACCTAGGGAAAACTACCAAACCTGTGCATTTCTGAAAACTAGAGACCTAGGGGAATCCAAGATGGGGTGACTTGTGGGGCTCTGACCAGGTTCTGTTACCCAGAATCCTTTGCAAACCTCAACATTTGGCTAAAAAAACACATTTTCCTCACATTTCGGTGACAGAAAGTTCTGTAATCTGAGAGGAGCCACAAATTTCCTTCCACCCAGCGTTCCCCCAAGTCTCTTGATAAAAATTATACCTCACTTGTGTGGGTAGGCCTAGCGCCTGTGACAGGAAACGCCCCAAACCACAACTTGGACACATCCCATTTTTTGAAAGAAAACAGAGGTGTTTTTTGCAAAGTGCCTACCTGTAGATTTTGGCCTCTAGCTCAGCCGGCACCTAGGGAAACCTACCAAACCTGTGCATTTTTGAAAACCAGAGACCTAGGGGAATCCAAGATGGGGTGACTTGTGGGGCTCTGACCAGGTTCTGTTACCCAGAATCCTTTGCAAACCTCAAAATTTGGCTAAAAAAACAAGTTTTCCTCACATTTCGGTGACAGAAAGTTCTGTAATCTGAGAGGAGCCACAAATTTCCTTCCACCCAGCGTTACCCCAAGTCTCCCGATAAAAATTATACCTCACTTGTGTGGGTAGGCCTAGCGCCCGTGACAGGAAACGCCCCAAAACACAATGTGGACACATCAAATTATTTTTAAAGAAAACAGAGGTGTTTTTTGCAAAGTGCCTACCTGTAGATTTTGGCCTCTAGCTCAGCTGGCACCTAGGGAAACCGACCAAACCTGTGCATTTCTGAAAACTACAGACCTAGGGGAATCCAAGATGGGGTGACTTGTGGGGCTCTGACCAGGTTCTGTTACCCAGAATCCTTTGCAAACCTCAAAATTTGGTTAAAAAAACAAGTTTTCCTCACATTTCGGTGACAGAAAGTTCTGGAATCTGAGAGGAGCCACAAATTACCTTCAACCCAGCGTTCCCCCAAGTCTCCCGATAAAAATGATACCTCACTTGTGTGGGTAGGCCTAGCGCCCGTGACAGGAAACGCCCCAAAACACAACGTGGACACATCACATTTTTTTAAAGAAAACAGAGGTGCTTTTTGCAAAGTGCCTACCTGTAGATTTTGGCCTCTAGCTCAGCCGGCACCTAGGGAAAACTACCAAACCTGTGCATTTCTGAAAACTAGAGACCTAGGGGAATCCAAGATGGGGTGACTTGTGGGGCTCTGACCAGGTTCTGTTACCCAGAATCCTTTGCAAACCTCAACATTTGGCTAAAAAAACACATTTTCCTCACATTTCGGTGACAGAAAGTTCTGTAATCTGAGAGGAGCCACAAATTTCCTTCCACCCAGCGTTCCCCCAAGTCTCTTGATAAAAATTATACCTCACTTGTGTGGGTAGGCCTAGCGCCCGTGACAGGAAACGCCCCAAACCACAACTTGGACACATCCCATTTTTTTAAAGAAAACAGAGGTGTTTTTTGCAAAGTGCCTACCTGTAGATTTTGGCCTCTAGCTCAGCCGGCACCTAGGGAAACCTACCAAACCTGTGCATTTTTGAAAACCAGAGACCTAGGGGAATCCAAGATGGGGTGACTTGTGGGGCTCTGACCAGGTTCTGTTACCCAGAATCCTTTGCAAACCTCAAAATTTGGCTAAAAAAACAAGTTTTCCTCACATTTCGGTGACAGAAAGTTCTGTAATCTGAGAGGAGCCACAAATTTCCTTCCACCCAGCGTTACCCCAAGTCTCCCGATAAAAATTATACCTCACTTGTGTGGGTAGGCCTAGCGCCCGTGACAGGAAACGCCCCAAAACACAATGTGGACACATCAAATTATTTTTAAAGAAAACAGAGGTGTTTTTTGCAAAGTGCCTACCTGTAGATTTTGGCCTCTAGCTCAGCTGGCACCTAGGGAAACCGACCAAACCTGTGCATTTCTGAAAACTACAGACCTAGGGGAATCCAAGATGGGGTGACTTGTGGGGCTCTGACCAGGTTCTGTTACCCAGAATCCTTTGCAAACCTCAAAATTTGGCTAAAAAAACAAGTTTTCCTCACATTTCGGTGACAGAAAGTTCTGGAATCTGAGAGGAGCCACAAATTACCTTCAACCCAGCGTTCCCCCAAGTCTCCCGATAAAAATGATACCTCACTTGTGTGGGTAGGCCTAGCGCCCGTGACAGGAAACGCCCCAAAACACAACGTGGACACATCAAATTCTTTTAAAGAAAACAGAGGTGTTTTTTGCAAAGTGCCTACCTGAAGATTTTGGCCTCTAGCTCAGCCGGCACCTAGGGAAACCTACCAAACCTGTGCATTTTTAAAAACCAGAGACCTAGGGGAATCCAAGATGGGGTGACTTGTGGGGCTCTGACCAGGTTCTGTTACCCAGAATCCTTTGCAAACCTCAAAATTTGGCTAAAGAAACTAATTTTCCTCACATTTTGGTGACAGAAAGTTCTGGAATCAGAAAGGAGCCACAAATTTCCTTCCACCCAGTGTTCCCCCAAGACTCCCGATAAAAATGATATCTCACTTGTGTGGGTAGGCATAGCTCCCGCGTGAGTAAATGCCCCAAAAGGCAACGTGGACACATCACATTTTTTTAAAGAAAACATAGGTGCTTTTTGCAAAGTGCCTACCTGTAGATTTTGGGCTCTAGCTCAGCCGGCACCTAGGGAAAACTACCAAACCTGTGCATTTCTGAAAACTAGAGACCTAGGGGACTCCTAGATGGGGTGACTTGTGGGGCTCTGACCAGGTTCTGTTACCCAGAATCCTTTGCAAACCTCAACATTTGGCTAAAAAAAACACATTTTCCTCACATTTCGGTGACAGAAAGTTCTGTAATCTGAGAGGAGCCACAAATTTCCTTCCACCCAGCATTCCCCCAAGTCTCCTGGTAAAACTTATACCTCACTTGTGTGGGTAGGCCTAGCGCCCGTGACAGGAAACGCCCCAAACCACAACTTGGACACATCCCATTTTTTGAAAGAAAACAGAGGTGTTTTTTGCAAAGTGCCTACCTGTAGATTTTGGCCTCTAGCTCAGCCGGCACCTAGGGAAACCTACCAAACCTGTGCATTTTTGAAAACCAGAGACCTAGGGGAATCCAAGATGGGGTGACTTGTGGGGCTCTGACCAGGTTCTGTTACCCAGAATCCTTTGCAAACCTCAAAATTTGGCTAAGAAAACAAGTTTTCCTCACATTTCGGTGACAGAAAGTTCTGTAATCTGAGAGGAGCCACAAATTTCCTTCCACCCAGCGTTACCCCAAGTCTCCCGATAAAAATTATACCTCACTTGTGTGGGTAGGCCTAGCGCCCGTGACAGGAAACGCCCCAAAACACAATGTGGACACATCAAATTATTTTTAAAGAAAACAGAGGTGTTTTTTGCAAAGTGCCTACCTGTAGATTTTGGCCTCTAGCTCAGCTGGCACCTAGGGAAACCGACCAAAGCTGTGCATTTCTGAAAACTACAGACCTAGGGGAATCCAGGATGGGGTGACTTGTGGGGCTCTGACCAGGTTCTGTTACCCAGAATCCTTTGCAAACCTCAAAATTTGGTTAAAAAAACAAGTTTTCCTCACATTTCGGTGACAGAAAGTTCTGGAATCTGAGAGGAGCCACAAATTACCTTCAACCCAGCTTTCCCCCAAGTCTCCCGATAAAAATTATACCTCACTTGTGTGGGTAGGCCTAGCGCCCGTGACAGGAAACGCCCCAAACCACAACTTGGACACATCCCATTTTTTGAAAGAAAACAGAGGTGTTTTTTTGCAAAGTGCCTACCTGTAGATTTTGGCTTCTAGCTCAGCCGGCACCTAGGGAAACCTACCAAAGCTGTGCATTTTTGAAAACCAGAGACCTAGGGGAAGCCAAGATGGGATGACTTGTGGGGCTCTGACCAGGTTCTGTTACCCAGAATCCTTTGCAAACCTCACAATTTGGCTAAAAAAACACGTTTTCCTCACATTTCGGTGACAGAAAGTTCTGTAATCTGGGAGGAGCCACAAATGTCCTTCCACCCAGCGTTCCCCCAAGTCTCCCGATACAAATGATACCTCACTTGTGTGGGTAGGCCTAGCGCCCGTGACAGGAAACGCCCCAAACCACAACTTGGACACATCCCATTTTTTTAATGAAAACAGAGGTGTTTTTTGCAAAGTGCCTACCTGTAGATTTTGGCCTCTAGCTCAGCCAGCACCTAGGGAAACCTACCAAAGCTGTGCATTTTTGAAAACCAGAGACCTAGGGGAAGCCAAGATGGGGTGACTTGTGGGGCTCTGACCAGGTTCTGTTACCCAGAATCCTTTGCAAACCTCACAATTTGGCTAAAAAAACACGTTTTCCTCACATTTCGGTGACAGAAAGTTCTGTAATCTGAGAGGAGCCACAAATGTCCTTCCACCCAGCGTTCCCCCAAGTCTCCCGATAAAAATGATACCTCACTTGTGTGGGTAGGCCTAGCGCCCGTGACAGGAAACGCCCCAAAACACAATGTGGATACATCAAATTATTTTTAAAGAAAACAGAGGTGTTTTTTGAAAAGTGCCTACCTGTAGATTTTGGCCTCTAGCTCAGCAGGCACCTAGGGAAACCTACCAAACCTGTGCATTTTTGAAAAACAGAGACCTAGGGGAATCCACGATGGGGTGACTTGTGGGGCTCTGACCAGGTTCTGCTACCCAGCATCCTTTGCAAACCTCAAAATTTGGCTAAAAAAACAAATTTTCCTCACATTTTAGTGACAGAAAGTTCTGGAATCAGAAAGGAGCCACAAATTTCCTTCCACCCAGTGTTCCCCCAAGACTCCCGATAAAAATGATATCTCACTTGTGTGGGTAGGCATAGCTCCCGCGTGAGTAAATGCCCCAAAAGGCAACGTGGACACATCACATTTTTTTAAAGAAAACATAGGTGCTTTTTGCAAAGTGCCTACCTGTAGATTTTGGGCTCTAGCTCAGCCGTCACCTAGGGAAAACTACCAAACCTGTGCATTTCTGAAAACTAGAGACCTAGGGGACTCCTAGATGGGGTGACTTGTGGGGCTCTGACCAGGTTCTGTTACCCAGAATCCTTTGCAAACCTCAACATTTGGCTAAAAAAAACACATTTTCCTCACATTTCGGTGACAGAAAGTTCTGTAATCTGAGAGGAGCCACAAATTTCCTTCCACCCAGCATTCCCCCAAGTCTCCTGGTAAAACTTATACCTCACTTGTGTGGGTAGGCCTAGCGCCCGTGACAGGAAACGCCCCAAACCACAACTTGGACACATCCCATTTTTTGAAAGAAAACAGAGGTGTTTGTTGCAAAGTGCCTACCTGTAGATTTTGGCCTCTAGCTCAGCCGGCACCTAGGGAAACCTACCAAACCTGTGCATTTTTGAAAACCAGAGACCTAGGGGAATCCAAGATGGGGTGACTTGTGGGGCTCTGACCAGGTTCTGTTACCCAGAATCCTTTGCAAACCTCAAAATTTGGCTAAAAAAACTCATTTTCCTCACATTTTGGTGACAGAAAGTTCTGGAATCAGAAAGGAGCCACAAATTTCCTTCCACCCAGAGCTCCCCCAAGACTCCTGATAAAAATGATACCTCACTTGTGTGGGTAGGCATAGCTCCCACGTCAGGAAATGCCCCAAAAGGCAACGTGGACACATCAAATTTTTTTCAAGAAAACACAGGTGCTTTTTGAAAGTGCCTACCTGTAGATTTTGGCCTCTAGCTCAGCCGGCACCTAGGGAAAACTACCAAACCTGTGCATTTCTGAAAACTAGAGACCTAGGGGACTCCAAGATGGGGTGACTTGTGGGGCTCTGACCAGGTTCTGTTACCCAGAATCCTTTGCAAACCTCAACATTTGGCTAAAAAAACACATTTTCCTCACATTTCGGTGACAGAAAGTTCTGTAATCTGAGAGGAGCCACAAATTTCCTTCCACCCAGCGCTCCCCCAAGTCTCTTGATAAAAATTATACCTCATTTGTGTGGGTAGGCCTAGCGCCCGTGACAGGAAACGCCCCAAACCACAACTTGGACACATCCCATTTTTTTAAAGAAAACAGAGGTGTTTTTTGCAAAGTGCCTACCTGTAGATTTTGGCCTCTAGCTCAGCCGGCACCTAGGGAAACCTACCAAACCTGTGCATTTTTTAAAACCAGAGACCTAGGGGAATCCAAGATGGGGTGACTTGTGGGGCTCTGACCAGGTTCTGTTGCCCAGAATCCTTTGCAAACCTCGAAATTTGGCTAAAAAAACACGTTTTCCTCACATTTTGGTGACAGAAAGTTCTGGAATCTGAGAGGAGCCACCAATTTCCTCGTACCCAGCGTTCCCCCAAGACTCCCGATATAAATGATACCTCACTTGTGTGGGTAGGCCTAGCGCCCGTGACAGGAAATGCCCCAAAACACAACGTGAACACATCACATTTTTTTAAAGAAAACAGAGGTGTTTTTTGCAAAGTGCCTACCTGTAGATTTTGGCCTCTAGCTCAGCAGGCACCTAGGGAAACCTACCAACCCTGTGCATTTTTGAAAACTAGAGAACTAGGGGAATCCAAGATGGGGTGACTTGTGGGGCTTTGACCAGGTTCTGTTACCCAGAATCCTTTGCAAACCTCAACATTTGGCTAAAAAAACACATTTTCCTCACATTTCGGTGACAGAAAGTTCTGTAATCTGAGAGGAGCCACAAATTTCCTTCCACCCAGCGCTCCCCCAAGTCTCTTGATAAAAATTATACCTCATTTGTGTGGGTAGGCCTAGCGCCCGTGACAGGAAACGCCCCAAACCACAACTTGGACACATCCCATTTTTTTAAAGAAAACAGAGGTGTTTTTTGCAAAGTGCCTACCTGTAGATTTTGGCCTCTAGCTCAGCCGGCACCTGGGGAAACTTAGCAAACCAGCACATTTTTTTAAACTAGAAACCCAGGGGAATCCTAGCTGGGGTGACTTGTGGGGCTCTGACCAGGTTCTGTTACCCAGAATCCTTTGCAAACCTCAACATTTGGCTAAAAAAAACACGTTTTCCTCACATTTCGGTGACAGAAAGTTCTGTAATCTGAGAGGAGCCACAAATTTCCTTCCACCCAGCATTCCCCCAAGTCTCCTGGTAAAACTTATACCTCACTTGTGTGGGTAGGCCTAGCGCCCGTGACAGGAAATGGCCCAAAACACAACGTGGACACATCACATTTTTTCATAGAAAACAGTGCCTACCTGTGGATTTTGGCCTCTAGCTCAGCCGGCACCTGGGGAAACTTAGCAAACCAGTATATTTAAAAAAACTAGAAACCCAGGGGAATCCATAATGGGGTGACTTGTGGAGCTCTGACAAGGTTCTGTTACCCAGAATCCTTTGCAAACCTCAAAATTTGGCTAAAAAAACACGTTTTCCTCACATTTCGGTGACAGAAAGTGCTGGAATCTGAGAGGAGCCACAAATTTCCTTCCACCCAGCGTTCCCCCAAGTCTCCCAATAAAAATGATACCTCACTTTTGTGGGTAGGCCTAGCGCCCCCACGACAGGAAATGGCCCAAAACACAACGTGGACACATCACATTTTTTCATAGAAAACAGTGCCTAACTGTGGATTTTGGCCTCTAGCTCAGCCTGCCACAGGGGGGCAGAAATGGCCTAAAATAAATTTGTCCCCCACCCCCCAACACCCCCTCTGCAAGCGACCCTTGCCTACGGGGTCGCTCTCCCTGCGTGACCTTGGCGCCAAAAAAAAAATCCCCGGTGCCTAGTGGTTTCTGCCCCTGTGGGGGCAGATTGACCTAAAATCGGCCAATCTGCCCCCCAGGGGAGTGACCCTTGCCAAATGGGTCGCTCCCCATCTCTAAAAAACAAACAAACAAAAAAAAACACACAAAAAAAATTGCCCTGGCGCCTAGAGGTTTCTGCCCCCCCCCGGGGCCGATCGGCCTAATAACAATAGGCTGATCTGCCCCCGGGGGGCAGAAATGGCCTAAAATAAATTTGCCCCCCCCGACAAACTCCCCTGGGGAGCGACCCTTGCCTACAAGGTCGCTCCCCTTGCGTGACGGCGCAAAAAAAAGATCCCTGGTGCCTAGTGGTTTCTGCCCCCCTTGGGGGCAGATTGACCTAAAATCGGCCGAGCTGCCCCCAAAGCGGGCAGAAATGGCCTAAATACAATTTGCCCCTCCAGCGGAGCGACCCTTGCCTAAGGGGACCCTCCCCATCTGTAAAACAACAACAACAACAAAAATCCCCAGTGCCTAGTGGTTTCTGCCCCGTGGGGGCAGATCGGCCTAATTAAAATAGGCTGATCTGCCCCCATGGGGGGCAGAAATGGCCTAAAATAAATTTGCCCCGCAGGGGAACTACCCTTGCCTAAGGGGTCGCTCCCCTTATGTGAAAAACAAACAAAAATAAAAACTCCCTGGTGTCTAGTGGTTTCTGCCCCCCCTTGGGGGCAGATTGGCCTCATAAAAATAGGCCAATCTGAACTGGCCTCAATATGATTTGCCCCCTAGGGGAGCGACCCTTCCCTAAGGGGTCGCTGCCCACCTCAAAAACCAAACACCAAACAAAAAAAACACAAAAATTATCCCTGATGCCTAGAAGTTTCCTAGAAGGCCTTAAAAAAAATGCCCCCCCTGGGAGCGACCCTTGCCCAAGGGGTCGCTCCCTTATTGTATTGTATAGTATTGTAATCATATTTATATAGCGCTTACTACCTCTGACGAGGCGTCGAAGCGCTTTTCGATGAGTAGCACGCTACTCTGGAACCCAACAATAATTAGTGATGGATTAGTATAGTTTAATAATGAGTACAGTTTTAGTATTGTTAGGAGTTAATTTGAACCGCGTATATGAGAGTTTGTTAGTTAGATTGACTGGAGTAATGGAGGGGTGGAGGAGGAAAGAAATCCAGAAGTGTTAATTGGGAGTATATCCTTCATTTACTCAACCCAAAGGCTTGGGATGAATAAAGGGGGGTGGAGGGGGAAGAGTATGTGGAAGGGTTAGGGAGAGCATAGTAGCAGGGTGAGATGAATGCAGGAGAATTTAGTAGGGTTGTGTGGGAGGTCACAGAGGTAGAGTGAGGTTTGGTGAGTTAGATGTGGAGGTGGAGGGAAGAGCTTAGGCAGAGATATTTAGGAGATGAAAGTGGTATAAGGGATGAGTCAGAGTGAGAATGGAGGATAGTTTGATAGAGACATGACATAAGAGTGATGAGTAGATAAGTGTGATAAGATGAGAGCAGGAACTCATAGATATCTAGTGTAACAACCCAAAAACCATGAGCCATGCAATGATCCACGAACATGCCAAGCACAGAAACAACATATACACATACATACACATTTATATATATATATACATATACACACACACACATATGAATACACACACATATGCACATACAATACATAATTAGAATCATGGGTAAAAAATACTTAGTCAGACAGGTTTAAAGAGTGTGTGTGTATTTTATTGTTATGACAGTAGCAATACATATTTTCCAAAGAAACTATAAATAAATAGAAATATACAAATAATCTGAAAAAATATTTATCCACATAGACATATGCAGTTCATAGTTGTTTGAAAAAGGTGGTTATGAAGGAAAGAGCCAACTCTTGAGTAGTTTTCTGAAGACAAGAAAGTTATCTGTGGCTCTTATAGTTGGGGGTAATGAATTCCATAGCTTGGCTGCTTGGACGGAGAAGGATGTTCCACCTATAGTCTTTTTCTTGTATGGTGGTGTTCTAAGGCGGGGTGCCAGTCTTGAGCGGAGGGTTCTTTGTTGGATGTATTTGATAATTTTCTTTCTGATAAAAAGCGGTCCTGTTCCATGTATAGCTTTGTGGGTGATACAAAGCAGCTTGAAAGTGCATCGTCTGGCAACGGGTAACCAGTGTAGTGCTCTCAAGGCAGGGGAGCTGTGGGCTTGCGGCCCTATATGTATTAGTAGCCTGGCTGCGGAATTCTGGATACGTTGTAGTTTTTTCATAACAGATAGAGATGATCCATGGTAGAGGCTATTGGCATAATCCAGTTTGGATAGTACAAGCGAGATAGTAGCTTGCACCTTGTGTGGAAATCCGATGTGGGGAAGATGTGTCGTAAAGTCTTTAAGGTGATGAAGCTTGTGCGTGCTAATTTGTCTACTAGGGTATTCATAGTTAGCTTGGAATCCATGGTGATTCCTAGGTTTTTCACTTCCTTGGATAATTGAGGAGGTGGTCTGAGATCGTCAGGCCAGACGCACAGAGGGCCATAATGTTTCCAGTCACCACATATGAGTATTTCTGCTTTGGAGGTATTTAGTTTGAGATGGCTCCAGGTCATCCACTGATCAACGGCTCTGAGGCAACTGAAGGTTTGTGAGTTTTCAATGTTTTTGGGGTCTTCTAATTTAAGTAGTATTTGTGTGTCATCTGCATAGTTGTAGCATGTGAGATGGAAATCATTGATCAGTTCTGGTAAAGATATCATGTAGATGTTGAAAAGCCAAGGTGAGATGATTGACCCTTGGGGGACCTCTGCTTTTGTGAGGTAGGGTTCGGATGAGAATGGGGGCGAGTGGATGATATTCGCTCTTTTTTGGAGATAGGAAGTAATCCAGTTGAGAGCAATCCCTTGTATGCCGGCTTCGTGGAGTCTTTGAGTTAGGGTGTCATGGTCAACTGTATCAAAGGCAGCTGAGAGGTCCAAGAAAAGTAGTGCAGCAACTCCATTTCGGTCGACTGTGTTTTTAAGATCGTCCCAGATGGCCATGAGTGCCGATTCAGTGCTTCTTCCTGGGCGGAATCCAGTTTGGAAGTCTGAAAGTATAGAATTGTCTTCAATGAGTTGTGACATCTGGGTGAATGCTGCTCTTTCTATCAATTTGCCCAGGAAAGGTCCATTTGTGATTGGTCTGTAGTTGTTGGGGTCTTGTGGGTCTAGGTTTGTTTTCTTTAATAATGGTCGTATGTATGCCTTTTTCAGGTCTGCAGGAAAAGTTCCTGAAGTTAAAGAGTTGTTGATGATACTTCTTACAGGTGTGGCAGCAGAAGTAGATAGCAGGATGTTCTTGAAGATTTGTGGTGGGCAAGGGTTAGAAGGGCAACCAGTAGGTCTGCTTGCTTTGACCAAATCCATAAATTCATCCTGGGATATTTGTTTGAAGGACTGTAGAGGTTGGGATGGTTTATTCTTAGCTGGTATTTTAGTAAAGGGGTTGGTGCTGATGGTTTTCTTCTGTTTTAAATAGGAGTCCAGTGTGTCTGCCTTGGTTGTGTAGTGAGATGCCAATTTGTTTGTGAAATCTTGAGTGGTGGGATGACTTCCTTCCATGCATGTAGGTTTTTCGAAATTCATTGAGAATTTTGTAAAATTCCTTGGTTGTAGATTGAGCATTTTGAATTCTGTCTGAGTAGTATCTTTTTTTAGCTTTTTTGATTGATGATTTGTATATCCTGTTAAGTTTGTGTAGCTGCAGTTTGTCTTGACTGTTGTTTGTTTTGAGCCAGGTCCGCTGCAACTTTCTGATTTGTTGCTTTATCTTTTTAAGTTCTGTGTTTCTCCAAGGTGTTGGTTTTCTTTTGTCGTGTTTAGTTTTTCTGAGTGGTATTAGGACATCAAAAGCTTCCTGTAGCCACTCATAAAGTTTTGGTACAGAATTAATAGTATCTAGATCTGTGTTTGCTGTTAGTTGTGTTTCTAAGTGATCCAAATTGAGTTTGCTCCATGGTCTATAGGTGTATGTATGTAAGTAGTTGTGGGGTGCGTTGATTTGTGGAGTTGTATGTCGGAAAGTTATCCTATGGTGGTCTGACCAGGTGGTTGGTGTGATGCTATGAATAGTAACGAGTTCAGGCTTAGCAAAAATGACATCTAGGATGTGACCAGCGATGTGTGTGGGATTGTGTACAATATGATGTAGGTTCAATGCGAGTAGGCCAGTGGTGATAGCCTTCGGATGGGGCATATTGGGTTTGTCAAACCAAATGTTTAGATCCCCAAGAATGCATAGATTGGAGTATAGTGTAATAAGGTTTGAGACTGTGTCAAGAAAAGCATCAGGGAAAGTGGAGTTGTTAGGTGGAGGTCTGTAAAGGAGGAGAAAGTTACAGGAGGAAGTTGGAGTAGGGTGGCATCTGGTAAGAAGGGCTTCACAACCTTGTATGGAGATGTTGTCTGTTTTACTGAGGTTTATTGTTTGTTTGAATATAATAGCTAGTCCACCTCCTCTCTTGCCTATACGGTTTTGTGTGATGGTTTGATAGCCTGGAGGAAGGGCTTCGTGCAACACTGGTGCCATGTCATCTCCCAACCAGGATTCCGTAATGAATAGTAAGTCAGGTTGTGTGTCTGTGAGCGGGTCGTAGATGTGGTGCTTGTTTTTTTAGAGTGATCGAGCATTTATGAGCTGGCAGTTTAGATAAGGTGTGTTAGTGGTAGTGTTGTTTTGTTTAGTAGAAGTGTAAGTAGTGTAATGTGAGCTTGAAGCAGGAGTGTTGCTAGTTGTGATAACTGTTTGAGGCTCACAATAGTCTTGCTTTTCAATGTAGTGTTCCTCTTCCAGCAGGTTAAGGAGGCATTTTGTTTGGTCCGTGTGTGTAGGTGGTGGACTTGGTGGCTGAGAGAGCCATGAGGAGTGTAGTGTTTTTTGTAGGGTGGTGTTATTATCTAACAGACAAGGGGATGCGAGGTTGCTATGAGTGGCATGTTTTTTATTTTGTTTGTGTTTGTTTAGTGTGGATGGAGTATGGGTTAGGGGTGGTGGAGGAGCATGTGGATCATGATGTAAGGCTCTAAATTGTGCAATGGAGGAGAGGCGAGTGAATGAAAGTTGCTGGGTTGGGGTGCTTGAGGTAGGTGTTTGTGAAGGTTGGGGGGGTAGGGGTGGAGATAGGATGGAAATTGTATCCTTTGTGTAGTCCTGGGGGTGGGAGTGGGTATGATGATGAGTGTAATGTAAGTTTGTGTTGCTTTGATGTGCTGATGTTTGTGGTCGGTATTGTTTTTGTGGAATAATGAGAGGGGCTATTGGTGTAGTTGTTTTTGGTGAGGGATTTGTATGTGAGTTAGTGCTGCTAAGTGGAATTTGAGTGTTAGATGGGGTGTTGATGTGTTTTGGAGGTGAATGTATGAAGTGTGTAAGAGGTGATGGGTGTGTGTCAGGGAAGTAAGTATTAGTTGAGATGACCGGAAGGGGTAATATGTGTGGTGGAGTGAAATGTGGGGATTGTATGGTTGTGTGTAATTGGTGAGGAGAGGGGAAGAGTGTTTAAAGATGATGTGTTTGGGCATTGTTATGATGACAGGTGGTCTGTGTGGAGCGAACAGTGGATAGTGTTGTTGGTTAATATCAGCAGAGAGTGTGTATCTGGGAAACTGAAACTGAGAGAAATGTATGTTGTAGTATTGTATTGTGTGGGTGGTGGCAGGTAGTGTTAGTGGGAGGGGACAGTGTAGTGTTTGCTGTGAGAATGAGGGTGTTTGATTGTAGTAGTTGTGGGGGGTATGTGTATATGTGTTGTATGTAGGGTATTGTGTTGGGTGGTGGGGCAATGCAATCTGTCTGTGGTCAGTTTGTGATGCATGGTTTGGACCCAGCCCTATTCACCAGTCATAGCCCTATTTCTGACCACGAATCACAGCCCTAAAACCAGCAACCAATCAGAATCTCAGCCCTATCCACCAATCACAGCCCTACAACCAACAGCCAATCAGAATCTCAGCCCTATCCACCAATCACAGCCCTACAACCAACAGCCAATCAGAATCTCAGCCCTATCCACCAATCACAGCCCTACAACCAACAGCCAATCAGAATCTCTGCCCTATCCACCAATCATAACTGCATACCTGGAGCTAGCAACCAATCAAACACCGTCTCCCAACAACATATCACAACAGCATATGCAACAACCACAAGGAACTTATATAAGGAGCAAGTTAACTAAACTCCAGTCCCTGGGGGAAGGGGGAAAGGCAACTGCTGCTCTATTCAGTATCTCCTTGGATACAGACTGGCTGAATCCACACTTCCAAGCTAGCAGAGTCTACTTTCCAGGTAAGGGGGAGATTGTTTAAGAGACAAACACTGCAATAGTGCTGGGCGCACACTCTAAAATCGGGCTTTTTTTAAGGCAAAAATACAGGGGGGCAGACAGTTTTTAAGAACAACTTAAATCACACAAAACTGATTAAAACAGTCTCCTAAAACCACACTCTGAGAGATGTAGGTAACCTTTTTACCAAGAATAGGGGGGAAAAAAGGGGGGGCAAAGGTGGGGGGGGTGCCACAAACTAGCAAGGGAATTCACACAGTCACGGCAAAAACGATTTTTAAAAAAACACTGCTTTAAAAGAGGCCAGGCTGCATGAAACACAGAGAGTCCACAGTAAAACAAACACTTTTTGAACAAATAATACTATTTACCCAGAAATATCTTTGGGCTCCTTACCTAGGTCTTTTTGCAATCCTTGAACACTGGGCTGTATCAGGACACAGGGGAGACGCACAGAGGAACACAAAATGGAGGTGCCTGTCTTTGGCCTTCCCTCCACAAACTTAAGGAGCCAGAGCAGGTGGGGGGGGGGGGCGGGTCTCAGGTGCAGCAGAGACTCAGGGAGCCAATCAGCTAAGTCCAGTCCCTGGGGGCAGGGGGAATGGCAACTGCTGCTCTATTCAGTATCTCCTTGGATACAGACAGGCTGAATCCACACTTCCAAGCTAGCAGAGTCTACTTTCCAGTTAAGCGGGAGATTGTTTAAGAGACAAACACTGCAATAGTGCTGGACGCACACTCTAAAATCGGCTTTTTTTAAGGCAAAAATACAGGGGGGGCAGACAGTTTTTAAGCACAACTTAAATCACACAAAACTGATTAAAACAGTCTCCTAAAACCACACTCTGAGAGATGTAGGTAGCCTTTTTACCAAGAATAGGGGGGAAAAAAGGGGGGGCAGAGGGGGGGGGGATGCCACAAACTAGCAAGGGAATTCACACAGTCACGGCAAAAACGATTTTTTTAAAAACACCACTTTAAAAGAGGCCAGGCTGCAAGAAACACAGAGAGTCCACAGTAAAACAAACACTTTTTGAACAAATAATACTGTACTATTTACCCAGAAATATCTTTGGGCTCCTTACCTAGGTCTTTTTGCAATCCTTGAACACTGGGCTGTATCAGGACACAGGGGAGATGCACAGAGTAACACAAAATGGAGGTGCTTGTCTTTGGCCTTCCCTCCACAAACTTAAGGAGCCAGAGCAGGTGGGGGGGGCGGGTCTCAGGTGCAGCAGAGACTCAGGGTGCCAATCAGCTAAGTCCAGTCCCTGGGGGCAGGGGGAAAGGCAACTGCTGCTCTATTCAGTATCTCCTTGGATACAGACAGGCTGAATCCACACTTCCAAGCTAGCAGAGTCTACTTTTCAGGTAAGGGGGAGATTGTTTAAGAGACAAACACTGCAATAGTGCTGGGCGCACACTCTAAAATCTGGCTTTTTTTAAGGCAAAAATACAGGGGGGGCAGACAGTTTTTAAGCACAACTTAAATCACACAAAACTGATTAAAACAGTCTCCTAAAACCACACTCTGAGAGATGTATGTAGCCTTTTTACCAAGAATAGGGGGGAAAAAAGGGGGGGCAGAAGGGGGGGCACAAACTAGCAAGGGAATTCACACAGTCACGGCAAAAACGATTTTTTAAAAAACACCACTTTAAAAGAGGCCAGGCTGCATGAAACACAGAGAGTCCACAGTAAAACAAACACTTTTTGAACAAATAATACTATTTACCCAGAAATATCTTATGCCAGTTTCATTTTTCAAAAAGACATCCCTGGTGTCTAGTGGGTGTTTTGACAGCCGGATTGCTTTACAATCCGGCTGCCAAAACGCAGAGAGAGATTTCAAAGGAAAGGAAATATATTTCTTTCCCTTTGAAGCCTCTCTGCCTCGTCCACGTGATCGGAAGAGAAATGCTCTGCATTTCTCTTCCGATCATCGCGCTGGATGCTGAGCTTCCAGCGCGAAGGAGGAGGCAGTGTGATTGTCAGCGCGCATTCGCGCGCTGATGTCACGGGGGTGAGGGGGGTCGGGGGTGGAAGGGGAAGGGCTTCCCCTTCCATCCCTGACTTGGGGGGGTGGGGGAACCCCACAGAGGGAGCGCTAGCAGCACTGTGCCGCAGGACGTAACCATTACGTCCTCGGCACAGAACCGGTTAAGCTATTACTTTCTGGGACAGCCCTGCTAGATGATGGTAAAAAATGGATAAGCAATGGCATGTGAGGGAGGCAGGCATTGTCCCCCATGTCCTGAAGAATATGTGGGGGCTTCTTCACTGCACATGGTACCAACTCCAATCTGGCCACATATGTGACAAAACAGAATGGTGGGGTAGCATAAATCTGGCACAAACAATGTTTCATGAGGTATTTAGTTTTTTTGCAAAAAAGAAAGAAGTTCAATGAGAAAACATTACAATGTTCTATGGTGGTATTGGAACTCAGTCTGGGAAGTAGAGTTTGTCCTCAAACTTAGGTGATTCATCCAGAAGTTGGTCAGCAAACACTTGATTCTGACCAATCATCCTCTTCCTCCTCTTGTGGTGTTTCAGGAACAGTGTAAATAGGTGACAAAAATGCTGGTTCATTTTGATCATTGTTAATCTCTCCACATTTTAAGGCAAGAGACTGGACCTTCTCACTGTAATAACTGCGCCAGCTGCACTGAACACACGCTCAGTAGATATACTGGCTACAGGACAAGCCAGATACTTTCTTGCCAGCCTGTTGAGCTCTGGCCATTGGTGCATCTTCCCATACCAATACACCAATGGATTTTTATCCACATACACCTCTTTTGGATCATCTCGATACTCCTGGGACATCCTGTGAAGTGTCATTGGTGCTACTACTTGCTTGACCTCTTTTGTCTTTGCACTAGACTTAGGACCTGCCACTTGAAACTAAGCCAACACATAGGTTGCGTCTGATTCTTCTGGATGTTGTTGTTGTCAGTATTCTTATTGCTGGTGTTGGCTGCTGTGAGACAAGACTGCCATCTCTGGAAGTTGAAGGCGGCACCCCAGAACTGCAGAGTGGGACACTAAGGGTGTTCTCTTTTGGCACAGGGCAGTGCTGAAAGCCTTCTTGCTGTTCTGCCCTGCATAAAAAGATTTCATTGCGAGGATGATTGTTTTTGTGCAGGAAGGGACACTTGAATGCAATGCACACAGAAAGAGTAAAAGATGGGGATAACTAATGTTACTTCTCCCCGTTGAGTCACCCTTATGCCACCTCTGGGGAGGTGTAGGCTTTTGATGCATTCACAGGTTTGCAAAACCAGGGAATATATGGGTGCTGCATAGGAACACCCACTGCAACACCCATGGAATGCTTCAATGATGCAAAGTAAGGAAAAGCAGTGACTTGCGCTGCATTGCCTTACTCCATATCTACAAGGCCATGTAAAGGCACACAAACTGGCTTTGTGTGATCGTGTAGATATGAATCAGCATCCTCCACCACTGGTGCATCACAAAAACTGATGCACTGGCAGTGCAGGACACTTACAAATAAACTCCTAAGTTCCAGCCATTTTTCTTCCAGTTCTCTGGCTTGCTCAAAAATCAATTTCTTGTATTTTGAACATCCCCTTCAGAAAAAGGAATGAAAGTGGGAATTAGCTTTTTAATAGAATGGATCAAGAAGCGTGGGACACATGTGTTCTCTTAGGACCAGATAATGTCATTTTGCAGCCTTGCATCAAAAGCCAATTGAAGGATTACATCCTCAACTAAGGCATGCGCTTCTAGGTTTTTGTTCACACCTCCGAGTGTGGTCTTTTCAGACCCCTTCTATAGATGCTTCTGTAGCAGATGCTACGACGATATAGCTCATTGTACTGTCCTTCTTGCTAACTTCTCCCGTGAAAACCTCAAAAGGGAGCAGCATCTGTGTCAGGCATATGACTAGGCCCCATTTATCCGCATCCATGATAACTTTCCAAATTGCATCACCTCCTCTTAGAATGACATAGGGGGTCAACAGGCTGGCGGTGCTTCCTGGCCAATTCTGACCGCGGTGGTAAAGCCGCGGTCAGAAAAGGGAAACCGGCGGTTTCCCGCCGGTTTTCCCCTGGCCAAAGGAATCCTCCATGGCGGCGCTGCTTGCAGCACCGCCATGGGGATTCCGACCCCCTTCCCGCCATCCTGTTCCTGGCGGTTCTTACCGCCAGGAACAGGATGGCGGGAACGGGTGTCGTGGGACCACTGGGGGCCCCTGCACTGCCCATGCCACTGGCATGGGCAGTGCAGGGGCCCCCTAACAGGGCCCCATAAAGATTTTCAGTGTCTGCTGTGCAGACACTGAATATCGCGACGGGTGCCACTGCACCCGTCGCATCCCTTCAACTCCGCCGGCTCCATTCGGAGCCGGCTTCATTGTTGAAGGGGCTTTCCCGCTGGGCCGGCGGGTGGCCTTCTGGCGGTCGCCCGCCGGCCCAGCGGGAAAGTCAGAATGACCGCCGCAGTCATTTGACCGTGGTACGGTCTTTTGGCGGTTCCCGCCAGGCGGGCGGCTCCCGCCGCCCGCCGGGGTCGGAATGACCCCCATAGTCATTAATCTGTCTCTACTGCTCAAACAGATGTTGCAACATAATAGGTTGAGTTCCATTGTGTATGCGCCTCCTGCTTCAACTGGTACTTTATTAACACACTGAATAATCCGGGCTTTAAAAGAAGGGCGGAAATGAGTGCAGAATCATTTGTAGGTGGCCAGTATGTTGAAGACTATGGGATCATTAATACCCCGGTGGTAAAAACTGTCTACAGCCACAGCGACGTCCGCCAAAAGACCGTCGCCGTGGCCACCAGTCGTCTGAAAGATTATGACCACAGCCGGATGTCCACCAGAAGGATGGTGGAAATCTGGCTGTGGCCATGCCAGGGGGATGGCGGTAAGGTGGCGGTGCTGCCAGCAGCAGCGCCACACCAGTAGACCGCCGCTGGACGTATTATAAGAGTAATATGGCCTGGCGGTGTTCTGCTGGCGGACGATGCTGCTGGCAGCAGCGCCCCATCCCGTCTCCTGCTGGAGAACCCCCTCACAAAAGGTAGGTCCGGTGGTCCGACAGGGGAGGGCGTGGGGGCGTTGTGTGTGTGTGTGGGGGGGATGTGTGTGTATTTCTGTGCGTGCGTGTATGTGGGTGTGTGTTGCATGTCATCTGTGTATGCATATATGGATGTGTGAGTGTTTGTATGCTGAGTTGTGTGAATGCATGTGTGTGTGTGTATGTAAGTGTGTGTGGATGTGTGTGTGAATGGATGCATGCATGCGTGGATGAATGTTGCAATGGGTGTGTGTATGCGTGTGTGCGTGTGTGAAGGGAGGGGTGTGCATGGGGTTGTGGGGTCTGGTGAGGAAGGGGGTGGAGGGGAAACCTGTGGAGGGGGAGGGGGCAGGGAAGGCCCCTATGAGTGACAGGGAAGGGATTCCCTGTCACTGATAATGCCTAACGCCATGGTTTTCATGGCGGTAAGGATGCAACGAAAACCATGGCGGTAGGTGGGTTCATAATCCCGCAGGTGCGCAAGTGATGGCCGCCAGGCTAGAGAGTGAAGTTTCCAGCCCGGCGGTCGTTACCGCTGTGGAGGTCGGTGTGGTACATTGGCAGTTCGGCTTTAGCTGAACCGCCAATGTCATAATATGGAGAAAAGTACTTTCCTCAATAGTAACGCTGACCGCCGAGGTCATAATGACCCCCTATGTCTTCATTTTGTAGAAAGTCTGCACAACCAGGTTGATGCAGTGTGACAAACCCAGGACCCTGAATCAGCCATTGACTATCACAGCTTTGACGCTGTTACTGCCAATGTCCATGGCAACAAATCCAACTCAGAGACCCTATGTCGCAGCCATTCACATTGCTATTGAATTTGTCCAAGATGTTTGCAGCTGCATGTGCTTTCTCCATGGAGGACATGGCTACTGTTGCATGCCCTTGAACGCTCATAAAAATTTCCTTAGGTCCAAGAGCTATAGATAGCTTTTGCTTTACCCCCGACAAGAGATCCAGTGTGCAGTGATGCACATGTAATCAGTAGCCTGACAACCGGTCCGCATGTCTACCTTTAGGTGGATAGTGTGGAAAACACTTTGCTGCAAAGCTTGTCCAACCAATTGCAGCACATCATGATGCAGCATTGTAACAGCAATTCGAGCAAAATAGGTTTGACTTGAAACCTTCCATTTTGGGCAGATAGCTGCCACAAACTCTAAGAATCCCACGCCGTCCACTAAAGAAACAGTGAGAAGGACCAGCGCTAACATTTTTGCCAGCTTCCCATTGTACAAACATGCCATTTGATGGTTGCAGTCCAAGGGCCCCTCCTGCATAAACATGCCAGTAATAGTAGCCTGGTAGGTGGGTGTGTGGATTGCCTATCTGCAGTGTATACTTGTACTGAGGTTGTGGTTGGTGCAGGTCTTTGCTGGAGCCTTACTAATATCAGAGCTGGCAGTGCTACCAGTGCCACATCCCTCGGGCAGGTTGGATAGTAATATCAGACTTCTCTGTGCTAGCTTCCACAATGACTGGCTCATCGTCATCATCCTCCTCATCATCATCCCCTTCCATGATTCTAAGGTTTTCCTGAAATGTCCTTTTCCCTTGCCTCTCCTGATGTCTCCCGGACTCTGCTGGGGTCCACTCCATGTCTCTATCATTGTCATCAGGAGTGGTGCTTGGAGAAGATAGTTGAGAAATACCCTTACTTTTTCTTGCTGGAGATCTCGGAGCCATTGGTTCTCCAAGAGGAGGTTCTTGCTTGGAAGGGAGATGAACCTCCTGTTCTGCTCCAACTTTTGGAAGATCTACCATTGCTAGCTGCAGCTGCTGTCCACTATGCTCTGTTTCCTGAAACAATTGGGCCATGATTGCAGTGACATTGTCTTGGGCCTAGTTTGGAGTGGTGTTTTTGATTCAGAAGTGCTGTTCCCAGGTTCTCCTCATGAGGCCAGTGTGGCACGTATAATTCTCCTAAAAAATGTTGCAGTCGGCACATCACTGGTGTAAAGTTACGTGCTCTCACTAACCAATATCGTAGGAGCAACTCTCTTTGGGGCCATCTTAAATCTCGTAGTTGGAAGTGGAACTAAGCTGCAGAAGTGGAAGAGATTGGTGGACTGAAATAACTGTACAGGCCTTCTCTTCGGCAGTACATTCGGTGATGTGATGTCTCTTCTCTTGTGCACCTAAATGCAGCGAAGCAAGAAAACATGTAGTTAAAAAAATGTGACATTGTTGCAGGTTGAAATAGTACAGACAAATGCAACATTAGTGTAGTTGATTACTTATGTAATAAATACCAATTTAATCAAACATTGTAAAGTCAAACCACACAACCACCCATAAAATTTCATTTCAAATCAGGCAGCAAACCATGCAGATATAGCTTTTTCTTTTATCTCCATCTGTCTTAAAGGAGATCCCTGTGGTAGTCAGAGAAAGGTGCATGGGTAAATTGAATAATCCTTAACAAATCTATGACAGCAAGCTGGTCCAAGAGAAATGGAATGATCATTCAAAAAAATAATTTATGCTGCTGATATGTCTGCTGTACACCTCAGACAGGTGTCCAGGAGGAAATGGAATTATTATGCACCTAAAGAAACTGAATGCTGTAGTGCAACTCTGTACATTTGGAGGGTGGGTAGATGGGTAGAAGAATGAATGGATGGATGAAAGTATGGATCAAAGCAACATGCAGAATTAAATAAAATGAAATAAAAAAATACAAAAATAAAAACAAATTGAAAAAACACATTAAAATTGAAATACAAACAAGAAATTAGGAAAAATTAAAATAAAAAATTAAAATTAAAATGCAAAAACTAAAATAAACAAAATGAAATAAAAAGATAAAATAAAAAATGCACAATTACTATAAAAAATAAAATTAAAAAATAAAAATTAAAATTAAAAATTAACATATAAACTCAATTGTTGATGTTTGTATGCAAGCCCATAGCATAGGCACACTGGTTGCCTGCACAAAATGCCTGTCAGCAACATGGTCAAACAACAATTAAGAGCAAGAAGGCATGGAGAACAAAGAACACATGCACGCCTATGGCAAAGGGATAATGGCTAGATGCACAAAACGGCTGCCAGAGACATGGTCATATAACAACAACAAGGAGCAAGGAGGCATGGGGATCAAAGAAAGCATGCAAGCCTATTGCAAAGACACACTGGCTGGATGTGCAAAATGGCTGCCAGCCACATAGTCAAACAACAACAAGGAGTAAGGAGAAGAAAGAACACATGCAAGCCAATGGCAAAAACACACTGGGCCTCATTACAACCCTGGCGGTCAAAGACCGCCAGGTCTGTTCTGGAGTTTGTACCGCCAACAGGCTGGCGGTACAAACTCGAGGATTACGACCGCCGCGGAAAAATGGTGGATGATGACAAACACACACACACGCACACACACATACACTGGCCATAAGAAGACATGGTGGTAAGACTGAAGAGAACACTAGCATGATTTCAGAAATGCGAGACACAAAAATTAGCAGAGCTCAAAAAAATCTCACAACAACACACATCCTCCCATGCCATCAAATATTACCCTAGAACATATACACTTTTTGCAACAAAAAATAAATTCCAAATGATAGCCAACATTTTTAATTTAATCCAATGCCATCGCTGCCCTAAATAACTACTGAACCATTTATTTCATACACTGATGACTAATAGAGCTGCCTCCTACAGGCTAGATAGCCCTTTGGAAATCTAGGCCACATAGTAAAATAATATTGCAAATGTTACAAACACATGTAGAAAAGGTACTGAGTTGTGCAACAATTCTCCTCTACAAAAGGTGAAAAATCAATGAAACTCAAAATAATAACTAGGCCCATACTTTAACTCCTGGTGGGGTGGCAGTGGTCAGAGTCATGGTAAGCCAAAGCAGTGCTGAGTTCAGCACTGCCATGCTGATCACGAGCCCTCCTTCCACCAGCCTTTTCATGGTGGGGTCCCCACCATGAAATGGCTGGCAGAAAGCCAGTGCTGGGGGCCACAGGGGGCCCCTGCATTGCCCATGCCCCTGCCATCAACCAAGGAATGTGCACTGTCTACTCTGCAAAAAGTGTGCATTCAGAGGGTGCTGGTGTGCCACAGCATTAGCCTCAGCTCTCTTAAGGAAGCTTAGGCCAATGTTATGGCATTGTTTCAGCTGGGCTGATCGACAGAAACATCAAAATATGATGTTTCCACCAGTCAGTCCAGTGGAAACATCGTAATATGACTGGACGGAGGCAGCCTCCTCCCCACGGATTTGGTGGTCATATCATTCTGACCACCAAAGTCGCAATGACCCCCAAAGTCCGTAAATCCAAAGATGTATCCAGGACTCAAAGCGAGTGATCCTTCCACCTGGAAATCCAAGTGAAAAGTGACCTGGAGATGGACTTAGCACTGGGAGGAGCCTGCTGGACAGAAATATGAACTTGGAGTCCCTTGGGCACTTCCTTTTTGTTTGAATAAGAATAAAAAAAGGCTTTCTGACATAAAATCCAACATGAAGTTTCCATTGGAGAAGAAAATTCACTCAAAAACCTCTTTTTGATTAGATTTAGATGCATCTCGAGCAGAACATCTACTCCACATGCAGTAGTGAGTGGGACTGTTTTGGCTGCATTTGCAGACAGAAGCAGTGCGAGTGAACATGAAGCCTTTCACATGCAACCGGAAGCAGCACAAGCAAATGCTAAGCCTTGCGTGTGCTCGATAGTGGCCAGAGAGCATTGTGGCGCTCAGGACTGAAACCAAATCTCATGCACACAAATGAACTGTGCTCTACGCCGGATGCAGAATTCAGGAACTCTGCTCTACTCCAAGCAAAGTGCCCAAATTCTGCAAACTCCACTGGTGGAGCATAGTTCTACACCTGGGCTTAATCTACAATAGGAGAAAAAAAACTTGAATTGTTATTCAGAGCAGTGACACTTTCTTCATTAGAGTACTTTTTATCAGAAAAGTAAATATGTAATCACATTTTCCTCAGAAATTGTAAGATTTCTATTTTAGGTTGCAAGGGATCTTGTATCATCGAGGGTAAAAAAGACAGCCCTTTGGTGAGCAAGGATAGTTCTGCTTCTGTCAAGGTATGGGAGGAAACGTTATAAACAGGAATTACTGTCAGTGTTACCATCTATATGTTTTCCTGCAGGTTTGCAATTCCCCAGATCTGATCCACATGTGCAATCGGTGTATAACCCTATTGTATTTATGGGCTTGAGCCCATTGGTTGCCAACTACTTTGCCCCTATCATGCTAATACTACCATAGATGGCCATGCATCTAGGCTCCGCTCTTGATGAGATATCGGACTCTTGCGCTGATAGCCGTAATACTAGTAGCTATGAGATTGGCAGTTTGCTCCGACTTCGATGGTTTGAAAACAGTACATATTCAAATTAGGTCAAGATGCTTTTGACCTCAAATGGAGCCAAGTCACCCAGCTCAATTCTTTTCACATGGACATGATCAGCCTGGTGTCGCGACTCTGCACATGGGATTAATTCCCCCGAGAGAGGACCTAGTAATCTGGCTCCTGGCTGTCCATAGCCATACGTTACATCAAACCTGGCTTTTGCACTTTTAGTATTATTCTGTACAGATGCTAATTTTATGGATATGATCTGTTCTAGTACTTTCGGGAGATTTTCCAGATTGAGATTTTCCCAGCTTCCACAACACCTTGTTTGGTATAGTCAACACAGTGGTTGTATTAGTGGTTAGATTAAGGAAGTAGCAGCTTTACATGATAACAGGTAAAGAATGCACATGGTCGTTACTTGAGTATTTGATTAGGATTTCTGGCAACATGGTGGTCTGCACACAGTGGTCTTGTAAGATAATTTTTTCACATGACTTGCATTATCAGCACTTTTTTACTTTTAAGATTTACATGCTGCATCACCAGTTTACAGGTGATTAAGGGCTGACTTTAAATATTGGTTTGAGGGGTTACTCCATCACAACAGTGACGAATATCCTGTCTGTCAAATTCTAAATCCGAATTATATCAAATGGGATTTAGATTTCATCGGACGGGATATCCATCATCGTTGTGATGGAGTAACCCCTCCACCAATATCTAAATCAGGCCCTAAGTTCCCACCAGTCACTATGTTTCACAAGGCACAAGTTTTTGGTGGCTTAACTTGTATATATTTGTGATGTTTGAAGAAGTTCAATGTGGACACAGGCATCTAGCACACAGGTCTGGCTGTTTTGCATGTAAACACTCTTTTCTGTGTTACCACACAGGTTTATGTTTGATAATGCTCCTTGTAGACCTTGTAATAGTGACATTTTAATTATTTCTTCTTAAGTGCATGTGCATACCCTTTCTCAGTCCTGAAGAGGCCTTAAATCAAACAGGCCGAAACATGTTACCCACAGATAAAAGGAGTCTGCCAGACAAGACCTATAAGATATACTATTTAGTTATGGATCATTGCTCAAAATACTTAGAGACACTGAATATGTAACTCTCTGAGATGGCCTAGTGTCCTAGGTAGCAGCCCTGATTAATGAGTTTGACCATGACCAACACAATGTACTGCTGTTGCAAGGATTATGCATTATTTCATACATAATTTATTTTTTTCCTTTTCCTCTATAATGATTTGCATGATTGTTTCTTTGTTTTCTAGATAAATTGAAAATCTCTTATGCATCAACATGCAAATTGTCCTATGTGGTAAACAAAACATAGCAACAATATCCAGTTTATAAGAAATGTGGTGGAGAGTAGTTAAATAGGATCATAATGATCCTTGATGATAATAATAGAAAGGTTATTGTTGATTGATTTATGCAGTAGAATTTTCAAACTCAAATGGTCACCATAACACCATAAACCTCAGAAGCCTGTAACCTCGACTCTATTTAACATATGTGGCACCAGTAGCCAATGTCATCCACAACATTACAATCCTGTCATATGCTGAAACAACTCAGACTGTCCCTCTTGAACAAAACTCTAAAGACCAAGAGCAGGTTCACTGCCTGCATAACCAACATTGCCACCTGGATGAAGCACTTAACATTGATAAGAAATAGGTAGTGGTCTTTCGGAACAAAAAAACTCACTCTGGAATTTCACCTAGAGACCAACCGAACAAGGACTCACAGCTGTCCCCACACCCAGAACCTAGACATCAACGTAAATGACAGGCTGGATATGTCTTCCCAAGTCGATGCCACCACAGCTGCATGCTACCATACCCTGAAGATGCTACACAAACCTGCTAAGCACCAGGATACCCGCACAGGCGACAGCGTTCTATACAAATGCCCATAACAGAACAGAATAAATCTGTCACACCATTTTACATGTACAGAAGTAGAGGCCAGGTCTAGGTCAGGGATCAGGCCCAGTGAGTACAAAGGCTTAGGAGTGACACTGTAAGCTAGCTGCCAAGTCTTTACCCACTCAAAATCCTTAGAAGCAGCTGGTATTAAGCTGTCAGACTCTAGCTGCAGTCCCTGTTCTTTGTACTCATATATCATAGTTCAGGGACTCAACTGCTTCAGGGTTACCACGTTAGAGACAGCTTGTGTCTGCTTCTTCCCTCTCCACTAATAGGCTACAAGGCTGAGGCAGCTTATGCTGGCCTGTTCACTGACTGAGGAAGATTAGCTGCTCCAGAGAATCTTTCAGAGAATCCTTTCAATGAGGAAACAATAATTCTTTTCTAATCCATCTAAATAAATAAGGGCTCACACATCCACCAAAATCTTATAATATGAGAATTGAAGCATCAATATCCACTAACAAATACACAATATAGTAAAACCACATTCTGTGGCTTATCGCATAAGAAATTATTTCACTCTATGTGGCATTGAGAGATATCTTATTTTGTTCAGTTATCCAAAGAAACACATGGACAGCAGTTCTTCTTTGTTCTGTGAACGCCAAGAATTTATTTCAATACCTTTGGTCTGAACCGCTTATACAGTTCTACAATTGCTAACATTCTCTATTAATTACTGAAGTAATGTGATATTGATAGGCAGAAGACAGCCATCTCAACCAATAACACACAACAACAGACAACACAAAGCACTTGGAAAAAGTTACTTCTGGGGCCATATTATTATACAGATTTCTATGCTGGCGAAAACGCTATCTCGGTCTTTCTCTCTTGGTATCTTTTGTGCATTTTGCTGATGACAAAGCTCATAAACACAGGCCCGTAATTGTCTTTTTATGTTTCCAAGCTCCGACATCAGCAAAACTTTCACTAACTCAGAGATATTTCCAGTTAATGTATGCGCTCACGTGTCAAAAAGAAATGCATGGAGTCCTGCTGCGCTTTCAAATTGCATAAAAAAAGTAATCTTACATTGCCGCTGAACTTAACCGATCCCCGGAAAAGAACAAGGCAAAAGAATAGAGAGATAGCTCTCTGTTCTATTTTCTCACGTAAAACCTACTCCTGAGCCTGAGGTGGCCATCAAGTGTATCAAGGGCAGAGTCTAGAACTCACCCACGTGCCATTTTAATGCAGTGCAATATTGTTCACCTGAGCCAAACAAGCATTAGTCGAAACTCTTGTCCAGTAGTGCAGACCTGAGGTATCAGGTCTTTAAGGAAGAGAACCATGACAAGAAACTGCATCGCGCACCATGCAAAGACATCCTTTGCTGTATTTAGAAAGCATATAAATAGGAGTGCAAGCAAACAGATGATGGTAACCTGAGCAAAGTGGCATGAATGTTGTGTCAGCAGACGTGCTGTTCTGTTATAGGAGCATAGAAATTGTATGAACAGCAATCGCTCAAGCAATTGGGGTGTGAACAACTTGTGAACTACACACAGAACTTGTGCACACCTGTCTAGACCTCGTGTGATTACATAGCTATATTTAGGACTAATGCAGATGTCGACCTTGTGAACTCTGATTTATGTTAAGCTATTGGTACAACTGACCAGATGACACTATTATCGTTGGTAACCCAAAAGACAGATACTGCCCTATTTGAAAACCTCTCATCATATGGCGAATTACCATTAATTACTTTACTTTCAAGAAGTGTACCCTTTGTTCTGGCTGAATCTGCACATTTCTTCAAAATAAAAATACACTTCTAGACTTTAAAAAAAAAGTAATTACACATTTTTTCAGTGAACATCCATATCAAGGTAATATGGATGCTACATGTCTAAGGCCTCGTTCTCAATTTTCATATCACACACAGCAGCTTTTCTTTTTCAGGTTCTTATAATTGAAAACCTTATTTCTAAAGACATGGTGACTTTTCAAGCACAAGTCCACTTCACTCAGAGTAACATAACAAAACAAGAAAGATGCATTACTTCATCTGAGACATCGTTATTCTGGCCCTCGTTACGACCCTGGCAGTGGGTGACAAAGTGGTGGTAATACCGCCAACAGGATGGAGGTAAGTACCGCCAAATTATTACCATGGCGGTGATATCTCCGATGGACAGCAAATGTACCACACCATCTGCTAGGGCAAAAACAACAGGCACCACAGCGGTAGCTGCCAACAACCAGGTGGATGTCAAGGTTCCGCCCACCATATTTTGACCCTGCAAACCGCCACCTTTTCCGGACAGTACCAACGGCAACAAAAGCCTGGCGGAAACAGAGCACAGAAGTGAAAGGACTCACCATTGGAGACACAGGGAAGAACCATGCCGCCATGGAACCCGAACTGCAAGTTTTCCAGATGATCTTCTACGTTATGGTCCACATGTGCAATAGGGATGAACAAAGATGACGAAGATAACGATGGTGAGTACAGCTGCCTAGCACACAAGGGAGGAAAACAAGAGTGACACACACACACGCACCACACACACCATTCACACACACACCATACATATAACCAGCTGCACTACAAAAATAAATTGTCCCTGAAAATCTGCAGAATAATGCAAAGAGAACACAAATTGACAAAAGTGATTGTAGCAGTTCAACATCAAAATTAATAATCTGATTTGGCAATTAAACAAATATGTACACATGTATAAAAAAGGGACCCTGCCCTGTCCAAAGTTCAAAGAGCCCACATGGCCACAGGGCACAGTTGGAGGCCCAACTCGACTCATGACCACATCCGGATAGAACACTGCAGGGCCCGCAGTTTGCAAAACGGAAGGAACCTCAGGGGGAGGCGGAGGGGGCACCTCAGTCGGGTGCGGGAAAAAGACCACTGGTTCTGGAGGGGGCAACATGCCCATTGCTCTTTGTCCTGGGGAGTGCAAGGCCACAGTCTCGCAAGTGGGTGTCTTTCCCACTGGTTCTAGAGGGTGCAGCCCACACAGTAGCCCCTGGAGGGTGGACTACATGGCGACCGCCGCGGTGATGGCTGTATGCTTGTGGTGGTTGGGGGAAGCTCCTGGGCAGCCCCTTCACTCACTGATGACTGCATGCTGGTGGTGGTTGGGGAGGCTCCTGGGCAGCCCCTCCACTCACTGATGGCTGCACATCCACGGCTGGCAGTGGGGGCCCCATGACAACTGCTGGTGGTGGCGGTGTTTGCCTGACAGCTTCCACTGGAGTAGAGGGCCTCTTATCCTCCTGGTCAAGGGTTGGGGATCCCTTACCCTTCCTGGCAGGGGTGAATGGGCTCTTCCCCTTGCTGCCTGGTGGTGCAGGCTCCTTCCTCTTCCTCACAGATTGTGCAGGCTCCTTCCCCTTCTTCATAGCTGGTGCAGGCTCCTTCCCCTTCCTCACAGCTGGTGCTGGACTCTTCCCTTTCATCCCAGGTGGTGCTGACTCCTTCCCCTTCAGTGTTGTTGGTCTGGTATCCCTACCACCACGAGTAGGTGGTACTACCACTGTCCCCATGGACTGTTTGGCTGAGGTGCTGGGCTATATCCTTGGTACCCTGCCCATACGTGCAGGACGGGAGGAGGGGTAGGGAAGAGGTCAATCTGGGAGGAGTAATGGGAATGGAGGATGAGGGAGTGGTTGTCGGAGGTGTATGTCTGCTGGATTTGGGTGCAGGCGCATGAGCTACATGCTGTTGTGAGGTGGATGGTGGTTGGGTGTCTGAGTGCTTGCGTTTGTGTCCTTAAGGAGGGGGGGACAGACACGGTGGGAGAGGACACAGGGTCACGTGCATGGATGTTGTGGATGTGTCTGCCAGTGGGGTGTGTGTTCTGCTTGGTGTGGTGATGATGCAGGTAGTGGATATTGATGTAGTGCATGCAGGTGTGAGTATGGATGTAACTGGGTGGGAGGTGGATGAGGAGGAGGAGGGGGAGGCAGTGGAGGCAGTGGATGTTGTTGTGTCTGCAACTGCATGGTGTTTGTGTGAGTGCCTGTGGGATGAAGTGTGGTGCTTGTGTTTGCCTGTCCCACTCTTGTGTGTTGTCTTGTGTGCATGCTCGTCTGCCTATGTTCTTGGGATGGATTGGGGTTGCGGAGAATGGAACTGGGAAGTGGAAGTTGGAGGGGGGACAGTTATAACAGGGACAATGGTTGCATCAGAGAGGAGGCCAGAGCCTGAATCGATCTCTGTTGGGCTGCCAATCCACTGTGAATGCCCTCCAGGAATGCACTGCATTTCTGCATCTGGCGCTGCCAGCCCCTGGATGGCATTCACAATGGTTGATTGCCCTACAGAGATGGATCTCAGTAGGTCAATAGCCTCTTCACTGAGGGCAGCAGGGCTCAATGGGGCAGGGCCTGAGGTGCCTGGGGCGAAGGAAATGCCTACCCTTCTGGGTAAGCAGGCACGGGCAACTCACTGAGGGGCTACTGGGAGGGTGGTGCTGGTAGGGGGGGTGGCAGCTGTACCTGTAGCTGGGGTGGTCTGCCACCACCAGGGAGCTCCCATCTGAGGAGGTATCTGAGTATGTGTTGTCCCCTCCAGTCTCTGCAGTAGTGCTCTCCTCACCCTCCATCCCACTGGTTACCTGGGCGTCGGTGGGCTCTGCCTCCAAGGTCCTGTAGGATGCAGCTCCCTCCATCCCCAGTGTCTCTGCTCCTCCACCAGATGATGCTAATGCACATAAGGATAGGATGACAAAAGAAGAAAGGGGGGGGAGAGACAAAGGATACACTGGGTCAAGATCTGCACCAACACCACCGTTGGTGTACACTGCACCCTCACACACAGGGAACAGGCCTACACACTATGCATTGCACTACCAGTGAAATGGCTACTAACCAAAGCATGAGGAGGGGCACACACCGCCAACTGCAGCACACCTGGGACCCACGCAGCCCTGCCTAGAAGTGAATACTAACAAGCTAGGTAACCAGCATTTTCCATTCAACCCTTATCCTCCAGAGGACCTACGCTGCTATGTCTTGCCTGGCCTTAGGGGCACCCACTAACACACAACCACCACCCGGATAGCACCCCACCAGCCACAAGTTGTAATGATACCCACTGTACTCACCCCTTTGTGGCTGCTGTGATGCCCTCATGCGCCCATCCAGCTCAGGGTAGGCCACCGCCAGTATGTGGGCCATCAGGGGGTCAGCCCTTCCTCATTGGGAGGCCATCCCCAGGTGGGGCCTCCGTGGTCTTCCGTGCCCAGCGTCTCAGTTCCTCCCACTGTTTCTGACAGTGGGTGCTCCGCCTGTCATAGACCCCCAGGGTCCCCATGTCCTTGCCAATGGCACACCATATTCCCTTCTTTTGATGGGCGCTGACATGCAGAGGCAATACAGACAGGAGAACACCATTAGACAAACAGTCCAGCCTGTCACACAAATGGCCCACGATACCCGTTTCCATCACCATTGAAATACACATAGCCCAGCGCACACCATGTACACCAACAAGAGGAAATCCACCCCCCTTACACAATGCCTTCATACACAACTCCCTGCATTCATTCCACATGCATTGTGCCCACAGTGTACTCACCTGTTAGTCTGGAGGCCCATACAGCTGTCGTTACTGGGGTAGGACCCCATCCACCAGTCGCTCCAACTCCTCCGAAGTGAAGGCTGGGGCCCCTTCCCCGGTCACACGGGCCATGGTAGGTTCCAGACACAGGTCACAGCAGCACATGCATTGTAGGTCATCTCCTATGGAAAGTCAGGAAACAAGTGAGGAATGTGAAATAAAATCACGGTCATGTCAGCGGCGGTGCATACAGTCACTGTTGGCGTAGATCCCCATTGGCCACTGTATCCCATAGGGCCCAATATAAACCAATGAGGAAGTGCACAGCAGCTCACAACCGCCTACCACCACGGCGAACAACGTCGGTGACATTACCTCACTTCCACCTGTCCCTCCACACAGGACAGGCAGTCGCCATTTCAGGGGGATGAACAGGCCTATTGATAATTTCTGTGTCACAGGATATATAGGCACATACTTTTAAATTACACTGTCCCAAAACATTATTGCACGATGTAGACTGCTGTTGGGATATAGTTGTACAAATTGTGACAACCTACCCACTCTTGTGTCCCCTAGATGCCTACCGCTGAGGATGAATAGACCCCTGGTGGACTTGGCTACACTGGCGGACAGGCACAGTATACTCACCTATAGACTGGACAGGTCCACAATCACAATGCTGTGTGCCCAGTTGGAACCTGACCTGATCTCAGCTATCCATCATCTGACTGGGATCCCCCTTCTTGTGAAAGTTCTATCAGTGCTCAATTTCCTGGCAACTGGTTCTTTCCAAGTGACAGTGGGCTTGGAAGCAGGAATGTCACAGCCAATGTTCTCATTAGTGCTGGCAAAAGTCTTGTCTGCCCAGAAAAAACACATATGCAGCTACATTGCTTTCCCCCAGGTGGAGGATTTGGCCACTGTGAAGGCCTGGTTTTATGCAATGGGACATATCCCCAATATAATTGGGACGATTGACGGAACACATATTGTGTTTGCCCCCCCGGCAAAATACATAGGTGTTAGGCATTGTAAGAGTTTCCACTCCATGAATGTGCAGATGGTGTGCCTGACGGACCAGTATATCTCCCACGTCAGTGCTAAGTATCTTGGGTTGGTGCATGATGCCTTTGCCCTAAGCAATAGCAGCATCCCAAATGTGATGTCCCAACTACAGAGGCACAGGGTGTGGCTAATAGGTTAGCCTTGGTCCCCACTCAGTGTATGTTGGTGTGTGCCTATGCTGTTGGCCAAATACGATAGTGTGTTGCTAAATGTTGTCTCTCAATATTTTTAGGTGAATCTGGTTACCCAAATCTATCGTGGCTGCTGACCCTGTGAGGAATGACAGGACAAGGGCAGAAGAACGTTATAATGAGGTACATGGGCAAACCAGAAGGATCATTGAGAGGACCTCCAGGTTCTGGTATCTCCATCTTACAGGTGGATCCCTGTGCTACTCACCCAAAAAGGTCTGCCAGATAGTAGTGGCATGCTGCATGTTGCACAACCTGGCCCTCACACGACATGTACCTTTTCTGCAGGAGGAGGAGACTAGAGAAGCCTCTGTGGCATCAGTGGACCCCGATGACAGTGAGGATGAGGAGGTAGAGGATGAGGATGTGGACAACAGAACATTAGTGATCCGTCAGTACTTCCAATGACACACAGGTGAGACAGTGCAACTTCACATTTCTTTGACTATTGGTGTTTTCTGTGTGGCATTGGCATTCTGGCATTATCTACTTATTTCCCCTACTTAGTGTTACCTATGGATATTCATTTTACAGATGTTGGTGATATGACAACAATGTTCTGATGTGATCACAACAGCCAGTAAAAGGTCCTTAATTCTATGCTCACACTATGTACCGTTCATTTGCAATAAATGTAGCTGTTTCAATCAATACAAATTTTCAATACATGCACTACTAGTAGTCGAATTTTATCCAAGGGTGTTTATTGTTGTGCTAAAATATAGAGGGGAAAGTGCAATGGAATTGGGTGATGATAGAGGAAAGTCTAGGGTATTGTTCCAGTTTGTTTGTAGCACAGGTGCAGTGTCCATGAGGAGATAGGAAGGGGAGCAATAGCAGTTCAAGGTGGACAAGGTGACTGAGTGGGACACAAGGAGGACAATCAGGAGAGTCTCATTTACAGGTGGTAGTCTTGGTAAGTGTCTCTGGCTCCTCTCTGGTTCACAGGGAACGTTTGCGAGGTGGTTCACCTTCTGTGGCTCCTGTGGGCGGCCTCCTGGCCACTAGTGGCAGCAGAAGTGGAGGGCTGTTCAGATGACTGGCTAGAGGTAGGGGCCCGCTGGTGTGCTTTTGCATCCCTCATGATGTTGGCCATGTCTGCCAGCACCCCTGCTATGGAGATCAGGGTGGTGTTGATGGCCTGCAAGTCCTCCCAGATGCCCTGATACTGACCCTCCTGCAGCCACCTGTTCTCCTGCTCGCTGTCTAGGATCTGGCCCATCGTGTCCTGGGAATGTTGGTAGGCTCCCAGGATCTCTGTGAGTCCCTCCTGGAGAATCGGTTCCCTGGGCCTGTCCTCCCCCTGGCGCACAGCAGTCCTCCCAGTGTCCCTGTTGGCCTGTGCCTCAGTCCCCTAAATGGTGTGCCCACTGCCACTGACCTCAGATCTCTGATTGTCTTGTGGGCAAGGTGTGGCCTGAGGTCCCTGTACAGGTAGGCACACTGCTGATTGAAGTGTCCTGGGGACAGAGGTGTGGGTATGCTGGGTGGGTGCTGTGGTGTTGGTTCCTGATGTGGGAGGCTCTGTGGTGGTCTGTAAGTGAGCTTGGGTGACAGGCTGTCCAGTGGTCCCTGATGGGAAGGGAGGTCGTCCAGATCCAGAGGTCCAGAGTTACTGTCATCACTGAGGGCCTCTTCTGTTGGGGGGACTGGATTGTGGTGGCACCTCCTCTCCACTGACATTGGCTGGGGTACCTGTGGGGATGTAATTGATGCATTGTGCTTCAAGTGTATGACATTTGTACTTCCGTAGCTTCCCCTCTATAGTTGGTGTTACCCTGCCGTCTTTTGCTTGTATATGCTGGTGTATTGTGGGATTGTTAGTTTCCTTATGCTGTGCATGCTTTAGTGATGAGTGTCCATGCAGGGCTGGGAGGGGTGTCCATGCATTGGTACAGCATGCAGGGCCTGGCATTGGGATTAGTGAGATGTGTTGGTGGAGTGTGTGGGTTGTGGTTGAGTGATGAGAGTGAGGTTGAGGGTGTGTGATGGCATGCAGGTATGGGGGTGATAATTGTTAAATGTTGACTTACCAGTGTCCAGTCCTCCGGCAACTCCAGAGAGACCATCAGGATGCAGTATTGCCAGTACCTGCTCCTACCATGCTGTGAGCTGTGGGGGGGGGGAGGTGGGGGTTCACCGCCAGTCCTCTATATGGCGAGCTGGCGTCTTGCTGCTATGGAACGTACCCTCCCCCGTAGGTCGTTCCACCTCTTCCTGATGTTGTCCCTTGTTCTTTGGTGCTGTCCCACAGCATTGAGTGTCCACAATTCTACGCCATAGCTCCATCTTCCTTGCTATAGATATTTGCTGTACCTGTGCTCCAAAGAGCTGTGGCTCTACCCTGATGAGTTCCTCCACCATGACCCTTAACTCCTCCTCTTTGAAACAAGGGTGTCTTTGTGGAGCCATGGGTGTTGTGTGATGTGTGTTGGTGAGGGTGTGTTGGGTAATGTGGTGGGGTTGTGTGATGTGGAGTGCTTGAGGGGTGTATGGGTGTATGTGGTGTGTGTGTCTAGTTGTCTCTGTGCTCTTCTTCTCATTCGCTTGGTGGCAATTGTACGTAAGGGTTTGTGGGTAATGTGGGTGGGTGTTTTACAGTGGTGTGGGTGTGTGGGTGTGGTGTGTGTATGGTGTGTGTATTTGGTATTGTCCAATGTAGTGTTGTTTTGTATGTGGGTGTCCATTCTGAGTGCGGCTGTGTGTACCGCCAATGGTTTACCGCCATTGATTGTCCCCTGTGGTGATTTGTGGGTCATAATGTGATGGGCATTGTTTTGGTGGCATAACGGTATGGGTTTTGGGACTGCCACTTTATCACTGCCTTTTGGTCTGGCGGATTTGTGTATGTGACTGTATTCTGTCGGATTGGTGTGTGTGTGTCATAATATGGTGAACAGATATTCCCCAGCGCGGTGGTAAGTTGGCAGCCGTCAGCGTGGCAGTAAGCGGGATTTACCGCCAATGTCATAATGAGGGCCTCTGTTTTTATTTATAAAAGTAGAAAAGAAAATACAATGAATATAGAATTAAAGCAGAATCTAAATAGAGAGTAGATAGAGTCAACATGAAGTGTAGTAAATCTGAATGATTGTGCGAAATTTATGATACAACTATTGAATTATTAGAAGTGCTGATAAAGGGGGAAGCATTGTCTTATAGGATATAGTTCAGTGTAATACAGACAAAAACAGCCATCTATCCAACGTGAACATTCCACTAGTTAAGATAAATTCAAGTAACTAAAAAATGTCCTCAAGTAGAGATTTCTCAGTAATAATGAATTTGATTTTCTGAACAATAGACATGGAAATTCCCCAGCAATATACACCTTGCCCAAAATATATGAAAACTAGTAATATATGGCCATTATGCAAATATGTCGAAATTTTTATTAACGGTGTGTGCTGCTTACAACATCAGATGTGTATCCAATCAGAATATTCGAAGATCTGGACTTCAGTTTGGAAAGTGAAGTACTTTAGGCATAGAGGTATTATTCCTTAATATCCCACAAGCTGATGCACTTTCTTTGATGAAAGAGGTACTGGAGAAAAGACCGCACCCTGCATATATACAAACAGATTAATTCTGTTCCTAATTTAATTGCATGGACAACAAATAGTTTGCTTTGTTAGGGGAATTTTCTTTACAGAACATTGGAAATTCCACGTGAGCAAACTTCCCTCTAAAGCTGGTGAATTTGTATATTGTCAAATTTAAGTCCTGTGTCTTTTAGTATCTAGATGTGTTAAATTGCTTAAATATATATGATCAGAAATGAGAGTACAACAAACTAATAATTTCTTCAAATGGATTTATAACCTCTTAAAAGATCTAAATGATTTGCAATTCACAAACTGTTCTGCTGATTCTCAGATTAACTATCCAGATTTAACCACTAGCAATGTAAATCAGAAACTCTGCACTGTTCTTTTTACCAACCCGATTGGCAATAACTCCTTACTGTTATACCAGGTTCATCACTCACACAACTTGAATAACAGCTTTCAGCACAGCCAACATTTGTGCATAAAGAGTAATTGGAAATAATAAAACAATTTCTTCTCTGGGGCAACAAAAAAGAAAAAATTAAAAACTGGTAACCGAGTTAAAAATCAGGGTCTATCCCACAGGTTTAGGCAAGAGAACTGTCAAAGGTCATGGCGGAGCCCAAGTATGGCCACAGTATACCCAAAAAGTAACTTCTACAGAAAAGTATGAGGAAAAACTACTGTTAGAAATGGGGTTTCTGGTTGGCTAGGGTATGCACCTCAGCCAGGCAGAACCTACCCACTCTAGTCAGGGCAAGGGAGTTACACGTCCAAGTTAACCCCTGCTCACCCCCTTGGTAGCTTGGCACGAGCAGTCAGGCTTATCACAGAGGCAATGTGGAAATCGTTTGCATAACACACACAACACATGTGACGCAATATCCCCACCACAAAGGAAACACAACACCAGATTATATGAAAATATACTGCATTGTACAAAACACAATAATTAGACCAAAATCACATATCAGTACTATCCTGATACCTTAGCAGTTGTCAGAACGTTACAGAGTAGTCACTCTGCAAACTAGCAGTAGTCACATATAACACACAGGTTACTCAGTATTCTGCAACGTAAGCAGTAGTCAGGAAACACGTTTTTACACCAAGGCACTTGTCATAAATGCCCATAGTAGGAACGTTGGAAAACATATAGCAAGTTATAAAACACATTAGTATGCTATGCCCATAATAGGAACATGTTCATGCCTATATCCACACATCAAAACACAGGTAGGCAATATATATTCAAGTCTGTAGCAAGAACTTTGAAATAAGTATATAGTTCCTGCTAGGGAATACCCGTTTGTCTGATGAGACACCTCTACTGCCTAAAAGATGAAAAATGGGCCCCCAGTGCTCCTCTGGACAGAATAGGGGCCTCCCTTATCCTTTGGCCAGAGGAGGGCGGCACGCACCTCCTCTCTTTTGTGGATGGGCCACTCCGGGGACCCGTGATCACTAGGGGCCCCCCGGGCCTCAACCGGCCCTCACGAGGGGGCCAATGTCCTCGGGATAAAGGGGGATGAGGTGGGTGCCACACACCCCCTCTGACTTTGTAACGGGCCCCTCCAGGGGCCTGCAATCTCCTAGGGACCCCCTGGGTCTGTCCTGGCCCTCAGCTGTGGGCGAGACCACAAATACTGACACTGGCCGGTACGGGGCCACACAAGAAAGCCGGCATGTCGGGGAAGCAGGGGGAGCCTCCGGTGAGGCTTCCCTTCCCCCTGCCCAGCAGAAGTCTTCCAAAAAGGGGCCCGGTGGGGCGAGGGAGCCTCTGATGAGGTTTCCTTCCCTGCCCACTGGCTTATACAGCACTCGGTGGCCCGGTCGGCCTTCCGAAAGGGGGCAAGCACCAAAGTCGTGCCTGCCAGTGCCCAGGTGGTGCTCCACGGAGCACGCTTCACCCCGGGGGCACGACAGGAGCGCTTGTGCTCCAAAGCTGCTGTTAATTGATTCTTCTGGTGCCCCCGGGGCACGAAGCAGTGCGCTACTCGCGCTCAGTGCAGCAACTTCTCCGGGCTGCGGCAGTGATTTTGCCCATAAAAGATGCGCTTCTACAAAAGCGCTGGCACCACCACTAAAGCCCGGGTCAAGGCGGTGAACTCTTTGTAAAAAAAAAAGGAATTAGAGCTTTTTAAAACGCCAAGCACCAGCAAGAGGGAGCACTTCCAAGTGCTTAGGAAATCCCCTAAACGAGCGCTTTACCAAGCACTTAGCTCGTCAACAAGGTGAAGCACCCCTCGTGCTTCAGGGTGAATGCCGGGGTCAGGGGCCACAGCACCCTGCACCTGGGGAACAAAGTTGCAAGAAAAGGTCCCACAGGTGGAGGGCCCAACAACAGGCCAGCATAAGGAGTATGCAGCAAGTGGAAAGTCCTTTTCAGTGACCAAGCAGGTCACAGGTCAGCACAGAAGCGGTAGTCCATGGCGGTTCCTGGTGAGTTCTTCCAGCATTTCTGTGTCCAGTTCAAAGATGATTCCAAGAGTCTTCAAATTGTGGGGAAAATTCCCCTGTACTTATACTCCGTCCTTACAATGTTTTTCAATTGTAGGGAGAGGAGGTTCCAGCCAGTTACAACTGGTTCTGGGAGTGCCCCCTCTCCTTCAGCACAGGCTCCAAACATCAATGGGGGGTTAACAACCCTATTGTCTGAGTCCAAGGCACAGCCTTTACAAATGTAGGTGTGCCCCACCTCTCCCTTCTCTCAGCCCAGAAAGACCATTCAGTATGCAGATGCACCTCTGTGACTCCTCCACCCTCCCTGTGTACAGGCTGTCTGAAAAGTATGCACAAAGCCCCAACTGTCACTCTGCCCAGACGTGGATTGGAGTCAAGCTGCAAAACACCAGAGTCATAGTTTATTATCACCATCACAACCATAGCAAACATGCCTACGCTACCCCTCATAAATCAGACAATACCCCTTACACATAAGGCAGGGCATTTCTAATGCAATCCTATGAGAAGGCAGCACTCACAGCAGTGAGACACCAAGTTAGGCTGCTTGTCACTACCAGGGCAGGCCCAGCAACCTGGCACATGTCCTGCCTTCTACATACATGGCACCCTGCCCATAGGGCTTCCTAGGGCGTACCTTAGGGGTGACTTACATGTAGTAAAAGGGTAGTTCTGGACCTGGCAAGTAAATTTAGATGCCAGGTCCCTGTGGCAGAAAACTGTGCACACAGTCCCTGCGCTAGCAGGCCTGAGACAGGTTTGAAAGTCTACTTCAGTGGGTGGCGCAAGCAGCACTGCAGGCCCGCTAGTAGTATTTAATTTACAGGCCCTGGGTATAGAGATACCACTGTACAAGGGACTTATAGGTAAATTAAATATACTAATTAGGTATGAGCCAATCATACCAACTTTAGATGGGAGAGCACCTGCACTTTAGCACTGGTCCGAAGTGATAAAGTGCTCCCAGCCCTAGAGCCAACAGCGAGAGGTCAGAAAAACCAGGAGGAAGCAGGCAAAAAGACTTGGGATGACCCTGCGTAATGAAAAAAGTCCAAACAATATATGCTTTTTGAAAGTCTAAATACATAAATGATCATTTAGTGTCAGTGCGCTCAGTGAAAAAACAACAGACATTATGGCTTTGTGGGATCTCCTATCAGTCAAGGAACAATTCAAATGGTGGTACTGCAGTGTCTGTACTACCACCTTTAACACTAACCCTGTACCCATCCAACATTAGTCACAATTTCAAATGCCACATCAACTGCTACAATAAAAATTAAGTTTGTTCTATCTGGTGTTTTTTCTTATTTAATTTGCATAGGTCCAAACATGCAGCAGTTTAGGTACAAAATACTCCAATTTTGCAGTTGAATAGATTGCCGTAAACTTAGGCCCTCATTACGACCTTGGCGGGCGGCTGAAACCACCCCCCAAGGTCTGACTGCTGGGCGGCCGCCAATGCAGCCACACTCACGCCGCAGCCATCAGGAGATCCCCGCTGGGCCGGCGGGTGGAAACCTGGTTTCCGCCCGCTGGCCCAGGGTGGATCTCGGCCACAACACAGGAGCCGGCTCCAAATGGAGCCGGCGGTGTTTCGGCCGTGCGACAGGTGCAGTTGCACCTGTCGCGCTTTTCGCGGTCTGCATGCCAGTGGCATGGGCAGTGCAGGGGCCCCCAGGGGCCCACGCAACTCCCCTTACCGCCAGCCTTTTCATGGCGGTTCAAACCGCCATGAAAAGGCTGCCGGTGAGGGGACTCGTAATCCCCTGGGCAGCGCTGGAAGCAGCGCTGCCCTGGCGGATTAAAACCGCCGAGACCACTGTGGCGGGAAACCGCCGGTCCCGGCGGTGCGACCGGAGCGCTTGCTCCGCGGTTGTAATTCCCTGTGAATCACCGCCAGCCTGTTGGCGGTGCTTCCTCCAAAACAGCCCAGGCGGTCTTTGACCGCCGAGGTTGTAATGACCCCCTTAGTGTCAAACTTGTGAACCACTTCATTACCAAAATACAATCAAAAGATGGCATCTGATTATTAAAATAGTGAATTTAGCAGGTATAGGGGGTATCATATCATTGATTTTAACATGTGAATGCTGTTGGGTTGACTACTTGGACTCAAAATCTCCTAGCATTGAAACGGATAGATGAGTGGAACTCAGTCATTTATGGAACTTTCCTCTGAATACTACACAGATTTGATTCCTTTACATTCGTGATTTCATTGAGGCATATTGATGCATCACTTTCCAACTTAGCACACAACTTAGTTCCATACATAAATGGTTCTTGGTCTTAAACCCAAACATTATGGAAGATCATGATATTCTTGAGTTTGGCATACATAGAGATAATTCTGGGTGGGGGCAAGGGTTAAAAACTGTCTAAATGGTTGGTCCGGCCTTCTGTTTTCAAGACTTCTTGTTGATGGCTCCAACCCCATGCCTCACCATCCGGAAGGTGTCATCACTGGATCCGGAAGGAGAAAGCGCTGACCTGGAAGCAGCAACGAGAGCTGCAAACAAGCTGTGGACGCAGCACCAGCCGAGCGAGCGACCGAGCACCGTGGTGCACAGCCATCCATATCAACGCACACCTACACCGCCTCTGTACCCTGCGGGAGTACCACAGTGCTGCGGATGGGCGGCCGGGTGGCTGGGACGAGACAGGACAGGGACCTGAGCGGGACCTGAGAGGAGGAGAGGTAAGGCTGGGCTGGGCACCGAGGGAGTGTGTGAGGCAGCACGAGGGGAGAGGAGGTGGAGAGGGAGTCGACGCATCGATGTGCAGTGTGGTGTGATGTGCAGGGGCTGGTGAAGTGTCTGGGACAGGATCAGGCTGGTTGGGCCAGGCCGGGCTGGGCTATCACTCTGGACACTTGTGGTGCTTGTGGCTTGCAGTTGCAGGGCCAACGGGTGGTGGCCCCACTTACTTGCCTTCATCTCCTGGCTTGCCACCCTGCTGCTATTGGCATCTGCACCCCTTACGCCCCCCACCCCCTGGTTCCTCCCTCCCATGTTACCCCTCCCGGCTCTGCCCTCCCCCATCCCCCCTCACCGGCTCTCCCGCCCCACCTGTCAGCACCTTGCGGTTGGTGCCCTCCATCCACCCCCTACTCCGGGAACTTGCCTTGTGCCCTGCCACCTGCTTCCCCTCAGGCCCGAGAGCCCTCAGCTCCTGAGCACCTGACCTCCCAACCCTTTCCCAAGCCCACCTGCCCTGTCAGGCCCCGTGGCGCCGATAAGCAGGCAGGGCCGGGCAGAGGGCGGCAAGGAGGGTCGGCGCTGGCCAGACCCCGCTGTGTGCTGGTGCCAGGCGACTGGCAAGTGCAGTGACTGTACCCAGTCACCACAAAGGGTGTTCCCCAGCATCTGCAGAAGAGGCCCTCCCAGGGTGGGTGTGGCTTGCGGACGGCCGGTGAGCCCCACTTGCCTAGTCAGCAACATCAGCAGCACCAGCATCGAGGTCTCCATACTCTTTACCCTTCATCTGACTCTACCTCAGTGGAGCCCAATGCACTCACAAATGACAGTTCAACAGCTGACTGTCAATTCCTCTGTGCCACTACTTCCACTTCCACTACCGCAATCACCAACACAATGCCAAGCAGTCGTACACAGCGGAGGAAAGGTCGCAACAAGCGGCTTGCAGGGAATGGAGCGATCCCAGAAGCAGCCGCTCAAACTAAGAATACCTGACATCTGGGCCACCAACAAAGCTATGTCTCCCAGGCCCCCTGACCCAACAACTTTTGCTGTGGTTCCATCCTCGAGTTTGGCCACCAAGCAGATGAGCGCTGCCAAAAGCTACCACACCTGGTCTGCTGAAAGGGCGGACATCACCGGGGAACTCCAAACTTCATCTTCCGGAAGTCATGGGCAATCTACAAAAGTAACTTCCCCCAATCCCTCCCCGGCCCAGCTAACAGCCCCTCCTCGGCAGGCCCTGAGAGCAACTATTATACCTCCTAGTCCCACATATCACGCACCAGTGGGAAACTCTACAACCAGCAGGTCAACCGCAGAAATCCAAAACTCGACCATATCCCTCAACTACCATCTCACTAAGTTTTTATCCTCCCTACAAATCCAAGGGATCTAGAAATAACTTAATCAGGGTTAATATTCTTCGGCTTCTTTCACATATTCCCTCTACAAGCGGCCTCATCTCAACGGATCTCCTAGTAGTAGAATTTCTCCACCCAACTAACAATACTGCTCCCGAATCTACTAAAGCTACATGAAAGACAGCCTAATTGCCCAAACAATCCTAGGAGAAAGCACAACCTTCGAACACTGGGGTATCAGTATCACCACGCACTGTGAGGCTGGCTACCCAACTCCTCTGCTATCACTGGATCCTACCTTTGATTCGGGCCCCCAGTGCAGGGAAACACGCTCCATACTAAGGAGCACTCGGGGCTGCTCTCCGGTGCTCTCAAGTTCCTCAACAACTGGAAGGGGTGCAACTCGGCCCCAAAAATCCATCTACTCAGCCAACCTTTCTTCAAACAACAATGATTTAAGGTGGTTTTCAAAAACAATCAACAACTGCAATAGGCAAGGGTAACAAATCTCAGACAAAAAGATGGGCTCTATATTGACAAAGGAGACACTCCAGATGTGCTCATGAAATGTAAACGGCCTCCTCTCTAAAGCTCTGGACTCCGACTTCATCCAATACATCAGCACTTTTGACATTATTTTAATGCAGGAAACCTGGCTGGAAGAACCATATTACTTGCATGGCTATATGTGCTTCATCACTCCAGCAACCAGGAAGGCGAAATATGGACAGCCCCAAGGCAGCCGGGCCACTTATGTCAATTTAGCACTCTCGGCCAGAGTCATCCCTTTGCACCCCACCTCCTCTTCCATCAATATTGTGTCAATCGCCACCACGATGAGTGCGCCAACAGCAGCGATAGTCCTCGTAAACACATACCTTCACCCAAAACTCAAACTCAGTGACGCCAATAATCTAGTGGCTCTACTCGAGAACTTCATAAGCAGTGGCGTTATAGCTGACGCAGCCGACATCATCCTCTCAGGCAACTTCAATTTGCATCTACTAGGATCCGCAACAGATGAAAGAACAATTGCTCTTTCAAGTGCTTGGGACCTTCCCTTACAAGGGGTCAATAAACACGGCTGTCCCACAAAGATCAGCAGGACTTTGCTCAATGGCTTAGAATCATTACAGCTAAGAGCCCTGAATGGCAGATTTACTGAGGACTCGCCTCCAGCTGCATCTTATTTTTCAACCGCAGCCTCTACCACAATTGACTACACGTTTGTTTCCCTTCCATTATTCAAGCAAGTAGCCTCTTTCCAGCCAGGCAACAGGAGCGAGAGCGATTACTGCCCACAGGAACTATCCATCATCCTGGGGATAACCAAAATGGAGAACACAAATATTGCACACATTGCCACATTCACCACAGACTGTAAACATGTCAAATGTAGGCAATCAAACATTGATGAAGTCATCGAAGCAGCAATGAATCTCGCACTCGATCGAGAAGCAAATAATCACAGCGAAGTGCAGAAATGGGCACAACTAACAATGAGGCTTAGAGCCATTACATCACACATACCAGAAGCAGTCTGGGCCAAACATCTTGGAGTCCATTTCAATGGATCGATATCACTTAGCATGGTCACACAAACCACGCTCTTGCCAGGAAGTCCTCCCCCACACAGGCCCTCACTGAAGACTACGTCACATTACTCACTGACACAGTCACTATTAAAAACATCAGATAGCCAAGGGCCGGAGAGAAGGCGCCCGGGACCAAATGGCCTCCCACCTGCAGTCTTCAAGCACAATAGTCCCTTCTGGGAAAAGACTCTCGATCCCCTCTACCTGGAAATAGGTCTGACAGGAATGATTCCGCAGTCCTGGAAAGGGTCCATAATCTCTCCTATCTTTAAAACAGGGGACAGGTTGCTTCCCGAAAGCTATTGTCTGATTGCCTTAATTGACAATGATGCAAAGTACTTTGCAGGCCTGTTATTGGATCATCTGCTTGCATGGTCTACTGAAAAGTGAATAACCCTACGACTCAAACAGGATTCTCCAAACATACCGGAACTATCACGAACATCATTGCCATTGCCCTTTTAACCGACAAAGCTGTAACACTGAAACGTCAGCTCCATCTATGCTTTGTCGACTTCAAGCCTGCATTTGACCATGTGGACATGAATTTGATCTGGAAGAAGCTTGAAACCTGGGGGATTCCATATCCACTCCTACGCCTGATAATAGCCCTTCACACAGACACATGGGTCCAGATAAAATTGGGCGCAGGCACTCATCTATCAAGGCGGATTCCTACTACCAAAGCCCTAAAACAGGGCTGTGTTCTGGCCCCCACACTGTTTAATCTATAGTTAGCAGATTTAGCGGGTGCACTCACCCTCACTAACTCGCACCCTCCAAAAAATTGGGGACCTTGAACTACCATGCCTCATGTACGCCGACAACCTTGTACTGATCAGCCACACAGAAATAGGCCTTCAGAGACTACTAAACGCAACTCAGCACTACTTAGCCACTAATGCCTTGAGAGCAAAATTTACCAAAACTCGCATACTGTCAATTATACCAAAGGCACCCTTGAGAGCCTGGTATTGGGGTGAGACACGACTTGTTCAAACAGACAGGTATAAATATCTTGGAGTCATTGTTGACAAATTGGGGAACTTTGCACACCAAAGAAAAAGCCTAATAGGAAAAAGCTCAGCCATAGTGCTAGCTCTAAAAAGACTAAGGGCCATATGTACGAACACATTTTCCCATCGACACAGAATGGGCAAAACTGCTTGCTACATCTGGCCCTAAGAACCCTCCTGAATGGGCCCTCACACACCCCCTCTTAAAAGTGCTAAAACCCAAGCTCCTCTCCACAATAACATAGGGGAGTGAAGAACAAAGAGGCAGGGGCTCTGACATCTTAAATCGGACATTCTTTTAACATACCCAACTGAGAAAGGAGTTTGGTCTGCTGAACCAATCCCTGGCTCAACGTGTTGGCTGCATACACTTCTGGAGCAAAGCCCATGGTGCCTCTCTGGGCACTCTTAATTATTATATGTGGCAAGAGCTTGAATGCAAGAACACCTCCCTGTTCAGAATCCACTTAGATGATTCGCTTAAGAACACGGGTCTCACCGACTTGTGGAGGACCCCAATCCAGCACAACGCTTTCAAGAAAGAAGCTGAGAAATCACTTAGGCTTCAGTCAATACTGGAGGATAAAGCAGCCTTCTCACAGAGGTCTCATGCATGGATGACTTTGCACACCTACATGTCCTTGACACCACAGTCATACCTAGGCCATGGCTTCTCGAGACGAACAAAGTATGCATCCTTAAGTTATTGACTAGGTCTCCTACCACTTGATTTAAATGCGGCCCCCTGGCTTAGGGATGTAACCAACTCTATCTGCCACCTGTGTGGTGAGGACGCGTAAGACCTCCTCCATGTCCTCTGCTCATGCATCCATCTTTCACCAGAAAGAAAAAAGCCCTACTAAAAATCTAATTTAATGAAAAAGGTATCCGGATACAGGGACAAGCAGTAATGGCGTACTTTGCACCTGTGGACCTGCAGTTGAACTGTGCTTTGGTGAAGTTTCTAATGCAGGTGTCACAAAAACCAGATTTTATTAATCAGCTATGCCACCCCTGTGATCCGCAGGAGGTTAGTTCACATCTCAATGCCTGCCAATGGACTACAATGGCAACAAACGATGCTCACCTCACACTAGAGCAAGCATAATCTTATGTAGCAACACTCTTTTAAGCTTTAAAATGAGTTCCTAAGGAGCTCAAATTGAAATGACTGGACAATGTGTATAATTCCTTGACGGATACTTAGTAACATCAAAAATGAATTTTTCTTTTATAAATAGTGTGTCTCCTTTTTTTTTACTTTTGTTATGGTTTTAAGTAACTAAACAATAAACCTTTTACCTTACCTTACCTTACCGGGCCTCACCACCCCTGTGGTTACAACCTTTTCTAACTGAAAGACTTTGGTCAGCATCTTTCTTGGGCTTGTGAGGGATCTGGACTCAGTCTTTCTAGCAAAGAGCTCAGATCTCTTTGGCTTTGTTTTCTCCACAGATAGAGGGGCCTAGAGCAGGGGCCAGCATCAGTAGACAGTACATGGTTCTCTTACACTGCATCTCTCTTACTGGTATCATTCAAAGCAGCAATAGACAGGTCTAAAACACAATCCCTGTCTTCAGTGTCCTCCATTTCTTTGTTACTTTTAATCTCAATTCTACTTTCATCTACTTCACTTTGGCAATCATTGGACAACATGCTGATACCATACGAAAACATATATAGAGAGGAATGATACACCAGATGTGTTGAAATATCTCAGCAATAGTCTGGACCGCCATATGAAAGGCAAAAAAGCTCATTATTTGTCAGAGCCTTTTGCAGGTGATTTCATGGCAAAGCAAACAACACCTTACCATGAACAGGGTGCTTGCTTGATGAAAGAAACAGCTAAATTTGGCAGAGCAGTGCAAAGTCAATGGTCTAGGATGTGCATGAATTGTGGAATCTACCTCTTCTTATACTTGAGAACCGTAGGCTTGATAACTTCTCTAGTTTCTAACATATGCTAACATTCTGGGCTGCATCTAAACTGCACCACAGTATTTTCAACGCTCTACTGCCCATTTTGGAGTAGGCTACACCTTTTTGCATTAGCCTTGTAGTGCAAGAACATAGGGCCAGATGTACAAAGTTTTTTTGTGGTCGCAAACTGTCTTATTTGTACACTCGGGCCGTTTGTGACTACAAAAAAACATTTTGGGATGTACTAATGCTATTTTGTGATTCGCTAATGGAAATGCAAAAAAAAATTGTGACTCGGTAGTAGGAAGAGGTGAGTCAAAGACGTCCCTTCCTAATAGCAAGTCAAAGGGGGATGCATGAATATTTTGCGACTGGAATGCCATTGCAAAACATTCCCAGTTTATTACCAATTTCAACTTGGTGGATAGCCATTCACAAATGGTAGGGGGTCCCAAAGGACCTCTTCCCCTTTGTGAACACATACAAAAATGTTTTTAAGGGAAGATTACGGCCTACTGCTAAAAAAGGAAACTGAAACATTTCATTATTTTTTTTATAAGACATCCATTTTTCCTGTGAGGAAAACGGACTGCATTTTTGAAAAAAAAATTGCTTTATTTAAAAGCAAACACAAACATGGTGGTCTGCTGTCCCCTGTGGTTTTACCTATTGCCAATGGGTCGCAATTTGCGATCTGCCTCATGAATATTAATGAGGTAGGTCAATTGTGACCCACTGGAAATCGCAAACAGTGTTTAACACTCTCTTGTACATAGCTGTCTGCGATTTCTAATTGCAGGAAATCATACAAAAAGCTACGTACATCTGGCCTACAGTATCATAACAGTGAGGAGCAATATGTATTTAAGATACATCTTGCACCAAGATAAGGTCCAGTCAAATACTCATCAGACTGCACAGCTGATTCCTAGTTGTGTGTGGGCTTGGTATCCCAAACAAGGCAGGATACCAGTTACAAACTTGATGTCCATCTTGGAGTGGTGCAGGCTGCTGTCAGACATAGGAACAGGGAGCACCGAGTTCTAATAACAGTGTGGTGGGATCGGAACTGTGACAACATAAAAAAAGGTCCATTTTGAAACAGGTCTTCTGTGACATTGCATCTTTGCACCAGGGCTAGCAACTCTATACAGTGTAGATGTCATTGAACAGAAGCGTGATTCTTCTAAATGCAAAAATAGGCACAATCCTGTAAATATCTGCTACAAAAAAAACACAAAAAGCGTATCCTGTGGGCTGATCCAAAACAGCAATAACCCTTACACTTACCATGTAGGGTACTGAACGGGACAAGCCCATTACTCCACTCATTGTATGCTGGGGGTTGGCCCAGAATACGCAGAATCAACAAAGCAATGGCTGAAATGGGTTAACCCAAAACTCCTTTATGTGATTTCTTTTTATGTACTATGTATTATTTTAATATAGTACAAGAAGCTGGTAAACAGGTAAAGCTGTCTTTGTGCAAGGCCTACAAACTGGTACAAAAGAGGAGAATCTGAGTAATGACGACTGCAAGTAAGCAATATGAGCAGTGGTTTTCAAGAATCATTCAAGCATATCTTAGAAAATGTATGTGTTCAGATTTGTCTGTACGTTTGTTACACATATTGGTTTAATGGTTCTCAATAAACTTCCAGAGATACGCAGAGGGGACCTAAGAGACCAACCAGTATCAGCTTCATTAGCCTGGAAAGTATATGTCAATCAAAGTCCGTTTCAACTAGGGCTGGGTATAAATGTAACTGCAACAGAGCGCAGACACAGGACCCCAGCTGAGGGACTAACACCTGAGCGCAGGAAAGAAGCCAGCAGACGTGTGCAGAACATAGATCTGTATCGATATCTAGAGGTGCATGCGCCTGCAGAGGTGATGATTTTCAAATAATGAAATATTGCTGGGCGGCTTGTTGAGACAGAATGCCACGCACATGTAGAACCGTCATGAACTGGGGTGTGACAGAAAGAACTCTCAAATTAGTACTTGTGTTCTGCTAGTGGAGAGAATCTTCGAGGGTGAGAGAAATAACAGATTTTGGGTTTTCAAAAATACATATTATTGATTGGCAGGTATGGGGTAATGTGTGTGCTATGTGTCATGAAAGCAATTCATCTCGTGTCTTGGAAACCTCTAATTGCATAGTGATGGATTTAGTGGGTGCCTAAAAGTGTCACATGTAAATTAGACGATAACTACCTGCTCTTTCCTCGTGTCAGTGATATCTTTGTAAAAACATGGGCAATGCCTCTTTACTGCGGGGCTGCCTACAGTGCAGTTGTAAGATGTGTGCGATTTCTGGAACTGTGCAACACTCGTTTGCTGTGGGGCTGTGCACACCGTATTTCTAAGATGTGTAAAAATGAGCAACACTCTTTCATGGAAGTCATTTAGGGGTCGCAACTGCGAACCCCAGCTTGCTCCTTGCGACCCCTGGCACTGCCTCTGCGACCCCTGGCCTCAGAGGTCGTAAAACTCTGTGTCAGGAGCACAACGACAACACATCCTTATGGACGTTGCTTGGGGCCCCACTTCCTTGCTTTTAATCAGTTGTTTATTACAGTACTAGTGAATGATATATTATTCACTATTAGTGTAATAAAACATGGAGTTCAGTTAAATGTATGTTGTGTGCATGCTTGCGGGTGAGAGTATGTGTATGAGTGGTTGTATATTTGTTTAAGCATATGTGTCGGAGTGAAAGTAAGATGAAAGGGTGAGTGATTGCACTTCCATTACCCCTGGCATTTTGGTGAACTGACGTCTATTCACTCCTTGACTGAGGGAATGTGCACAGCTCAGTTCTAAGAGCTATTGCTGTGGGTAACACTTATGAAAGTCAATTGACCGAAATCCCAGGGGTAGCGGAAGTGACATCACACGCCATTTGACCTTTACTTTCACTCACACACATTCTTAAATATACTCACACAGTCACACATACACACACTGTCCTCACATAAACACACTTTTACCCGCAAGCAAGCACATAACATACATAGGAATAAATGTTTTACTCACCTCACTTGCCGGGTATGGTCATATTCCAGCTAATTGTATTCCATTCTTAGCACAAGCTGCCACTGTGTACGAGGCACTGATTTTGCCACCTCTGAGGACAAGGGTCGCAAAGGCAGTGCCAGGGGTCGCAAGGGACAAGTCAGGGGTCACTGCTGCGACCCTTGGTGACCCCTAAATGATGTCCATGGTAACACTCCTTGACTGTAAGACTGTTTAAAGCTCAGTTCTAATAGATGGTCTGATGAGCAACACTCCTTGAATGTGGGGCTGTGTACAGCGCAGTTCTAAGAGATGTTCTTATGAGCAACACATCTTGAATGTGGGGCTGTCTACAGCGCAGTTCTAAGAGATGATGGTTTGAGTAACAATCATTGTGGGACGGTGCACACCTCAGTTGTAAGAGATCTTCTTATGAGTAACACTTCTTGACTGCAGGGGCTGTGCACAGCTCACTTCTAAGATGTGTAGAAATGGGCAATAAACCTTGACTGTGGGACTGTGTACAGCGCAGTTCCAAGAAATGTTCTTACGAGCAACACTCCTAGACTGTGGGGCTGTGTACAGCGCAGTTCTAAGATATGTTATTATGGGCATCACTCTTTGAATGTGGGGCTGTACACAGCTCAATTCGAAGAGATGTTGTTATGGGTAACACTCATTGACTGTGCTCAGATTGTCTTTACCAAAACTATCCATATTTGAAGCAGTGCTCTTTTGTCCCATTTATTTGTTATAGGACCGTGCAAGCTGTTTAGCAGTAGCAGCAGAAAAAAACAACATTTGCATTAGGTCTAGGAAAACGCAGTAGGAACTATATAATTTGCTTCTTCATAAACAATTTGCAGCCACAAAAAGGAATGGAGCATTATAATATGTAGTATAATCGTCAATAGAATACAGTGCTGTATTGCTCTATTTATTTCCAACAGTATTTGTAGAGAGCTCATACATCTTAAGGATTATCTTGGTACAGTAGTCAAATATTGATGTTTATTAGCAATAAAAGCAATGTTTAGACGTAAGAGAAATCAACGATTATATTGTGTCAACATAACCTATTTATGCACAATAAAAGTTGCTGAAGCAATATAGCAATGATCTCCAAAAACATTGCATAAACTATTATAGAACTAATGGATTTGCCAAAGCTTGTTTCACATTCCGGGATCAAGGTCTCAAGGTGAGGGGCCTTGATCGGAAGGCTCTGGGGGGGCAGAAGGGCATCTTCAGAGGGGGTGTTTGTGGTGGAACACCCCCAAATATATTTGCCAATCGGCTCCCCACCGAACTGGCCAGGTTATTTCTTCACATCACTGCCTGGCTCCAGTTGCCTGTACTAAATCATGGCATTGCTGGCAAGGACAGACTGCTGCCTTCTATGCACCACAGAAAATGTACTTATATTTCTAGATACTTCCTGTTGAAAGTGGTTTGTGAAATATTTGTGATTTTTTTTAAGTGGCAAAAGTTTAACTCAGTAAAGCAATTCAATCCACACCTGAAAAAATTCACATGAATTCACAAACCACTTTTGAACAGAGGTATGCAGTTTAACTACAGAAGCCTTTTCCTTGCCAAGCAAGATAGCCTGTGGTCCTTGCTTGCATTTATCTATCCTGCATAGATTCAAAATTCCTGACAGGTACAACGCACTTTGCCAGACATGATTATTTGTCCAATGGCACCTTTGATGCCAGAATGCAAACTGATGTTTAAAAGGAAAATACTGGCTAAAGCATTACATCTGACATCAGATCTGGCTGTGTTCCTGTTCTCCAGACATGATGAAACTTCCCATTCTGTTGGGACTATGTGTAGATCGATGATAAAATTATAATTATTCATATGCACTTAAAATGTCAAATGATAAGTCATGCCTGGTGCTTTTGGCTTGACACATCTCTGGAGGCAGCACTGCCACTGTATTTTTCTAGCCTTGTTACCCCCACCTTTGGCCTGTTTGTGAGTATATATCAGGGTGTTTTTACTGTCTCACCGGGATCCTGCTAGCCAGGACCCCAGTGCTCATAGTGGAAGCCCTATTTGTCAGTGTGTTTTATATGTGTCGCTGGGATCCTGCTAGCCAGGACCCCAGTGCTCATAGTTTGGGATCTCCCAGCCCCTGTTCTGGTGCAAAACTGGACAAAGGAAAGGGGAGTGACCATTCCCCTGTCCATCAACACCCCAGGGGTGGTGCCCAGAGCTCCTCCAGTGTGTCCTAGACCTCTGCCATCTTGAATGCAGAGGTGTGAGGGCACAATGGAGACCTCTGAGTGGCCAGTGCCAGCAGGTGACGTCAGAGACCCCTCCTGATAGGTGCTTACCTGGATTAGGTGGCCAATCCTCCTCTGAGGGCTATTTAGGGTCTCTCCTGTGGGTTTCTCTTCAAATAATGAATGCAAGAGCTCACCAGAGTTCCTCTGCATTTCTCTCTTCGACTTCTGCCAAGGATCGACCGCTGACTGCTCCAGGACGCCTGCAAAACCCCAACAAAGTAGCAAGACGACTACCAGAAACATTGTAGTGCCTAATCCTGCCGGCTTTCTCGACTGTTTCCTGGTGGTGCATGCTCTGAGGGCTGTCTGCCTTCACCCTGCACTGGAAGCCAAGAATAAACCTCCTGTGGGTCGACTGAATCTTCCCCCTGCTAACGCAGGCACCAAACTTCGGCTTCACCGGTCCTCTGGGTCACCTCTCATCTTGACGAGCGTGATCCCTGGAACACTGGAGCTGGATCCAAGTGACCCCAAATGTCCAGTGGTTCTTCTGTCCAAATTTGGTGGAGGTAAGTCCTTGTCTCCCCACGCCAGACAGTAATTCTGTGTACTGAGTGAACTGCAGCTGCTAGGGCTTCTGTGCACTTTTGCAAGGAATCCTTCATGCACAGCATAGCCCAGGTCCCCAGCACTCCATCCTGCATTGCTCAACTCGCTGAGTTGACCACCAACTTCGTGGGACCCTCCTTTGTAGTGTTGAGACGACCGCTGTGCTCAGATTTCTTGAACACCTGTTCAAGTGCTTCTGTGGGTGCTGCCTGCTTCTGCATTAGCTCTCTATCTTGCTGAGTGCCCCCTCTGTCTCCTCCTCCAAGGGGCGACCTCCTGGTCCTTCCTGGGCCCAGGCATCACCCATTTTCTTCAACTGCAACTCTTGCAGCTAGCAAGGCTTGTTTGCGGTCTTTCTGCGTGGAAACAAATCTGCTTCCTCCAGTGCACTGTGGGGCATCTTGTGTGTAAAGGAGAAGTTCCTGGTATCTTCCGTTGTTGCAGAATCTTCAGCTTCTTCCACCCAGAGGCAGCCGTTTTGCACCTTCATCCGGGGTTTAGTGGGCTCCTGCCCCCCCTGGACAATTGCGTGACTCTTGGACTTGGTCCCCTTCCTTTACAGGTCCTCAGGTCCAGGAATCCATCTTCAGTGCTTTGCAGTCAGTTGTTGCCTTTGCAGAATCCCCTATCACGACTTTAGTGTGTTTCTGGGGTAGTAGGGTAACTTTACTCCTACTTTTCAGGGTCTTGGGGTGGGGTATCTTGGACACCCTTCGTGTTTTCTTACACTCCCAGCGACCTTCTACACACTACACAAGTCCTGGGGTCCATTTGTGGTTCGCATTCCACTTTTGGAGTATATGATTTGTGTTGCCCCTAGGCCTATTGTATCCTATTGCATCCTATTGCATTCTAGTGTTTGCACTACTTTTCTAACTGTTTACTTACCTGATTCTGGTTTGTGTGTATATTTTGTGTATTTTACTTACCCCCTAAGGGAGTATATCCTCTGAGATATTTTTGGCACATTGTCACTAAAATAAAGTACCTTTATTTTTAGTACCTCTGAGTATTGTGTTTCTTATGATTTAGTGCTATATGATATAAGTGGTATAGTAGGAGCTTTGCATGTCTCCTAGTTCAGCCTACGCTTCTCTGCTATAGCTACCTCTATCAGCCTAAGCTGCTAGAACACTACTAATCTACTAATAAGGGATAACTGGACCTGGCACATGGTGTAAGTACCATCAGGTACCCAGTATGAGCCAGGCCAGTCTCCTACAGTTTGTCACTATAACAAACACTTGTTAAAATTACAAAGGCATTCAGGTAATACTTGAGTGCATTGTGAGTGAAAAGCTGAACTGTTGCTCTTATTGTACAGCCACACCTGAAAAGTGCCCCCATTTTAAATGTGATGATTTCCAGTAAAGTACTGTTTTTATTATTGCCCAACAGCACTTTGTATTCTGGGACAGGTCCTTTTGCTTTCACCACTAAAGTATGAATTAAAAAATAACAACATTAAAATATTCTTGATTTAAAAAGTAAGCAATGGCTGGGAATCAAACATGATGGGAACATTTGCCAGCTGTCAGAACCTGCTTATAACTTGATATCATGCTCAGTAGCAAACTTTGCATTCCGTAGCTGAGGTAGGTGGTACTATAAAGAAGCTTAGCCGCTGTGGTTAAAAACACAGCGAACACATTATTTTGCATAATTACAGCTTTATTTAGGGTGTGGTATGAGTGGTTTAACAATGTTACCTGTTTATCCTGGTAGACATTCAATTTTATTTAACTTATATGCAATGATAATTCATCATTTAACTCTGTTCTTTGGTATATACTTTAAATTTGAATTAACCTGTAGAGGTTCCATTGTTTCCACGCTGGTTACCGTGGTCCAGATCATAACTTACTCATATGTAGATTTCCAAAATATGGCCATTAACCTCTGCTAGAATTGCTGTAAGTAGCCCTGTGTTAAGCATGGCACCTTCAGCCAGTCCTAGCTTTTTAGGCAACAGAACTATTGGTGATTAAACGTTCAAGTCCATAAGGTAATTAAAAAAAATTAACTACAAGTATGAGAATACAACTTTCTGTGGATAAAGAGTCAAGACTCGATATTTTTGCCACTTATAGCAGTGGAGTCATAACAGCTATGTCAGGGCCTCAGAAAACACTAGCTATGCACTTGTTCAGTTTTCCAGAACCAGACTGGTTTGAGTTGGATTCATAGTATGCCAAGCTCCCAGCACAACCTTCATGTGGAGTCAGGTTTTCGCAGGAACTAATGCGTGTAGGGTGTCAGAGATGTGGTGCATGTAAACTACCTTTGCCTCTTTGCCTCATATCTTAAAAGTTCATCATTGAGGAAGGTATGAAGGGTGCACTGGAATATGTCCTCAATGAAGGGTGCTCCTATGTCCTTGTACCGTTCTCATTTTTTGAAGTGATGCATATAATTAGTCTCAAAATGGCTCTAGTCTGCCCATACACTTGACAATAATGTAAACTGTATTCCAAGGTGTGCTTTCTAATGGTGTTCCTTTACCACCGACTGTGGCCATTTGCGTACTTTATTGTGGTCCCTTAATTTACTTTTGTGAGTTTGGTGATTCAGTGTCATTGAAGTTCAGATTGTTTGTCACTATACAGTGAAAAACGTGTAGCACGTCTCGCTCACCAACCCCTGTATTCTCTCTACCTTTTTAGTTGGGTACACCACATTGACCAAGCAATGCCTCTGCTTACAGGGATATAGTTAGGCAGCGAGAGACAGTTTTTAATGGTATAGGGGACAGCAGACTGATTACACATTTGACATAAACAATGTTTCACTGCTCTGACCTTTCATGAATGCTAACCTAAGATCTATGTAGTCTTGGTTATTTCTGTTGGAGAGAGTTAATAATCAGTAGTACGAGCAGCCTTGTTTGACATAATTCTTTTATTCAGTGGTTTTTGACATCTAAGCTCTTTACACTAATCTTGAAGCAGAACATAGGTGCCTTTTATTTGTGACAGCGAACTGCTCATATGGTGCCACCAAGCTGTCGTCTCAGTGTCGCTGGGCTACCTTTACCTGCTGTCACTAAACTCTCTGAGTGTGTTTCTGAGTGACTGAACTATTTAACTAACCATGATGATTGTCGTAGGCAAGGCTGTTTCTTGGGTAAGTCTCTTCACTGAGTTTTAAGGATACCTGTCTGGGGGTACAAAATTACAAAATCGCACTGTTTGCAGGCTCTCAGAGGCTAGATATTTTGCAAACAGTATGCTCAAGGCAACACATACTGCATTTCTATTAATCCGAAAATTCCAAAAAGTTCTTCAAAATGTCCAAAAATAGGGACCAGAAAAAGATGGAGTTGTCTGGGAATGCTGAGCCTATTTAGGTTTATGTTGAAATCAGTTCACAGGAAGTGAAAGGATTCATTATCCAGCCCGGAGCATAAATATTTTGCACAATTATATTTATAAATCTGAAGTAAGAAAGATTTTGGGGCAGATTTATGCAAAGTGGCGCTTCAGCGAGTGCAGCGCCTCTTTCCCTGCGCCCCTTAGCACCCCCCTACCGCCACCATCAGAGTCAATCTATTACCCATATACTCTGTGTTTCTTTTTATATACTTCCTTTTTTTCAAATCTCAGCTGGATCCGCAAATGGCTCTGAGCATATCGTAAAAGGAAAAAATACTTTTCTGTATGCAATGGTGGGTGTGAGAGTGTCTCTATGTACTGTAAGTGTTAGTAACAATGTATGCCTGGATGTCAGACTGAGTGTGAGAGTAGCTGTCTGGGTGTGATGGTGAGTGTCAGTGTGTCTCTGGGTTTGATACTCTGTGCCTCATTACGACACTGGTGGTCTAATGAAGGCAAGGGTTGCAGTGGCAGTCGGACAGTCGCAAATGCGGCAGTCTGAGTGCCATTTTTTTACCACCAACACCGCCAGATTACGGCTTAATGTTGGCCTGGTGGTACTGATGGTCCTAACCCACCAGGGCAGCGTAGCGCTTCTCTGGGGATTATGACAGCCCTCTCCACCAGCGATTTCATGGCGGTAACACTGCTATGAAAAGGCTGGCAGAGACAGGGTACAGGGGGCCCAAGAGGGGCCCTGCACTCCCCATGCACTTGGCATGGGCAGTGCAGGGGCCGCCCTGACCAGCCCCATTGCAAAGTGTTCACTGTGTTCTTTTCAGACAGTAAACATTGCGACGGGTGCTCGTGCACCCTATGCACTAAAGCATTGCCACCAGCTCTGTTACAAGCATGAGACAATGCCATAGGCTGTTTCCCAATGGGCAAGCGGGCATAAACTGAGCTTGCACCCGCTGACCCAGCGTGAAATTCATAATGGGTCCTGCGGGGAGGCTGCCACACTGGCCGCAACCTACTCATCGTGACTTTGGCGGACAGGCTTTTCAGTCCTCCAAAGTCATAATAAGGCCCTGTATGTGAGAGTCTCTATGTTAGTGTAATACTGAAAGTGAGAGGCTGTGACTGGGTGTGAAAAGGAGTGTGACAGTGTCTGCCTGGATGCAAGGGTGGGTTTGAGAGAGTCTCTCTCAGTGTGAGAGTGAGTGTGAGACTGTCTGTGTAGATGGGATACTGGATGTAACAGCATTTCTATAGATGTGAGACTGGGTGTGATAGTGCCTGCCTCCATGTCACACTGTGTGTGATAGTGTCTCTCTGTGTGTAATACTGAATGTAGAGTGTCATTATTAGAATTTAGGCCCTCATTATGAACATGGAGGTAAACACTGCACTGCCAGCGGTGGCAGTAACTACCGCCAAATAATGAAGCACATGAGAAACAGCCAGCACGAAATCCACACACTGCCAGCATCGGAGTGTCGACAGCGACAGAAGAGGCCTCCCGCAGGCCAACAGAAAGGCCCCACCCACCCAACAAATAATGAAGCACTAGACCGCCGAGGCGGGAAAGTGGCAGAAATGAACCAAATAAAAGGAAACACTCACCGGAGGTACACACAACACCCTAACGCAGACATGGAGAGAGAATTGGAAATCATGCCAGTGCTGCTCCTTGCCATATACCTCCACAACCGTGACCACCGACGAAGACAATGATGGTAAGTACTGCAACCTACTAAACAAGGGAAGAAAGGGCACAATTACACACCACCCACCCAGCCAGCCTTGCAATGCACTCCCAACCCCTCACACCATCACAAGCCATACACGCCAGAACAAGAGGTATTTACCTGACACAAGGCCATGACAACCTTCCCAAGCACACACATGTGCACACCACACCCCCACAATGAAACGATGAACCACGTCTCTAGAATGTGCCAACAGCAACACTGGGCACACAAATATTAATGAAGAAATTAAAAATGCAATGTCCAAATAAGGCCACTGGCCAGTCCAACCGTAACAGGCTGAAGGCCCCAAATGGCCCGAACTTTACTCCCACATGTGCACATGGTACTCCACCATAAAGGGACATCAATGGGGCAACCAAGCACCTCAGTGAACAGGGGCGGGGTTGTGTGGGTGGGGACTTATGGTTGGGAGGTGGAGGGGGCTTGGGTTTGGTCTTGGAAGGTGGGGCAGTGGGCATGGCCCGGGGGGCTGGCAGATGGACCTGGGTCAGCACAGGGCTTCTTGCCATCTGGGGAAGGGGCACATGAATGGGAAGCGCAGACTGGGGTGGACTGAGACATGGAAGGAGTGGACAGGGCAAGGAGGTGGACACGTTTAGGGACAAGGCAGGGTGGGCCAGTGGGTTCAAACAGGTCAACACTGGACAGGAAAAGTTTTTCAGGGGCAGTTGGGGTGGACATGGAGGAAGGTGTGGGAGTGGAGGTAGAGGGAGTGCTAGTAACTGGGGTAGGTGTGCTGGGCATGGAGGCAGGAGCCTGTACAGTATGCTGAGGTGTGGTGGAAGTGTGTTGGGTGGATGTCTGGGAACACTTGAGTGTTTTGGGAGGAGGGGAGTGGACACAGTAGGACAAGACAGATTGCCTGTGTAAATGGATGTTGATTTGGTGTCTGAAGGTCTGGTGAGTGTGCTGCATGTGTCAGTCAATGTCATTGTGGTGAGTGCAGGTGAGGTGTCTGGGGTGGATGACTGGATGTCTGATGTTGTGGTGACTGCAAGAATGGGGTAGCAACTGTGACTTAGGGTGCAGTGCTTGTGGGTGTGCATGTCGAGGTGACAGATAGGGAGGCAGGAGAGGTGGTTCACTGGGGGAAGTGGATGCTGTTGTGTGTGCTTTTGTATGTTGGCTGTGTGTATGCCTGTGGTGGGAAGTGTGGTGCTTGTGTTTCTGTGTGTGCTTCTTGTGTGTTGAGGTGTGTGCATGGCTGTCTGAATGTGTGCTTGGAATGGATGAAGGGAGTGGGGTACTGGAAGGGGCAGAGGTGGTTGGAGGCGGGATGGACAGACCAGGGACACTGGCTGCTGTCAAAGAGGAGGCCAGAGCCTGAAAAGATCTCTGTTGGCCAGAGATGGCACTGTGAATGCCTTCCAGGTAGGCATTGCATTGCTGCTTCTGGGATGCTACCCCCTGGATGGCATTCACAATGGTTGTCTGCCCTACAGAGATGGTCATCAGGAGGTCAATAGCCTCCTCCATGAGGGCAGCAGGGCTGACTGGGGCAGGGGATGAGGTGCCTGGGGGAAGGAGAAGCCCACCTTTCTGGGTGAGTGGGCATAGGCAACTGGGTGGGGACCAACTGGGAGGGCGGTGATGGTTGGGGGGTGGCTGAAGATGACACAGAATGGGTGGGCCCAATATGGTCTGTCACCACCAGGGAGCTCCCATAGGATGAGGTATCAGAGTCACTACCACTAGTGGTAGTTGCCTCCCCAGTGGTACTCCCCTTGCCCTCCAACCCTACTCCTGTGCAGGTAAATACCGACCACACATGCATACAGGCATCCGCCACCATCACACGCATCCATGCACATCATCCACCTACTCACCTGCACCTCTGGTCTCCCATATTACTTGGCAGACAGGGGTAGGACACCATCCACCAGCTTCTCCAGCTCCTCCGTGGTGAAGGCCTTAGACCCTTTCCACTGTGACTCATGCCTTTTGAGTAACCGGAGTCAGGACACAGCAGCAGACTCAGTGGAGTACTTTCATGCACAGGATCCAGGAGTCAAGTGAAATTGGGGTGAGGACATGGCGTACGCTCCACGGCGGTGTGCACCGTGACCGCCGGCAGCGATCTTGATAGGCCACGGTTCCTCATTGACAACCATGTTAATCAAAGAATGGGTGCACGGCGGTGGACACTTCCTTCCGCCATGACAACAACTACCAGCGGAATTAGGTCACTTCTACTCCTACATATCTGGATGGCAGGAGGCTGCCATTTTGCTACCATGACGTAGATATTTCCTGATCATTAGCCCCATTCAGGCCCTATGATCCCCAGACCTTAGTCTCATGCTCACATGAGGGTTTGCCACCCACATCAGTCCACACGTATCAATGCATACATGTCCCTACAGTTGTACATCATGCAGCACTTGTGTGTATGACCTACACAGTGTACAGCAGTTATTCATACACAACATGTTTTGCATGTGTATGTGAGTCCCTCATATGTGTTATCTCCTCCCCCTAGGTACAGACCCATGTGGGGAGAGAGGGCTCCATCTGTGTACAGACCTCATGTTATTCTGGATTCCATGGTGGAACGTCACATCATTGTCACCTACAGACTCAATCGTACAACAATTCATGAGTTAAGTGCATTACTGGGTCCTGTGCTGAGACCAGCTAATCGGAATCAGCATGCCATCCCCACTGCAGTAAAAGTGCTCTCTCTACTCCATTTCCTGGCTACAGGCTCATTTCAGGTGAAAGTGGGCATGGGTGCAGGGTTCTCACAGCCATTGTTTAGCCTCATCCTGTCCAAATTCCTGGATTCATTTGTACAACACCTGCAGACATATGCAAAGTTTCCCCAAAGGGCTGAACTCCCTGCCATCAAGTCAGACTTTTATGCCTTTGCTAACATTCCTCATGTGATAGGTGCCATCAATGGCACCCACATTGCTCTCATCCCCCCAAGAGTGAATGAACAGGTGTACAGAAACAGGAAGAACTTCCACGCAATGAACATACAATTGGTGTGTACTGCAGACGAGTACATTTCACATGTGACTGTCATGTTTCCAGGATCAGTCCATGATTCATTTGTGCTGAGGAACAGCAGTGTACCACACATGATTGAACAACTACAAGAGAACAGAGGATGAGTCATAGGTGAGTGTGTATGACACTGGATCTGTACATAGCTGACAGCCAGGCTGTTTGCAAGTTATGGCAGTTTGTTACAGTCCTGTTCCAAACACTTTTGCAGGTGATTCTGGCTACCCCAACATGCAATGGCTCCTGACACCTGTGAGGAATCCCAGGACAGAAGCAGAGAAGAATTACAATGAGGCCCATAGGCAGACTAGGAGGGTGATAGAGCACACTATTGGTCTCTTGAAGGCTAGATTTAGTTGCCTCCATCTCTCTGGGGGATCTCTGTGGTATGGCCCTGAGAAGGTGTGTAGTATAATGGTGGTCTGCTGCATGTTGCACAACGTGGCTGTGAGGAACGCTATCCCCTACTAGAGGAGGAGGGTGCTGTAAATCCACACCTGAATCCTCTGAGAGGGGATGAGAGTGATGTTGAGGATGATGAGGGGGGAGATGTCCAGTCCAGGAACCAGCTAAACCAACTATACTTCCATTGGCTATGAGGTACTGTTCACTTATGATGTCGTCTGCACTGCATAATTTCTATCTGACCAATTCATTATGGGGATGTTGGGTCTGTAGTCATTGACACTGTTACCTGGAGCATAAGGTGGCAAGTGGTATGGATACAAATATAGTGTACATTTTTGTTTACTCCAGACATTCTTGTGCGTGGGGTACCATTCCTGCTCTAAAGGTCTGAATATGGAATTGACTGGCATATGCATTCACATTTACAATTGATTCAACATAATGACAGGGGACATACAAATTGATGTACATGTGTTTTATTTGGTGTCATTAAATGCATTGGTGTGCTTTACAGAGATAGGGAGTGGGCTAATGGTGGATCTCCATACTAGGTACATGGGCTCAGTGATTGGTGGCAGTGGGTATAGGTCCATATGTCCCTTGCAATTTGTTATGTTTCTATTGGCGAGTGAAGATAGTTTCCCAGTGGAACACTTGGGAGACAGTTCATGTCAGAGTCACTTCTTAGTGGGGGGCTTGGTCTCGGCAGGTGTTCCTGTACCATCTCTGGGTCTGAGGGACCATTTGGTTGTTGGGTGCTGGGCTGCACGAGTAGGGGTGCTGGTCTCCTGTGTGTCATCTGCCAGTGCTATCAGTCCAGTTGCTGCTGCTGATGTTGAGGGCTGGTCTGTGTCCTGGGCAGTGGTAGGGGCTTCCAGATTTGTGCAGGTCTCAGGCTGAGTTAGGTAGTGGTGCTGCAGCACACCTTCAACAGTGGCCATGATGGCATAGAGTTGTTTCCACTGATCCATGTTCTCTTGATGTTGGGCTATCTGCAGCCTTTGACTCTGTTCCAGGGTGGCCAGGAACTGGCCCATCCTGTCTTGTGTATGGTGGTATGCTTCCAGGGCCTCAGATATCACCTCTTGGGCTTCATCATTCATCCTGTGGCCTCCCCCCCTGGGCCACTGATACCTTCCCACTGGCCTGTGTCCCCTACAGAGGTCTGGCAGTCCCACCTGCGCAGGGGCCATTGTCATCCTGCCTGTTAGAAGGTGACTCTGGCCTCTGTACATGTGTTCCACCAGTCTGTGGCCTGGATACACTGGTGTGGGGTCGTTTGGCCAGAGCTGTTGTTGGTGACTGGGTGGTAGGGGTGTCAGTGGTGTCCTGGGTGGGGCTGCTGGAGGGTGACAGTCCAGGACTGTGTGACGGGCCAGGGTAAACCTCAATGTCAACACTTCCCTCTCCAGTGTCCTGAGTGGGGCCTCTGTCTCCATGTGGGGCGCTGGCACTCCTTGGCCTTTCCGTCAGGGTGGCATGAGTGGTGGTGCTTGTGGGGAGGAATTAATATATATATGTTACTTGTACTAATTTGAAAGAGGATGCACAGCTCTGTCCTATTTTGTGCTGTTAATTCCCCTGTTGGGACATGCAGGAACCTATTGTGGGGTTGCCATTGCATTTTGCGAGGGATGTGGGGGTGCATTGTGGGTGGTGTAGTGCCATTGTGCATCCTTGCAGGGGTGGGTGGCTGTGCACAGGGGGAGGGATGTAGGCGTGTTGGGTTTGTGGGCATGCAGGGTGAGTGGATGTGGTGATTGTGGCCTGGATGGGGATGTGGTCCTGGTGGTAGTTGGAGGGGTGTGGTGGTATATGCATTACAAGTGTGGTGGATATGAAGTAATTGTATATGACTTACCTGAGTCCATTCCGCCAGTGAGGCCCTCAGGGTGCAGGATGGCCGTTTCCTTTTACTCCCAGTCTGTGTAGTCAGGGGGTGCAATGTTGTGCATCGATGCCATGGACCTCACCTTCCCACGCAGGTCATTCCATCTCTTGCGGATGTCATCCCTCGTGCCTGGATGGTTTCCCACTGCATTGACCTTGTTGACAATCGTCTGCCATAACTCCATCTTCCTGACGATGGGTGTGTGCTGGACCTGTACCCCGAAGATTTGTGGCTCGACCTTGACTATTTCATCCACCATTGTTTTTAGCTCCCTATCTGTGAAGCGTGGGTGCTTAGGGGGTGCCATGGTGTGTTTTGTGGGTGCAATGGTGTGTGTTGTGGGTGGTGTGTTGTGTGGATATTGGTGAGGTACTGTTGTGTGTTTAGGTTAGTGACTTGTGGGATGTTGGATTTAGTGTCTGTGTGTTGTGTTGTCAGTCTCAGTTGTCCTCTTGGCCATGCAAAGGATTGTGGGGTGTGTATGTGAGTGTTTTATAGTGTTGTGGATGTGTGTCAGGTGTGTGGGCTTCAAACTTGCCAATGTGTGCATTTCTTGCTGTTGGGTCCCATTGCTGGCAGTGATTTGTGCATCATTATTTGGAGGGCGGGGGATTTGTGTGCTTGGCGGTGGCGGGGTGGGGTGTGCAGCATTTCCGCCATCAAGGGCCCTGGCGGTGGGTGGAGGTAGCAGAAGTTTTGCAGGTTTCTGTTTTTGGCAACATTATTTGGCAGGTTTCTGTTCACCGCCAATGGCGGTCCTCTGTTCACCGTCACCACGGCGGGCGACGTGTTTTCTGCCATGTTCATAATGACCACCTTAGTCTTACATTTTATGAGATCCCCAGATCCAACTGCTGATTCACACCGGGATCTGTGCTGAGTCACACGGGTGGGTCCACGGATCTCGAGAAGTGTAAAAAAAAAGAATTTTCTGCATTTCGAAGGCATTATTTTTCCTAACACCACAATTATATCAGCCCCATGGGGTCAGGGATAAACTCATTTACCCCCCCCCCACATTTCAGCCCCTGGGACTGTATACCAGGAAAAGAAAATGGCGGCCGCAACATTTCTCACAGGTTGCGAGCAGCCAATCACATTTTTCCTGTGGCACGTGGGTTCACTGATAGACCCGCGGTGGATCCTCTGAGGATCCAAGTCCCTAAATATCTATATTTTTTGGACTTAAATTTCTCCTAAACTACTGAATGGGTTTGCACATATTTGTGATCCATGGAACAGAAGCCAGCTTTGTGGCGAATTTGGGGTAATTCTGTTCAGTGGTTCAGGCTGTAGGTGTGTCTAAAGGTCCTATGGAAAAATCAATTGGGAACATGCGTTTTGCAATCCCCCTATTTCTCGGCCCTGCTTGACAGATCACCTTCCAGACAGAAGCTCAACTATTCTTTTAAATATATATATTCAAGCACAATTTTACTCCGTGTTCGAGGAGCCCCTTACCCTATCAGGGCAGCTTTAGAGAATCCAGTTAGTAGACTCCCACAAATATGCAGAAGCAGATGTCTAAATCATCATGCATTTTTTATTTCACATTAGAAAGCGGCAGCAACATTCGTTCTTTTAACACTTTTTGGCTCTTACACGAGCCTTGATCACAGATGAACAGCATTATCAGAACAGGGAGTCACAAGCCCTTAAAGGCAAATTACTCAAGTTCTGTAGTCTTACTGGCCATACATTCCCCAGAAGGCACTTTGGAAACTAATAAAATGTCAATTCAGACCCCAATGCTTAAAATCTTCAATTTCAGTGCAATAGATTTCAAAAGCGCTGCAGTGTTCCAATAAACTTAAATATGTTACCAAAATGCTCTAGCTGTTGAAATGTTCTAGCTTCCTCTTTTAGTTTAATATGTCCTATGGTGCCAGGATCCAGACTCAGCAAGAGGTGATCAAATACCCCTCTTACATCCCTTGCTCTCCTTCATTAATTTTGTTTATGTTAGGTCAGCCGTGGATCCACAAATCGGACAAAAAATTATAATTGGCCAATTTGGACCCCTCTATGTGTCTTATAGGGTCAGGAAACTTGTATCCTGATCTCCTATGTCTTTTTGCGCTCTACTTTTCCCACCCTGAGCCAAAACGACAAACAAAATGGTGGCCACAAGTTTTCTGTCAGGTTGCAGCCAGCCAATCAGGGCCTAGCTTTTCCCAGGGATCTTCAGATCCAGACCTGGATCCATGGATGATCCTCATTCTTATATAACTATATTTTTGAACTCTAATACATCAGAACTACTGAACAGCTTTACACCAAGAACTAGCTTTCTGCCCAATTTGGTGTACTTCAGTTCAGTAGCTTTCGATGTAGTTGTGTTCAAAAATGTGAAAAATCCCATTGATGTAGAATAGGGAAAAAGTGTTTTGGGATTTTTCTTTGTCCCCTTCTTGACGGATCACCCTGAAACTTTGAGGACAGCAGTTGAGCTGACTAAGGTATATGTTTTGAAAAATTCATGATGATTAATAAAACAGCACCAAAGAGAAAACATTCCATCTATGAAAAAAAGGATCATAACTATAACTACCTAGGAGCAACTGGCACTAGGTTTTATATATATATATATATATATATATATATATATATATATATATATACATATTCCCTGAAAAAACACAAATGTTACAGCGACGTTATAGTTAGGAAATAGAATTCAAAACAAAACCCTTAGAAATTCATTTAAAGGTCATCAGTGGTGTCACTGGCCATATATGAGTGATGTAATATGTGAGGCCATGAGCAGTGCATTACGGTGGCGCAAGTTATAGTAAGGTAATATAACTATATCTGCTGAATTTCTCTGGTTTTGTACGTGTGAAATGTGAGCGGAACTATAACAACCCTGTAACCTTGGCGGTTTTCACTGCAATTCTATGGTATTTTTAATTATGTTTCCTAACTATACCATCTCTATAACCTTTTTTTTAGTGCATTTCTAAGGTTTTTAGTTACATTCTATTTAAATTCTATTATTTAACTAACTATTTTTGAACTATAAGATCTATGTAACCTTAGTGTTTTTCTATGTTTTTTTTAAGGGAAACTATTTTTATTTTTTACATATTTATTTTTATGAAATACGAAGAGTGATGTGTAGTGTGACTACATAGTATATTATATAACAAAATGTGGGAAAATTAGTAATTTAGTTATAGTGATTTAGAACAAAACATAAACAAACGGAGGTACATTTATCTGAAGTAAATATAAGTAATATAATATAAAAGAGGTATATTGCATATTGAATAATGTTTTATTTATTTTTAGTTCAAACAAATTTGGATCTGTGGATTTTCAGCAGATCTCCAAAATGTCACGTGAGATAACTCTATCGTTTTTGCTCCAATCATATGTTAGTTGGGTTGCGGGTCCACAGATTCAGAGATTTAATCTATAAATATTTTATGTATGTAATAGCTTGAAAGTTAAATTCTATAATAAGACTAGATACTTTCCTGTTAAATGGTTAAATGATTGTGGGATTATTTTTTGTAGAAATAAGGTAGTTTGAGAATACAGTGAATCCGCGGTTTGTTGCAAAATCCAGTGTCGGGGACAGTCAAAAAACATTTCTGCCTTTCCATTGATTCATACCTAACTTTTGAAAGAAACCACACACAACAGCATCATTTTCCTATTGTGTCTTGGTGAAGAAGGCTACATTTGGTCACTTGGCAATTGAAATGGCTGAAGGTGGAGATCCTGGCAGCTCTGGAGAAATGGAAAAATGGAACATCAGGATACAGCTGCCAGGAAAGAAAGTGATGTGTGGAGATGGTACACTATCCCTACTGCTGAAAACCTGTGCAAGGTTTGTAGAGTGCAAGATGCTGTCTAGGGGCACTGAGAAAAAATACACCTATGGAACTTCCACTCTGTAGAAACACATAAGAAGTTACCATGAGCGAACATACCTCCTTTACATCAGGGGGAAGATACTGATACTTCCGCCTTGGGACCATCTACTTCTTCTCCTTCTGCCCTTGTTCAAAATATATCTATATCACCTACAAAGAGCTGAAGGACCATTGCAGCAAGTGCTGGAAACTTGTTGTTAAAAAAATGACATAATTACCAAGCTGAAGAAAGTTGAGAGCCACAGTTGTTAATTTTGTTTGTTTATTTTACAGTTCAAAAATAGCTTTTTGAATAGCCAACAGTTTTGCATACAATTTTATTGTTTATAGACTTTTTTAAATGTATTTTTTCAAATAATAGAAAAACCACAACAACATTTTTTTTAAAGTGTTTTCATAAAAATTTTAAAAAACGTATTTTTTTAGAAACACCATATTTAGTCCAAAGTTTTGTGTCCGTGTTTCTATTTTTGATTAGAAATAGTACTTTTTGTACTAGTGTTTGTATTGATGTATAAGTGTGTGTATCAGTCTATAAGTGTATGGTTGTGTGACTGTGACCATCTGAGTGTGCCTGGCTGTCTTATTGTATGTGTCAGTGTTTTCCTGGGTGACTTACAGTATACAGTAATGTTTGCATGGGTGTGTTACTCTATACATCACTGTGTGCTTGGGTCTATGAGTGCATGGATAAGTGTGTCCCTGGCTATGTTAGTGTATACATCAGTGTTTTTATGGGCATGTCAGCATATATGTCAGGGTGTACCTGGGTGTGTGACTGTTTGGATGTTTGTGTATGGGTATGTTATTGTATGCAACAGTGTTTTTTCAACTATGTCAGCATAAATATCAGTGTATGTCTCATTGTGTAAGTGTGTGCATCACTGCGTGTCTGTGTGTGTTATTGTATGCATTATTGTGTGCCTGGGTGTGTTAGTCTTTACATCAGTGTGTGCTTGCTATGCATCAGTGTATCGATGAGTGGGTACCTGGCTGTGTTAGTGTATGCAAACATGTTTGACTGGGTTTGCCATTGTATGCAACAGTGTTTACATGGGTTTGTCACTATATTCATCAGTGCCTGAATCAGTGTGTCCCTGTGTGCATTGCTGTGTATTTGTGTTTGTTAGTGTAGGCATTAGTGTGTGCCTGGATGTGTTAGTCTAGATGTCAGTGTGTGCTAGATATGTATCAGTGTATGGATAAGTGTGAACCTGGGTGTGTCTGTGTATGCGTTACTTTTTGCCTGTGTATGTCATTGTATGCATCAGTGTCTGTCTGGGTGTGAGTGTCTGCATTAGTATATACCTGCATATATCAGTATTTGCATCAGTATGTACCTAGGTGTTTATATCAGTGTTTTTCTTGGTGTGTTAGTGTGTGCATCACTGTGTGTCTGTGTGTGATAGTGAATGCATTAGTGTGTGCCGGGGTATCTTAGTCTATATGTCAGTGTGTGCTAGATGTGTATTAGTGTATGGATGAGTGTGTTCCTAGGTATGTTAGTGTGTGCATCAGTGTTTGACTGGTTTTGTCACTTTATGCATTAGTGTCTGAGTGGGTGTGTCAGTGTGTGCATTTCTGTGTATCTGTGTGTGTTAGTGTAATAATTTGTGTGTCCTTGGGTGTGTTAGTCTATACGTCAGTGTGTGCTTGCTGTGTATCAGTTTATTGACCTAGGTGTGTTAGTGTATGGATGACTTTGTGCCTGGGTGTGTTTGTGTCACTCATTCCCTGGGTATGTCAGTGTATGCATCAGTGTCTGTCTGAGTATGTGAGTGTCAGCATTAGTACATACCTCTGTGTATCAGTGTATGCATCAGTCTGTCCCTGGGTTTGTCAGTAAATATGGTTGTGTGAGAGTGTGCATTACGTGCAAGAGTGTGCATCACTGTGTGTCTTTGTGTGTGTTAGATTCTGCATTAGTGTCTGCCTGGGTGTGTTAGTCTACATGTCAGTGTGTGCTAGATATGAATCAGTGTATGGATAAATGTGTACCTGGGTGTGTTTGTGTATGTGTCACTGTTTGCCTGCGTATGTCAGAGTATGCATCAGTGTGTGTCTGGTTGTGTGAAAGTCTGCATTAATATATACTTGCACATATCAGAATATGCATGTACCTGGGTGTGTCAGTGCTTATATTAGTGCCTGTTTGGGTGTACTAGTGTGTGCATCACTGTGTGTTTTTGTGTGTTAGTGTATGCATTAGTGTGCTAGACGTTAATCTATACGTTAGTGTGTGCTAGATTTGTATCAGTGTATGAATGACTGTGTACCTAGCTGTGTTAGTCAATGCATAAGTGTTTGACTGGTTTCATCACTGTATCCATCAGGGTCTGAGTGGGTGTGTCAGTGTGTGCATTGCTGTGTATCTGTGTGTGTTAGTGTATACATTACAGTGGGGGTCATTACAACCCTGGCGGACGGTGTTAAATCTGCGGTAATATCGCAAACAGGCCGGCGGAAAAAAAGGGAATTATGACCGTGGCGGAAACCGCCAACATAGACAGCCACTTTAACACTCCGACCGCCGTGGCGGTACAGACAAGCAGCGCAGCGGTCACCGCCAACAGACAGGCGGAAGACTAAGTACCGCACACATTATTACAACAGGCCAATTCGCCACCTTTTACGGGGCGAATTCACCGTGGATAAAAACACAGCGGAAACAGACATTTCAATGGGAAAACGCTCGCCATAACACACTCCACGAGGAAGGAGGCCACCATGGAGCCGGAACTCCAAATACTCCCTGCGATTGTCTTCCTTCTCCTCTACGAACACCAGCAACGTCGGCGCCAAAGACAACGGTGAGTACTGCACCTACGACATAGGGGAGGGGGGAGGCGAAAGTCACGGACACACACACGCAACACCCCCACCCTCAACCCGACCCTCGCACACTACAACACACACACCAATGCATTTTCAAACATCACAGTAACAACCCCCAACCCCCCGGAAGAATGCAAAGACAAAACCAAATTACTTGAACCATTGTAATGTATCCAAATACAGCAAGCTCATATACACAGAAATATATACACATTCCAAATATATACATCACAATTGGTGGTGCAGGTATGCACAATTCAATGTCCGTGGACCACTGGGCCCACAATGCATGGGCGAGGCCCACACTAGATACCTGTCCACAAACGGAGAGAACACTGCAGGGGCATCAGATAGAAATACAACAGGAACCTCAGGGGGAAGGGAAGGGGGAGCACCTCAGCCGGATTACAGCACCACGCCAGATCCACGACAGGGCTCCATGCCCACTGTTCAATCCTGGGGAGTGCAAAGCCACAGTCTCCCAAGTCTCTTCAGTGGGTGATTTGCCCACTGTACCATCCTGGGGAGTGCAAAGCCACAGTCTCTCAAGTCTCTGCAGTGGGTGATTTGCCCACTGTACCATCCTGGGGAGTGCAAAGCCACAGTCTCTCAAGTGTCTGCAGTGGGTGATTTGCCCACTGTTACATCCTGGGGAGTACAAAGCGACAGTCTCTCAACTCAATATCAGTGGGTGGCTTGCCCACTGTTACATCATTGGGAGTGCAAAGCCACAGCCTCCCAACTCGATAACAGTGGGTGGCTTGCCCACTGTTACATCCTGGGGAGTGCAAAGCCACAGTCTCTCAATTCTCTACAGTGGGTGGGTTGCCCACTGCTGCATCCTGGGGAATGCAAAGCCACAGTCTCTCAGGTCTCTGCAGTGGGTGATTTGCCCACTGTACCATCCTCGGGAGTGCAAAGCCACAGTCTCTCAAATGGATAACAGTCTCCACTGGTTCTGGAGGGGAACTGGTGCCCAGAGTGTTTCATCCTGTGAAGGATTCAGGTAATGGATGCAGTTCTCCACTGGTTCTGGAGGGGGGCTGGTGCCCAAAGTGCTTCATCCTGTGAGGGATTCAGGTAGTGGATGCAGTTTTCCACTGGTTCTGGAGGGGGACTGGTGCCCAGAGTGCTTCATCCCGTGAAGGATTCAGGTAGTGGATGCAGTTCTCTGCTGGTTCTGGAGGGGGACTGGTGCCCAGAGTGCATCACGCTCCCCGTGACAGTCCCAGTTCCGTCACTGTCCCAGCTGCACAAGGGCTAACGATGCTTGAGTTGGCGGTCTTTGCCCTGTTCAGCGGTGTGTGGCCATGGCGGTCTTTGCCCTATTCAGCGGTGCTTGACTTTGCAGTTTCTGACCTGTTCAGCGGTGTGTGGCATGACGGTCCCTCAGTGCCCAGCGGGGCTGTGGCTGCCGGGGCCCTCCTGGGCACTGACTCTGGCGGTGGTCTCTGGACCAGTGACGATAGTGCTGCCTTCCTGGGCACTGACTCTGGCGGTGGTCTCCGGACCAGTGACGATTGTGCTGCCCTCCTGGGCACTGACTCTGGCGGTGATCTCCGGACCAGTGACGATAGTGCTGCCCTCCAGGGCACTGACTCTGGCGGTGGTCTCCGGACCAGTGACGATAGTGCTGCCCTCCTGGGCACTGACTCTGGCGGTGGTCTCCGGACCAGTGATGATGGGGCTGGCAGTGGCGTCCTGCCCAGCGGGAAGGATGGTGGGCTTCTCCGCCGTGCTGCTCTTACCAGACTTTGGAGACTTCTTCTGCCCCTTCACCACCTTGGGAGGAGTCACAGCTGACTCGGCACTCCCCCTGGGACCCTTGAGAGCGGCTTTGCCGGCAGGAGTCTTCACCCTCTCCCGTCGGGCACTGTCCAACTTCTGGTGCTTTACAGGGGGTGGACTGGCAGTGCTTTGGCTCCGTGTCACACTGGCTGCCCTGGTGCCCGGTGCACTCCACATTCCTCTAACACGCACCACTGATACCGGAGATTTTTTGGCTGAGGTGCTACTACGGGACCTATGAATTGGAAGGGGGTGGTGGGAAAGAGGTCAAGGTTGCTCAGGAAAAGTTTCTGACGAACACTGGGACGGGTAGCGGGATAGGCGGAAGAGGAGTTGGTTGTAGGAGGTGTAACTTTAGATGATTTGGGTGCAGGTGCATGTTCTGGAGGCTGTCGTGAGGTGGATGGATGTTGGATGTGTGGGTGCCCGCGTTTGTGTACTTTGGGAGGGGGCGTTCCAGACACACTGGGAGAGGACACAGGGGACGTGTAAATGGTAGTGGGGGTGGTGAGTGCAGGTGAGCGGGGTGAGGTGCTGGGTGTTCTGGTGCAAGTCCTAGTGGCTGTAGATGTAGTGCATGCAGGTGAGAGTGTAGACGACACTGGGAGGGAGGAGGGAGAAGATGACGAGGGGGACACAGTGGAGGCAGTGGATGTTGCTGTGTCTGTATGTGGGTGATGCTTGTGTGAGTGCCTGTGGAATGTGTTGTGCCTATGTTTGCCAGAGCCACTTTTGTGTGTTGAGGTGTGTGCATGCTGGTCTGATGGTGTGCTTGGGATAGGCTGGGGTACAGGGGATTGGGTCTGGGTGGAGGAAGTTGGAGGGGGGAGGCTAGACACAGGGACAATGGCCGCCATCAGTGATGAGGCCAGAGATTGCAGGGTTCGATGAAGGGCAGCCTGACCAGAATGAATGCCCTCCAGGAATGCATTACTGTGTTGCAACTCCCTTTCTACACCCTGGATGGCATTCACAATGGTAGACTGCCCAACAGTGAGTGACCTGAGGAGGTCAATGGCCTCCTCACTGAGGGCAGCAGGGGTGACTGGGGCAGGGCCTGAGGTGCCTGGGGCGAAGGTGATGCTCACCCTCCAAAGTCATGAGAATGTGAGTGTACTCACCCCCTTGTGTCTTCTGTGGTGCCCTCAAGTGCCCATCCAACTCAGGGTAGGACACCGCCAGGATCAGGAACATCAGGGGGGTCATGGTGAGATGGGCACCCCTCCCACATTGGGAGGCCATCCCCAGCTGAGCCTCCGCCGTCTTCTTGCTCCAGCGGCGAATGTCCCCCCATCTTTTACAGCAGTGGGTGCTCCGTCTCTGGTGGACCCCCAGGGTCCGGACTTCCTTGGCGATGGCACGCCAAATATCCTTCTTCTGGTGGGCGCTGACCTACATGACATGTACAGGGGAAGAAGAGAAGTCATTAGCAACAGCACCGTCAAAGTGAGTGGCCCCCATCCCTGCCCTTGCCATGTGGCGCATGCATTCACACTCCTTCATGCTCGCATAACTCTGCCCCCTTCCAAATTACATCCAGCCCTCTCTACCTAGGCTTAGCCCATACAACTGGCACCCTATGTACTCACCTGTTGGTCTGGAGGACCGTAGAGTAGCGTGTACTGGGGGAGGACCCCGTCCACGAGCTTCTCCAACTCCTGTGCAATGAAGGCAGGGGCCCTTTCCCCAGACGCACGTGCCATTGTCTCTTCCAGACTGAGGTCACAGCAGCACTTGCAGTGTAGGTCCTCTCCTGTCGAAGATCAGGTATCGAGTGATTGAACAGATAGAAAAGGGCGGTCACGTCCGCGGCGGTGACACCCGCGACGGTGACATCCGCGGCGGTGCGTATCATCACGACCGGCGCACTTCGTCATTGGCTCCTGGGACCCATAGGGTCCAATGTTAACCAATGCAGCATTGCGCTGTGGTCTTTGACCGCCTACCGCGACGGTGTACAATGCCAGCGCAGTTACCTCACATCCAATTGTCCCACTTTAGAGGTAAGGCAGCCACCATTTCAGGGGCCCACATGGCTTCATTTACAACTGCGTCACGCATACCTAGGCCTGGACTCAACACACTTACAAACAACTTTTTAGATTATGTTTCGTGCACTGTGTAGCTGTGGTTACATACCTCTGAGTTGCTTGACTCTGTGGTTGCTGTTGTCCTTCCTAGGCACCGTCAGCTGGGATATGTGAGGAGATGGTGGAATCCTCCGGTGTACCGACCACTGGTGGACCTGTTGACAATGGAGGAGCGACATTTAATCATCACCTACAGGTTTGACCGTGCCACAATCCAGGAACTGTGTACCGAGTTGGAGCCAGATCTGATATCACCAATCCGCCATCCCACGTGCAGGTGCTGTCAGTACTCCATTTCCTTGCAAGTGGGTCATTTCAAACAACAGTGGCCATGGCATCAGGAATGTCCCAGCCTATGTTTTCCAACGTGTTGTCCAGAGTGCTGTCTGCCCTGCTGAAACACGTGAGGAGCTACATTGTTTTCCCTCAGGTGGAGGATTTGGCTACAGTTAAAGGTGACTTCTATGCCCTGGGACATATCCCTAACATCATAGGTGCCATTGATGGGACCCATGTGGCTTTGGTCCCCCCCCACAGGATTGAACAGGTGTACAGGAACCGGAAGAGTTATCATTCGATGAATGTACAGATGGTATGTTTGGCAGACCAGTACATCTCGCAGGTAAATGCTATGTTCCCTGGCTCAGTGCATGACACCTACATCCTGCGGAATAGCAGCATCCCTTATGTGATGGGTCAACTCCAGAGGCACTGTGTGTGGCTATTAGGGGACTCTGGTTACCCCAACCTGTCATGGCTATTGACCCCAGTGAGGAATCCCAGGACCAGGGCAGAGGAACGCTACAATGAGGCCCATGGGCGGATTAGGAGGGTGATCGAATGCACCTTCGGCCTCCTGAAGGCCAGGTTCAGGTGCCTCCATATGACAGGTGGTTCCCTATTCTACTCACCAAAGAAGGTGTACCAGATCATCATCGCCTGCTCTAGGCTTCACAATCTTGCTTTGCAATGCCAGGTGCCTTTTCTGCAGGAGGATGGTTCAGATGACGGTGTTGTGGCAGCAGTGGAGCATGTGGACAGTGATGAGGAGGAAGCAGAGGAAGAAGACATTGATAACAGGGACTCTGTCATACAGCAATATTTCCAGTGACATACAGGTGAGAATTTTTTTTTTACTATTACATTTACTTTCACACTTCTACCTCTATCCTATCTGTCAATTTGAAGCAGTATATGCTAACTGAGTGGTACATTTCCATTACGGTTTCACAGGTGTGGTTACCTACGTGTGTCACCTGCTTGCATCCTTCATGGGCTTGTGATGTGTGACAAAGGTATGTTGACCTTACATTTTCAAACGGATTTTGTCATTGTCATAGATAATAAAAATTTTAAAAATCACAGCCTGAGTCCAGATTGTTTTGTGGTTCAAGGGTGTTTATTGAAGTGCCAATTATTGGAGGGGGTGGCAAAAAGGTGATGGGTGATGGTGGAGGAATGTCCATGGCAGAGTCCAGTCTATTAGTCTCACAGGTGCACTGCCCATATGGGCATAGGAAGTGGAGCTGGAACAGTTCCAATCTGGACAGGGTAACAAAGTGGGACGGTGGGATGACAATCAGGGTGGTCTCATTTCATGGCGGGGTCTTGCCATCTTGCTCTGACCTGTTCCTGGATCTCAGGGACCGCTTGAAGGGTGGTTCTCCATCTGCAGGGGGTGGGGTGCTGGTGTGGTGGTCCTGTGGCAGGGCGTCCTGTCCACTAGCGCCGGCGGAGGTGGTGGGCAGTTCATCGTCCATGCTAGTGTCAGGGGACCCTTGGAGTGCCACGGTGTCCCTCATGGTCTTCTGTATGTCCTTCAGCACCCCTAAGATGGTGCCCAGGGCAGAGTTGATGGTTCTGAGCTCCTCCCTGAACCCGAAATACAGTTCGTCCTGCATGCGCTGGGTCTCATGAAACTTGGCCAGGACCGTTGCCATCGTCTCCTGGGAGTGGTGGTATGCTCCCATGATGGAGGAGAGGGCCTCGTGGAGAGTGGGTTGCCTAGGCCTGTCTACACCTTGTCGCACAGCAGCCCTCCCAGTTCCCCTCTGTTCCTGTGCCTCCGTCCCCTGGACCGTGTGCCCACTGCCACTGCCCCCAGGTCCCTGTTGTTGTTGGAGTGGTGGGTTATCCTGGGTTCCCTGTAGTGGTGGACACACAGCTGATTGACGTGTCCTGGAAACTGAGGTATGGGCCCGCTGGGTGGATGCTGTGCTGGTGTGACCAGAGGGTGGAAGGTCAGTGTTGGGCTGTGCCTGTGTGAGGTGAACCGACTGTCCCGAGGCCCACAATGGTCCGGACCCTCCTGTCTGGTGACGTTGGATAGTGGTCCTGCAGGAGTATAAAAGCATGATTATTGCATGTGTGTGTGTCATGGTGTGCAATGGGTGGGTGAGCGTGTACCCCAGTGCTAGCATTCCTGTGTGGGGGCTTGTGTGATGATGGTTAGGGGGTGTTATGGGTATGTGCAGTGGGCATGCTTTAGTGATGGGTGTCCATGCTTTGTCGTGTCATGCAGGGCTTGGTGTTGGGATGGGTGGTTTGTGTTAATAGTACATTAGTGAGGAGTTGGAGTGATAGGGGAGGGGGTAAGGGTGGGGGGTGTGATAGCATGCAGGTAGGGTGGGGGATATGATAGTTAAGATTTGACTTACCAGTGTCCATTCCCCCACCGACTCCTCCGAGGCCCTCAGGATGCATGATGGTCAAGACCTGCTCCTCCCATGTTGTTAGTTGTGGGGGAGGAGGTGGGGGTCTGCCGCCAGTCCGCTGAATCGCGATGTTGTGCCTGGAGACCACGGAACGCACCTTCCCCCGTAGGTCGTTCCACCTCTTCCTGATGTCCTCCCGATTTCTTGGGTGCTGCCCCACTGCATTGACCCTGTCGACGATTCTTCGCCATAGCTCCATCTTCCTAGCTATAGAGGTGTGCTGCACCTCTGAGCCAAATAGCTGTGGCTCTACCCGTACGATTTCCTCCACCATGACCCTGAGCTCCTCCTCCGAAAACCTGGGGTGTCTTTGGCGTGCCATGGGGTGGTGTAGGTGATATGTGGGGTGGTGTATGTGGTGATGAGTGTGGTGATGTGTAGTGGTGTGTAGTGTTTTGTGCGTGGATATTGTATGGGTAATGGTGTTGTGTGCCTCTCTGTGGTGGGGTTGTCTATTGCTGTGCTCTCTCTGTCACCTTTGTCTCTATTTTTTGGTCATAGGGGTTTGTGGGTGATGTGTGTGTGTGTTTTATATTGTATTGGGTGTGTGGGAGTGGTGTTTGTATGTGTATCAGCTGTGTGTATTATGAATTGTCCAATGTGGCTTTGTTTTGGAGATGTGTGTGTATTTTGAGCGCGGCGGTGTGTACCGCCAATGGAATACAGCGGTTGAAAGACCGCCGCGTGGATTCGTGGGTCGTAATAGCATGGGCGTGTTTCTGTTGGCGGGACGGTGGAGGATTTGTTATCGCCAGTTTATCACTGACCTTTGGTGTGGCGGAGTTGTGTGGGTGTCTGAATTTCGGCGGTTTCCGATATGTGGGTCATAATAGCTGTGGAGTAATTCCGCGGCGGTGTATTCGCGGTATTCTGTATGGCGGTAAGCGGCTTTTACCGCCAATGTTGTAATGACCCCCCAGTGTCCCTGGGTGTGATAGTCTATATGTCAGAGTGTGCTTGCTATGTCTCAGTGTATGGATGAGTCTGCACCTGGCTGTGTTAGTGTGTTCATTAGTTTTTGTCTGGATATGGCAGCATATAATTCAGTGTGTAGCTAGGTGTGTTAGTGTATGGATAAGTGTTACCTGTATGTGTTTCTGTATGTGTCAATGTGTGACTGCATATGGCAGTTTATTCATCAGTGTTTGAGTGTGTGAGTGTCGGCATTTGTATATACCCACATGTATCAGTGCATGCATTAGTGTGTCCCTGGATGTGTCAGTGTATGCATCAGTGTGACTGAATGTGTCACTGTGTGCATCAGTGTGTGCCTGGGTGTCTCAGTGTATGCATCAGTGTGTACCTGGTCATGTTACTATATGCATCAGTGTGTGTCTGGGTGAGTCAGCGTATGCATCAGTGTGTACCTGGGTGCATTACTGTGTTAATCAGGGTGTGCCTCGTTGTGCCACTGTCTGCATCATTGTGTGCCTGGGTGTATCCGTGTATCTATCAGTGTGTGTGGGTGTGTTAGTGCATGCATCAGTGTGTCACTGGGTGACTCAGTGTATGCATCAGAGTGTGCCTGTGTATGTCACAGTGTACATCAGTGTGTGCCTGGGTGTGTCAGTTTACTTATCAGTGTATACCTGGGTGTGTCAGTGTATGTATCAGTGTGTGACTGGATGTCTCACTGTGTGCATCAGTGTGTGCCTGGGTGCCTCATTGTATGCATCAGTGTGTACCTGGGTATGTTACTGTATACATCAGTGTGTACCTGGGTGTGCCAGTGTATGCACCAGTGTGTGCCTGGGTGTGTTACTGTGTGCATCAGTGCTTGCTTGCTTGTGTCACTGTGTGCATCAGTGTGTGCCTGGGTATGTCAGTGTATGTATCAGTGAGTGTCTGGGTGTGTCAGTGTATGCATCAGTGTGTTCCTGTGCCTGTCATTGTGTATATCAGTATGTCCCTGGGTGTGTCAGTGTATGCATCAGAGTGTGCCTCGGTGCGTCACAGTGTGCATCAGTGTGTCTGGGTGTGTCAGTGTGCCCATTAGTATATACCTGGGTGTGTTAGTGTATGCCTCAGTTCATGCCTAGGTGTGTCACTGAGTGCATCAATGAGTGCATGTGTGTGTCAGGGTATCCATCAGTGTGCGTCTGTGTGTGTTAGTGTATACAATACTGTTTGACTGGGTATATTATTTTATGAATCAGTGTTTCCTGAGTGTGTCAGCATATGCTTATCAGTATACAGAGCTGTATTGACAGTACTATGTTAGTTTATCAGTATAACGATATGTACTTTGGTAAATTTACAGATTGTGTCTCAATGAACAAATATGTAATTTGTTACCTACATTACTGCAATAAATAGGTCCTTTAATCTGTATAAAAAGATCCAAGACATAAATAAAAGTTAAACTTCCATATTATTAAGTTATCTATTAAAAGTGCTCAATCTGCAATTAAAAACGATATTGTTAGTTACAAGACACAACAAATTTATATTTCTGAACAGCAATCACAAATATTATTTAAGCATGTTACATTCTTTTGTCCAGTGTTCTCAGCTTCTATACTTTTGCACTATAAATGAAGTGCGTATAGGTACTCATTCTTAAACAGTGGGGGTGAAAAAACAGTCATATGGACTGTAAAAAAAAACAGGTAACTACATAGCATATTATTTCAAATTAGCATTACTATGTATGACGCTCACCAAAAATATTTCCCAAACTCTTTTAGGTATACCTGTTAAATTATATAAAGTAATAGCTTCACAATACAGTTAATGTGTATGAATCATAGTACTAGTTAATAATGTGTAAAGACATTACCCTTGGGTAGGGTGAATGATGCCATAATGCTTGGCAATGCATTGAACAAGAGTGCAGGACATCAGTAGTATTATTGTTATTATTGTCCAGCTCTTCTTGAAACAGACTTTTATTATCCTCTGAAGATATGTCTTATACTTCAAACTTTCTCATCTGTATTTCCAGTTTAGTAGTAGGTATGTGGTCCCCTTCTAAGAGTCAGAAGATTTGAAGATTTAAAATTCCTTACAAAGACATCACCCCTGGTAGGCCATATGATGTCTTATTGTGTTTTATTGAAAGTCCCGATGTGCTATTCCTTTTCTCCAGTAATAATCCTCCGTAGAACTTTGGTACGAGGAACAGAAGGTAATAATTTGGTAATTTATAGGGTAATCCATGCTTAACTGAAAATTTGCTGTCATTACACTATGTCCATCCAGTTGTATTTTTGATATAGAAAGTGTAATCTCAGGATGTAACACTTACTCCTTCATGGAAAATAATGTCTGGACAGGTATATGTTTTTCCAGACAAAGAGATTAGTCCAGTTTTCAAATTTGTAATTTGAGGTTCTAATGTTGTTCCATCTGCTTTACATCATTGTAGCATTAAGATTAAATACGTGCCATTTCTTATGATTTCAAAGTTGATAGAAGGTCAGAGTTACACTTTGTTCAGGTATTATTTTGTGATGCATCTTGTAGGAAATCTGGGTGATTGCAGAAGCCCCCTGATGTTTTGCCCCCATTTTTTACTTATGCTGGTATTTTCCTGACTCTGATGATGCCCTGGGCACTGCTAAACAGTCCCAGGGCCTGTGCTCTTATTAAAATGAGTATGCAATGAGGCTAATTATAATTGGCTATGCCAACCTACCTATACATCCCTAGTATATGGTAGGGCATTTGGGTTTAGGAACCCCCAGCATAAATAGGTATACTGCTGAGGTGCCCAGTGTCTAAAGGCAGGCCGGTCTTGCTGGCTGCTTTTAAATTAAAATTGTTTTCAAGTTCGACTTTGGAATTAAAGGTACTTTCAAAGATCTAAACGACCCTATTTTTATATATGTCACCCAGAAGGTGTGCCCTAGGTGCCCCCAGTTAAGGGTGCAGCGTAACTGGAGGCAGGGGCTTTATAAAAGGTATTTTATAATCCCTGGTTAGGAAAAAATAGCTGAATGTGTTTTTCCCCATTGTAGTGAATGGGCTCCATAGGCTAACATGGAGGGGACTTCATTTTGAATTAATAAAGTCTCAAAAGGAGCTAGATATATCAAGTTTGGTATCAATCCATTACCTTGCCATTGCTGAATTTAATATAACTAGCTCAGGGAAAGTGTTTTAGAACTCTACTTGAAAGTTGTCAGTTTCAGCTCCATAGTGCCCATCAGCCCTTCTGCAGCCTCTGGCAGCTTGGCTAGGCTGCCTTGATGAGGTGTGAAGTGGCCCGAGCTGAACACAAAAGAAGTGCCTGGGGGAGGAGAACTGCCTCAGCAGATAGTGAAACAGGATGTGGAGAGCAGCCAAACTGTACATCAAAGGAGGGAAGGACATTTGGCCCTGCAAGTGGACTTCCACAATTTCCTGCAAAACCAGACAGCCAGGTGCCCCCCTGATTAGATAAGGAGATGGCTGGAGAAGGGTGTGTTAAGGGAAGCTTAGCCACACCAGTGGGTCAGCTCAGCCAGACCTATCCTCCAAGATTGAATTTCTGCCATTTGGGATTTTTCAAGAATATTACTTCCTGGGATTGATTTTTGCCATATTTCCCAGGTAGTGGTCATCTAAAAGGGTGGTGGCCCTTCTGCTTTTCAGCCCAGGAGCAAGGATAAATGTGGCAGAGCTGCACTTCCAACTCAGATCCCTATCAGGAACAAAGACAAGAAAAAGAATGACTGCCCCGCTGGGCCCCTGACTTGCACATGGACACTGCACTCATAAACACTGTACCAGCTGCACACTTGGGTTTCACCACAAAAAGGACTTTGCCTGACTTCAACTTGAAGAAGGGACTCCCTGTGCATCAAAACCTGAAGGAACTGACCAGCCGACCATTTTCAAGAGGTCATTTTTGGATTTGAGCAGGTGCATTCTGGCATTTGGAGTGCTAAAATTCAATGAGCAACTCAGAGCTTCTGGAAACCTGGGGTGAGTTGTGAACTCCTAAAGGAACTTCAAAGACCTTCTGGGAGAAAATCCAAAAGTCGGAGAAGATTGTACAACTTTTGGTAAAAAGCGCCATAAGGGGACAGACTCAACTTCATGAGTTAAGCCAGCTTACATCAACCGTGACCCAGCCTGACTTGCAGATTTGTCCTTCTGAAAAGCTCTGGAGGCCCAGACTTCCAGGATTTCTCCGGGAGCTCCTGGAAAGGCAATCCAATGACGTTGACTCTAAATTGGCTCGTCCCGCGTCAGAGAGAAAAAGCTATAAAAAAGTTTCTACGTCTGAATATAGAAAGTTGACCAAGGCTTCCTGTGCAGCATTACCGAGGATGGCTCCAGGGAGGCCGGATCCGAGTTCAAGTTTATTTATTTTTTATTATTATTAGCTATATTTCAGTATGAGCCATAAAAGGATCATACACACAATAAAGTAACAAGGAATAAATAGTATCCTGAGAACAGCATATTGACAACACATAAAATCATAAATAAATAGATCCCAGGTCATAAAATTGCTAAAAAAAAAACACATTAAATGCCCCTCGGGGATAAACGCAGGTAATTCATTTTTATTACTTTGGGCTCTTAGCAGCAATAACCATTCTTTCATAAACTAAATCCCTCACCTTTATCCCAGCCATGGTAATTGTAAGCATACTTTTGGGATAGAGCCTACAGCTTTAATAAAGGAACTGACATGAACACAATTACAGTCTCAATGTTCAACCGGTTACCGGTCTACATGGTGGGGGATCTCCCTAGATCTCACAATCCAAGCACATCGTAAGTAGCTGGCAACTGCGAACACTAGCTTTCCGCTAGTGGTACTTGTTAGTATACTAAGGGGGTCATTTTGAGGGTCACCGACCACGGGAGCACCGCCAACAGGCTGGCGGTGCTCCGTCGAGCATTCTGACCGCGGCATGGGCCCCCAATGGCATGGGCACTGCAGGGGCCCCCGTAAGAGGGCCCCCCAAAGTATTTCAGTGTCTGCAAAGCAGACACTGAAATACGCGACGGGTGCAACTGCACCCGTCGCACCTTCCCACTACGCCGGCTCCATTCGGAACCGGCGTCCTCGTGGGAAGGTAGATTTGCCCTGGGCTGGCGGGCGGCCTTTTGGCGGCCGCCCGCCAGCCCAGGGCAAATCTCAAAACACCCTCAGCGGTCTTGTGACCGCGGAGCGGTATTTTGTCGGGGGAACATTGGCGGGCGGCCTCCGCCGCCCGCCAATGTTGGAATCACCCCCTAAGTGTCTCCCAGTGATTCTGGGAACCGAGGGACCTGCAGAAGGGGATGATCCATTTCCTCCTGGGCTTCAAATACTTTGGGCAAAAGAACAATAAGTGAGCCAGGGATTCTAGTTCCGTCGGGCAAAAGGGGCAGCAGCTAGTCCCACAATTATCTTTTTTCCATCTGGAGGTGACGGAATTCAGTGGCAGGATCCCTAGTCTGAATTTAATAAACATATTTTTGGCCTGGGCTGGATATATGCTATCCATGTAGTGTTCGAATATAGGTGAGCACTTGTGCTGTAGAAATTGCTCCGTTCTCTTGCCTATCGTCTGGTCTTGCCAAATCTGAGTTAATACAGCATCCCAGTAAAGATGCTTTACATACTGTACCATGCTTCTTGTTATACTCTGTCGGCACCTCCATATCTCCTCCATTTTAATCTAGAGGCACAGATCCTTAATGTGGTTTAGCCAGGGGGTTGATACCATTTTGTCAATGGATAATAGCTCTAACGTTACTGCTCTGTAGGGGCCCAAGTGCTCAGAGGACCATAAACAAACCCAAAAGTGGTTTTAGCGCTGTTACACAATGTCTTTGGTTTAGAGCTAGATCAAATCTGAGTGGAATGAGGGTTGAACTGGCAGGTAAATGTAACAATAAGCGTAGGAACTTGTTTTCAGTCAGGGTTAACCTGTGTGCATCGCAATGACCCCAAAGTTCAGTGTCATACGTTGTGGCTGTCACTGCTGCAGCTTTATATACTGTAAGGGCTGAGGAAAGGGGCCCTCCATATGAATTCTTAATGTTCTATCTGGTTGCTGTTGACCACTGATAAAGGATGACAGAGCTTTTTTCTATTTGCGTGGTCCAAGATAGGTTCCCTGTAAATCTTATACCTAGGTAATTAAATTGCCTGACTTGCTCAAGGGAAGCCCCCCCTATTGCCATTTCCCCCCCCCCTGAAAGATTTATGTGGGTTTAAGGCCATGAACTTTGATTTTCTTGGGGTAATTTCAAACCCCCTCATTTCACAGAACACCACAAAATAATCTAGTTAATTTTATTAATCCCATCGGGGTTCTTGATATCAGCAAAGTGTTGTCGGCAAACATGAGGATTGCTACAGGCTTTCCCTCTAGTTTGGGGGCGTCAAGGTTACACTCAGCCAACTGGTCCACTGCGCCATTTACATAGTGGCTAAACAATGTGGGGGTCAAAACACACCCCTGCCTAACTCCTCTCGCAATGGGGATTGGGCTGGTGAGGTCGTCCCCCTGGTTCCACCTAACTCTAGCAAAGGTGTCTTCCTGCATGTAACTTATTAGCCTTAAGAGGTCGCTATCCAGACCATAGCTATCTAGGACTCCCCAAAGGAGCACCCATGGGACTAGATCAAATGCCGCTTTCAAATCAATGAAGGCAACATAAAGGTGATATCGTTTTAGAGTCAAATACTTTCAACATAACGATTTAAGCCTAAACACTTGGTCCTCTGTGCTAACCCCTTTCTTTAATCCTGCCTACCAATCAACAAGAATCTGTCCGTCATTAATGTAACCTGGTCAAGACTTATTTGCAAAAGACCTTTTGGCTGATGTCGATTAAACTTATCAGCCTGTAATTTCCTAGTGAGTCTCTGTCCCCCTTTTTGTAGATTGGAACTATTGTTGCTTCCCGCCATGATGGAGGGATACTCTCTTCTCTCAGAATAGCATTACCTAGAGTATTCACATAAGGTATCCAGACCTCTAGCCGTGACAAATACATGTCTCCCAGAATGCCATCTGGGCCCGGGGCCTTTCCCTTATGTAACGTTTTCAAAGCTTGGGAGGTTTCCTCTATGGTAAAGCTGACCAGGTCAAAACTGGAGCAGCCAAGTTTATTGCCCGATTGGTCACTAGTGGCACCCTTAGGTGATGGTTGGAGTACCTTAGCTCTATGCTTTCACCTACAGAGTTCTTCAAAAAGGGTCACCCATTGCTCAGGTTGAATTGTGGGGCTGCTCTCGAGATTTGGGGGGGGGGGGCTTTCCTGTCTGCCACCAATTTCCAAAGTAATTTGGTGTCCCCCTCTTGGAGGACAGCAATTAGGCTATCCCACTGGCCACTCTCCCATCTTTTTTTAGCATCTCTTTGTGTTTTTTTATAGGAGCCCCTAGCAACCTTTATCTCTGTTGGGTGCACCCAGGAGCAGGACCTTCGACAACAGACAAGCCTTTGAGAACCACCTTGGTGGTTTGTAGGTGGTGTTCCCTCTGCGTCTTACCACCATAAAGAGAGATGTCAGGCTGCGTTGTTGTGTTAATGTTATTGCCCATTACCCACATGGGCAAATCATTGTTTATAAATAGAGGGGCTGCAAAGACTGCACTAAGGGCTTGGTGGTCACTATCGGCTGTTGTGATCACTATCATATCAATAAGGGAAGGCCAGAGAACTTGGTATAGAAAAATGTAATCGAGATGGCTTGTGAAAGTTCGTCTTTTAGACGTGGGTGTGGCCAGAGTGTCTCATCTTGTATTCCCGTTGATCTGCCTTAGCTCCGTGCTGCTAATTAGGTTCTCCAGTTGGGCTGCCACCCCTGAGACTCTTTGGGTCTCCACCTGCACTGGTCCCCACCTGCCCAGAGGTTCTACATAGCCATGGGTCAGCAGAGGAAGGTCTATAATATATTCTTGCCCTGCCACTATTACCCTTGTTCCCCTGGGCAGCTGGGTTAGCATGTCCACTATATGAGCTACCATAGGGATTTGAATACTTAGGAAGGCTAATCTAATATAAATATTTAAAATAGCTATGTGGTTAGTCCCCCTGCGGTTCGTGATCTTGAGTTTGACAGCCAGGATATCCCTGCTATTTCAGAGGATTACCTTTACCTTGGGGAAAAAGTCCTGCCTAAGCCAGATTGCTACGCCTCCTGAGGCGCGTCCTGATGCTAAGGGAACTGATAGCTTATAAGATGTCAAGTACCCTTCTCTATGTACTTGCTGGAGTGCCCAGGTTTCCTGCATCAGGATTATGTGGTGCTGTTCTATAAAGTTGCACCATTCGGGGTTGCTTAGCTTTGGTCTCAAACCTTCTACGTTCCACGAAAGGGACTTAATTGTGTCACCCTCACAAGTGTCCGTTCCCATCCCCTTATATGAGTTGGTACTATATGGCATGTCTTCCGCAACCCCTCATATGGGCCAACTGCACTCCAGTAGAGGCTTCTCTCATTTCCCCATCTTCATTGTTAACCTCGCTTTGTTTAACAGGTTTACAAGGGCCATTTCTAGAGCTCTCTAGTGGTGCAAAATGATTAGTGCACTCAACAAAAAACTCGGTTAGAGAGGATGGACTTTCCTGGGTAAATTGAGAAAGAGTCGAGGTGGTAGCTGTAGCGGATCCCTCCTCTGTACGGCACCCCTGCTGATTCCTCAAATGTCATTAGGAATCGGGCATAGGCTGTTTCTAAGGATTTCTGCCCAGAGCGCCTCCCCAGGGGTAGCAGATGATGAAGAAATTGTTGATAAAAGAGACAGAGGGGCTTGGGCTCTGATTGTAGATAGTGCTGCTAACTAAAGAGAGGGCCATCACGGATGGAGACCAAGAGCCTGGGACCAAGAGGGAGGGCCCTGTCCTGCCTCTCCCTGGTGCTGATGGGCGCAGACGGGCCTGCCCTTGGTTCGGCTTTGCCTGGGTGCAGCCCGCATGCATCGTGCACCATGGTAGAGGAGTAGCGCTTAATAGTGCTTGATGACGAGGTCCTCCCCCTCAGGCAACGCCTCCTGGCATGAAGCTGTGTGGACCCTGGAGTCCCCTCAGTCAAGGCGGCAATGTCAGCGCATCCCGCGCTGCAGTAGAGGAGCAGCGCGTAATAGCACTTGATGACAAACTCCTCCCCCTCAAGCAACACCTCCTGGCACCAAGCTGTGTGGACCCTGGAGTCCCCTCAGTCAAAGCTTTTGATGTTGTATGCAGCTAATCCAGTAGGGGATGTTATTACACATGGTAAAGCAGAATCTATAGTCTTCTGTAGACAGGTGGTCAGAACTTGCAATAAAAATGGTTTTTCCAGATCCAACTTGTCCACTGATGTAAAAAAAAGAACTGGTGTAAAACTTAAACATTTACATTGATGGGTTTCATGAAGCAATCCATGCTCTATTTTTTCTTTCACTTTCATGTATATTTATTTCTGCTCATTACTGAGTTGTTCTACTAACTGTTCCACATAAATATTTTTTTGTCTTCGTTGTTGCATTCCTGTATGCACTTCATTCATCGCTACAGCAGCTTCATTTTCAATTATTAGCTGTCCAAGAGGATCTTGACTGAGAGGTCCAGAACTCTAGCTGCTATGAGAACTAACCTTTGCTATCTCAATAGCAATTGTTTCTTCTTCTTTGATTTCTTCATTTAATATTTTCAGGTAGTTCAGAAATATTGGACACTAAATGGTATCTTTTATAGCATTGAAAGAGTCTTCATAGCAGTCAACTGTCCAAGTAAATCTGTTTCAGAATGTCAAAATTTGAATAGCTGGAGAAGCGCTAAATAGAAAAATTATTTTGTCTTGCCTGTTTAAAAACTAAGGGGCATAGTTAAGAAAAGTGGTGCTGAACACAGTGCAGCGCCACTTACCTTGAACCCCCTAGCACCCCATAAAGCCACCATCTGTGTGCCTAACGCAACCATCTGTGCGCCGTATTTAAAACATGATGCACCATGGCAGTAGTTTGGAGACTAGCATCAAAACTTTTTACTCTCATCCAGCGCTTTGCAGGATTAGCATCAATAATTTTGACGTTAATCCTGCAAAGCACCCAGAGGCCCATTGCAAACAATGGAAGCCTCCTTTTAACACCTGCTCTGAACAGACGTTAAAAGTGCCAAAACAATGACACAAGGAAATCCTTTAAATTGCCCCCTTTGCATACATTATGCCTGATGCAGGCACATTGTAGTGCAAAGGGTTACAAAGTGGCGCAATGCGCCACTTTGTGAATACGGTGCAGCGTTTCTGGCCTTCTAACGATACATTAGCATAAAAAATGACACACATGTGGCGTTGGAATGGCGCTAGGGGCTCTTAAATATGCCCCTATGTTTTCCATGCTTTATTAAGTTACCTTTTGCAGGGCAAACCAAACAACCATCACAATCAGCCACCCCATATCTGCCTTCATTTTTTTACATATAGTGCTGCAGAATTTTGGAAAGACATACTTTCGAGATGTGGTATTCTTCTAGGATAGTAAGGGCCTGATTACGAGGCTGGCAGTCACAAGACTAGTGGTGGTGGTTGGACCGTGTGTTTGGCAGGTTGACCATCCTAAAGACGGTCCCACCATGATCCAAGATCCCAACGGGCTGATGGCAGTCCTGGTTGTAATCAGCCAGGGTGGCTCTGAACTCAGTGCCCCCTGGCTGCTTACAACCTTGTTCTCTGCCAGCCTTTTCGTGGCAGTTTCACCAACATGAAAAGGCTGGCAGAGAAAAGGTGCTGGGCATAGACTTGGGCAGTGCAGGTACCCCTGCGCAGCACAATCAGAATGTGCACTGTCTGTTTTGCAGACAGTGCGCACTCTGAGGGTGCTGGTCGGCCCCCTCTGTGCTATGAGATAGCACTGCATTTCAAGGTTTTTTCAAGTCAGACAGGCAGAAATCCTGCAAACTCTGTTTCGTGTGTTGGCATGGCATAGACTAACCCAAACAATTCCTCTAGATTTTGAGAACAAACTAGCTGAACTCAACCTATCACAGCACTCAAATGAACTTATCTCTCTGCGTGACGGCATTTCCAAGCTGAAATTGTATAATTTCTTTCCTTTATCGCTGTTTTCTCTGACTTTGTGATGTCTGAAGTGACATAGCAAGCAACAGCAATGGGATTGTCAGAAACATACTGTATGTCAAAGCCACAGTTTCACAAGTCTCTGCAGTGGGTGGTTTGCCCACTGTTCAATCCTGGGGAGTTCAAAGCCACAGTCACACAAGTCTCTCCAGTGGGTGGTTTGCCCAGTGTTCAATCCTGGGGAGTGCAAAGCAACAGTTTTACAAGTCTCTACAGTGGGTGGGTTGCCCACTGTTCAATCCTGGGGAGTGCAAAGCCACAGTCTCTCAAGTGGATCACAGTCTCTACTGGTTCTGGAGGGGGCCTTGTGCCCAGAGTGCTTCATCCTGCCAAGGACAGAGGTAGTGGATGTCAATCTCCACTGGTTCTGGAGGGTGCTTTGTGCCCAGAGTGCCTCATCCTGCTAAGGACAGAGGTAGTGGATGTCAATCTCCACTGGTTCTGGAGAGGTCTTTTGCCCAGAGTGCTTCATCCTGCTAAGGACAGAGGTAGTGGATGACAGTCTCACTGGTTCTGGAGGGGGCTTTGTGCCCAGAGTGCTTCATCCTGCTAAGGACAGAGGTAGTGGATGACAGTCTCCACTGGTTCTGGAGGGGGCCTTGTGCCCAGAGTACTTCATCCTGCCAAGGACAGAGGTAGTGGATGTGATACCCCACTGGATCTGGAGGGGGCTTTGTGTCCAGAGTGCTTCATCCTGCCAAGGACAGAGGTAGTGGATGTGATATTCCACTGGTTCTGGAGGGGGCTTTGTGCCCAGAGTGCTTTATCCTGCCAAGGACAGAGGTAGTGTATGTGATACTCCACTGGTTCTGGAGAGGGCTTTGTGCCCAGAGTGCTTCATCCTGCTAAGGACAGAGGTAGTGGAAGTGATACTAAACTGGTTATGGAGGGGGCTTTGTGTCCAGAGTGCTTCATCCTACCAAGGACTGAGGTAGTGGATGTGATACTCCACTGGTTCTGGAGGGGGTTTTGTGCCCAGAGTGCTTCATCATGCTAAGGACAGAGGTACTGGATGACATCTCCACTGGTTCTGGAGGGGGCTTTGTGCCCAGAGTGCTTGATCCTGCTAAGGACAGAGGTAGTGGATGACAGTCTCCACTGTTTCTGGAGGGGGCCTTGTGCCCAGAGTGTTTCATCCTGCCAAGGACAGAGGTAGTGGATGTGACACCCCACTGGTTCTGGAGGGGGCTTTGTGCCCAGAGTGCTTCATCCTGTTGCGTCAGTGCCCTTGCCGCTCATAGGCCAGCGGTGCTTGAGACGGTGGTTCCTTGTTCAGCGGTGCTTGAGACGGCGGTGCCCTGTTCAGCAGTGCTTGAGATGGTGGTGCCCTGTTCAGCGGTGCTTGAGACGGCGGTGCCCTGTTCAGCGGTGCTTTGAGACGGCGGTGGCCTGTTCAGCGGTGCTTGAGACGGCGGTGACCTGTTCAGCGGTGCTTGAGACGGCGGTGCCTTGTTCAGAAGTGCTTGAGATGGCGGTGCCTTGTTCAGCGGTGCTTGAGACAGCGGTGCCCTGTGCAGCGGTGCTTGAGACGGTGGTCTCCATTGCAGGGACTCAGCAGCTGGCGGTCCTTCATGGCCCAGCAGGGCTTTTGCTGGCGGTGGCCTCCTGGGCAGGTGGGCTTGTACTGGCGGTCCTGTCGTGGGCAGCTGGGCTTGTGCTGGCTGTCCTGTCCTGGGCAGCTAGGCGTGTGCTGGTGGGCCTGTCCTGGGCAGCTGGGCTTGTGCTGCCAGTCCTGTCCTGGGCAGGTGGGCTTGTGCTGGCGGTCCTGTCCTGGGCAGGTGGGCTTGTGCTGGCGGTCCTGTCCCGGGCAGCTGCGTTTGTGCTGGTGGGCCTGTCCTGGGCAGCTGGGCTTGTGCTGTCGGTCCTGTCCTGGGCAGCTGGGCTGGTGCTGGCGGTCCTGTCTTGGGCAGATGGGCTGGTGCTGGGGGTGGCCTCCAGGGCAGCGGGGATGATGGCGGTCTTCTCCGCCATGCTGCTCTTCCCAGACTTTCCTGGTTTCTTGTGGCCCTTCCCCACCTTGGCGGGTGTCACAGCTGAGTCCACACTCCCACCGGGGCCCCTGGGAGTGGCTTTGGTTGCTGGAGTCTTCCCCATCTCCCGCCGGGCACTGGCCAACTTCTGATGCTTCACAGGTGGGGGACTGTCTGTGCTGTGGCTCCGTGCCACACTGGCTGCCCTGGTGGCCGGTGCACTCCAGATTCCGGTGACTATAGGCTCTACTGGTCCCGGAGATGTGGCTGAGATGCTAGTTCGGGACCTAGGAGACGGACGGGGTGGGGGAGGTGTGGGAAAGAGGTCAAGGTTGGACAGGAAAAGTTTTTTTGACACACTGGGACGGGTAGCTGGAGGGGGTTTGGGAGTGGAGGAAGAGGTGGTGGTTGTAGGAGGTGTTCGTTTGCTGACTTTGGGTGAAGGTGCATGGACTGGAGGCTGTCGTGAGGTGGATGGCTGTTGGGTGGGTGTGTGCCTGCGTTTGTCTATCTTGGGAGGGGGCGTCACAGACACACTGGGAGAGGACACAGGGGATGTGTGAATGGTAGTGGGGGTGGTGACTGCACATGAGCGGGGTGTGTTGGTGGGTGTGCTGGAGAGGGACGTAGTGGCTGTAGAGGCAGTACATGCAGGTGTGAGTGTGGACGAGACTGGGAGGGAGGAGGGAGACGAGGAGGAGGGGGACGCAGTGGAGGCAGTGGATGTTGGTGTGTCTGCATGTGTGTGATGCTTGCGTGAGTGCCTGTGGGATGTGTGGTGCTTATGTTTGCCTGAGCTTCCCTTGTGTGTTGAGGTGTGTGCATGCTGGTCTGAAGGTGTGCTTGGGATAGGCTGAGGTACAGGGGATTGGGTCTGGGTGGAGGAAGTTGGAGGGGGGAGGCTAGACACAGGGACAATGGCTGCCATCAGTGCTGAGGCCAGAGTCTGAAAAGCTCACTGAAGGGCCGCCTGACCAGAATGAATGCCCTCCAGAAATGCATTTGTTTGTTGCAACTGCCTTTTTACACCCTGGATGGCATTCAAAATGGTAGACTGCCCAACAGTGAGGGACCTGAGGAGGTCAATGGCATCCTCACTGAGGGCAGCAGGGGTGACTGGGGCAGGGCCTGAGGTGCCTGGGGTGAAGGTGATGCCCACCCTCCCGGGTGAGTGGGCATGGGGCAAAGGCTGAGGGGCTGCTGGGAGGGCGGTGCTGGAAGGGGGGGTGGCGGCTGTACCTGTAGATGGGGGGGCACAGATGTTGCCGCCACCACAAGGGAGCTCCCATCATAGGACGAGTCTGTGTCACTGGTCTCAGCTCCTGTCCCGGCTGTGGAGCTCCCCTCACCCTCCGTCCCACTGGTGAAGTCCGAGTCCATAGTGTGGCCCTCCATGGCCATGTGGGATGCAGCCCCCTGGTGCTCCGGTGCCACTGCTCCTCCGCCTGATGATGCTAATGCACACAAGAACGGGGAGACCACAAAAAGGGGGTGGATGACAGAAGAAAGACATGTTGAGTGCATGCATTACCGCTACCGTTTGCAGACACGACAGACACAGAAGCCCCCTGCACTACGCCGCACTCTTGGGCTCCACTGTTCAATTCCTGGGAAATACCCTAAAAGGCTATGGATGACATCTGCACACATAGATGACACAGGGGCATAACTAGGTGTACTTGGCACTCTACAGAGGTGGGGTGGGGTGCCACATGGCCTGCCTTCCGGAGGGACCTTGCCTACGGAAACTCGCCCTGGCCTAGTGAAACCCACAGCCCACCTCCCCTACCCAGGCCCCTCCACTGCACGCAAAGTCAGCAGAATGAGAGTGTACTCACCCCCTTGTGTCTGCTGTGATGCCCTCAAGCGCTCATCCAACTCCAGGTAGGCGACCGCCAGGATCCTGAACATCAGGGGGGTCATGGTGTGACGGGCACCCCTCCCACGTTGGGAGGCCATCCCGAGCTGAGCCTCCGCCATATTCTTGCTCCAGCGACGAATGTCCTCCCATCTTTTCCAGCAGTGGGTGCTCCGTCTGTGGTAGACCCCCAGGGTCCGGACGTCCTTGGCGATGGCACACCAAATATGTTTTTTCTGGTGGGCGCTGACCTACATGAAATGTACAGGGGGAAGATTAAGTTATTACCAACTGCACCGTCAAAGTGATTGGCCCCCATCCCTACCCTTGCCATGTTGCACATGCATTCACCGTTGTTTCATGTACGCCGCACTCTCCCCCCTTCCTTCTTACATCCAGCCCTCTCCACACAGGCATAGCCCATACAGCATGCTCCCAGTGTACTTACCTGTTTGTCTGGAGGACCATAGAGTAGCGTGTACTGGGGGAGGACACCATCCACGAGTTTCTCCAACTCCTCCGATGTGAAGGTAGGGGCCCTTTCCCCAGACACTCGAGCCATTGTCTCTTCCAGACCGAGGTCACAGCAGCACTTGCAGTGTAAGTCCTCTCCTGTCAAAGATCGGGTATCGAGAGATTGAACAGATAGAAAATGGCAGTCACGTCCACGGCGGTGCGTACCATCACCGCCAGCGTACATCGTCATTGGCTCCTGGGACCCATAGGGTCCAATGCTAACCAATGCAGCATTGCGCCGCGGTCTTCGACCGCCTACTGCAACGGTGTACAACGCCAGTGCAGGTACCTCACATCCCATTGTCCCACTTTACAGGTCAGGTAGCTGCCATTTCAGGGGCCCACATGGATTAATTTTCAACTGTGTCACACATACCTAGGCCTAGACTCAACACACATACAAGCCACCTTTTGTGTATGAATGGTGTTCTGTGTAAACTGTGGGTACGTACCTCTGAGTTGTTTGACTCTGTGCTCGCTGTTGTCCTTCATAGGCACCGTCCGCTGGGACATGTGAGGAGATGGCAGTATCCTCCGGTGTACCGACCGTTGGTGGACCTGTCGACAATGGAGGAGCGACATGTGATTATCACATACAGGCTTGACCGTGCCACAATCCAGGAACTGTGTACCCAGTTGGAGCCAGAACTGATGTCAGCAATCCGCCATCCCACAGGAATCCCCCCTCAAGTGCAGGTGCTGTCAGTGCTCCATTTCCTTGCAAGTGGGTCATTTCAAACAACAGTGGCCATAGCATCAGGGATGTCCCAGCCTATGTTTTCCAACGTGTTGTCAAGAGTGTTGTCTGCCCTTCTGAAACACATACGGAGCCACAACGTTTTCCCTCAGGTGGAGGATTTGCCTACAGTGAAAGGTGACTTCTATGCCCTGGGACGAATCCTCAACATCATAGGTGTGAGAAGGTAGCCTCTTTCTAGCCTTGTTACCCCCACTTTTGGCCTGTTTGTGAGTGTATGTCAGGGTGTTTGTCACTGTTTTCACTGTCTCACTGGGATCCTGATAGCCAGGCCTCAGTGCTCATAGTGAAAACACCATGTTTTCAGTATGGTTGTTATGTGTCACTGGGATCCTGCTGGTCAGGACCCCAGTGCTCATAGGTTTGTGGCCTATATGTATGTGTCACTAGGACCCTGTCACACAGGGCCCCAGTGCTCATAGGTGTGCATGTGTATGTTCCCTGTGTGGTGCCTAACTGTCTCACTGAGGCTCTGCTAACCAGAACCTCAGTGGTTATGCTCTCTCATTACTTTTAAATTGTCACTAACAGGCGAGTGACCAATTTTACCAATTTACATTGGCTTACTGGAACACCCTTATAATTCCCTAGTATATGGTACTGAGGTACCCAGGGTATTGGGGTTCCAGGAGATCCCTATGGGCTGCAGCATTTCTTTTGCCACCCATAGGGAGCTCTGACAATTCTTACACAGGCCTGCCACTGCAGCCTGAGTGAAATAACGTCCACGTTATTTCACAGCCATTTTACACTGCACTTAAGTAACTTATAAGTCACCTATATGTCTAACCTTTACCTGGTAAAGGTTAGGTGCAAAGTTACTTAGTGTGAGGGCACCCTGGCACTAGCCAAGGTGCCCCCACATTGTTCAGAGCCAATTCCCTGAACTTTGTGAGTGCGGGGACACCATTACACGCGTGCACTACATATAGGTCACTACCTATATGTAGCTTCACAATGGTAACTCCGAATATGGCCATGTAACATGTCTATGATCATGGAATTGCCCCCTCTATGCCATCCTGGCATAGTTGGCACAATCCCATGATCCCAGTGGTCTGTAGCACAGACCCTGGTACTGCCAAACTGCCCTTCCTGGGGTTTCACTGCAGCTGCTGCTGCTGCCAACCCCTCAGACAGGCATCTGCCCTCCTGGGGTCCAGCCAGGCCTGGCCCAGGATGGCAGAACAAAGAACTTCCTCTGAGAGAGGGTGTGACACCCTCTCCCTTTGGAAAATGGTGTGAAGGCAGGGGAGGAGTAGCCTCCCCCAGCCTCTGGAAATGCTTTGTTGGGCACAGAGGTGCCCAATTCTGCATAAGCCAGTCTACACCGGTTCAGGGACCCCTTAGCCCCTGCTCTGGCGCGAAACTGGACAAAGGAAAGGGGAGTGACCACTCCCCTGACCTGCACCTCCCCTGGGAGGTGTCCAGAGCTCCTCCAGTGTGCTCCAGACCTCTGCCATCTTGGAAACAGAGGTGCTGCTGGCACACTGGACTGCTCTGAGTGGCCAGTGCCACCAGGTGACGTCAGAGACTCCTGCTGATAGGCTCCTTCAGGTGTTAGTAGCCTTTCCTCTCTCCTAGGTAGCCAAACCCTCTTTTCTGGCTATTTAGGGTCTCTGTCTCTGGGGAAACTTTAGATAACGAATGCATGAGCTCAGCCGAGTTCCTCTGCATCTCCCTCTTCACCTTCTGATAAGGAAACGACTGCTGACCGCGCTGGAAGCCTGCAAACCTGCAACATAGTAGCAAAGACGACTACTGCAACTCTGTAACGCTGATCCTGCCGCCTTCTCGACTGTTTTCCTGCTTGTGCATGCTGTGGGGGTAGCCTGCCTCCTCTCTGCACCAGAAGCTCCGAAGAAATCTCCCGTGGGTCGACGGAATCTTCCCCCTGCAACCGCAGGCACCAAAAAGCTGCATTACCGGTCCCTTGGGTCTCCTCTCAGCACGACAAGCGAGGTCCCTCGAATCCAGCGATGCTGTCCAAGTGACCCCCACAGTCCAGTGACTCTTCAGCCCAAGTTTGGTGGAGGTAAGTCCTTGCCTCACCTCGCTGGGCTATATTGCTGGGAACCGCGACTTTGCAGCTACTCCGGCCCCTGTGCACTTCCGGCGGAAATCCTTTGTGCACAGCCAAGCCTGGGTCCACGGCACTCTAACCTGCATTGCACGACTTTCTAAGTTGGTCTCCGGCGACGTGGGACTCCTTTGTGCAACTTCGCCGAGCACCGTTTCACGCATCCTCGTAGTGCCTGTTTCTGGCACTTCTCCGGGTGCTACCTGCTTCAGTGAGGGCTCTTTGTCTTGCTCGACGTCCCCTCTCTCTTCAGGTCCAATTTGCGACCTCCTGGTCCCTCCTGGGTCCCACCAGTGTCCAAAAACGTTAAACAAACGATTTGCGTGTAGCAAGGCTTGTTGGCATCCTTCCGGCGGTAAAACACTTTTGCACGACTCTCCAAGGCGAGTGGGATCAGTCCACCAAAGGGGAAGTCTCTAGCCCTTTTCGTTCATGCAGAAACCTCAGCTTCTTCTGTCCAGTCGAAGCTTCTTTGGACCCACAGCTGGCATTTCCTGGGCATCTGCCCATCTACGACTTGCTTGTGACTTTTGGACTTGGTCCCCTTGTTCCACAGGTACCCTAGATTGGAAATCCACAGTTGTTGCATTGCTGGTTTGTGTCTTTCCTGCATTATTCCTCTAACACGACTATTTTGTCCTTAGGGGAACTTTAGTGCACTTTGCACTCACTTTTCAGGGTCTTGGGGAGGGTTATTTTTCTAACTCACTATTTTCTAATAGTCCCAGCGACCCTCTACAAGGTCACATAGGTTTGGGGTCCATTCGTGGTTCGCATTCCACTTTTGGAGTATATGGTTTGTGTTGCCCCTATCCCTATGTTTCCCCATTGCATCCTATTGTAACTATACATTGTTTGCACGGTTTTCTAAGACTATACTGCATATTTTTGCTATTGTGTATATATATCTTGTGTATATTTCCTATCCTCTCACTGAGGGTACACTCTAAGATACTTTGGCATATTGTCATAAAAATAAAGTACCTTTATTTTTAGTATAACTGTGTATTGTGTTTTCTTATGATATTGTGCATATGACACTAAGTGGTACTGTAGTAGCTTCACACGTCTCCTAGTTCAGCCTGAGCTGCTCTGCTAAGCTACCATTATCTATCAGCCTAAGCTGCTAGACACCCTATACACTAATAAGGGATAACTGGGCCTGGTGCAAGGTGCAAGTACCCCTTGGTACTCACTACAAGCCAGTCCAGCCTCCTACAATAGGTGCCATTGATGGGACCCATGTGGCTTTGGTCTCCCCCCACAGGAGTGAACAGGTGTACAGAAACAGGAAGAGTTATCATTCAATGAATGTACAGATGGTATGTTTGGCCAACCAGTACATCTCCCATGTGAATGCCATGTTCCCTGGCTCAGTGCATGATGCCTACATCCTGCGGAATAGCAGCATCCCTTATGTGATGGGGCAACTCCAGAGGCACCGTGTGTGGCTATTAGGTGAGCACTTGGGAGCAAGACAGTGGGAATGGTTGTCTGGGTCTGGGGATATCCCTACAGGTTAGTGCGTGTCTAACAATTGTCCCTCGCCATTTGCAGGTGACTCTGGTTACCCCAACCTGTCATGGCTACTGACCCCAGTGAGGAATCCCAGGACAAGGGCAGAGGAATGCTACAATGAGGCCCATGGGCGAACGAGGAGGGTGATCGAGCGGACCTTCGGCCTCCTGAAGGCCAGGTTCCGGTGCCTCCATGCGACAGGTGGATCCCTATCCTACTCACCAAAGAAGGTGTGCCAGATCATCGTGGCCTGCTGTATGCTTCACAACTTGCCTTTGCGACGACAGGTGCCTTTTCTGCAGGAGGATGGTCCAGATGGCGGTGTTGTGGCAGCTGTGGATCCTGTGGGCAGTGAAGACGAGGAAGCAGAGGAAGAAGACATGAACAACAGGGACTCAGTGATCCAGCATTATTTCCAGTGAGACCCAGGTAAGAGTACAGACCTGCCTACTACATGTACTTAAACACTACTACCTCTCTACTGTCTGTCCTTTTCACCCAGTGTGTTGGAACTGAGTTGTCACTTTCCCTTGCGATTTTACAGATGTGGGTCCCACTGTGTGACATCTGCTTAGATTACTCATGGACTAGAGCTGTGTGACATAGGTATGTTGACATTACAATTGTAAGAGCATTTTGTCACTGTAATTGCTAATACACTATTTCGAAATCGCAGACAGACTCCATATTGTTCTGTGCTTTAAGTGTGTTTATTTAAGTGCTCAATATTGGAGGGGGTAGTAAAATGGTGAGGGGTGATGGTGGAGGAATGTCCATGGCAGAGTCCAGTCTATTAGTCTCACAGGTGCATTGCCCATATGGGCATAGGAAGTGGAGCTGGGGCAGTTTCAGTATGGACAGGGTGACAAAGTGGGACAGTAGGATGACAATCAGGGTGGCCTCATTTCTTGGCGGGGTCTTGGCATCGTTCTCTGTCTTTGTCCTGGATCTCAAGGACCATTTGCGGAGTGGTTCTCCCTCTGCAGGAGGTCGGGTGCTGGTGTGGTGGTCCTGTGGCAGGGCGTCCTGTCCACTAGCGCCGGCGGAGGCGGTGGGCAGTTCATCGTCCATGCTAGTGTCAGGTGGCCCTTGTAGTGCCACAGTGTCCCTCCTGGTGTTCACGAGTTCCTTCAGCACCCCTACGATGGTGCCCAGGGTGGAGCTGATGGTTCTGAGTTCCTCCCTAAAGCCCATATACTGTTCCTCCTGCAGGAGCTGGGTCTCCTGAAACTCGGCCATTACCGTTGCCATCGTCTCCTGGGAGTGATGGTAGACTCCCATTATGGAGGAGAGGGCCTGTCAGCCCCCTGTCTCACAGCAGCCCTCCCAGTTCCCCTGTGTTCCTGGGCCTCCGTCCCCTGGACCGTGTGCCCACTGCCACCAGGTCCCTGTTGTTGTTGGAGTGGTGGGTTAGCCTGGGTTCCCTTTAGTGGTGGACACACTGCTGATTGACGTGTCCTGGGGACGGAGGTATGGGCCCGCTGGGTGGGTGCTGTGCTGGTGTTTCCAGAGGGGTGAAGGTCTGTAGTGGCCTGTGACTGTGTCAGAGGAACCGACTGTCCAGAGGTTCCCGATGGTCCGGGCTGGTCATCTAGATCCAGTTGGACAGAGCTGCTGTCATCACTGTGGGCCTCTTCTGTTTGTGGTGTGGACATGTGTGGACCCTCCTGTCCGGTGACGTTGGGTAGGGGTCCTGCAGGGGTATAACAGGATGGTTATTACATCTGTGTGTGCCATGGTGTGCAATGGGTGGGTGACTGTGTACCCCAGTGCTTGCATTACTGTGTGGGACCTTGTGTGATGATGGTTTAGGGGGTTGTATGGGTATGTGCAGTGGGCATATTTTGGTGATGGGTGTCCATGCTTGGTTGTTGCATGCAGGGCTTGGTGTTAGGATGTGTGGTTTGTGATGCAGAGACATTTGTGAGGAGTTAGAGTGATGGGGGTGAGGGTGAGGGTTGGGGTATTTGCTGGCATGCAGGTAGGGTGGGGGATGTAATAGTTAAGATTTGACTTACCAGAGTCCATTCCACCACCTACTCCTGCGAGGCCCTCAGGATGCAGAATCGCCACGACCTGCTTCTCCAATATTGTTAGTTGTGGGGGAGGCAGTGGGGGTCCGCCGCCAGTCCGCTGAACTGGCAGGTGGTGTCTTGAGACCACGGAATGCACCTTCCCCGTAGGTCGTTCCACCTCTACCTGATGTCCTCCCAATTTCTTGGGTGCTGTCCCACTGCGTTTACCCTGTCCCCGATTCTTCACCATAGCTCCATCTTCCTTGCAATGGAGGTGTGCTGCACCTGTGATCCGAATAGCTGTGGCTCTACCCGGACGATTTCCTCCACCATGACTCTGAGCTCCTCCTCCGAGAACCTGGGGTGTCTTTGCCGTGCCATGTGGTGGTGTAGGTGATGTGTGGGGTGGAGTGTGTGGCATGCTGCCGTCTGTCTTCTTTCTTCGCTGTCTTCTTTCCTGCAGGCCTTCTTCTGTCTTCTTTCTTCTTCACAGCATGTCGTCTTATGTCTTCTTTCTCTGCTGTCTTCTTTCATCTTTACCGCATGCCATCTTCTGTATGCTTTCATTGCTATCTTCTTTCTTGTTTACTGCATGCCATCATCTTTCTTCGCTATCTTCTTTTTTTGTCACCACATGCCATCGTCTGTCTTCTTTCTTTGCTGTCTTCTTACTTCTTTACCACTTGCCGTCTTTTATCTTCTTTCTTCGCTGTCTTCTTTCTTCTTTGCCACATGCCCTCATGCCAATAGGTTTCACCTTTGTTTATTCTTTTTATCTAACTGGATTATAAATATTAGAAAAATGTTACAATATTGTTTGTTTTAAATTTGATAAACCATTAACAGTTTATCAAGTTGCTTTGCAGACACTGAAAATCTTAATGGGGCCCTGTTAGGGGGCCCCAGCAGTGCCCATGCCAGTGGCATGAGCACTGCAGGGGCACCCAGGGGCCCCACGACACCCGTTCCCGCCATCCTGTTTCTGGCGGTGAAAACCACCAGAAACAGGATGGCGGGAAGGGGGTCGGAATCCCCATGGCGGCGCTGCTTGCAGCGCGGCCGTGGAGGATTCCCTGGGGCAGCGGGAAACCGGCGGTAAACTACTGGTTTCCCTTTTTTGACCGCGGCTTTACCGCCGCGGTCAGAATGGCCCCTGAAGCACCGCCAGCCTGTTGGCGGTGCTTCCGCGGCACTCTGCCCTGGCGGTTTACAACCGCCAGGGTCAGAATGACCGCCTTAATCCTTCCTCCTTATCATTTAATTTAGAAGTCCTCTTCTCATTTGATTTTTTTTTTGTCTAGCAATTTTCAACATACTTTGTTTAGAATGTCCTTAGTCCTCTTACCAATTGCACTTTTTTTCTTGTGTACGGTGACCACCTTACCTGGCTGTTTACCGTCAGTTTGAATTAGGTAGTATCGTTTCCTTTTTCTTTCTCTTACTAGGCATTCTGATTCTTCATTTTTCCAGTACAACTATATATCTGCAGATCAAATGAAAAATACATTTACCTCTACAGAAAACAGTATACAATGATTTACTTTAACCAATTAGCTCTAACAGTGTATTCACTAACAAATACATGTGTCTTAGTGATTATCTAATGGAGTAATAGTACCTAGATGGTGCTAGGGTGGTCCCCAATGGGTACGCCACCACCAAGGAGTGTCCACTGGAGGAGGAATCTGAAGATAATGTGTTGGATCCGCACTCCCCCGTGGCACTCCCCTCACCCTCCATCCCTCTGGGTCCCTCGGTGTCAGTGGTGCCAACTTCCTGAGTCCCGTGGACTGCTGCTTCCCTGTTCGTATGTGCCTCTGCTCCTCCAGCAGATGATACTGATGCACACAATGATAGAGACAGGGAGGTTGAGGGAGGGAGAGAGAGAGAGTTAGGGGGCACCATGGTTAACATATACCTCTCATTGACACAGCTAATCATGTACACCTGTCACCATACATATCATGGATAGGCAATCTAATTTGCAAGGACACATTACCTACATCATGTCATGACAAGGCACTACTTCCCACACCTGCCTGGCAACCCTCACACCCACAGCAATACCTAAGTAGGACAGCCCTACTAGACTCATCCCCGTGGTGCCAACCTATGCCCTCTTAAGCTGGCACAGCATGCCCTGAATGCACTATCAATACCATGCCTGATTATGGCCCTCATTCCGACCCTGGCGGTTTGAAACCGCCAGGGTGGAGTGCAACGGAAGCACCGCCAACAGGCTGGCGGTGCTTCCAGGGCTATTCTGACCGCGGCGGTAAAGCCGCGGTCAGAAAAGGGGAACCGGCGGTTTCCCGCCGGTTTTCCCCTGGCCCAGGGAATCCTCCATGGCGGCGCTGCTTGCAGCGCCGCCATGGGGATTCCAACCCCTTTCCCACCAGCCTGTTCCTGGCGGTAAAACCTGCCAGGAACAGGATGGCGTGAACGGGTGTCGTGGGGCCCCTGGGGGCCCCTGCACTGCCCATGCCACTGGCATGGGCAGTGCAGGGGCCCCCTAACAGGGCCCCACCATGATTTTCACTGTCTGCTATGCAGACAGTGAAAATCGCGACGGGTGCTACTGCACCCGTCGCACCCCTGCAACTCCGCCGGCTCCATGCGGAGCCGGCTTCCTCGTTGCAGAGGCTTTCCCGCTGGGCCGGCGGGCGATCTTCTGGAGATCGCCCGTCGGCCTAGCGGGAAAGTCAAAATGACCCCCGCGGTCATTTGACCGCGGTGCGGTCTTTGGGCGGTTTCCGCCCAGCGGGCGGCGCCCGTCGCCCGCCGGACTCGGAATGAGCCCCTATATATCTTACCTCACCATACCCCTATCGGCCATGGAATGTGCAGATTACACAATAATACACTGTAGTCCCCTACAGTGACAACACTTGAATACTCCATGTCCACTGTCAAATGTCCATCACAGTGTAGTCAACTCCAAACACTGAGCACACCACACTTACTTATCCTTACACATGGCTGCCCACTCACTATAGTGAGGCCACCATGGAGGACAACTCAGATTTGGCCAATACCAGTCAGACACCTAGACACATCAGATGTGTAATGCAATGCCCAAACCATAGCCAGTCACAACCTAATAGCGAAGCCAAGCTGTAAGAGTCACAGGCCATCACAAGTGCCCCCAACTATCCATGTCAACATGATGTAGGCAGTCAGTCAGCAATGCAGCAGAGGGCAAGCTAGGGCTTCGTTATGCATGCCATAAACACACCGTGGTATCACATCTGGAATCTCCCAGGGCACCTACCACCACCAGTACCAACCCATACTTAGGAAGGACACATCCCCACAAGTATAGCCCCCTGGAATGTTAGAACTGTGCAATGATACCTCATCAAATCTATGGCCCTCATTACAACCCTGGCGGTCGGTGATAAAGTTGCAGTAATATCGGCAACAGGCTGGCGGTAAATACCGCCAAATTATGTCCATGGCGGAAAGAGCTCAGACAGACAGCCACTTTACCACACCAACCTCCAGGGAGGAATCAACAGGCACCATGGCAGCAGCTGTCTACAGCCAGGCTGAAGACAATGTTCTGCCCGCCATATAATGACAATCCAATCCACCACCTTTTCCGGGGCGGTGCCAATGACATCAAAAGCTTGGCGGAAACAATGCACAGAAGGGAAACAACTCACCTGTGGAGACTCAGGGAAGAACCACGCCGCCATGGAGCCTGAACTGCATATATTCCCAATGCTTTTCTATGTCCTACTCCACCACGAATACCAACGACAGCAAAGATGACCACGGTGAGTACAGCCGCCCAGCACACAGGGGAGGGTGAGGAAAAAGAGAGTGACACACACACACAACACACAACACCCCCACCCACAACACCATACACACAAGCAGATGCAGTAATAAAACATACATACCTTATACCCCTTTGGAATAATGCAAGGACAACACGAATAGATGAAAGTGAGTGTAATAAGATAAATACAGTAGTAATACATGCATCCAATCTAAAAGTATATACCTATTTACAAATCAAGGGACACTGCCCTTTCCTTAATGGTCGTGGGCCACAGGGCCACATTACAAAGTCCAAGGCCCCACTTGACTCCTGCAACAACACAAAGAGAACACTGCAGGGGCATCAGTTTGAAAATAGGCAGGCACCTCAGGGGGGCGGGGAATGGGGGGCACCTCAGCTGGCAGAAGAAGCAACATCACTGGTCCTGGAGGGGGCAACATGCCCTGTGCGCTGTTCTGGGGAGTGCAAGGCCATAGTCTCTCAAGTGGGTGATTTGCCTACTGGCTCTGGAGGGGGCAACATGCCCTGTGCCCTGTCCTGGGGAGTGCAAAGCGACAGTCTCTCAAGTGGGTGATTTGCCCACTGGCTCTGGAGGGGGCATTGGGCCCTGTGATCTTCATCCTAGAGAGGATTGGGTGAGTGGGTGTGTTCCCCCTGCAGACTCTGATGGCTGCCCACTGGTGCTGCTGCTGGTGGCGGTGGTGGGGAGAGGCTCCAGCCCATCCCCTGAAGCCTCAGATGGCTGCACCACCTTAGTCAGTGGCGGGGTCTCCGACTGAGTCCCAGCACCAGGCCCCTTGTCCTTTCTGCCTGTGGGTGCAGGTCCCTTGCCCTTCCTGGCAGCAGCTGGGTATGGCTCCTTGCTCCTCTTGACAGCAGCTGGGGATGGCTCCTTGCTCTTCTTGGCAGCAGCTGGGGATGACTCCTTGCTCTTCTTGGCAGCAGCTAGGGGTCGCATCATTACCTTCACGGTAGCAGCTGGGGGTGGCACCTTGACCTTCCTGGCTTCACTTGGGGCAGGCACTTCTGCTGTGTGGCTGCCTGGTGCTCGGGATCCTTTCCCACCACAAGTTTCTGTGGACAACACCGGGCCTGTGGACTGGGTGGCTGAGGTGCTTGCCTGGGTTTTACACACCCTGGCCAGATGTGAAGGAAGGCGGGTAGGGAAGGGGTCAAAGGTGGAGAGGAAAAGGTTAGTAGGGACATTGGGGCAGAAAGGGGGAGAAGGTCTGGGTTGTAGGAGGTATCTGTCTGCTGTGTTTGGGTGTAGGTGCATGGGCTGGATGCTGTTGTGAGGTGGATGGCTGTTGGGTGTCTGAGTGCTTGCATTTGTGTACTTTGGGAGGAGGGGGCACAGACACAGTAAAAGAGGACACAGGGGACGTGTGCATGGCTGTTGGGGTGGTGACTGCCAGTGAGGTGTGTGTTTTGATAGGTGTATGGTGATGGAGGTAGTGGATGAGGATGTAGTGCATGCAGGTGTGAGTGTAGACGCAATTGGGAGGGACGTGGAGGAGGAGGAGGGGTCCACAGTGGAGGCAGGGGATGTTAGTATGTCAGCTTCTGGATGGTATTTGTGTGAGTGCCTGTGGCACCTGTGTTTGCCTGTGCCACTCTTGTGTGTTGTCCTGTGTGCATGCTTGTCTACCTGTGTGCTTGGGATAGGTTGGGGTTGAGGGGAATGGGATTGGGTAGTGGAAGTTGAAGGGGCCAGCATGGAAATAGGGACAATGGCTGCCATCAGAGAGGTGGCCAGAGCCTGGATTGATCTCTGTTGGGCCGCCAATCCAGTGTGAATGCCCTCCAGAAATGCACTGGTATTCACAATGGTTGACTGCCCAACAGAGATAGATCCCAGGAGGTCAATTGTCTCCTCACTCAGGGAAGCATGGCTCACTGGGGCAGGGCCTGAGGTGTATGGGCGAAGGCAATGCCCGCCCTCCTGGGTGTGCGGGCACGGGTTGATCATTGAGGGGATGCTGGGAGGCGGTGCTGGTACGAGGGGGCGCCGGATGTACCTGTAGCTGGGGTGGGAGCAGAGGTGTCCGCCACCACTAGGGAGCTTCCATCGGAGGAGGTATCCATGTCCAAACTGTCCCCTCCAGGCTCCACCGTGGTGCTCCCCTCACCCTCCGTCCCACTGGTGTCCTCACTGTTGGTGGACTCTGCCTCCTGGGTCCTGTGGAATGCAGCTCCCTCCGTCGCCTCTGCTTCTCCGTCAGTTTATGGTAATACACATAAGGACAGGATGACAAAACAAAAAGGTGGGGAGAGACAAAGGATACACTTGGTCAGTGGCTGCACCAACACCACCGTTGGCGTACACAGCCCTCTCTGACACAGGGAACATGACTACGCAGTATGCAATGCACTACCAGTAACAATGGTAGTCACCAGGGCATGGGGAGGGACCCACACACCCCTGCCCAGTACTGGGTGCATACTAGCTAGGTTGGAGCAATTTCATATCAGAACCCTACCCAACATGGGACCTACTCTGCAATGTCAGCCCTGGCCTAGGGGCACCCAAAGGCACACATCCCCCACCCAGATACCACCACACCAGGCGTAAGTAGTAATGATGGGCACTGTACTCACCCCCTTGTTGCTATTGTGATGCCCCCAATGCCCAACCAGCTCTGGATAGGCCACCGCCAGTATGCAGGTCATCGGGGGGGTCAGGGTTCGACGGGCACCGCTTCCTGATTGGGAGGCTATCCCCGGCTGGGCATCCGCCATCTTCCGTGCACAGCGACTCAGGTCCTCCCACGGTTTCGACAGTGGGGGCTCCATCTGGTGTAGACCCCCAGGATCTGCACGTCCTTGGCGATGGCACACCATATACCCTTCTTTTGATGGGAGCTGACCTGCAGAGGAAATATACAGAGGGAAAGGTATTAGTTAGACCGTACTGCCTGTTACACTCATGGCCCACCATAGCCCTCTCATCCCCTTATGCACAGACATGGCCGAGAATACATTCTGCATGCTTCCCAGGGCCCATTCACCAACACCTCTTGCACAAGGCCATCACACACACCAATCCATGCATTCATGCACTATGCATCTTGCTCACAGTGTACTCACCTGTTGGTCTGGAGGCCTATACAGCAGTCCATACTTGGGTAGGACCCCATCAACTAGTCTCTCCAACTCCACAGAGGTGAAGGTGTTGTGTAGCCATTTTAGCTATAGCTCCATGCACCTTATTTTACCAAACTAGTTCAGGCCGCTCTGCACTCTAACCTAGATATATTTTATTCAGCTTTATTTTATTGTTGCATTAGCCACGTTTACAGTCTTGTTTTATTTTCCATTTATCTAACTGTTTTTGCCGAGGCCAGCACTCTGTTCTCAAACAAGACATTCTTGCTTACTCTGTGCTTCTTCCAAGGCTACAGCACGGTACATTGCCGGTGAACGTGGTAGAAGTTTAGTCTCCAACATTCATAGAAAACACACATCCTTACGTAGGGACATTTCTCAGAACATCAGCTGTGTTGTTATAAAAACACGTTAGAAGGAGATTCCAGCCAGAGAAACACGTCTGTATGCTGATTGTCAAATGCTTCGCTGCAGCTGTCTTGCAGACCGCAGGCCTTTGCTCAGGTATGGGGGATGTTGTCTTCCCAGGGGAAACGGAAGGGCAGAATTAGACCTTAACACGCTGTGCTCTATTATAGCTTAGGTAGGAGTTAGTCTACAGACTATGGCCCTCATTCCGAGCCTGGCGGGCGGCGGAGGCCGCCCGCCAGGCTTCCCCCCTCCGAAATACCGCTCCGCGGTCGTAAGACCGCGGAGGGTATTCTGAGTTTTCCCCTGGGCTGGCGGGCGGTCTTCACAAGACCGCCCGCCAGCCCAGGGGAAAACTCCCTTCCCACGATGACGCCGGCTCGTAATAGAGCCGGCGGAGTGGGAAGGTGCGACGGGTGCAGTTGCACCCGTCGCGTATTTCAGTGTCTGCTTTGCAGACACTGAAATACTTTTAGGGGCCCTCTTACGGGGGCCCCTGCCGTGCCCATGCCATAGGCATGGGCACGGCAGGGGCCCCCAGGGGCCCCGCGACTCCCCCTCCCGCCATCCGGTTCCCGGCGGGAGAACCGCCAGGAACTGGATGGCGGGAGGGGGAGTCGGAATCCCCATGCCGGCGCAGCATGCTGCGCCGGCTTGGAGGATTCCTTTGGGGCAGCGGGAAACCGGCGGGAGACCGCCGGTTTCCCTTTACTAAGCCGCCGCGGTCAGAATGCCCCGCGGGGCACCGCCGGCCTGTCGGCGGTGCCACCGCGTCCCACGGCCCTGGCGGACTTGTTCCGCCAGGGTCGTAATGACCCCCTATATTGACAATATGGTAGCATTATTCTTATGCTTCACTCTCCTTGTCACAATTTTAATATTGTCATGTTGTGTCATCCTGGTTATTGCCGCTCACGCTTTGCTATCTAAGATGCAGTTGTTTTATTAAAATAATTATTAAAACATATACTGCCTCTGTTTGTTATTGTATATATGAGACTAAATGTAACTGAGAGAAATGGATGAGACCTGAGTGACCAAGGCTTCCCTGAGAAACCAATTATGTCATGCGTTCGGCTGCTTTCCCCAGTCACACATGCCATCGTAGGTTCCAGACACAGGTCAGAGCAGCACATGCAGTGTAGGTCCTCTGCTGTTGAAGGTCAGGTAGCAAGTGAGTGAACAGAAAGAAAATGGCGGTGACGTCCGCGGCTGTTCATACCGTCACCACCGGCGTACATCACCATTGACCACTATACACTATAGGGCCCAATTATAACCAATGACCGCCTCCCGCAACCCAGCACAACGTCAGCGAAATTACCTCACCTCCACCTGTCCCTCCATACAGGACAGGCAGACACCATTTCAGGGGGGGAGGTAGGCCATGGATCATAACTGCGTCACAGATCACAATTGTACATTCAGGACATATGCCACTGATACATTAAAAGATCACATCATGCATTGAACTGTAGTGGCTACAATATACAGATCATGACCCGCTCCTCACTCTTTTGCCCCATAGATTGCAACCGCTGTGGATGAATGCGAGATGGAGACATACCCCCTTGTACAGACCCCTGGTGAACTTAGCTACACTGGAAGATAGGTACATAATACTCACCTATAGAATGGACAGGGCCAGAATCACAGAGCTGTGTGCCCAACTGGAGCCTGACCTGATATCTGCTATCCGTCATCCCACTGGGATCCCCCCTCTTGTGCAAGTGCTAACATTGCTCCATTTCTTGGCAACTGATTCTTTCGAAGTGACAGTGGGCTTGGCAGCCGGAATGTCACAGCCAATGTTCTCAATAGTGCTGACCAGAGTGTTGGCTGCCCTGATTAAACACATGTGCAGCTACATTGTTTTCCCCCAAGTGGAGGATGTGGCCACAGTGAAGGCTGTCTTCTATGCAATGAGACATATCCCCAACATCACTGGGGCAGTTGATGGAATGCATATTGCATTTGTCCCTCCCCCCCGGCAAAATGACCGGGTCTTCAGAAATCAGAAACGTTTTCACTCGATGAATGTGCAGATAGTGTGGTTGGCGGACAAGTACATCTCCTATGTCAATGCTATGCATCCAGGCTCGGTGCATGATGCTTTTATCCTGAGGAGTAGCAGCATCCCAAATATTATGGCCCAACTACAGAGGCACAGGGTGTGGCTAATAGGTGATCCCTGGTTCCCACACTGTGGATGTTGGTGTATGGGTATGGTGTGGGTCATGAGGGGTAGTGTGTGGCTAACAGTTGTCCCCAATATTTGCAGGTGACTCTGGTTACCCCAACCTCTCATGGCTACTGAGCTCTGTGAAGAATCCCAGGACAAAGGCAGAAGAACGTTACAATGAGGCACATGGGCGAACAAGAAGGATCATTGAACGTACATTTGGCCTCCTGAAGGCCAGGTTTTGGTGTCTCCATCTAACAGGTGGATCCCTGTGCTACTCACCCAAGATGGTCTGACAGATAATCATGTCATGCTGCATGTTGCATAACCTTGCCTCGAGACGTCATGTGCCTTTTCTGCAGGAGCAGGAGGCTGGAGATGGCCGTGTTTCAGCAGTGGACCCTGTGGACAGTGAAAATGAGGAGGCAGAGGATGAGGATGAGGACAACCGAACTGCAGTTATTAGACAATACTTCCAATGACACACAGGTAAGACAGTGTAACTTCACATTTCATTGACAGTTTTTTGTTTGACATTGTCACTGGCAAGCTGTGAAGTCCCACTTCTATGCCCACTCACTGTACCTTTTAGCTACTCTTTTTGCAGATGTTGGTGCCCCACTATTGCTCCTGGTGTGTTTGCTGCAGCCAACTAAAGGTCTTTCCTATGTATACATTACTGTACAGTTGAATTGCAATGTTTAAACCTTGTTAAACTAATACATGCTTAAATCATTTGACATACTCCATAATTTTATTTTTTCAAAGTATGTTTACTGCAGTGCTCTGAAGAAAAGGGGGAAGTGTAATGGGCTGGGGTGATGATGGAGGAAAGTTCAGGCTTAGAGTCCAGTCTATTTGTAACACAGATGCATTGTCCAAGGAGGCATAGGAAGGGGAACAATGGCATTTCAAGGTGGAATGGGGTGACAGAGTGGGACACAACGGTGACAAGCAGGAGAGTCTTATTTCCTGGTGGGGGTCTTGACAATAGTCTCTTGCTACTGCCTGGATCGCAGGGAACGTTTGCGGGGTGGTTCTCCTTCTGCAGGGGGAGGGGTGCTTGTGGCCTGTTGGTCCTGTGGTGGGGCCTCCTGTCCACTAACGGCAGCAGAGGTGGAGGGCTGTTCAGAAGTCTGGCTAGTGGCAGGGGCCACTAGTGTGACACTGCCTCCCTCATAATATTGGCCATGTCTGCCAGCACCCCTGCAATGGAGACCAGGGTGGTGTTAATGGACTTCATGTCCTCCCTGATCCCCTGGTACTGTCCCTCCTGCAGCCGCATGTTCTCCGTCAACTTGTCCAGGATCTGGTCCAGCGTCTCCTGGGAATGTTGGTATGCTCTGAAGATCGCGGTGAGTGCCTCCTGGAGAGTCGGTTCCATGGGCCTGTCCTCCCTCTGGTGCACAGCAGTCCTCCCAGGTTGCCTGATGACCTGTGGCTCTGTCCCCTGAAGAGTGTGCCCACTGCCACCAACCCCAGGTCTCTGATTGTTTTGGGTTTGCAGTGTGCCCCGGGGTCCCTGTAGTGGTGGACACACTGATGACTGACGTGTCCAGGGGACAGAGGTATGGGCACACTGGGTGGGTGCTGTGGTGGTATTTCCTGAGGGGGAAGCTCTGTGGTGCTGTGGGACTGTGCCAGGGTAACCTACTGTCCGGAGGTCCCTGATGGGCCTGGTTGGTCATCCAGAACCAGGCGAGCAGAGTAGCTGTCATCACTGTGGACCTCTTCTGTGGGGGGACTGGATAGTGCTGGCACCTCTTCTCCAGTGACATTGGCTGGGATACCTGTGGGGAGGTAAATGCGGTGTTATTATTTCTGTGTGTGACATATTGTGCATGGGTGGGTTGCCCTCTATGGTTTTAATTGCCCTGGCAGATTTTCCTTGTGTGAGTTGTTTTGTGGTGGGCTAGCTGCTTCTCTCTAGTGTGCATGCTTTTGTGATAGGTGTCCATGCATGTCTGTAAGTGGTGTCCATGCATTGGTGGTGCATGCTGGGCTTTGTATTGGGATGAGGGGGTTGTGATGGTGGAGTGTGTCGGAGGTGGTGGAGTGATGGGAGTGAGGGTGGGGTGGGGGTATGTGATGGCATACAGGTAGGGGGGTGATAATAGTATAGAGTTGACTTACCAGAGTCCAGTCCTCCTCCTACTCCTGCCAGGCCCTCAGGATGCATGATTGCCAAGTCTTGCTCCTCCCATGTTGTTAGTTGTGGGGGAGGAGGTGGGGGTCCACCCCCAGTCCTCAGTACTGCAAGCTGGTGTCTTGCTGCAATCGAATGCACCTTCCCCCGTCGGTCGTTCCAGCTCTTCCTGATGTCATCCCTTGTTCTGGGGTGCTGCCCCACGGTGTTGACCCTGTCCACGATTCTCCGCCATAACTCCATCTTCCTAGCAATGGATATCTGCTACACCTGTGATCCAAAAAACTGTGGCTCTACCCAGTTGATTTCCTCCACCATAATCCTTAGCTCCTCATCAGAGAATCTGGGGTGTTGTTGTGGTGTCATGGATGTAGTGTGAGTGGTGTGGGTGAGGGTTTGTAGGGTGATGTGTTGGGGTGTGTGATGTAAGGTGCGTGGGTGGTGTATAGGTGTGTGGCTCTGGATGTGTGTGTGCTCTTGCTGTCTCTCTCTGTTGGTAATTATTTGTAGTCGTAAAGGGTTGTGGGTAATGTGTGTGTGTGTTTTATAGTGGTGTGTCACTAACAAGCCTTGGCAGAGACAAAAGTGCATTTTACGTCAAAATGGCATTAGATGGACCCAGGAGGGAGGGGGTAGAGGGGGCTCTAAGCACTTTAGAGAGCCCTAAGGATGCCACCCAGCTCCCCTAGAGGTCCCAGGACACGGGGACAAAGGAGATGCAAAACGCCGTTGATGCAGCACAATAAAGGAAGATCCCATGCCGCCAGAGAACAACTCAGCAAGTTGAGCATCACAGGATGGAGTGCTGGGGGGCCAGGATGTGCACGAAGGAATTTTGCAAATAGTGCACAGAGGCCTCAGGAGGTGAAGAAGACGCAGTACACAGAGGTACCGTCGCTCTCTTGGAAGGCAAGGTCTTACCTCCTCCAAATTGCATCAGCAGGACCTCAGGACAGTCTATGTCGAAGATGCCCACCCTCTGTGTCCTAAGGAGCAGGCTTGCCACTTTGAGAGGAGTCCAAGGGCACAGGCCATCATCTTGGAAGGTGTATGCTGGAGCAGGGGAGTGACTCCGTCACCCCACGGAAGATTTATTTGGTCTTTCTGGTGCAGGATGAAGACAGGAAGTCCCCAGAGCGTGCACACCGTGGAAACTGTTGCAATTGCTGACTTGGAGGTGAGGTTGCAGAAGAAAAGTATACCTTGTGGATACTTTGTTGCAGTTACAGTGGTTCTTGGAGCAGACTGCGGTTGATCCGAGGTCAAGCAGAATTAGAAGAGAACCCACAGGGGAGACCCTAAATTGACCTGAAAGGGGGATTGGCTACCTTATCAGGTAAGGACCTATCAGGAGGAGCCTTTGACGTCACCTTCTGGCACTGACCACTCAGAGCCCTCCAGAGTGCCCCCCACACCTTGCAAAGCAAGATGGCTGAAGTCTGGGACACACTGGAGGAGCTCTGGACACCACCCCTAGGGTGGTGATGGACGGGGGAGAGGTCACTCCCCTTTACTTTGTCCAGTTTCGCGCTAGAGCAGGGGACAAAGGATCCCTGAACCATTGTAGACTGGCTTATGGAAGGAGGGCACCATATGTGCCCTTCAAAACATTTCCAGCGGCTGGGGGATGCTACCCCTCCCCAGCCTGTAACACCTATTTCTATAGGAAGAGGGTGTAACACCCTGCTCTCAGAGGAAATATGTTGTTCTGCCTTCCTGTGACTGGGCTGCCCAGACCCCAGGGGTGCAGAACCCTGTCTGTGAGGTGGCAGCAGCTGTAGGTACACTGCAAGCCTCAGAGAGCTGGTTTGGCAGTACTGAGCGGGCCATGGTGGAGCCACCAGGATGCATGGAATTGGCTCCCCAATACCAGATTTGGAATGGGGGGGGGGCAATTCTATTATCGTAGAAATGTTACATGCCCATATTCGGAGTTACCATTGTGAAGCTCCATTAAGGTATTGACCTATATGAAGTGCACGCACAAACTCACAAAGTGCAGGGAAATGGCCCTGAACTATGTTGGGGCACCTTTGCTAGTTCAAGGGTGCCCTCACCCTTAGTAACTTTGCAGCTAACCTTCAGCAAGTGAAGGTTAGACATATAGGTGACTTATAAGTTACTTAAGTGCAGTGGACATGGCTGTGTGTGTTATTTCACACAGGCTGCCATGGCAAGCCTGTGCAAGAGTTTGTCTGAGCTCCCTATGGGTGGCAAAATAAATGCTGCAGCCCATATGGATCTCCTGGAACCCCAATGCCCTGGGTACCTAGGTACCATATACTAGGGACTTATGAGGGGGAATCCAGTGTGTCAATTGAAATTGGTAAATGAAGTCACTAGCCTACAGTGACAAATTTAAAAGCAGAGAGAGCATAAGTACTGAGGTTCCGATTAGCAGAGCCTAAGTGACACAGTTAAGCACTACACAGAAACACATATTAGGCCATATAGTATGAGCACTGGGGTCCTGACCATCAAAAACATACTGACATACAAGTAAAAATGGGAGAACATGCCAAGGAAGATGGTATTTTCCTACTCCATCCTGTAACAGGTCCTACCTCTGTGCACACAGGTGACTCTGGCTATCCTAACTTTCCCTGGCTGTTGACACCAGTGAGGTACCCTGCCACTGAAGGGGAAAACTGTTTCAATGAGGCTCGCGGCAGGACGAGGCATGTAATTGAAAGGACATTTGGCTTCCTGAAGGCTAGATTCAGGGGCCTGCAAGTCTCTGGAGGTGCCCTCCTCTACACACACCAAAAAGTTATGCCAGATCATAATGGCCTGCTTCATGCTACACAATCTTGCCCTGAGACATCAGATATCATTACTAGCTGATAAGAAGGAGGCAGCTGGACATCTAGCAGGTGTTGCAGAAATGGAAAGTGATGAGGATGGTGGAGCTGAGTCAAGGGCTGAGTTCATCAGTCAGTACTTCCAGTAACATACAGGTATGTTGTCTGTGTGTTTGCATGTGTGGTATTTCAACACTGGATTGTCATCTATAGTGCTCCTGAGTTTGTACATCAGTGGTGGTGTAATGTGTCAATTTACCCATGTGTGTGTTGTGTGAGGTGACTGACTGCATGTAAGGTGCAGAGTTGTAATGTTTTCTCTCTTACATGTGTACTCTCTGCAGTTTGGATGCATCACAACACTCATGGACAGGGTAGCATTGTGCAATGTGTCCTGCATACTCCTCATGTCATTTCAGCTACTGACTGTGCACTGTTTATCTCTGAAATGTATACCTATTGCATGAGACATATATGCTCCTTATACTTTAGTTACTGTGCACATTGTCAACTTTAGCACACAAGAGGAGCCATGTACAGTGTTTGGTGATGCATTTCCTGCGACTGGTGCTGTAGAGGTGTTATCTGTCGTGCCCGTGTTCTTCAGCTATTGAGGGAAGGTTGCCTGAGGCCTGTGCCTCCTCTGACTGGGCCTCCATTCCACTAGCAGCCGAAGATGTAGAAGGCTCAGGTGTGATGTGGACATTGGAAGGGGCCTGCTGGTGGGTGGAGGCAGAACTCATGATGGTGGTGAGGTCCCTGACCACCCCTGCAATGGAGGCCATGGTAGCATTGTGGGCCTGCCACTGCTGCATGACATCCTGGTGGTATTCCTTTTGCAGCCTCTAGTTTTCCCCCATCATGGTTATGATCCGCCCCATCCTGTCCTGGAATAGTTAATATGCTTCCAGGACTTGAGAGATGGATTCCAGGTCAGATGCTTCCCTTGGGTGCCCAGTCCTCTGGCCCACACCCCCTGTCCCTATGTGCCGGTGCCCTGGAACGGTGTGCCCACTTCCAGTTTCACCAGGATCTTCATTGACTTGGGTGTGAGGGGTCAATTCAGGTCCCTGTACTGTGGGGCACACTATTGATTGACCAATCCTTGGGGCACAGGGTTGGGGACTAAGGGTTGGCAGGGTTGTTGTTGCCACAAGGGGGGAGTTGTTGTGGGAAGGGTGAGGCAGGGAGTGGTAGACTGACCAGGGGTCACAGATAGACCAGGTATTTGTCTCTGTCTAGACCTCCAGCTGCATTGTCCTCACTTGGGCCTTTATCCTGAGGAGGGCTGGCAGTCTCTGGTAACCTCTCTGTTGTTGCTGTGGCAGGGGTACCTGTTGATGGAGTGAGAGAGAGTTACATGTTGTATGTGTGTATGGTTGTCTGTTAGTCTGATGTATACAGTGGCTTGGCTTGATTCCCAGAAATGGCATTGTCAGGTGCAGCACTGCTAACAATGTTTGTGGATGGCGGATTGGGACATGTGTGCCACGTTCCTTGGGCTTGTTTGCATCAAGCCTGGTCGCTTTAGCTCAGTGGGTTGTTTGTGTTCCTGTGTGATGGTTCACATGACAGGTTTGCCCTGTTAGCTAATGGCCATTCTGGCTTGCTAGATATGTGTGAGGAAATGGCTGTACATTGCAGCATGGTGAAAAAATGGGAGGTGGTTATGTGTGTTGCAAAGTTGTTTGTCCTGCCTGTACCTGTTGTGCATGTAGTATACCTCTCTACTGTCATGGGCAGGATTGGTCCATTTCAGGGTAGTGTGTCTGGATTAGTGCCCATTTGGATTTGTGACAGTGCTGTGTCTGGGTTAGTTTCCCATTGTGTAATGCCATTGCATTGCTGTCATTGCCTTGTAGGGGACTTCAGTTGGGGCATCCAGTTGTTGTAACTAGTGTAATTGTCATGCATACAAGACGTGTGATGTGGCATCTACAATGCAGGTTTTGTGGTGATGGGCTAGTGCATTGTGGTAGTTGTAGTGATTGTTATTGGCAGTGCTATCCGTACATTTGGTAGGGAGTGTATAGGCATTGGGGATGGGTGCCGGGATGGCATGCGGGAGAGGTGCATTAGGTGAGTGTGTGGGAGTTGTAGTGTGAGAAGTTGTGATTTGGGTAGTGATTGAGTGGTGAGGAAGCATGCTGGACTCGCCAGAGTCCAGTTCTCCAGGTATTCCAGTCAGGCCCTCAGGATGCAGGATGTCCAAGATCCTCTCCTCCCATGATGTGAACTCTGACGGAGGAGGTGGGGACTCACCGCCAGTCTTCATTACCGCTAGCTGGTGCCTGGACGCCATGGAACACACCTACCCCCTAAGGGCGTTCCACTTCTTCCTGATGTCCTCTCTTGTGCATGGATGGGTGCCCAATGAGTTGACCTTGTCAATTATTCTCTGCCGTAGCTCCATTGTCCTGGCTATGGAGGTCTGCTGAACCTATGCTCCAAAGAGTTGTGGCGCAACCCTGAGGATTTCATCGAACATGATCTGCAAATCCTCATCGTTGAAGCGTGGGTGCTTTTGGTGTGACATGGTGATTGTGTTGGGGAGATGGTGTGTGTGGGAGTGCAATGTAAGGTGCTTGGTGGATATGGGCGTGTTTGGAAATAAGTGGTGGCATGTGGTTTGTGTTTAGGTGTGATGTGTGTATGGTGTTGGTGGTGCTGTGTGTAGTGGCTGTGAAGTATATGAGTGCCTATGGTATATATGTGCTTTAGGATCGAATTGTGGCTTCTCAGGGTCTGTGTAATTTGTTAGCTTTGCAAAGGATTGTGGGTTGTGTGGGGGTGTGTTATATAGTGCTGTGAGCAGGTGTGCGTGCTGTATGGATGTGTGTCCAGTGTGCGTATTCAAACTGTTCAATGTGATGTTTTCTGACATGGGTGTGTTCTGAGGGCGGGGGTTTGGTCCGCCAATGGTTTTCCTCCATGGAATGACCACTGTTTTGATTTGTGGGTCATAATCTGGTGGGTGGGAAGTTGTCGGTGTAGCGGTGCAGGTGCAACCACCTCTTTCCCACCCTCCTCTGTACTGGATGTTTCTGAAATGTGGCCGTTTTTGGTCAGAATAATTTGTAGACTCTTACTATGGCAGATGAGATACCGCCGCCGAGGCAGTCTTGCCAAAAGACCGCCAAACTCGTAATGAGGAGTTATATCTCTGTGAGAGTGTCTTTGGGTGTGGGAGTGAATGTGAGATAGTATTTCTGGATCTGAGGGTGGATGTTAGAGTGTGTCTGTGGATGTGACAGTGGATGTGTCAGTTTCTCTGCCCTTTTCTTAATAGCTATACCATAACTACAATAGCCTGCACACTGCATTTATAAGTGAGCACATGGGCTCTACAAGTGCATCTGTAACTCAGTGAGACTCAGAAGAATATCTATAATTTTTTTGACAGAAACCACCTGCCTTATCCTCTACCAACATAGCAGCTGAGTGCACAGTTTTGCATAGTAAAATTATACTTTGAGGACTGCCAAGCACCCTTTTTAATGGAAACTCTACCTCACAGTAAAAGTGCACATTGATATTCTGCATAAGAAGACCTGACCTTTGTTTTAAGTAGCACTTGTTTAGATAGGTGAGTAGGATCAGTCAGTATTTCTCTAAATATCTGAGAGAGTGTAGCAGTAAATATTTCAATGTTCCATCATCTATCTGAGTGAGGGTATGGGTCCCGTTATGGGTGTGCCAGCAGATGTTTAAGTAAATATGCTGCCCATATGGATATGTAACTGTGTGTGCAACTGGCTCCAATATCATTCAGAACAGAAATGGGGACTGCGTGTGTGCATGCATGTATGAACAGCTCTCTTATTGTATATCTGGATGTGTCAGTTGCTCTATCCTTTTTGGTATTATCTATATGAATTGTAGTATGTTGGAAAGTGAATTACTGGTAAGCGCAGGTACGTACCTATACCTAGTAATAGGCCATTATCCTCCACTTAGGTCCAATTAGGTCTCAGTAAATTAAACACAGCTCAACCCTTGGTAACTTGGCAACAAGCAACAAGGGTTAACTTAGGAGACAAGTGTGTAAATCATTTAAAAACCACAAAAGAGTAAATAAGAAAAACACAAAACAAAATAAAAATCCAACACCAATTAATAAAAATAGGGTATATTTTTCATTCTTAAAATGCAACCAAAATGGATAAAATTAGATAAGGGGAATCGGAGATATGAATATTTAAAGAATTACTGATTTGTAGTGCATAAAAAAGAAAAGCGCCAATCTGGTCATCTGGTTGCACCTCAACCGTTGTGAAGTCAAGGTTTAAGGCCGACCGCAAAGGAGCCCTGCTCGGCTACAGCAAGCTGCAGGCCTCGGTAAAAGTTTACCTTCGGACTCAGTCGTTTTCTTGAAGATTTTCTTCAGCGGAATGAAGTTGCCAGTCCGATCCGACCTACCTGGAGCCCTTCCTCGGATATGCATTGTGGGAGCCCTTTCGGACTTAGATGATTTTTCGAGATAAAAATCCTTCGACTGGGAATGATCTGATGTCCCTGAAGCCCCCTTCGGATACACTGCTCGGGAGGTCACCTCAACTTCCTACGTTCAGACTTAGGGCCTGATTTATACTTTTTTAGTGCTGCATTTGTGTTATTTTTCGATGCAAAACCGGCACAAACTTACAAAATATTATAGAATTTTGTAAGTTTGCATCAGAAAATGAAGCAAATGCGGCACCAAAAAAGTATAAATCAGGCCTTCAGTTTGTTTTTCCGAGATTTTTTTCAGCAGGATGAACCTGCAAGTAAGGCCGGGTCAAAAAAGTTCCAAAAAGTTCTCCAATCTTCTTCAAACTTCTGGTTCTTCTTCCAGAAGGTCTTTTTACGGTACTTTTGGAGTCTACAGCTCACCCGAAGGTTCCAGAAGCTCTGAGTTGCTACTTGAGGGTGCTGACTACAGCTCCCAGAATGCACTTGGCTCAAACTCCAAAACGGCCAATGGACAGTGGTCACCTGGTCAGTTACTTCAGGATCTGAGGCAGGGGACTCTGGTTAGCAATGTTTTACCTGTAGCAAACAGGGAGTCCCTCCATGAACCAGTTGACACCAGGCAACGTCCTTCTTGTGGTGAAGCCCAAGTGGGCAGTTGGTGCAGTCCTTCAGAGTGCAGTGTTCAGGTGCAGGTGAGGGGTCCAGCAGGTCAGTCCTTTTTCTCCTGATGTTCTTCCTTGTGATTTGGTAGGGATCTAAGATGTGGGTGCAGCTCAGCCATATTTATCCTTGCTCCGGGGTAAAAAACAGGGGAGTCCTGGTTCTCCAATCAAATGCAGAGTTCTTCTTTCTGTGATGACCACTTCCTGGGAAATGTGGCAAAAATCAATCCCAGGGGCCAACATTCTTTAAAGATCCATCCTGGCTCAAACTGATTTTTGGAGGTTACATCTAGTTGAGCCTGTAGGAAAGTAGCCTCTTTCTAGCTTGGTTACCCCACTTGTGGCCTGTTTGTCAGTGTGGTTGATTGTGACTACTGGGATCCTGCTAATCAGAATTCCAGTAGTTACACTGCCTCACTTAAATGAGGGCTATTGCATACTGGCAGCCCAGTATTTCACCCACAATTGGCATACTGGTGCCCCCTTATAAGTTCCTAGTATGGTACTTAGATACCCTGGGCACTGGGGTTCCAGGGGATCCCTATGGGCTGCAGCATTTCTTTTGCCACCCATAGGGAGCCCATACAAAGGCTTCTGCAGACTGCCAGTACAGCCTGCGTGAAAAGGCGCAAGCACCCTTTCACTGCTATTTACACTGCACCAGGTCACTTATAAGTCACCCCGATAGCAGGCCCTCCAGCCCTAAGGGCAGGGTGCAGAGTACCTGTGTGTGAGGGCACCCCCGCACTAGCAGAGGTGCTCCCATGATCTCTAGGACAATTTTAACTAATTTTGTGAGTGCAGGGACACCATGTTGCGCGTTTACTGGACATAGGTCACCACCTATGTCAAGCTACAAAAAAGTAACTCCGAACAAAGGCATGTTTGGTATCAAACATGTTGGAATCATACCCCAATGCTTTTGCAAGCATTGTATGATTCCATGCACTCTGGGAGCTCCTTAGAGGACCTCAGTATTGCTATTCCAGCCTTCTGAGGTTTTCCAGGCTGCCACCTCTCAGACAGGTTTCTGACCTCCTGTTACTTGAGCAGCTCAAGTCCAGGAAGGTAGAACAAAGGATTTCCTGTGGACACTTGGTGCCCTCCTTGCATAATCCAGTCAATGCCGGTTCAGGGACCCCCAGTCTCTGCTCTGGCATGAAACTGGACAAAGGAATGGGGAGTAACCACTCCACTGTCCATCACCACCCCAGGGGTGGTGCTCAGAGCTCCTTCAGAGGGTCCCTGGGATTTTCCATCTTAGATTCCAACTTGGCAGGGACCTCTGGGAGCATCTGAGTGGCCAGTGCCAGCAGGTGACATCAGAGCCCTCCCCTGATAGGTACTTACCTGTTTAGCTGACCAATCACCCTTTCAGGGCTATTTAGGGTCTCTCTCTTGGATGGTTCTTCAGATTCAGATTGCAAGACTCCAGCAGGAATCCTTTGCATCTTTTACTTCACCTTCTCACCAAATAAACTGCATCTGGATCCTCCAGGAGCTCTACAAACTGCAACAAAGAAGCAAAGATGACTTCTGCAACATTGCATCATCAGCTTCTGCCAGTAACTGCAACTGTTTCCCGGTTGTGCATCCTCAGAGGACAGCCTGTCTTAAGCTTGTACCAGAAGAATTAAGGAATTTCCCTTGGAATGAAGGAGTCACTCCCCTGCTTCAGCAGGCACCTCTCTGCTATGACGACCAGCTGCATGGGTCCCCTTTCCTGATGAATTTCATGGATCCTGCATCACAGGTGATAGACTGAAGTAGTCCTAACAGTCCTGACATCCCACAGTCCGCCTGTGCCTTCCCACGCAAGACAGTACCCCCATGCACTGCATATTTTGCAGTTGCCAAGGCTTGCTGGCATCCTTACACAAAGTTCTTCATGCACCGTGCAGCTCCTACCCCCAGCACTCTATGCACAGCTTCCTGCAAGGTTCTCCGGCGGTGTGGGATCCCTTGTTGTAGTGCTGCATGGGCCACCTTTTGCACCTTCTTTTTGCCCATGCTGTGGGTCTCCTGTGTGTGCTGCCTGGTCTTCTGTGGGTTGCTGAGAGCCACCTCTGATGACTCCCTCTCCTGGGTAGAGTCCACCAGGTCCCTCCTGCTCCCAGTAGTGACATTTTCCTCTAACCGCGAGGTTTTCATGTGCCAAGGCGATGCAAACCAGACTGCAATCATCCATCCCACATGGGACATGATCTTCACCAACCAGGAACCCACATCCGTCTTCTTGGGTACAGTATTGACTTGTTTTTAACCGGTGGTTCTTCTTTGCAGCTTCATCCAGGTTAGCAGGGGCTCCTGTTTTCCCTGGACTCTTCTGTGCTTCTGTGCTTCTTCCACACATGTTCAGGTCCAGGAATCCACTGTTGGTGTTTTGCTGTCTCTTCTGGTTCTTACAATATCTTCTCAGTTGTGTTCTTGTGTGTTCTAGGAGAGTTACTGTGATTTACTTATGCTTTTTTGGGCTCTGGAGTGGGTTATATTACTTAACTTTGATGTTTTCTAATACTCCCAGCACCCCTCTACACAATACACTTGCCTAGGTGGGAAACCGACATTCGCATTCCACTTTCTTAGTATTTGGTTTGTGTTCCCCCTAGGCCCATTTCTAACTATTGTGATTTTCACGAATTGCACTGTTTTCTAACAGTTTTTATTCCTATTTCTGCATACTAGTGTATATAATTTGTGTATTACTTACCTCCTAAGAGAGTATAGCCTCTATGGTACTTTTGGTATTTGAGTCACCAAAATAAAGCACCTTTATTTTTGTAACACTGAGGCCCTAATTACAACATTGGCGGTAAAAGGCGCTTACCGCCATGCAGAAGACCGCCAAAACACCGCTGCGGCCGCGGAATTCCGCCACAGCTATTATGACCCACATTTCGGAAACCGCCGAAATTCAGACACCCACACAATACCGCCACACCAAAGGTCAGTGATAAACTGGCGAAAACAAATCCTCCACCGTCACTCCAACAGAAATACGCCCATGCTATCACAACACACGAATCCACGCGGCGGTCTTTCAACCGCAGTATTCCATTGGCGGTACCCACCGCTGCGCTCAAAATACACACACATCTCCAAAACACTGCCACATTGGACAATTCAAAATACACACACCTGATACACATACAAATACCACTCCCACACACCAAACACAATATAAAACACACAACCACATCACCCACAAACCCCTATGACCATAATTCACGAACGAAGGCCAGATAGACAGAGAGCACAGCAACTGAGAACCTCACCACACAGAGGCACACAACACCATCACCCATACAACATTACACGCACAAAACACCACACACCACTACACATCACCCCACACATCAACACTTACACCACCCCACACATCACCGACACCACCCCATGTCACGCCAAAGACACCCCGGTTTTCCGAGGAGGAGCTCAGGGTCATGGTGGAGGAAATCCTACGGGTAGAGCCACAGCTATTTGGCTCACAGGTGCAGCACACATCCATAGCCAGGAAGATGGAGCTATGGCAAAGAATCGTGGAAAGGGTCAACGCTGTGGGACAGCATCCAAGAAATCGGGAGGACATCAGGAAGAGGTGGAACGACCTACGGGGGAAAGTGCGTTCTGTGGTCTCCAGGCACAACATCGCAGTACAGTGGACTGGCGGCGGACCCTCACCTCCTCCCCCACAACTAACAACATGGCAGGAGCAAGTCTTGACCATCATGCATCCATAGGGCCTTGGAGGAGTCGGTGGAGGAATGGACACTGGTAAGTCAAATCTTAACTATCATATCCCCCACCCTACCTGCATGCTATCACACCCCCCCACCCTCACCCCCTCCCCTATCACCCCAAATCCTCACTAATGTACTAATAACACAAACCACTCATCCCAACACCTAGCCCTGCATGACACAACAAAGCATGGACACCCCTCACTAAAGCATGCCCAATGCACATACTCATAACACCCCCTAACCATCATCACACAAGCCCCCACACAGGATTGCTAGCACTGGGGTACACGCTCACCCACCCATTGCACACCATGACACACACACATGCAATAATCATGCTCTTATACCCCTGCAGGACCACTACGGAACGTCACCACACCGGAGGGTCCAGACAACTCCACTCCACCCACAGAAGAGGCCCACAGTGACGACAGCAGCTCTGCCCTACTGGATCCTGATGACTAGACCGGACCATTGTGGGCCTCGGGAGAGTTGGTTCCCCTTGCACAGGCAGAGCCCAACACTGACCTTCCACCCTCTGGTAACACCAGCACAGCACCCACCCAGCTGGTCCATACCTCCGTACCCAGGACACGTCAATCAGCGGTGTGTCCACCACTACAGGGAACCCAGGATAACCCACCACCTCAACAACAACGGGGACCTGGGGGCAGTGGTGGTGGGCACACAGTCCAGGGGACGGAGGCACAGGAACACAGGGGAATTGGGAGGGCTGCTGTGCGACAGGGGCGGACAGACCAAGGGAACCCACTCTCCACAAGGCCCTCTCCTCCATCATGGGAGCATACCACCAGTCCTGGCCAAGTTTCAGGAGACCCAGCGCCTGCAGGAGGAGCAGTATTTGGGGTTCAGGGAGGAGCTCAGAACCATCAGCTCCGCCCTGGGCACCATCGTAGGGGTGCTGAAGGACATACAAAAAACCATGATGGACACCGTGGCACTCCAAGGGGCCCCTGACACTAGCATGGACTATGAACTGCCCATCACCTCCGCCAGCGCTAGTGGACAGGACGCCCCGCCACAGGACCACCACACCAGCACCCCACCCCCTGCAGACGGACAACCACCACGCAAGCGGGCCCTGTGAGATCCAGGAATAGTACAGAGCACGATGTCAAGACCCCCGCCAGGAAATGAGACCACCCTGAATATCCTCCCACTGTCCCACTTTGTTACCCTGTCCATACTTTAACTGCCCCAGCTCCACTTCCTATGCCCATATGGGCAGTGCACCTGTGTGACTGATGGACTGTACTCTGCCATAGATATTCCTCCACCGTCCCTCATCACCATATTACTACTCCCCTCCATTTTTGAGCACTGAAATAAACACCCTTGAACCACAAAACAATCTGGAGTCAGTCTGTGATTTGGTACATATGTATAATCAATGAAAGTGTCAACATGCGTTTCAAATTGTAAAGCCAACATACCTATGTCACACATCACAAGTCCTTGAAGGTTGCAAGTAGATGACACACGTTGGTAACCACACCTGTGAAACCGTAATGGACAGGTACAACTCAGTGACCAAATAATGCTATGAACTGACAGACAGGATAGAGTTAGCAGTGTGAAAGTGAATGTCATGATAAAAAGAAAACTGTTCTCACCTGTGTGTCACTGGAAATATTGCTGTATGACTGACTTACTGTTGTCTTTGTCTTCTTCCTCAGCGTCATCCTCATCACTGTCCACAGGCTCCACAGCTGCCACAACACCGCCATCTGGACCATCCTCCTGCAGAAAAGGCACCTGGCGTCGCAAAGCAAGATTGTGAAGCATCGAGCAGGCGATGATGGTCTGGCACACCTTCTTCGGTGAGTACAATAGGGAACCACCTGTCATATGCAGGCACCTGAACATGGTCTTCAGGAGGCCGAAGGTGCGTTCGATCACCATCGTAGTCCGCCCATGGGCCTCACTGTAGCGTTCCTCTGCCCTGGTCCTGGGATTCCTCACTGGGGTCAGTAGCCAGGACAGGTTCGGGTAACCAGAGTCCCCCAATAGCCACACACAGTGCCTCTGGAGTTGACCCTTCATATAAGGGATGCTGCTATTGCACAGGATGTAGGTGTCATGCACAGAGCCAGGGAACATAGCATTTACCTGGGAGATGTACTGTTCTGCCAAACATACCATCTGTACATTCATGGAATGATAACTCTTCCGGTTCCTGTACACCTGTTCACTCCTGTGGGGGGGACCAGAGCTACATGGGTGCCATCAATAGCACCAAATACGTCCCAGGGCATAGAAGTCATCTTTAACTGTAGCCAAATCCTCCACCTGAGGGAAAACGATGTAGCTCCTCACGTGTTTCAGCAGGGCAGACAACACTCTGGACAACACGTTGGAAAACATAGGCTGGGACATCCCTGATGCCATGGCCACTGTTGTCTGAAATGATCCACTTGCAAGAAAATGGAGCACTGACAGCACCTGCACTTAAGGTGGGATTCCTGTGGGATGGCGGATTGCTGACATCAGGTCTGGCTCGAACTGGGTACAAAGTTCCTGGATAGTGGCACGGTCAAACCTGTAGGTGATGAGTAAATGTCGCTCCTCCATTGTCAACAGGTCCACCAGCGGTCGGTACACCAGAGGATTCCGCTATCTTCTCAAATGTCCAAGCTGATGGTGCCTAGGAAGGACAACAGCGACCACAGAGTCAACAAAATCCTAGGTATGTACCCACAGATACACAGAACACGACAGCAAAGACAATTATCATCCTGTATGGGTGTCGAGTGTAAGCCTAGGTATGTGTGACGCAGTTGCAAATGAAGCCATGTGGGCCCCTGAAATGGCGGCTGCCTGACCTCTAAACTGGGACAATGGGATGTGAGGTAACTGCGCTGGCGTTGTACACCATCGCGGTAGACGGTCGAAGACCGCAGCGCAATTCAGCATTGGTTAACATTGGACCTTATGGGTCCCAGGAGCCAATGACGAAGTGCGCCGGCGGTGATGATACTCACCGCCGCGGACGTGACTGCCGCGGACGTGACCGCCATTTTCTCTCTGTTCAATCACTTGATACCTGATCTTCGACAGGAGAGGATCTACACTGCAAGTGCTGCTGTGACCTCGGTCTGGAAGAGACAATGGCTGCTGCATCTGGGGAAAGGGCCCTTGCCTTCCCTGCTCAGGAGTTGGAGAAGCTCATGGACGGGGTCCTCCCCCAGTATACGCTACTCTACGGTCCTCCAGACCAACAGGTAAGTACACAGGGAGCACGTTGTATGGGCTATGCCTGGGTGGAGAGTGCTGGTTGTAAGAGGGAAGGGGGTAGAGTGCAGTGAACATGAGGGACTGTGAATGCATGTGCCACATGGCAAGGGCAGGGATGTGGGCCACTCACTTCGACGGTGTTCTTGCTAATGACTTCTCTTCTTCCCCTGTGCATGTCATGTAGGTCAGCGCCCACCAGAAGAAGGACATTTGGCGTGCCATCGCCAAGGACGTCCGGACCCTGGGGGTCCACCAGAGACGGGGCACCCACTGCCGGAAAAGATGGGAGGACATTCGCCACTGGAGCAAGAAGACGGCGGAGGCTCAGCTGGGAATGGCCTCCCAACGTGAGAGGGGTGCCCGTCGCCCCATGACCCCCCCTGATGTTCCGGATCCTGGCGGTGGCCTACCCTGAGTTGGATGGGCGCTTGAGGGCATCACAGCAGACACAAGGGGGTGAGTACACCCTGATTCTGGGGACTTTGCGCGCAGTTGAGGGGTCTGGGTGTGGGAGGAGGACTGTGGGTTTCCCTAGGCCAGAGCGACTTCCATAGGCTAGGCCCCTCCGTAATGCAGGCCATGTGGAACTCCACCCCACTGCAGTAGAGTGACAAGTACATGTATACATGCCCCTGTGGCATCCATGTGTGCAGATGTCCACAAAGCACCGCTGCACAGGGCAGAGAACCACTGAACAGATCAGAGACCGCCATGGCAAAGCACCGCTGAACAAGGGAACACCGACATATCAAGCATCGTTATCACATGTACAGCTGGGACTGTGACGGAAAAGGAACCGTCACAGGGAGCCTAATGCAGTGTAGGCACCATTCCCCCTCCAGAAGAAGTGGAGACTGTTATCCACTTGAGAGACTGTGGCTTTGCACTCCCCAGGATTGAACAGTGGGCAAACCACCCACTGTAGAGACTTGAGAGACTGTGGCTTTGCACTCCCCAGGATTGAACAGTGGGCAACCCACCCACTGTAGAGACTTGAGAGATTTTGGCTTTGCACTCCCCAGGACTGAACAGTGGGCAACCCACCCACTGAGAGACTGTGGCTTTGCACTCCCCAGGATTGAACAGTAGGCAAACCACCCACTGTAGAGACTTGAGAGACTGTGACTTTGCACTCCCCAGTATTGAACAGTGGGCAAACCACCCACTGCAGAGACTTGAGGGACTGTGGCTTTGCACTACCCGGGATTGAACAGTGGGCAAACCACCCACTGTAGAGACTTGAGAGACTGTGGCTTTGCACTCCCCAGGATTGAACAGTGGGCAACCCACCCACTGTAGAGACTTGAGAGACTGTGGCTTTGCACTCCCCAGGATACGTCAATGGGCATGGAGCCCCGTCGTGGATCTGGCGTGGTGCTGTAATCTGGCTGAGGTGTCCCCCCCTTCCCTTCCCCCTGAGGTGCCTGTTGTATTTCGATCTGATGCCCCAGCAGTGTTCTCTCCGTTTGTGGACAGGTATCTATTGTGGGCCTCGCCCATGCATTTTTGGACCGGTGGTGCACGGACATTGATATGTGCATACCTGCACTGCTTCTCGTAATGTATATACTTTTGAATGTGTATATATATCTGTATATATTTGGTACCTGTATTTTGATAAATTACAATTTTGGAACTGATTTCATTTGGTCTTTGCATTTTTCCGGGGGGGTTGTGGGTTGTTACTGTGATGTTTTCACATGCATTGGTGTGTGTGTTGTAATGTGTGAGGATGAGGGTGGGGGTGGGGGTGTTGCGTGTGTCCCCCCCTGACTTTTGCCTCCCCCCTCCCCTATGTCGTAGGTGCAGTACTCATCGTTGTCGTTGTCGCTGCCGTTGATGGTGTTCGTGAAGGAGCAGGAAGACAAGGACAGGTAGGATTTGTAATTCCGGCTCCATGATGCCCTCCTTCCTCGTGGAGTTTGTTCAGGTGAGCGTTTTCCCATTGAAAAAGCTGTTTCCGCCGTGTTTTTATCCACGGTGAATCCGCCCCGGAAAAGGTGGCGGATTGGCCTGTTGTAATACTGTGGGCGGTACATTGTCTCCCGCCTGTCTGTTGGCGGTGACCGCCACGCTGCTTGTCTGTACCGCCGTGGCGGTCGGAGTGTTAAAGTGGCTGTCTATGTTGGCAGTTTCTGCCACGGTCATAAATCCCTTTTTTTGTCCGCCGGCCTGTTTGCGGTATTACCGCACCGTTAACACCGACCGCCAGGGTTGTAATAAGGGCCTGAGTGTTGACTACAGTGGTATTGCATGAGCTTTGCATGTCTCCTAGATAAGCCTTGGCTGCTCATCCACAGGTACCTCTAGAGAGCCTGGCTTCTTGACACTGTCTACACTACACTAATAAGTGTTACCTGGACCTGTAAAAGGTGTAAGTACCATAGGTACCCACCACACCAGGCCAGCCTCTTACATACACTCACTCGTAGCACATACAAATTAGAACGAAACCCAATGCGGCCATGCATCAACACGTACACACACGCGCACACACACACATACACACACCCAACCTATTCACAGGATCATACAGCCTGCAAGCATTGCAGAGAAAGGTGCCCACTGAGTGTAGGATTAGGAAAATAACGAATTACTAAACTTGTTAAAGGATGTGGCAACTAGACATGTCTGCATGCAATCTAATGCACAGGTGAGACAGGAGAGCACAGCCCATTCCACAATGTTTGTGCACAGGAAATCAACTGTCACTAGCAAGGGTTGTGTATTAGAGCTCTGCTTAGGAGACAGAATAGTAACACCAGACTGTGCTCATGCAGGAATATGCAAAAGAGAAAATGTAGAGTAGACACAAGGTGATACTTTCCCACAGAGAGTGGAAGTTGGAGGACATAGCACATGCACAGTGATAAAGATGCACAGACAAGTTAAGAATCACAAGAGACAATGCTAGGAGCACGCACTCAGAGAGGAAGTGCAAAGCAGATGTGCCTGGATAGTAAACATGGGTTGGAGTAGAAAATTCAAGACATAGAGATGGGCATAAGAGAGCTGGGCGCACTGGGTCAATGTGTGCCTATGGGAATTTCCCTGCTCTTCCTGAGAATAGAGTCTCAGCAGAAATCAGAGAGCAGCCTACACAGTCGGAAAGTTACCTTAAACTAGTGGGCATGCAGCGCATAGATGCCATTGGTGTGCTCTCCTAGTGCTTTAATGCATGCAATCTGGATTCTCAAATATGCAAACAGTTGCACAGAGGCAAGACATAAGATACCATCATCAGACCTACATGCACACACTCCCAATTGCCATGGATATCCCCACAAAGTATGAGAGACTGAAAAGAATACACAGAGACAGCAGACGCACAATCTAGCCTGCCCGCTCACATCACAATACTGTGCAAACAAATGGGTGGCATCCCAGATCCTGGTGTACCTACACTCTTCAACATACCTTAAAGAACTGAAGGGAAAAGAGATCTAGCTCAACCCATAGTCCCCCTGAAGGGCAAAGACACCACGGGCCAGATGTAGCAAAGGATTGCGAGTCGCAAACGGCTCGCATCGCTATTTACGACCCTGCAAAATCCAAAATGGGATGTAAAAATCCCATTTCTGATCACCAAATAGCGATGCGACCCATTACCAACTCGCAAAATTTTGCAAACCGCAATCAGGAAGTCGCAAATTGCGAGTCACAAACCGTATGCAAAAGCCAGTCGGAAATTGCGACTAGTCACAAAAAGCCCGTTTTGCACACCCATATTACTACTGATTCAGAGCAGGTGGTAACCAGAAGCAAAGTAGAAAAGGAGACCCAGAAGGCATCTGGGCTACTCAAAATGGCTGCACTATACGTGATTGCATGGAGGAGTAGAGTCCAGGCTGCCCAACAGAGGAGGAGGAGGCAGAGACAGGAGAGGATATACCGAACCAGGCAGACACTATTTCAATAACCTGAGGGGGAGATTTATGACAAATACAGACTGAGCAGTGCTGTTATCTTAGTGATTATTGAACTGCTGAAACCTCAGCTTGACTGACAGACAATGCGCGGCACCACCATCCCCACACATTGGCAAGTGCTATGCTCACTGCACCTCTTGGCCTCGGGTAGCTATCAGGGGGTACTTGCAGTGGCAGGTGGGATATCCCAAAGTGCACTCTCACGGTTCTTCAGATGTTTCCTAGATGCCATACTCACACACACATGTCCAGATATATATAACAACCCAGAAATGAGGCAGAAATGAACAGCACCAAGTTGGACTTCTACAGAATTGCCAACTTCCCCCATGTAATAGGGTGTGTGGACGGGACACATATATAAATTTGCCCACCAGCATATCTGGAATATGTGTTCCGCAATAGGAAATGTACCCACTCACTAAACATCCAGGTGGTATGTGACACCCATAATGTCATTACTGACATTGTAGCTAAATATCCAGGGAGTACACATGGCTCATACATATTCAGGCACAGTGGGATACACCAAGGCCTAGAACGTGGGGAGTTTGGAGAAGGATATTTACTAGGTATTGGTGACTACACTCTGAAGCCTTACATACAGGTCACTGTGTAACCCTGTGATGCCCTGCTAAATTTGCCTCTTTTGTCAAACAGGTGACAGTGCATATGCCCTGAGACCATGGATACTCATACCATACCTAAAACCTGGCAATCAGAACGAGAGGCGATACAACATTGCACATCGGCGGACCAGAACTGTAGTCGAGAGTACGTTTGGCTTGTTAAAGTCAAGATTTCGATGCATCCACAAAAGTGGAGGAGCACTCCAGTATGCCTCAGAAACAGCATGCAAGATGGTTGCCACCTTTGCCATCCTACACAACATTGCCACCAGACGTGTGCTACATCTCACCCCTGAAGACACAGACACAGAGGATGAGGAGCAAGAGCTACCACACCGACAACCTGGGGATAGAAGCATCGCAAATGAGGGCAGACAGAGACGGAGCCATTGTCCCTGTGTCCAGCCTCCCCCCCTCCAATTTCCTCCACCCAGACCCAATCCCCTCTACCTCAGCCTATCCCAAGCACACCATCAGACCAGCATGCACACACCTCAAGACACAAAATTGGCTTAGGCAAGCAGAAGCACCACACATCCCACAGGCACTCACACAAGCATCATACCAATGCAGACATACCAACATCCACTGCCTCCACTGTGTCCCCCTCCTCCACGTCTCCCTCCTCCCTCCCAGTCTCATCACCACTCACACCTGCATGCACTACATATTCAGCCACTGCCTCCATCACCAGGACGCCCATCACCACACACGGCAGACACACTACTGACTGTTGAGCCCTCCTCATTGTCCTGCGGGGTATCCCCTGTGCCCCTTGCAGCCTGTCTGGTCTCCAGCAGATCCACCACATGGCTGATGCGGCCAAGTCCCCATGCCACATCTCCTGCAAAATGCCCCAGTTCTATTTGTAGGCTGACAGTGCGCCTTGACAGGCAGGTTGTGTTCATTGCCAGGTGCCCTATGGATGCAGCAAGTCTGTCTAAACGGGCTGCAGTGTTGCGCTCCATGCGCCGTGCCTGTGCCCTGTCAGCCACCAGTTCCCTGACCAAATTGTCAATGGAGGTCGTCAGGTTCCCCAGATGTGTGTTCATTGTTGTGAACTGATTGTCCACATTTGCCAGCCCATGTGTGACAGTGGTCTGCAGTCTTGTGAGGTTCTGGTTCATTAACCTCATCTGTCTGTTTTGCAGGCGCTGACCCTGCAATAAGGATGCCTCAAGTCCTGCAAACTCGGCATCTGGAACATCCTCACTGTGCACAGACTGCAATCTGTGGCGGCGTCTACGCAGTGCGCCTGATGATGGCTGTGTGTGCCTTTCCGTAGGCATTGGCCCTGGTGTTTCTACGGCTGCCTCCATACCCAGCACAGAATCGTCCATGGACTCCGGTGCCACTTCCATGGGAGGTGTTGTCCTGCACTCCCCTGCAGTGTCTGTGGCTGCCTCCTCCTGTGGGTCTGTGCCATGTTCCTCTCCCTGCATGTTGGCGCTGATGGGGGGCCTTGTGGGAGACCTGTGGGACATAGGGGATACACTGTCAGTCTCGCACATATGTTGTTTGCCTCAAAATAAACATTTGCCTATATTTGGACTACTGTACTACATTGCCCATAATGCACTATTCTAGATGTTGCTAGACTGGAATGGAGCTAGTCTGGAGGTGCCTGCTGATCTGTACTGGGATTGTGTGTATAGTGCATTTGTGGGTGTGAAAGTATATATTTTGGTATTTACTTTTTGATGTTCCAGGTGCCGAACTGTCCACAACTCCAATGCCCAGTACTGCCTCCGGCTCCAGGGTTGTCTCCACCATAATTTCTATTGCTGTAAGGGGTGGAACAGTGGATGGGCCTCCTCCAGTGCCCTGCATCTCCCTAATGCTCTCCGCAACCCTCTCCTTAGTCCTGGAGTAAAGGTCATTCCACCTTTTCCGTATTTCATCCAGGGTGCGGTGGCTTACCCCAATGGAATTGATCTTGTTCTGGATGTCTTGCCATATCTTCTTTTTTTGGGTGTCAGGGACACTCATTGCTGCCTTGCCAAATAATTGTTCATGGTGCAGGCAGCACTCAGTTAGCACCTCCAACTCCTTGTCAGAAAAATTTATTTTTCGTTTTCTGCCTCCACTGGGTGTCTCCTTCTCCTGTGTAGCCATTGTTGCTGCAGCTCCTCTCACCTGGGTGTGGCTTTGCAGTTTGGGATAGGTGGGCTCCTCCCTGTTCCATTTGGTTACTTCCTGGTTCTGATGTCATCACTGAGAACCAGGAAGTGGGTATTTCAACTGTTTTGTTCCACCTGCAGGGAATTCGCAATTTGCGACGCCGTACTACACACTTCGCACAATGTGCGACCTTGCTTTTAGCGAGGTCGCAAATTGCAACCTCACAAAAAATGAGGTCGCAAAATGCGGTGCAACGCCTCTGTGACTCGCTATTTGGAATACTGATTCTTTCTGGAATTTAGTTTTGCGAGTCAGAAATAGCGATTCGCATGGAGTCGCTATTTCCGAGTCGCTATTTTTTTCATACCTACATCTAGCACCAAAATTCTTAGGAGTGTACAGACCCACTCAGATACTCTCTCACACACTCACACAACCACTCACACATCCATACACCCGCTCACACACCCTTTCACAGTCCCATGCAATCACTGATACATCCCTTCACACACCCAGAGCACCACTTACACATCCACTCACAGACCCACACAACCACTTAGACACCCACTAACACACCTATCCAGAACACAACACTAAAATACCCTCTCACATACCCCTGCAGTCACTCATACACCATTCCGGGACCCAGACAGTGACTTTCATACCCACTCATACACCTACTAATATACCCACTCATATATCACTCATATAACCACCCATCACTAACACACACAGCACCACACAACCATTCACACACCCACCCACTCACACATCGATACACCCAGTCCACTCACACACCCATGAAGGCACTCACACAATCACTCACCGACCCATACAGTCACTCAAAATGCTATATAGTTAGTAAATATATATTTTTTTAACTTAGAAATTCACTGAAGAAAACAAAGGTCACACCTCACATAATACATTACTCATGACATGGTCAAGGACATCACTGACGACATTTCAAATGAAATCACTGAAGACATCACTGATGATATCACCCAGTGAGTGTAAGTGTTTCATGAAAGTTTCCGAAACTAAAAGATATACACCAATCTACTGCATTATGTAAATTACTGTACTTTCTGTACTACTCAGTCTCACTATTTTTAACATATGTCAATCAATTGATCTATAATCACATTTTTAAAGCGTGTGTACAGTTTATAAGTTAACTTGCCCCTCCACTGACACATGTCCCCTGCTGATGATGTGTATGGTAGTGCTTTGCAACAGTTTAAGCTGTTCATTGAGACTTCACTGCGGAGTGATAGCTGAATTTACTTCTGCTTTATGACATTCTGACCAGTTTCCTTAAAGCTATGTCTGTGTGATGAATGACTGTAGTAGCTGATTGCAATAAATAAGCCTGTTCACTCAAACCTTTCTCTAGGGTGATTGCTCAGTGTAGTAGGCATTTACAACAGACTCAACTCTCTGCTTTCACTTTTCTCCAGGATAAAGAAGAATTTTACTATTGGTTTGCAACACAGTGGCCTGTCTGCTAAGATCTCTCTACTGGTTGTATGTTGTAGTGGTTTGTGTAGATCTGACAATTGCACTAACATTTCTTTCTAGGTTCATGAATGGTCGTGTTGTGGTTTGTAATAGAGAAGACTATACAGTTAAACATTTCACTCTGGCCATTTGTGTTTACAGTAGCTGTTCAGAAGACACAGGACCATCTATAATGTCCTTATAACCTTTGGTTTAAAGCAAGTAATTGACAGGACAATCATTTACTGCTGCTGCTGAATGTGTATTTTGCATTTTGCATTTGCACAGGGACAATGGCTGCCATCAGTGCTGAGGCCAGAGCCTGAAATGCTCTCTGTTGGGCTGTCTGGCCAGAATGAATGCCCTCCTGTAGGAGGCTGGACTGGCTTGTAGTGAGTACCAAGGGGTACTTGCACCTTGCACCAGGCCCAGTTATCCCTTATTAGTGTATAGGGTGTCTAGCAGCTTAGGCTGATAGATAATGGTAGCTTAGCAGAGCAGCTTAGGCTGAACTAGGAGACGTGTGAAGCTACTACAGTACCACTTAGTGTCATATGCACAATATCATAAGAAAACACAATACACAGTTATACTAAAAATAAAGGTACTTTATTTTTTATGACAATATGCCAAAGTATGTTAGAGTGTACCCTCAGTGAGAGGATAGGAAATATACACAAGATGTATATACACAATAGCAAAAATATGCAGTATAGTCTTAGAAAACAGTGCAAACAATGTATAGTTACAATAGGGTGCAATGGGGAAACATAGGGATAGGGGCAACACAAACCATATACTCCAAAAGTGGAATGCGAACCATGAATGGACCCCAAACCTATGTGACCTTGTAGAGGGTCATTGGGACTATTAGAAAATAGTGAGAGTTAGAAAAATAACCCTCCCCAAGACCCTGAAAAGTGAGTGCAAAGTGCACTAAAGTTCCCCTAAGGACAAAATAGTCGTGTTAGAGGAATAATGCAGGAAAGACACAAACCAGCAATGCAACAACTGTGGATTTCCAATCTAGGGTACCTGTGGAACAAGGGGACCAAGTCCAAAAGTCACAAGCAAGTCGGAGATGGGCAGATGCCCAGGAAATGCCAGCTGTGGGTGCAAAGAAGCTTCAACTGGACAGAAGAAGCTGAGGTTTCTGCAGGAACAAAAAGGGCTAGAGACTTCCCCTTTGGTGGACGGATTCCTCTTGCCTTGGAGAGTCGTGCAGAAGTGTTTTCCCGCCGGAAGGATGCCAACAAGCCTTGCTACATGCAAATCGTGTGTTTGGCGTTTTTGGACGCTGCTGGGGCCCAGGAGGGATCAGGAGGTCGCAAATTGGACCTGAAGAGAGAGGGGACGTCGAGCAAGACAAAGAGCCCTCACTGAAGCAGGTAGCACCCGGACAAGTGCCAGAAACAGGCACTACAAGGATGCGTGAAACGGTGCTCGCCGAAGTTGCACAAAGGAGTCCCACGTCGTCGGAGACCAACTTAGAAAGTCGTGCATTGCAGGTTAGAGTGCCGTGGACCCAGGCTTGGCTGTGCACAAAGGATTTCCGCCGGAAGTGCACAGGGGCCGGAGTAGCTGCAAAGTTGCAGTTCCCAGAAATGCAGCCCAGCGAGGTGAGGCAAGGACTTACCTCCACCAAACTTGGGCTGAAGAGTCACTGGACTGTGGGGGTCACTTGGACAGCATCGCTGGATTCGAGGGACCTCGCTCGTCGTGCTGAGAGGAGACCCAAGGGACCGGTAATGCAGCTTTTTGGTGCCTGCGGTTGCAGGGGGAAGATTCCGTCGACCCACGGGAGATTTCTTCGGAGCTTCTGGTGCAGAGAGGAGGCAGGCTACCCCCACAGCATGCACAAGCAGGAAAACAGTCGAGAAGGCGGCAGGATCAGCGTTACAGAGTTGCAGTAGTCGTCTTTGCTACTATGTTGCAGGTTTGCAGGCTTCCAGCGCGGTCAGCGGTCGTTTCCTTATCAGAAGGTGAAGAGAGAGATGCAGAGGAACTCGGCTGAGCTCATGCATTTGTTATCTAAAGTTTCCCCAGAGACAGAGACCCTAAATAGCCAGAAAAGAGGGTTTGGCTACCTAGGAGAGAGGAAAGGCTACTAACACCTGAAGGAGCCTATCAGCAGGAGTCTCTGACGTCACCTGGTGGCACTGGCCACTCAGAGCAGTCCAGTGTGCCAGCAGCACCTCTGTTTCCAAGATGGCAGAGGTCTGGAGCACACTGGAGGAGCTCTGGACACCTCCCAGGGGAGGTGCAGGTCAGGGGAGTGGTCACTCCCCTTTCCTTTGTCCAGTTTCGCGCCAGAGCAGGGGCAAAGGGGTCCCTGAACCGGTGTAGACTGGCTTATGCAGAATTGGGCACATCTGTGCCCAACAAAGCATTTCCAGAGGCTGGGGGAGGCTACTCCTCCCCTGCCTTCACACCATTTTCCAAAGGGAGAGGGTGTCACACCCTCTCTCAGAGGAAGTTCTTTGTTCTGCCATCCTGGGCCAGGCCTGGCTGGACCCCAGGAGGGCAGCTGCCTGTCTGAGGGGTTGGCAGCAGCAGCAGCTGCAGTGAAACCCCAGGAAGGGCAGTTTGGCAGTACCAGGGTCTGTGCTACAGACCACTGGGATCATGGGATTGTGCCAACTATGCCAGGATGGTATAGAGGTGGCAATTCCATGATCATAGACATGTTACATGGCCATATTCGGAGTTACCATGGTGAAGCTACATATAGGTAGTGACCTATATGTAGTGCACGCGTGTAATGGTGTCCCCGCACTCACAAAGTTCAGGGAATTGGCTCTGAACAATGTGGGGGCACCTTGGCTAGTGCCAGGGTGCCCTCACACAAAGTAACTTTGCACCTAACCTTCACCAGGTAAAGGTTAGACATATAGGTGACTTATAAGTTACTTAAGTGCAGTGTAAAATGGCTGTGAAATAACGTGGACGTTATTTCACTCAGGCTGCAGTGGCAGGCCTGTGTAAGAATTGTCAGAGCTCCCTATGGGTGGCAAAAGAAATGCTGCAGCCCATAGGGATCTCCTGGAACCCCAATACCCTGGGTACCTCAGTACCATATACTAGGGAATTATAAGGGTGTTCCAGTAAGCCAATGTAAATTGGTAAAAATGGTCACTAGCCTGTTAGTGACAATTAGAAAAGAAATGAGAGAGCATAACCACTGAGGTTCTGATTAGCAGAGCCTCAGTGAGACAGTTAGTCACTACACAGGTAACACATTCAGGCACACTTATGAGCACTGGGGCCCTGGGTTACCAGGGTCCCAGTGACACATACAACTAAAACAACATATATACAGTGAAAAATGGGGGTAACATGCCAGGCAAGATGGTACTTTCCTACACAACCCCCCCCCCAAATGAAGGACAATAAGACTAGCCATGACCTGATGAGTCTTCATTGTCTAAGTGGAAATATCTGGAGAGTCCATCTGCATTGGAGTGGCTACTCCCAGGTCTATGTTCCACTGTATAGTCCATTCCCTGTAGGGATATGGACCACCTCAACAATTTAGGATTTTCACCTTTCATTTGTTTTAGCCAAAGTAGAGGTTTGTGGTCTGTCTGAACAATGAAGTGAGTGCCAAACAGGTATGGCCTCAACTTCTTCAGAGCCCAGACCACAGCAAAGGCCTCCCTCTCAATGGCAGACCAACGCTTTTCTCTAGGGGTCAACCTCCTACTAATAAAAGCAACAGGTTGATCCTGGCCCTCAGAATTAAGTTGTGATAGGACTGCCCCTACTCCTAATTCAGATGCATCAGTTTGGACATAGAATTGTTTAGAGTAACAAGGGCTTTTCAGGACAGGTGCAGAGCACATGGCCTGCTTCAGCTCCTCAAAAGCTTTCTGACAGTTTGCTGTCCATAATACCTTTTTAGGCATTTTCTTGGATGTGAGGTCATTAAGAGGGGCTGCAAAGGAGCCATAGTTCTTAATGAACCTCCTGTAATACCCAGTGAGGCCTAGGAAGGCTCTCACCTGAGTCTGAGTGGTAGGGGGAACCCAATCAATAATAGTTTGGATTTTCCCCTGAAGTGGTGCAATCTGTTCCCCACCAACAAGGTGTCCCAGATAAACCACCTTACCCTGCCCTATCTGGCACTTTGAAGCCTTGATAGTGAGGCCTGCCTTTTGCAGGGCCTCCAAAACTTTCCATAGGTGGACCAGGTGATCATCCCAGCTGGAGCTAAAGACAGCTATATCGTCCAAATATGCTGCACTGAAAGCTTCCAGCCCTTGCAGGACTGTGTTCACCAACCTCTGAAAAGTGGCAGGTGCATTTTTCAAACCAAAAGGCATTACAGTAAACTGGTAATGTCCTCCAATGGTAGAAAATGCAGTCTTAGGTTTAGCATCTTCTGACAATTTGATCTGCCAATACCCTGCAGTCAAATCAAAAGTGCTTAGATACTTGGCAGATGCCAGTGTATCTATGAGCTCATCTGCCCTGGGTATAGGGTGAACATCAGTTTTGGTTACCAAGTTGAGACCTCTATAGTCTACACAAAACCGCATTTCTTTCTTTCCATCTTTAGAATTGGGTTTTGGTACCAGTACCACAGGAGAAGCCCATGGACTGTCAGAGTGCTCAACCACTCCTAGTTCCAACATTTTCTGAACTTCTTGCTTTATGCAGTCCCTGACATGGTCAGGCTGCCTATAGATCTTACTTTTGACAGGTAAACTGTCTCCAGTATCTATAGTGTGCTCACACCAAGAAGTGGTGCCTGGCACAGTAGAGAAGAGTTCTGAAAATTGTCCTAGGAGATTTATGCAATTGTCTTTCTGCTCAGCAGTAAGACAATCAGCCAAAACTACACCTTCCACAAGAGCATCTTGATCTGTGGAAGAGAAGAGATCAGGTAGAGGATCACTGTCTTCTTCCTGTCCCTCATCTGTTGCCATGAGCAGGGTGAGATCAGCCCTGTCATAGTAGGGTTTCAGGCGGTTGACATGGAGCACCCTAATGGGACTCCTGGCAGTGCCTAAGTCAACCAAGTAGGTGACTTCACCCTTCTTTTCAACAATTGTGTGGGGACCACTCCATTTATCTTGGAGTGCTCTTGGGGCCACAGGCTCCAAGACCCACACTTTCTGCCCTGGTTGGTACTGAACCAAAACAGCCTTCTGATCATGCCATTGCTTCTGGAGCTTTTGGCTGGCCTGAAGGTTTTTACTGGCCTTTTTCATGTACTCAGCCATCCTTGATCTGAGGCCAAGTACATAATCCACAATATCCTGCTTAGGAGCTTTTAAAGGTTGTTCCCAACCCTCCTTTACAAGTGTGAGTGGACCCCTAACAGGGTGTCCAAAAAGAAGTTCAAAGGGGCTGAAGCCCACTCCTTTCTGGGGTACCTCCCTGTAGGCAAAAAGGAGGCATGGTAGAAGGATATCCCATCTCCTGCGGAGTTTTTCAGGGAGACCCATAATCATGCCTTTGAGAGTTTTATTAAATCTCTCCACCAGTCCATTTGTTTGTGGATGATAGGGTGTTGTGAACTTGTAAGTTACACCACACTCCTTCCACATGGCCTTTAAGTATGCAGACATGAAATTGCTTCCTCTGTCTGATACTACTTCCTTTGGGAAGCCCACCCTGGAAAATATTCCCAGGAGGGCCTTTGCCACTGCAGGAGCTGTAGTGGTCCTTAAAGGAATTGCTTCAGGATATCTTGTGGCATGGTCCACTACCACCAAGATAAACCTATTGCCTGAAGCAGTAGGAGGGTCAAGGGGGCCAACTATGTCAACCCCTACCCTTTCAAAGGGAACCCCAACCACAGGCAGTGGGATAAGGGGTGCCTTTGGAGTGCCACCTGTCTTGCCACTGGCTTGACAGGTTTCACAGGACTTACAAAATTCCTTTGTGTCCTCAGACATCCTAGGCCAATGAAACAATGGAACCAATCTGTCCCAAGTTTTCATTTGACCCAGGTGCCCAGCTAGGGGAATGTCATGTGCCAGTGTTAGGAGGAACTTTCTGTACTCCTGAGGAATCACTAATCTCCTGGCAGCTCCAGGTTTAGGATCCCTATGCTCAGTGTACAAGAGGTTGTCCTCCCAGTAAACTCTGTGAGAGTCACTGACATCCCCATTAGCCTGTTTGACAGCTTGCTGTCTGAGACCCTCTAATGTGGGACAGGTTTGCTGTGCCACACTCAGCTCCTCTCTGGCAGGCCCCCCTTCACCCAAAAGCTCAGCAGTGTCTGCTTCCAGCTCCTCTGGTGTAGGTTCTGCACAGGGAGGGAATTCTTCTTCCTCAGAAGTAGAATCCACTGTAGAGGGAGGGATAGTAGGAAGTGGTTTGCTTCTACTAGCCCTAGCTTTAGGGAGCACTTGGTCCATTGTTCCAGGATCCAAGCTTCCCTGTCCTTTTTGCTTTTTGGCCTGAGCCCTTGTCAAAGCAAAAATATGCCCTGTGATGCCCAGCATTGCTGCATGGGCCTCCAACTCCACATCTGACCAAGCTGATGTCTCCAAATCATTCCCTAATAGACAGTCTACAGGTAAATCTGAAGCTACCACAACTTTCTTTGGACCAGTTACCCCCCCCCCAGTTGAGATTTACAACAGCCATGGGGTGGCTTTGTGTTATGTTGTGAGCATCGGTTACTTGGTACTGGTGTCCAAGTATGTGTTGTTCAGGGTGCACCAGTTTCTCAATCACCATTGTGACACTGGCACCTGTGTCCCTGTAGGCCTGGACCTCAACACCATTTATTAGGGTTAGTTGCTTGTACTTCTCCAAGTTATGGGGGCAAGCAACCAAAGTGGCTAAGTCAATAGCCCCTTCAGAGACTAAAGTAGCCTCTGTGGTCTCCCTAATTAGACCAACCCCAACTAAATTACCAAAAGTGAGCCCAGCTACTCCCTTGGATTGGCTATTAGTAGGTTTGCTCCCACCACCACTGCTATTAGTAGGGACAGTAGGTGTAGCAGTAGGGGTTGTAGTGGTAGGAGCTGTGGTGCCTTTCTTTGGACAACTGGGATCTGTTGTCCAATGGCCTTTTATTTTACATAAATAGCACCATGGTTTCTTTTCCTTGTTCTGATTAAAGGAGGATTTGGACCCACCACCCCCACCAGAGTGTTTTTGTGGGCCTGATGAAGACTCATTTTTAGATTTGTCCCCACCCTTGTCAGAAGACTTACCATCCTTCTTTTTGTTGCCATCTTTGTCACCCCCTGTATGAACTTTTCTGTTCACTCTTGTTCTGACCCATTTGTCTGCCTTCTTTCCCAATTCTTGGGGAGAGGTCAGATCAGAGTCCACCAAGTACTGGTGCAACAAATCAGACACACAATTATTAAGAATATGCTCTCTCAGGATTAAGTTATACAGGCTGTCATAATCAGTAACTTTACTGCCATGTAACCACCCCTCCAAGGCCTTCACTGAATGGTCAATGAAATCAACCCAGTCTTGTGAAGACTCCTTTTTGGTCTCTCTGAACTTTATCCTGTACTGTTCAGTGGTTAAGCCATAACCATCCAGGAGTGCATTCTTAAGAACTTGGAAATTATTGGCATCATTTTCTTTCACAGTAAGGAGCCTATCCCTACCTTTTCCACTAAATGATAGCCATAGGATAGCAGCCCACTGCCTTTGAGGGACATCCTGTACAACACAGGACCTCTCAAGTGCAGCAAACCACTTGTTAATGTCATCCCCCTCCTTATAAGGGGGAACTATCTTGTGCAGATTCCTGGAATCATGCTCTTTTGCAGGATGACTATGGGGAATACTGCTGCTGCCACCATGGGTATCTAAACCCAACTTCTGTCTTTCCTTCTCTAATTCAAAAGACTGTCTATCCAAATCCAGCTGTTGCTTTTTAAGCTTCAGTCTGGTTTGTTCCACCCTCAACTTATTGAGTTCCCTCTCTAACATTCTGTCATCAGGGTTGGTGGGAGGGACATTTCTAGAAACAGAGCTATGATGGGAATGAACAGAAGGAGACCTGTCCCTTACAGAAGCCAACTTAACAGCTTGGTTTACAGAAACATTACTACCAGTATGGTGAGAATAAATGCTTTTGCTATGATGTGAGACAACACTATTTCTTTGGTGTGGCTCATCATCATTACCATCTATGCTAGATTGTCTAGTAATGGGCAGGCTAGGAAGTTTCTTTCCTGAATCTTTTCCTGGGGGAGTCCCTGAATCAGATTGGGAACTATTAGGTACTTTTTCAACAGATGGGCCACCTCTGGCCTTATCCTGTTCTCTAAGCATGTTAATTAACAGTTCCAAGGCAGGATTCTCCCCTACACTCAAACCTCTCTCTATACAGAGACTCCTTGCTCTTTTCCAGCTAAGGTTGTCATATGCAAGTTTGGACAGATCAACACCTTGGCCTGTGCCAGACATTTTTTAGAGAGAGTTAAAGTGATAGAGAAAGAGACAAAAGTTTTCAGAACTTTTTGGAAAGACAGAAAAAAAACTTTTTAAACTTTTAAGAACTTTTTGAAAGTTTAGGAGTACTTTTCAGCACTTAGAAAAGAGTGAAAAGAGGAAATGCAAAACTTTTTTGGCTATGTGTATATACACTGACCTTGTTTTGTATATTTTTCTCTTATGAAAAGTACAATGACAAGAGTGGTAAGTAGTCTCAAGCACTTATCCCACCACTGCACAACCAATGTAGGAGGCTGGACTGGCTTGTAGTGAGTACCAAGGGGTACTTGCACCTTGCACCAGGCCCAGTTATCCCTTATTAGTGTATAGGGTGTCTAGCAGCTTAGGCTGATAGATAATGGTAGCTTAGCAGAGCAGCTTAGGCTGAACTAGGAGACGTGTGAAGCTACTACAGTACCACTTAGTGTCATATGCACAATATCATAAGAAAACACAATACACAGTTATACTAAAAATAAAGGTACTTTATTTTTTATGACAATATGCCAAAGTATCTTAGAGTGTACCCTCAGTGAGAGAATAGGAAATATACACAAGATATATATACACAATAGCAAAAATATGCAGTATAGTCTTAGAAAACAGTGCAAACAATGTATAGTTACAATAGGATGCAATGGGGAAACATAGGGATAGGGGCAACACAAACCATATACTCCAAAAGTGGAATGCGAACCACGAATGGACCCCAAACCTATGTGACCTTGTAGAGGGTCGTTGGGACTATTAGAAAATAGTGAGAGTTAGAAAAATAACCCTCCCCAAGACCCTGAAAAGTGAGTGCAAAGTACACTAAAGTTCCCCTAAGGACAAAATAGTCGTGTTAGAGGAATAATGCAGGAAAGACACAAACCAGCAATGCAACAACTGTGGATTTCCAATCTAGGGTACCTGTGGAATAAGGGGACCAAGTCCAAAAGTCACAAGCAAGTCGGAGATGGGCAGATGCCCAGGAAATGCCAGCTGCGGGTGCAAAGAAGCTTCGACTGGACAGAAAAAGCTGAAGTTTCTGCAGGAACGAAAAGGGCTAGAGACTTCCCCTTTGGTGGACGGATCCCTCTTGCCTTGGAGAGTCGTGCAAAAGTGTTTTTCCGCCGGAAGGACGCCAACAAGCCTTGCTACATGCAAATCGTGCGTTTGGCGTTTTTGGACGCTGCTGGGGCCCACGAGGGACCAGGAGGTCGCAAATTGGACCTGAAGAGAGAAGGGACATCGAGCAAGACAAAGAGCCCTCACTGAAGCAGGTAGCACCCGGAGAAGTGCCAGAAACAGGCAATACGAGGATGCGTGAAACGGTGCTTGCCGAAGTTGCACAAAGGAGTCCCACGTCGCCGGAGACCAACTTAGAAAGTCGTGCAATGCAGGTTCGAGTGCCGTGGACCCAGGCTTGGCTGTGCACAAAGGATTTCCGCCGGAAGTGCACAGGGGCCGGAGTAGCTGCAAAGTCGCGGTTCCCAGCAATGCAGCCCAGCGAGGTGAGGCAAGGACTTACCTCCACCAAACTTGGGCTGAAGAGTCACTGGACTGTGGGGGTCACTTGGACAGCGTCGCTGGATTCGAGGGACCTCGCTCGTCGTGCTGAGAGGAGACCCAAGGGACCGGTAATACAGCTTTTTGGTGCCTGCGGTTGCAGGGGGAAGATTCCGTCGACCCACGGGAGATTTCTTCGGAGCTTCTGGTGCAGAGAGGAGGCAGGCTACCCCCACAGCATGCACAAGCAGGAAAACAGTCGAGAAGGCGGCAGGATCAGCGTTACAGAGTTGCAGTAGTCGTCTTTGCTACTATGTTGCAGGTTTGCAGGCTTCCAGCGCGGTCAGCGGTCGTTTCCTTATCAGAAGGTGAAGAGAGAGATGCAGAGGAACTCGGCTGAGCTCATGCATTCGTTATCTAAAGTTTCCCCAGAGACAGAGACCCTAAATAGCCAGAAAAGAGGGTTTGGCTACCTAGGAGAGAGGAAAGGCTACTAACACCTGAAGGAGCCTATCAGCAGGAGTCTCTGACGTCACCTGGTGGCACTGGCCACTCAGAGCAGTCCAGTGTGCCAGCAGCACCTCTGTTTCCAAGATGGCAGAGGTCTGGAGCACACTGGAGGAGCTCTGGACACCTCCCAGGGGAGGTGCAGGTCAGGGGAGTGGTCACTCCCCTTTCCTTTGTCCAGTTTCGCGCCAGAGCAGGGGCTAAGGGGTCCCTGAACCGGTGTAGACTGGCTTATGCAGAATTGGGCACATCTGTGCCCAACAAAGCATTTCCAGAGGCTGGGGGAGGCTACTCCTCCCCTGCCTTCACACCATTTTCCAAAGGGAGAGGGTGTCACACCCTCTCTCAGAGGAAGTTCTTTGTTCTGCCATCCTGGGCCAGGCCTGGCTGGACCCCAGGAGGGCAGCTGCCTGTCTGAGGGGTTGGCAGCAGCAGCAGCTGCAGTGAAACCCCAGGAAGGGCAGTTTGGCAGTACCAGGGTCTGTGCTACAGACCACTGGGATCATGGGATTGTGCCAACTATGCCAGGATGGTATAGAGGTGGCAATTCCATGATCATAGACATGTTACATGGCCATATTCGGAGTTACCATGGTGAAGCTACATATAGGTAGTGACCTATATGTAGTGCACGCGTGTAATGGTGTCCCCGCACTCACAAAGTTCAGGGAATTGGCTCTGAACAATGTGGGGGCACCTTGGCTAGTGCCAGGGTGCCCTCACACAAAGTAACTTTGCACCTAACCTTTACCAGGTAAAGGTTAGACATATAGGTGACTTATAAGTTACTTAAGTGCAGTGTAAAATGGCTGTGAAATAACGTGGACGTTATTTCACTCAGGCTGCAGTGGCAGGCCTGTGTAAGAATTGTCAGAGCTCCCTATGGGTGGCAAAAGAAATGCTGCAGCCCATAGGGATCTCCTGGAACCCCAATACCCTGGGTACCTCAGTACCATATACTAGGGAATTATAAGGGTGTTCCAGTAAGCCAATGTAAATTGGTAAAAATGGTCACTAGCCTGTTAGTGACAATTTGGAAAGAAATGAGAGAGCATAACCACTGAGGTTCTGATTAGCAGAGCCTCAGTGAGACAGTTAGTCACTACACAGGTAACACATTCAGGCACACTTATGAGCACTGGGGCCCTGGGTTACCAGGGTCCCAGTGACACATACAACTAAAACAACATATATACAGTGAAAAATGGGGGTAACATGCCAGGCAAGATGGTACTTTCCTACACCTCCAGGTATGCATGTGTTTGTTGCAAATGCCTCTCAACACCCTGGATGGCATTCACAATGGTAGAATGCCCAACAGTGAGGGATCTCAGGAGGTCAATAGCCTCCTAACTGGGGGCAGCAGGGCTGACTGGGGCAGGGCCTGAGGTGCCTGGTGCGAAGGAGATGCCCACCCTCCTGGGTGAGGAGGCACGGGACACATGCTGAGGGGCTGCTGGGAGGGCTGGTAGGGGGGTTGGCGGCTGTACCTGCTGATGCAGGGGGCACAGAGGTGCCCGCCACCGCAAGGGAGCTCCCATCAGATGAGGAGTCGCTGTCACTGCCTGTCCCTGCCGTGGAGCTCCCCTCTCCCTCCATCCCACTGGTGGCTTCAGACTCTGCTGTTTCGCCCTCCAGGGCCAAGTGGGATGCACCTCCCTCCTGCTCTGGTGCCACTGCTCCTCTGCCTGATGATGCTATTGCAAACAAGAACAGGGAGACCACAAAAGGGGCAGGAAGACAGAAGAAAGACATGTTCAGTGCATGCAACACCACTACCGTTGGCGGACACTAAAGACACAGCACACCTCTGCACTACGCCATGCACTTATAATTCCTAGATTATTCACAGGGCCATGGGGTACAAGGCCTATGGCTGATTGCTTCACACATGGAAGTCACAGGAGCCTGACTAGGTGTAGATGGCACTAAGCACTAGTGGGGTTGGGTGCCACTGAGCCTGCCTCAAAAGGGACCTTGCCTACCAAGCTCGCCCTGGCCTAGGGGAACCCACTGACCACCTCCCCCACCCAAACACCTTGTAATGCGCGCAGAGACAGATGAATGTGACTGTATTCACCCCGTTGTGGATGCTGTGATGCCCTCAAGCGCCCATCCAACTCCGGATACGCCACCGCCAGGATCCGGAACACCAGGGGGTTCATGGTGCGATGGGCACCCTTCCCACGTTGGGAGGCCATCCCCAGCTAGTCCTCCGCCATCTTCTTGCTCCAGCGGCGAATGTCCTCCCATCTTTTCCGGCAGTGGGTGCTCCGTCTGTGGTGGACCCCCAGGGTCCGGACGTCCTTGGCGATAGCACGCCAAATATCCTTCTTCTAGTGGGCGCTGACCTAGAGGAATAGTACAGGAGGAAAGGAAAATCTTTACCCGTCCGGACCGTCATAGTCATTGGCCCACGTTCCCACCCTAGCCCTGACGCACATACATTCACCGTCCGCTCATGCAGGCTTCAGTCCCCCCATGTATCTTCCATCCACACCACTCCAAACAGGCATTGCCCATGCTGCATGCAGCATTCTCACAGTGTACTCACCTGTTTGTCTGGAGGACCGTAGAGTAGCGTGCACTGGGGGAGGACCCCATCCACTAACTTCTCCAACTCCTCCAAAGTGAAGGCAAGGGCCCTTTCCCCAGACACATGAGCCATCGTCGCTTCCAGACTGAGGTCACAGCAGCACTTGAGAAAATGGCGGTCACGTCCGCGGCGGTGCGTACTGTCACCGCCGGCGTACATCGTCATTGGCTCCTGGGACCCATAGGGTCCAATGTTAACCAATGCAGGATTGCGCCTCGGTCTTTGACCGCCTACCGGACGGAGTAGAACGCCAACACAGTTACCTCGCATCCCCTCATTCCACCTTACAGGTCAGGCAGCCACCATTTCAGGGGGCCACATGGCATTAACTCCGTCACACCTATCTAGGCCTTGCATACACACAGTAACAGGCACATTGCGGATTAACAAATGTGTGCAAATGACATTTTGTGATACCTCAGTGTTGGCTGACTCTCTGCTCGCTGTTCTCGTCCATAGGGCACGTCCTCTGGGGCAGGTGATGAGATGGCAGCATCCTCCGGTGTACAGACCACTGGTGGACCTGTCGACAATGGAAGAGAGACAGGTAATAGTCACCTACAGACTTGATCGTCCAACAATCCATGAACTGTGTGTCCAGTTGAAGCAAGACCTGATGTCAGCTATCCGCCATCCCACAGGGATACCCCCTCTAGTGCAGGTCCTGTCAGTACTCCATTTCCTGGCAAGTGGGTCTTTTCAAACAACAGTGGCCATTGCATCATGGATGTCCCAGCCAATTCTCTCTAATGTGTTGTCCAGAGTGTTGTCTGCCCTGCTGAAACACATGCACAGCTACATCGTTTTCCCTCAGGTGGAGGATTTGCCTACAGTGAAAGGTGACTTCTATGCCCTGGGACACATGCCCAACAACATAAGTGCCATTGATGGGACACATGTGGCCTTGGTACCCCCCGCTGGAGTGAACAGGTGTACAGAAACAGGAAGAGCTACCATTCGATGAATGTGCAGATGATGTGTTTGGCTGACCAGTACATCTCCCATGTGAATGCCAAGTTTCCTGGCTCAGTGCATGACGCTTACATTCTGAGGAATAGAAGCATCCCTTATGTGATGGGGCAACTCCAGAGGCACCGTGTGTGGCTAATAGGTGAGGACTAGGACCCTATACCCTGTGAATAGTTGTCTGGGTCTGGGGTTGTCCCTACTTTTAGTGTGGGTCTAACAGTTGTCCCTCGACATTTGCAGGTGATTCTGGATACTCCAACCTGTCATGGATACTGACCCCAGTGAGAAATCCCAGGACAAGGGCAGAGGAATGCTACAATGAGGCACATGGGCGAACTAGGAGGATTATGGAAAGAACCTTCGGCCTCCTGAAGGCCAGGTTGCGGTGCCTCCATATGACAGGTGGTTCTCTCTACTACTCACCAAAGAAGGTGTGCCAGATCATCATGGCCTACCTGGCTTTGCGACGACAGATGCCTTTTCTGCAGGAGGATGGGCCAGCTGGAAGTCTTGTGGCAGCTGTGGAGCCTGTGGACAGTGAAAAAGAGGAGGCAGAAGAAGAGGATATCGACAACAGAAACAACGTTATACAGCAATACTTCCAGTGAGAGACAGGTAAGAGGATATCACTGCCTCACACCTCTCATACTATTGTTTGACCTATCATAAGTCTGTCATTTTCACCCAGTGTATGGACCCTGACTTGTCACTCTGCCTTTCCATTTAACTGATGTGGGTCCCACTTTGGGACCTCTGCTATATTTCCTCATGGACTAGAGCTGTGTTACATCGGTATGTGGACAATTAAATTGACATTGCTATATTCCATAGTTATTGCAATTACACATTTGTGAAAGCACAGACTGACTTCAGATTGTTTTGTGATTGATGTGTGTTTATTTTTGTACAAATCAGTTGAGGGGGGTTATAAAATGGGCAGGGGTGATGGTGGAGGAATGTCCATGGCAGAGTCCAGTCTATTTGATTCACAGGTGCATTGTCCAAAGGGGCATAGGAAGTGGAGCAATGGCAGTTGAAGGATGGACAGGGTGACAAAGTGGGACAGAAGGATGACATTCAGGGGGGTCTCATTTCCTGGCGGGGTCTTGTCAATGTTCTCTGTCTATTTCCTGGATCTCAGGGACCATTTGCGGGGTGGCTCTCCATCTGCAGGGGGTGGGATGCTGGTGTTGTGGTCCTGTGGCGGTGCCTCCTGTCCACTAGTGCCGGCAGAGGTGGTGGGCTGTTCATCATCCAGTCTAGTGTCACGGGCCCCTTGTTGTGCCACAGTGTCCCTCCTGGTGTTGACAAGGTCCTGCAGCACTCCTACAATGGTGACCAGGGTGGTGTTGATGGACTTCAGTTCCTCCCTGATCCCCAGATAGTGTTCCTCCTGCAGCCGCTGGGTCTCCTGAAAGTTGGCCAGTACCGTTGCCATTGTCTCCTGGGAATGATGGTATGCTCCCATGATGTTGGAGAGGGCCTCGTGCAGAGCGGGTTCCCTGGGCCTGTCCTCCCCCTGTCGCACAGCTGTCCTCCCAGTTCCCCTGTTTTCCTGTGCCTCTGTCCCCTGAACCGTGTGCCCACTGCCACTGCCCCCAGGTCCCTGATTTTCTTGGGGTGGTGGGTTTGCCTGGGTTCCCTGTAGTGGTGGACACACTGTTGCTTGACATGTACTGGGGACAGAGGGATGGGCCAGCTGGGTGGGTGCTGTGCTGGTGTTTCGTGAGGGGGGAGGCTCTGTGGTGGCTTGTGACGGTGTCAGGGGAATCGACTGTCCTGATGTTCCAGATGGGCCAGGCTGATCATCTTGATCCAGTTGTGTTGAGCTGCTGTCATCACTGTGGGCCTCTTCTGTGGGGGGACTGGACATGTCTGGAACCTCCTGTCTGGTGACGTTGGGTAGGGGTCCTGCAGGGGTGTAAAGGCATGATTATTGCATCTGTGTGTGCCATTGTGTGCAATGGGTGAGTGACCCTGTACTCCAGTGCTTGCATTCTTGTCTAGGTCCTTGTGTGATATTTGGTTTGGGGTCTGTGTGAGTATCTTTTGTGGACATGCTTTGGTGATGGGTGTCCATGCTTTGGTGTTGCATGCAGGGGTTGATGTTGGGATGGGTGGGTTGTGATAGTGGGACATATGTGAGGTGTTGGAGTGATGGGGTGAGGGTGAAGGTGGGGGTATGTGATGGCATGCAGGTAGGGTGGGGGATATAATAGTTAAGAGTTGACTTACCAGAGTCCATTCCTCCTGCTACTCCTGCGAGGCCATCAGGATGCAGTATTGCCAAGACTTGCTACTCCCATGTTGTTAGTTGTGGGGGAGGAGGTGGGGGTCAACCGCCAGTCCTCTGTACAGCAATCTGGTGTCTGGAGACGACGGAACGCACCTTCCCCGTAGGTCGTTCCACCTCTTCCTGATGTCATCCCATGTTCTGGGGTGCTGTCCCACTGCGTTGACCCTGTCGACGATTCTGCACCATAGCTCCATCTTCCTAGCAATGGAGGTGTGCTGCACCTGTGATCCAAATAGCTGTGGTTCTACCCGGACGATTTCCTCAACCATGACCCTGAGCTCCTCCTCAGAGAACCTGGGGTGACATTGAGGTGCCATGATATGGTGTGGGTGATATGTGAGGTGGTGTGTGTTGTGATGTGTGAGGGGATGTGTTTGTGTGTGTTGTCTGAGGTGTGTGGATGTTGTGTGAGTGATGATGTTGTGTGTCTGTGGATGCTAGTGTTGTTTCTGGTGGTGTCTCTCTCCGGCCTTCTTTCGAAAGTTTGGTATTAAGGGTTTGTGGGTGATGTGGGTGTGTGTTTTATATTGGATTGGGTGTGTGGGAGTGGTGTGTGTATGTGTATCAGGTGTGTGTATTTCGATTTGTTCAATGTGGTTGTATTTTGTAAATGTGTGTGTATTTTGAGCGCGGAGGTGTGTACCGCCAATGGAATACCACAGTTGAAAGACCGCTGCATGGATTCGTGATAGTGTGGGTGTATTCCTGTTGGCATGAGGGTGTCGGTTTTGTTATCGCCAGTTTATCACTGACCTTTGGTGTGGCCGACTTGTGTGGGTGTCTGGATTTTGGCGGATTCCGAGCTGTGGTTCGTAATAGCTGGATTGGAATTCTACCGTCGCAGCGGTGTGTTGGCAGTCTTCTGCACGGCGGTAAGTGGGATTTACCGCCAGGGTTGTAATGAGGGCCTAAATCTCTGCCAAGAAACTCCTTGTGTGGTGAAAATCGACGCAGAGCTTGCCGGAATCGACACACAGCCTGTCCATCGGTGAGAAAACCACTGCATCACTGAACCGGAACGGTGCAGCCCTGCTCCCCGAGTAGAGATCGACGCAGCGCCAAAGTTGTGACTGGAACTTCGATGCCCAGCCCACCGGATCAACGCATCACTGAGCTGGAATGACACAGCCCAACATACTGCAAGCGGAATCAATGCAGAGCCAGCCGTGCAGCAGAAATTCTGCTGCATCACCCACCGGATCGATGCAACAGCTGTGACTTAATCCAGCACGGTCAGGATTTCCACGCATCATCCCTGGGTGTCAAAAGACCCTGCATCGCAAAGAGGATTCAAGCCTGCGTGCCAGGAATCGGCAAAAAGCCTTTGACGAGTGGAAAAAAATCAACACATCATCTGTGTGCGCCTGGAAAACCAACGCACACCTATTTTTTCTACGCATCTCCTCCTCTGCAGTCTTCATGCGTGTAATTTTGATGCAAACCAGGTACTTTGTGCCTGCAAGAGACAATTGTTGCTTTTAAGAACTAAAGACTCTACTCATCATTACAAAAGTGATATTTCAACTTGTGATTAGCAAATCTTGATTGTTTTGACCTTAATTTAATCATATAAATATCCTATATTTTTCTAAACCTGTGTGGTGTCTTTTTGTGGTGTTCTCACTGTGTTATTGCATGATTTATTGCTCAAATACTTTACACTTTGCTTTTTAAGTTAAGCCTTACTGCTCAGTGCCAAGCTACCAGAGGGTGGGCACAGGATAATTTGGATTGTGTGTGACTTATCCTGACTAGGATTGTGATCCCTATTTGGACAAGGGTGTATACCTCTGCCAACAAGAGACCCCTTTTTTAACAGACATCAAGTTGAACCAATCTAACTCCTCATTTATTTTCCGATCTCCTCCAATGACGCTCCAGCACAGCTTCTCATATCTTTTTTCCTGAAAGCTAGCAATGCCTCTGTTGCAGAAGCACACTGTTTCCATTTTGTGTGAAACAGGTGTGTTAGTTGAGGAGGGTCTGACCCCTTCTCAAGCAGTAGCTACAATTCTTGTCACAGTGAATCACAAATAGTCACTACATTAACCTGCACCTAACCCTCTAATGGCTTGGCATAAAAGCAGTCAGCTTAACTTATAGGTAATGTGTAAATAATTTATGCAGCACTCAAACAGTAATACAGTAAAAACACACCACAAGAAAAATTCCACACCAATTTGGAAAAACTGAGTAAAATTTATTAAACTATTTGAGTTCAAAACTACAAAAAAAACTAATCAATAAAACTGGAGACATGCAATTTTACAGATTTAGATAAATGTAGTGACAGAAGGCACAAAATGCCAACTGATGTTATCAAGTCACACTGGACTGGGACAAAGTCGCAAGGTCAGACTGACTGCAATGAGGCGCAGGCAGAACATTAGACCAAGTTTGGCATGCTGAGGATTGTATTGTATGTCCTGGGCATGCTGTCTGTGCAGCATTGCTTTGCGTGGCTTCATGGCATGGAAAGACGTTTTGGCATTGCGCTAAAAGAAAGTGATGTGATTGGAAACAGAGGATGTGACTGTACAGGAAAAAAGAAACAACATACCATTTTTAATAGGTTGTGTTCTGATAGCCAAAAACAGTCGATAATTTAAGTACTAGTTCAGCAGTTAGCCTGAAACATAAGTACATACATATAACACCATGTAACTGTATAATTGTTGTAGTTTTTGAGAGACCCCACTTGCAAATTGAACATTTGCTACAAGTGTAAAAGCCCTTAGGTTTTGGAGGAAAACATTTTGTTGGAGACTGGTTTTGAAAGAATGATGAGCAAAGTTTATCTCTTGGATTAGGAGCCCGTCTGAAGCCTATTTGTGGAAAATTAGTTATGTGTTGATTAATGGAGGGATTGTTTTGTATTTGTAAAAGGTACCAATGTTTACGTAGATGTTTCTGAATGAGGTGATGGCCATTGTGGAACTCAGTGATAAACCTAATAGCAGGCTTCGTATTGACTGTTTGGGATTTGTTAAGTAACTTGTTGTGGTCCATATCACGTAATTTGTCCTTAATGGTGTTGAGTGATTGGCGATTGTACCCCCTGGCAGTATGTCTCTCGGTCATTTGGGTGGAGATGTTGTCATAGTCTATTGTAGTGGAGCAATTCAGTCTGGCTCTTTTATATTCACCTTGAGGAATATTCTGGATGGTACTTGAAGGGTGACAACTGGTAGCATGAAGAATTGAGTTTGCTGCTGTTGTTTCCCGAAATAATTTTGTCTGTAACTTGTCATATTTAATAAAAATCAAAAGGTCCAGGTATTCTACTGATGAGTTAGAAATTTGGTAAGTGATGTCAATGCCCCATCTATTGGGAACTAATGTATGTAAAAATTTAATAAGGAGATCTGTCTGACCTTGCCAAATTAACAAGATGTCGTCAATGTAACGTCCCCAAAAAATCATATGTTGAGAGAGATGTTCAGTTAGATCATTCCATAGCCAGTAGTTTTCTACTGCACCCATCAGTATACAGGCATATGGTGGTGCAAATGTTGCCCCCATTGCAGTCCCTTGGAGTTGCAATTAGAATTTGCCATCAAATAGGAAATAGCTATTTTCTAAACAAAATTGCAACATTTCTATAATCATCAGGTTACGTTCCAGATACTTCACAGACATTGTGGATAGGCATCTTCTTACAGCTTCTAAGCCGTCACTATGTTTTATGGAGGTATAGAGGCTGACGCCTCAATGGTAACCAGAAAGTAGTCAGATTGCCAATCAATGTTTTGTAGCTTTTGTAAAATGTCTTTAGTATCTCTGACAAAGGAGGGTAAGTTTGTCATAAAAGGCTGCAGTTCCTTATCAATTAGGGTGCTCAATTGAGAACAAATAAAGTTAATGCCTGAAATTATTGGTCCACCTTTGGGTGGGTGGCCTTTTTTGTGTATTTTTGGTAAAAGATATAGGGTGGGAATGGTGGGAAAAAGCAAGTATAGGGCACTTTTTTCTTTGCTAGAAAGAATTTGAAGAGAATCCCAGTGCTCTAAAAGATCAAATAGCTTATGTTGAATTTCAACTGTTGGATTATGTGAAAGTATTTTATAGCATTTCTTATCCTGAAGATGTCGATAAGCTTCCTGCAAATAGTCATGAGTGTTAAGGACAACTATATTTCCGCCTTTGTCAGCCTCTTTAATGATACTTTTATTGTTTTTACTCAATTGTTTGAGGACTTGTGCTTGATGTTTGGTAATGTTAGGACAAGAATACTTACGTTTGTCACAATAGTGTTTGTACTCTCGGTCCAGGTCCCTCAAGACAGCTGTCGAAAAGAGGTCAATAGAATTGCCTGCCGGAAGAATAGGGGTAAAGGTGGATTTGGGTCGCAAGTCAGAGGGATTATATTTGTTAGTATCTAGGTCTAATTCTTGTGCTATCGAAGAAAGGGGTAAGTCAGGTTCATCAGTGTTGAACAGATTTCGTAACAGACCGATATCTTCAAGGTCTTGAAGTGAGAGATCACTTGGATTTTGTGAAAGGGGTGTTAGATGGGGAGAAGAAAGGGGGGAAATATTAGAGAAAAAAGATTTGAGTTTGAGATGGCATATGAATTTAAAAAAGTCGATCTTGGTTTGGGTGATGTTCCAGTAGTTAGTAGGGCGAAAGGAGAGGCCTCTATTGAGGATGTGATGGTCTGTTAGAGAGAAATCATGATCAGAAAGGTTAACTGTCAGTTGTTTGTCAGGTTTTAAGGTCTTGTAGTCTTGCTGTGGACTCTTGTTTGTATACCTGATGTACTTGGTACTTCCATTAAGGTATCCAGTGGTTTTGTTTGTATATCTTTTAGAGTTCCTAAGCGATAGCGCCTTGCCTCCTCGGAAAAATTTACTAAAGGTCTGGTTGATGAGCATCTTTCAGTGGGGTGGCAGTGGTCAGAGTCGTGGTAAGCCAAAGCAGTGCTGAGTTTAGCAATGCCATGCTGATCACGAGTCCTCCTTCCACCAGCCTTTTCATGGTGGGGTCCCCACCATGAAACGGCTGGCAGAAACCCAGCGCTGGGGGACACGGGGGGCCCCTGCATTGCCCATGCCCCTGCCATCAACCAAGGAATGTGCACTGTCTACTCTGCAGAAAGTGTGCATTCAGAGGGTGCTGGTGTGCCACAGCATTAGCCTCAGCTCTCTTAAGGAAGCTTAGGCCAATGTTATGGCACTGTTTCAGCTGGGCTGATTGACAGAAACATCATAATATGATGTTTCCACCAGTCAGTCCAGTGGAAACATCATAATATGACTGGACGGAGGCAGCCTCCTCCCCACAGATTTGGTGGTCATATAATTCTGACCACCAAAGTCGCAATGACCCCCAAATTCCGTAAATCCAAAGATATATCCAGGAGTCAAAGAGAGAGATCCTTCCACCTGGAAATCCAAGTGAAAAGTGACCAGGAGATGGACTAAGCACTGGGAGGAGCTTGCTGGACAGAAATATGAACTTGGAGTCCCTTGCGCACTTCCTTTTTGTTTGAATAATAATAAAAAAATGCTTTCTCACATAAAAACCAACATGAAGTTTCCATTGGAGAAAAAACCTCTTTTTGATTAGATTTAGATGCATCTCGAGCAGAACATCTACTCCACGTGCAGTAGTGAGTGGGACTGTTTTGGCTGCATTTGCAGGCAGAAGCAGTGCGAGTGAACATGAAGCCTTTCACATGCAACCGGAATCAGCACAAGCAAAGGCTAAGTCTTGGGTTTGCTCGATAGTGGCCAGAGAGCATTGTGGCGCTCAGGACCGAAACCAAATCTCATGCACACAAATGAACTGTGCTCCACGCCGGATGCAGAATTCAGGAGCTCTGCTCTACTCCATGCAAAGTGCCCAAATTCTGCAAACTCCACTGGTGGAGCGTAGTTCTACACCTGGGCTTAATCTACAATAGGGGAACAAAAGCTTGAATTGTTATTCAGAGCAGTGACACTTTCTTCATTAGAGTACTCTTTATCAGAAAAGTAAATATGTAATAACATTTTCCTCAGAAATTGTAAGATTTCTATTTTAGGTTGCAAGGGATCTTGCATCATCGAGGGTAAAAAAGACAGCCCTTTGGTGAGCAAGGATAGTTCTGCTTCTGTCAAGGTATGTCAGGAAACGTTATAAACAGGAATTACTGTTAGTGTTACCATCTATATGTTTTCCTGCAGGTTTGCAATTCCCCAGATCTGATCCACATGTGCAATAGGTGTATAACCCTGTTGTATTTATGTGCTTGAGCCCATTGGTTGCCAACTACTTTGCCCCTATCATAAGAATACTACCATGGATGGCCATGCATCTAGGCTCTGCTCTTGATGAGATATCGGACTCTTGCGCTGATAGCCATAATACTAGTAGCTATGAGCTTGGCAGTTTGCTACTACTTGGATGATTTGAAAACAGTACATATTCAAATTAGGTCAAGATGGCTTGCCATGCCCCCATGCTTTTGACCTCAAATGGAGCCAAGCCACCCAGCTCAATTCTTTTCACATGGACATGATCAGCCTGGTGTCGCGACTCTGCACATGGGATTAATTCCTTAATTCCCCCGAGAGAGGACTAGTAATCTGGTTCCTGGCTGTGCATAGCCATACGTTACATTAAACCTGGCTTTTGCACTTTGAGTATTATTCTGTACAGATACTAATGTTATGGATATGATCTGTTCTAGTACTTTCGGGAGATTTTCCAGATTGAGATTTTCCCAGCTTCCACGACACCTTGTTTGGTATAGTCAACACGGTGGTTGTATTAGTGGTTAGATTAAGGAAGTAGCAGCTTTACATGATAACAGGTATAGAATGCACATGGTCGTCACTTGAGTATTTGATTAGGATTTCTGGCAACATGGTGGTCTGCACACAGTGGTCTTGTAAGATCATTTTTTCACATGACTTGCATTATCAGCACTTTTTTACTTTTAAGATTTACATGCTGCATCACCAGTTTACAGGTGATTAAGGTCTGACTTTAAATATTGGTTTGAGGGGTTACTCCATCACAATGGTGGCGAATATCCTGTCTGTCAAATTCTAAATCCGAATTATATCAAATGGGATTTAGATTTCAGCGGACGGGATATCCATCATCGTTGTGATGGAGTAACCCCTCCACCAATATCTAAATCAGGCCTTAAGTTCCCACCAGTCACTATGTTTCACAAGGCACAAGTTTTTGGTGGCTTAACTTGTATATATTTGTGATGTTTGCAGAATTTCAATGTGGACAGAGGCATCTAGCACACAGGTCTGGCTGTTTTGCATGTAAACACTCTTTTCTGTGTTACCACACAGGTTTATGTTTGATAATGCTCCTTGTAGACCTTGTAATAGTAACATTTTAATTATTTCTTCTTAAGTGCATGTGCATACCCTTTCTCAGTCCTGAAGAGGCCTTAAATCAAACAGGCCGAAACATGTTACCCACAGATAAAAGGAGTCTGCCAGACAAGACCTATAAGATATACTATTTAGTTATGGATCATTGCTCAAAATACTTAGAGACACTGAATATGTAACTCTCTGAGATGGCCTAGTGTCCTAGGTAGCAGCCCTGATTAATGGGTTTGGCCATGACCAACACAATGTACTGCTGTTGCAATGATTGTGCATTATTTCATACATTATTTATTTTTTCCTTTTCCTCTATAATGATTTGCATGATTGTTTCTTTGTTTTCTAGATAACTTGAAAATCTCTTATGCATCAACATGCATATTGTCCTATGTGGTAAACAAAACATAGCAACAATATCCAGTTCATAGGACATTTTACATGTACAGAAGTAGAGGCCAGGTCTAGGTCAGGGATCAGGCCCAGTGAGTACAAATGCTTAGGAGTGACACTGTAAGCTAGCTGCCAAGTCTTTACCCACTCAAAATCCCTAGAAGCAGCTGGTATTAACCTGTCAGACTCTAGCTGCAGTCCCTGTTCTTTGTACTCATATATCATGGTTCAGGGACTCCACTGCTTCAGGGTTACCACGTTAGAGACAGCTTGTGTCTGCGTCTTCCCTCTCCACTAATCTAATATGCTACAAGGCTGAGGCAGCTTATGCAGGCCTGTACACTGATTGAAAGAATCTTTCAGAGAATCCTTTCCATGAGGGAACAATAATTCTTTTCTAATCCATCTAAATATATAAGGGCTCGCACATCTACCAAAATCTTATAATATGAGAATTGAAGCATCAATAACCACTAACAAATACGCAATATAGTAAAAACCCATTCTGTGGCTTATCGCATAAGAAATTATTTCACTCTATGTGGCATTGATAGATATCTTATTTTGTTCAGTTATCCAAAGAAACACGTGGACTGCAGTTCTTCTTTGTTCTGTGAACGCCAAGAATTGATTTCAATACCTTTGGTCTGAACCGCTTATACAGTTCTACAATTGCTAACATTCTCTATTAATTACTGAAGTAATGTGATATTGATAGGCAGAAGACAGCCATCTCAACCAATAACACACGAGAACAGACAACACACAGCACTTGGAAAAAGTTACTTCTGGGGCCATATTATTATACAGATTTCTATGCTGGCGAAAACGCTATCTCGGTCTTTCTCTCTTGGTATCTTTTGTGCATTTTGCTGATGACAAAGCTCCTAAACACAGGCCCGTAATTGCCTTTTTATGTTTCCAAGCTCCGATATCAGCAATACTTGCACTAACTCAGCGATATTTCCAGTTAATGTATGCGCTCACATGTCAAAAAGAAATGCATGGACTCCTGCTGCGCTTTCAACTTGCATAAAAAAAGGAATATTACATAGCCGTTGAACTTAACCGATCCCCGGAAAAGAACAAGGCAAAAGAATAGAGAGATAGCTCTCTGTTCTATTTTCTCACGTAAAACATCCTCCTGAGCCTGAGGTGGCCATCAAGTCTATCAAGGGCAGAGTCTAGAACTCACCCACGTGCCATTTTAATGCAGTGCAATATTGTTCACCTGAGTCAATCAAGCATTAGTCGAAACTCTTGTCCAGTAGTGCAGACCTGAGGTATCAGGTCTTTAAGGAAGAGAACCATGACAAGAAACTGCATCGCGCACCATGCGAAGATATCCTTTGCTGTATTTAGAAAGCATATAAATAGGAGTGCAAGCAAACAGATGATGGTAACCTGAGCAAAGTGGCATGAATGTTGTGTCAGCAGACGTGCTGTTCTGCTATAGGAGCATATACATTTATGAACAGCAATCGCTCAAGCAATTGGGGTATGAACAACTTGTGAACTACACACAGAACTTGTGCACACCTGTCTAGACCTCCTGTGATTACATAGCTATATTTAGGACTTATGCAGATGTCGACCTTGTGAACTCTGATTTATGCTAAGCTATTGATACAACAGACCAGATGACACTATTATCGTTGGTAACCCAAAAGACAGATACTGGCCTATTTGAAAACCTCTCATCATATAGCGAATTACCATGAATTACTTTACTTTCAAGAAGTGTACCCTTTGTTCTGGCTGAATCTGCACATTTCTTCAAAATAAAAATACACTTCTAGACTTAAAAAAAAAAAAAGTAATTACACATTTTTTCAGTGAATACCCATATCAAGGTAATATGGATGCTACATGTCGAAGACCTCGTTCTCAATTTTCATATCACACACAGCAGCTTCTTTTTTTCAGGTTCTTATAATTGAAAACCTTATTTCTAAAGACGTGGTGACTTTTCAAGCACAAGTCCACTTCACTCAGAGTAACATAACAAAACAAGAAAGATGCATTACTTCATCTGAGACATCGTTATTCTGGCCCTCGTTATCACCCTGGCAGTGGGTGATAAAGTGGTGGTAATACCGGCAACAGGATGGAGGTAAGTACCGCCAAATTATGACCATGGCGGTGATATCTCTGATGGACAGCAAATGTACCACACCATCCGCCAGTGCAGAAACAACAGGCACCACAGCGGTAGCCGCCAACAGCCAGGCGGATGTCAAGGTTCCACCCACCATATTTTGACCCTGCAAACCGCCACCTTCTCCGGGCAGTACCAACGGCAACAAAAGCCTGGCGGAAACAGAGCACAGAAGTGAAAGGACTCACCATTGGAGACACAGGGAAGAACCATGCCGCCATGGAACCCGAACTGGAAGTTTTCCAGATGATCTTCTACGTTATGGTCCACATGTGCAATAGGGATGAACAAAGATGACGAAGATGACGACGGTGAGTACAGCTGCCTAGCACACAAGGGAGGGTGGGAGGAAAACAAGAGTGACACGCACACGCACCACACACACCATTCACACACACACCATACACATAACCAGCTGCACTACAAAAATAATGTATCCCCGAAAATCTGCAGAATAATGCAAGGACAACAGGAATTGACAAAAGTGATTGTAGTAGTTCAACATCAAAATTAATAATCCGATTTGGCAATGAAACAAATATGTACACATGTATAAAAAAGGGACACTGCACAGTCCAAAGAGCCCACATGGCCACAGGGTACAGTTGGAGGCCCAACTCGACTCATGACCACATCCGGATAGAACACTGCAGGGCCCGCAGTTTGCAAATAGGCAGGAACGTCAGGGGGAGGTGGAGGGAGCACCTCAGTCGGAAGCGGGAACAAGCCCACTGGTTCTGGAGGGGGAAACATGCCCATTGTTCTGTGTCCTGGGGACTGCAAGGCCACAGTCTCTTGAGAGGGTGGCTTTCCCACTGGTTCTGGAGGGGGCAACATGCCTATTGTGCTTTGTCCTGGGGAGTGCAAGGCCACAGTCTCTTGAGTGGGTGGCTTTCCCACCAGTTCTGGAGGAGGCAACATGCCCATTGCTCTTTGTCCTGGGGAGTGCAAGGCCACAGTCTCTCAAGTGGGTGTCTTTCCCACTGGTTCTAGAGGGGGCAGCCCACACAGTAGCCCCTGGAGGGTGGACTACGTGGCGACCGCCGGCGGTGATGGCTGCATGGTGGTGGTGGTTGGGGGAAGCTCCTGGGCAGCCCCTTCACTCCCTGATGGCTGCATGCTGGTGGTGGTTGGGGAGGCTCCTGGGCAGCCCCTCCACTCACTGATGGCTGCACATCCATGGGTGGCAGTGGGGGCCCCATGACAACTGCTGGTGGTGGCGGTGTTTGCCTGACAGCTTCCACTGGAGTAGAGTGCCTCTTGTCCTCCTGGTCAAGGGTTGGGGATCCCTTACCCTTCCTGGAAGGGGTGGATGGGCTCTTCCCCTTGCTGCCTGGTGGTGCAGACTCCTTCCCCTTCCTCACAGATTGTGCAGGCTCCGTCCCCTTCTTCATAGCTGGTGCAGGCTCCTTCCCCTTCCTCACAGCTGGTGCTGGACTCTTCCCTTTCATCCCAGGTGGTGCTGACTCCTTCCCCTTCAGTGTTGTTGGTCTGGTATCCCTACCACCACGAGTAGGTGGTACTACCACTGTCCCCGTGGGCTGTTTGGCTGAGGTGCTGGGCTATGTCCTTGGTACCCTGCCCATACGTGCAGGACGGGAGGAGGGGTAGGGAAGAGGTCAATCTGGGAAATGTAAAGCTTTTTAGGAATGTTGGGGTGGGAGGAGGGAGGAGTAATGGGAATGGAGGATGAGGGAGTGGTTGTCAGAGGTGTATGTCTGCTGGATTTGGGTGCAGGCGCATGAGCTACATGCTGTTGTGAGGTGGATGGTGGTTCGGTCTCTGAGTGCTTGAGTTTGTGTCCTTAAGGAGGGGGGCACATACACGGTGGGAGAGGACACAGGGTCACGTGCATGGATGTTGTGGATGTGTCTGCCAGTGGGGTGTGTGTTCTGCTTGGTGTGGTGATGATGCAGGTAGTGGATATTGATGTAGTGCATGCAGGTGTGAGTATGGATGTAACTGGGTGGGAGGTGGAGGAGGAGGAGGAGGGGGAGACAGTGGAGGCAGTGGATGTTGTTGTGTCTGCAACTGTATGGTGTTTGTGTGAGTGCCTTTGGGATGAAGTGTGGTGCTTGTATTTGCCTGTCCCACTCTTGTGTGTTGTCTTGTGTGCATGCTCATCTGCCTATGTTCTTGGGATGGGTTGGGGTTGAGGAGAATGGAACTGGGAAGCGGAAGTTGGAGGGGGGACGGTTATAACAGGGACAATGGTTGCATCAGAGAGGAGGCCAGAGCCTGAATCGATCTCTGTTGGGCTGCCAATCCACCGTGAATGCCCTCCAGGAATGCACTGCATTTCTGCTTCTGGGCTGCCAGCCCCTGGATGGCATTCACAATGGTTGATTGCCCTACAGAGATGGATATCTGAAGGTCAATAGCCTCTTCACTGAGGGCAGCAGGGCTCAATGGGGCAGGGCTTGAGGTGCCTGGGGCGAAGGAAATGCCCACACCTCTGGGTGAGCAGGCACGGGCAACTCACTGAGGGGCTACTGGGAGGGTGGTGCTGGTAGGGGGGGTGGCAGCTGTACCTGTAGCTGGGGTGGTCACAGAGGGATCTGCTACCACCAGGGAGCTCCCATCTGAGGAGGTATCTGAGTATGTGATGTCCCCTCCAGTCTCTGCAGTGGTGCTGTCCTCACCCTCCATCCCACTGGTTCCCACTAACACACAACCACCACCCAGATAGCACCCCACCAGCCATAAGTTGTAATGATACCCACTGTACTCACCCCTTTGTGGCTGCTGTGATGCCCTCATGCACCCATCCAGCTCAGGGTAGGCCACCGCCAGTATGCGGGCCATCAGGGGGGTCAGGGTCCGACGGGCACCCCTTCCTCATTGGGTGGCCATCCCCAGCTGGGCCTCTGTGGACTTCCGTGCCCAGCGTCTCAGGTCCTCCCACCTATTCTGACAGTGGGTGCTCCGCCTGTCATAGACCCCCAGGATTCCCATGTCCTTGCCAATGGCACACCATATTCCCTTCTTTTGATGGGCGCTGACATGCAGAGGCAATACAGACAGGAGAACACCATTAGGCAAACAGTCCAGCCTGTCACACAAATGGCCCACCATACCCGTTTCCATCACCATTGGAATACACATAGCCCAGCGCACACCATGTACTCCGCCAAGAGAAAATCCACCCCACTTACACAATGCCTTCACACACAACTCCATGTGTTCCTTCCACATGCATCATGCCCACAGTGTACTCGCCTGTTTGTCTGGAGGCCCATACAGCTGTCGTTACTGGGGTAGGACCCCATCCACCAGTCGCTCTAACTCCTCCGAAGTGAAGGCTGGGGCCCTTTCCCTAGTCACACGGGCCATGGTAGGTTCCAGACACAGGTCACAGCAGCACATGCATTGTAGGTCTTCTCCTATGGAAGGTCAGGTAACAAGTGAGGAATGTGAAATAAAATCACGGTCATGTCCGTGGTGGTGCATACCATCACTTTTGGTGTAGATCCCCATTGGCCACTGTATCCCATAGGGTCCAATATAAACCAATGAGGAATTGCACAGCAGCTCACAACCGCCTACCACCACGGCGAACAACGTCAGTGACATTACCTCACTTCCACCTGTCCCTCCACACAGGACAGGCGGTCGCCATTTTAGGGGGGTGAACAGGCCTATTGATAATTTCTGTGTCACAGGATATATAGGCACATACTTTTAAATTACACTGTCCCAAAACATGATTACACAATGTAGACTGCTGTTGGGATATAGTTGTACAAATTGTGACAACCTACCCACTCTTCTGTCCCCTAGATGCCTACAGATGAGGATGAATAGACCCCTGGTGGACTTGGCTACACTGGCTGACAGGCACATTATACTCACCTATAGACTGGACAGGTCCACAATCACAATGCTGTGTGCCCAGTTCGAACCTGACCTGATCTCAGCTATCCATCATCTGACTTGGATCCCCCCTCTTGTGAAAGTTCTATCAGTGCTCAATTTCCTGGCAACTGGTTCTTTCCAAGTGACAGTGGGCGTGGCAGCAGGAATGTCACAGCCAATGTTCTCATTAGTGCTGGCAAAAGTCTTGTCTGCCCAGAAAAAACACATGTGCAGCTACATTGCTTTCCCCCAGGTGGAAGATTTGGCCACTGTGAAGGCCGGGTTTTATGCAATGGGACATATCCCCAATATAATTGGGGCGATTGATGGAACACATATTGCATTTGCCCCCCCGGCAAAATACACAGGTGTTAGGCATTGTAAGAGTTTCCATTCCATGAATGTGCAGATGGTGTGCCTGGCGGACCAGTATATCTCCCACGTCAGTGCTAAGTATCTTGAGTCGGTGCATGATGCCTTTGCCCTAAGCAATAGCAGCATCCCAAAAGTGATGTCCCAACTACAGAGGCACAGGGTGTGGCTAATAGGTTAGCCTTGGTCCCCACTCAGTGTATGTTGGTGTATGCCTATGCTGTTGGCCAAATACGATAGTGTGTGGCTAAATGTTGTCTCTCAATATTTGCAGGTGACTCTGGTTACCCAAATCTATTGTGGCTGCTGACCCCTGTGAGGAATGACAGGACAAGGGCAGACGAACGTTATAATGAGGCACAAGGGCAAAACAGAAGGATCATTGAGAGGACATTCAGCCTCCTGAAAGCCAGGTTCTGGTATCTCCATCTTACAGGTGGATCCCTGTGCTACTCACCCAAGAAGGTCTGCTAGATAGTAGTGGCATGCTGCATGTTGCACAACCTGGCCCTCAGACGACATGTACCATTTCTGCAGGAGGAGGAGACTAGAGATGCCTCTGTGGCATCAGTGGACCCCGAGGACAGTGAGGATGAGGAGGTAGAGGATGAGGATGTGGACAACAGAACATTAGCGATCCGTCAGTACTTCCAATGACACACAGGTGAGACAGTGCAACTTCACATTTCTATGACTATTGGTGTATTCTATGTGGCATTGGGATGCTGGCATTACCCACTTCTTTCCCCTACTTACTGTTACCTATGGATATTCATTTTACAGATGTCGGTGATATGACAACAATGTCCTGATGTGATCACAACAGCCAGTAACAGGTCATTATTTCTATGCTCACACTATGTACAGTTCATTTGCAATGAATATAGCTGTTTCAATAAATACAAATTTTCAATACATGCAATACTAGTAGTCAAGTTTTATCCAAGGGTGTTTATTGTTGTGCCAAAATATAGAGGGGAAAGTGCAATGGAATTGGGTGATGATGGAGGAAAGTCTAGGGTACTGTTCCAGTTTGTTTGTAGCACAGGTGCAGTGTCCATGAGGACATAGGAAGGGGAGCAAAAGCAGTTCAAGGTGGACAAGGTGACTGAGTGGGACACAAGGAGGACAATCAGGAGAGTCTCATTTACTGGTGGCAGTCTTGGCAAGTGTCTCTGGCTCCTCTCTGGTTCACAGGGAACGTTTGCAAGGTGGTTCACCTTCTGTGGGTCCTGTGGGGGGCCTCCTGGCCACTAGTGGCAGCAGAAGTAGAAGGCTGTTCAGATGACTGGCTAGTGGTAGGGGCCCGCTGGTGTGCTTTTGCATCCCTCATGATGTTGGCCATATCTGCCGGCACCCCTGCTGTGGAGATTAGGGTGGTGTTGTTGGCCTGCAAATCCTCCCAGATGCCCTGATACTGTCCCTCCTGCAGCCACCTGTTCTCCTGCACGCTGTCTAGGATCTGGCCCATCGTGTCCTGGGAATGTTGGTAGGCTTCCAGGATCTCGGGGAGTCCCTCCTGGAAAGTCTGTTCCCTGGGCCTGTCCTCCCCCTGGCGCACAGCAGTCCTCCCAGGGTCCCTGTTGGCCTGTGCCTCTGTCCCCTAAATGGTGTGCCACTGCCACTGACCTCAGGTCTCTGATTGTCTTGTGGGCGAGGTGTGGCCTGGGGTCCCTGTACAGGTGGGCACACTGCTGATTGAAGTATCCTGGGGACCTAGGTGTGGGTATGCTGGGTGGGTGCTCTGGTGTTGGTTCCTGAAGTGGGAGCTTTGTGGTGGTCTGTAAGTGGTCGTGGGTGACAGGCTGTCCAGTGGTCCCTGATGGGCAGGGAGGTCGTCCAGATCCAGAGGTCCAGAGTTACTGTCATCACTGGGGGCCTCTTCTGTTGGGGGACTGAATTGTGGTGGCACCTTCTCTCCACTGACATTGTCTGGGGTACCTGTGGGGATGTAATTGGTGCATTATGCTTCAAGTGTATGACATTTGTACTTCCGTAGCTTCACCTCTATGGTTGGTGTTACCCTGCCATCCTTTGCTTGTGTATGCTGGTGTATTGTGGGATTGTTAGTTTCCTTATGCTGTGCATGCTTTAGTGATGAGTGTCCATGCAGGGCTGGGAGGGGTGTCCATGCATTGGTACAGCATGCAGGGCCTGGCATTGGGATTAGTGAGATGTGTTGGTGGAGTGTGTGGGATGTGGTTGAGTGATGGGAGTGAGGTTGAGGGTGTGTGATGGCATGCAGGTATGGGGGTGATAATTATTAAATGTTGACTTACCAGTGTCCAGTCCTCCGGCAACTCCAGAGAGACCATCAGGATGCAGTATTGCCAGTACCTGCTCCTCCCATGCTGTGAGCTGTGGGGGAGGAGATGGGGGTCCATCGCCAGTCCTTTGTATGGCAAGCTGGTGTCTTGCTTCTATGGAACGTACCTTCCCCCGTAGGTCATTCCACCTCTTCCTGATGTTGTCCCTTGTTCTTTGGTGCTGTCCCACAGCATTGAGGGTCCACAATTCTATGCCATAGCTCCATCTTCCTTGCTATAGATATTTGCTGTGCCTGTGCTCCAAAGAGCTGTTGCTCTACCCTGACGAGTTCCTCCACCATGACCCTTAACTCCTCCTCATTGAAACGAGGGTGCCTTTGTGGTGCCTTGGGTGTTGTGTGATGTGTGTTGATGAGGGTGTGTTGGGTAATGTGCTGGGGTTGTGTGATGTGGAGTGCTTGAGGGGTGTATGGGTGTATGTGGTGTGTGTGTCTAGTTGTCTCTGTGCTCTTCTTCTCATTTGCTTGGTGGCAATTGTACGTAAGGGGTTGTGGGTAATGTGGGTGGGTGTTTTACAGTGGTGCGGGTGTGTGGGTATGGTGTGTGTATGATGTCAGGTATGTGTATTTGGTATTGTCCAATGTAGTGTTGTTTTGTATGTGGGTGTCCATTCTGAGTGCGGCAGTGTGTACCGTCAATGGTTTACCACAATTGATTGTCCCCTGTGGTGATTTGTGGGTCATAATGTGATGGCCATTGTTTTGTTGGCATAACGGTATGGGTTTTGGGACTGCCACTTTATCACTGCCTTTTGGTCTCGCGGATTTGTGTATGTGACTGTATTCTGTCGGATTGGTGTGTGTGTCATAATATGGTTAACAGATATTCCCCAGCGCGGCGGTAAATTGGCAGCCGTCAGCGTGGCAGTAAGCGGGATTTACCGCCAATGTCATAATGAGGGCCTCTGTTTTTATTTATAAAAGTAGAAAAGAAAATACAATGAATATAGAATTAATGCAGAATCCAAATAGAGAGTAGATAGAGTCAACATGAAGTGTAGTAAATCTGAATGTGCGAAATTTATGATACAATTGAACTATTAGAAGTGCTGATAAAGGGGGAAGCATTGTCTTATAGGATATAGTTCAGTATAATACAGACAAAAACAGCCATCTATCCAACGTGAACATTCCACTAGTTAAGATAAATTAAAGTAACTAAAAAATGTCCTCAAGTAGAGATTTCTCAGTAATAATGAATTTGATTTTCTGAACAATAGACATGAAAATTCCCCAGCAATATACACCTTACCCAAAATATATGAAAACTAGTAATGTATGGCCATTATGCAAATATTTAGAAATTTTTATTAACGGTGTGTGCTGCTTACAACATCAGATGTGTATCCAATCAGAATATTCAAAGATCTGGACTTCATTTTGGAAAGTGAAGTACTTTAGGCATAGAGGTATTATTCCTTAATATCCCACAAGCTGATGCACTTTCTGTGATGAAAGAGGTACTGGAGAAAAGACTGCACCCTGCATAAATACAAACAGATTAATTCTGTTCCTAATTTAATTGCATGTACAACAAATAGTTTGCTTTGTTAGGGGAATTTTCTTTACAGAACATTGGAAATTCCACGTGAGCAAACGTCCCTTTAAAGCTGGTGAATTTGTATATTGTCAAATTTAAGAAGGGCTATATCCATCGTGAATTAAGTCCCATTTCTTTTAGTATCTAGATGTGTAAAATTGCTTAAATATATATGATCAGAAATGACAGTACAGCAAACTAATAATTTCTTCAAATGGATTTATAACCTCTTAAAAGATCTGAATGATTTGAAATTCACAAACTGTTCTGCTGTTTCTCAGATTAACTATACAGATTTAACCACTAGCAACGTAAATCAGAAACTCTGCACTGTTCTTTTTACCAACCCAATTGGCAATAACTCCTTTATGTTATACCAGGTTCACCACTCACAACTTGAATAACAGCTTTCAGCACAGCCAACGTTTGTGCATGAATAGTAATTGGAAATAATAAAACAATTTCTTCTCTGGGGCAAAAAAAAGAAGAAAAAAAAACTGGTAACCGAGTTGAAAATCAGGGTCTATCCCACAGGTTCAGGCAAGAGAACTGTCAAAGGTCATGGCGGAGCCCAAGTATGGCCATAGTATACCGAAAAAGTAACTACTACAGAAAATTATGAGGAAAGACTGTTAGAAATGGGGTTTCTGGTTGGCTAGGGTATGCATCTCAGCCAGGCAGAACCTACCCACTCTAGTCAGGGCAAGGGAGTTACACATCCAAGATAACCCCTGCTCACCCCCTTGGTAGCTTGGCACGAGCAGTCAGGCTTATCCCAGAGGCAACCTGGAAATCGTTGGCACAACACACACAACACATGTGACACAATATCCCCACCACAAAGGAAACACAACACCATATTATATGAAAATATACTGTATTGTACACAACGTAATTATTAGACCAAAATCACGTATCATTACTATCCAGAACGTTACATGGTAGTCACTCTGCAAACTAGCAGTAGTCACATATAACACACAGGTTACTCATTATTCTGCAACAGAAGCAGTAGTCAGGAAACACGTTATTACACCAAGGCACTTGTCATAAATGCCCAAAGTAGGAACGTTGGAAAACATATAGCCAGTTATAAAACACATTAGTATGCTATGCCCATAATAGGAACATGTTCATGCCTATATCCACACATCAAAACACAGGTAGGCAATATATATATTCAAGTCTGTAGCAAGAACTTTGAAATAAGTATATAGTTCCTGGTAGGGAATGCCCGTTTGTCTGATGAGGCAACTCTAGTGCCTAAAAGATGAAAAATGTGCCCCCGGCGCTCCTCTGCGCAGAATAGGAGCCTCCCTTATCCTTTGGCCAGAGGAGGGTGGCACGCACCTGCTCTCTTTTGTGGACGGGCCCCTCCGGGGACCCGTGATCACTAGGGGCCTCCCCGGGCCTCAACCAGCCCTCACGAGGGGGGCCAATGTTCTTGGGATAAAGGGGGATGAGGGGGGTGCCACACACACACCCTCTGACTTTGTAACAGGCCCCTCCAGGGGCCTGCAATCTCCTAGGGGCTCCCGGGCCTGTCCTGGCCCTCAGCTGTGGGCGAGACCACAAGTACTGACACTGGCCCGCACGGGGCCACACAAGAAAGCCGGCGTGTCGGGGAAGTAGGGGGAGCCTCCGGTGAGGCTTCCCTTTCCCCTGACCAGCAGAAGTCTTCCAAAAAGGGGCCCAGTAGGGCGAGGGAGCCTCTGCTGAGGCTTCCTTCCCTGCCCACCGGCTCCTACAGCACTTGACGGCCCTGCCGGCCTTTGGAAAGGGGGCAATCACCAAAGTCGGTGCCTGCCAGTGCCCAGGTGGTGCTCCACGGAGCACGCTTCACCCCGAGGGCACGACAGGAGTGCTTGTGCTCCAAGGTTGCTGTTAATTGATTCTTCTGGCGCCCCAGGGGCACGAAGCAGCGAGCTCACTCGTGCTCAGTGCAGCAACTTCTCCAGGCTGCGGCAGTGATTTTGGCCATCAAAACGCGCTTCTACAAAAGCGCTGGCACCACCACTAAACCCCGAGTCACGGCAGTGAAGTCTTTGTAATAAAAAAAGGAATTAGAGCTTTTTTTAAAATGCCAAGAACCAGCAAGAGGGAGCACTTCCAAGTGCTAAGGAAATCCCCTAAAGGAGCGCTTTACCAAGCACTTAGCTCATCAACAAGATGAAGCACCCCTCGTGCTTCAGGGTGAATGCAGGGGTCAGGGGCCATAGCACCCTGCACCTGGGGAACACAGTTGCAAGAAAAGGGCCCACAGGTGGAGGGCCCAACAACAGGCCAGCAGAAGGAGTATGCAGCAAGTGGAAAGTCCTCTTCAGTGGCCAAGCAGGTCACAGGTCAGCACAGCAGCAGTAGTCCATGACGGTTCCTGGTGAGTTCTTCCAGCATTTCTGTGTCCAGTTCAAAGATGATTCCAAGAGTCTCCAAATTGTGGGGAAAATTCCCCTGTACTTATACTCAGTCCTTACAATGTTTTGAAATTGTAGGGAGAGGAGGTTCCAGACAGTTACAACTGGTTCTGGGAGTGCCCCCTCTCCTTCAGCACAGGCTCCAAACATCAATGGGGGGTTAACTACCCTATTGTCTGAGTCCAGGGCACAGCCTTTACAAATGTAGGTGTGCCCCACCTCTCCCTTCTCTCAGCCCAGAAAGACTATTCTGTATGCAGATGCACCTCTGTGACTCCTCCACCCTCCCTGTGTACAGGCTGTCTGAAAAGTATTCACAAAGCCCCAACTGTCACTCTGCCCAGACGTGGATTGGAGTCAAGCTGCAAAACACCAGAATCATAATTTATTATCACCATCACAACCATACCAAACATGCCTACGCTACCCCTAATAAATCCGACAATACCCCTTACACATAAGGCAGGGCATTTCTAATGCAATCCTATGAGAAGGCAGCACTCACAGCAGTGAGACACCAAGTTAGGCTGCTTGTCACTACCTGGGCAGGCCTCGCAACCTGGCACATGTCCTGCCTTCTACATACATGGCACCCTGCCCATAGGGCTTGCTAGGGCGTACCTTAGGGGTGACTTACATGTAGTAAAAGGGTAGTTCTGGACCTGGCAAGTAAATTTAGATGCCAGGTCCCTGTGGCAGAAAACTGTTCACACAGGCCCTGCACTACCAGGCCTGAGACAGGTTTGAAAGTCTACTTCAGTGGGTGGCACAAGCAGCGCTGCAGGCCCACTAGTAGTATTTAATTTACAGGCCCTGGGTATAGAGATACCATTGTAGAAGGGACTTATAGGTAAATTAAATATGCCAATTAGGTATAAGCCAATCATACCAACTTTAGATGGGAGAGCACCTGCACTTTAGCACTGGTCCGAAGTGCTAAAGTGCTCAGAGTCCTAGAGCCAACAGCGAGAGGTCAGAAAAACCAGGAGGAAGGAGGCACAAAGACTGGGGATGACCCTGCATAATGAAAAAAGTCCAAACAATATATGCTTTTTGAAAGTCTAAATACATAAATGATCATTTAGTGTCAGTGCGCCCATTGAAAAAACAACGGGCATTATGGCTTTGTGGGATCTCCTATCAGTCAAGGAACATTTCAAATGGTGGTACTGCAGTGTCTGTGCTACCACCTTTAACACTAACCCTGTACCCATCCAACATTAGTCACAATTTCAAATGCCACATCAACTGCTACAATAAAAATTACATTTGTTCTATCTGGTGTTTTTTCTTATTTAATTTGCATAGGTCCAAACATGCAGCAGTTTAGGTACAAAATACTCAAATTTTGCAGTTGAATACGTTGCCGTACACTTAGGCCCTCATTACGACCTTGGCGGGTGGCTGAAGCCGCCTGCCAAGGTCTGACCGCCGGCCGGCCGCCAATGCAGCCGCACTCCCACCGCGGCCATCAGGAGATCCCCGCTGCACCGGCGGGTGGAAACCTGCTTTCCGCCCTCCGGCCCAGGGTGGATCTCGGCCGCAACGCAGGAGCCGGCTCCAAATGGAGCCGGCAGTGTTGCAGCCATGCGACGGGTGCAGTTGCCAAGAAAAGGCTGGCGGTGAGGGGACTCGTAATCCCCTGGGCAGCGCTGCCCTAGCGGATTAAAACTGCAAGGACTACTGTGGCGGAAACAGCCGGTCCCGGCGGGGCGAACGCAGCACTTTCGCTGCAATCGTAATTCCCTGTGAAGCACCGCCAGCCTGTTGGCAGTGCTTCCTCCAAAACAGCCCTGGCGGTCTTTGACCACCAGGGTTGTAATGACCCCCTTAGTGTCAAACTTGTGAACCACTTAATTACCAAAATACAATCAAAAGATGACATCTGATTATTAAAATACTGTAGTGAATTTAGCAGGTATAGGGGGTATCTTATCATTGATTTTAACATGTGAATGCTGTTGGGTTGACTGCTTGGAATCAAAATCTCCTAGCATTGAAAGGGATAGATGAGTGGAACTCAGTCATTTATGGAACTTTCCTCTGAATACTACACAGATTTGCTTCCTTTACATTCCTGATTTCATTGAGACATATTCATGCATCACTTTCCAACTTAGCAAAAAACTTAGTTCAATACATAAATGTTTCTTGGCCTTAAACCCAAACATTATGGAAGATCATGATATTTTTGAATTTGGCATACATGGAGATAATTCTGAGTGGGGGCAATGGTTAAAAACTGTCTAAAGGGTTGGTCCAGCCTTCTGTTTTCAAGACTTCTTGTTGATGGCTAGAACCCCATGTCTCACCATCCGGAAGGCGTCATCACTGGATCCGGAAGGAGAAAGCGCTGACCTGGAAGCAGCAATGAGAGCTGCAAACAAGCTGTGGCCGCAGTACCAGCCGAGCAAGTGATCGAGCACCGTGGTGCACAGCCATCGGCCAGCCATCCATATCAGTGCACACCTACGCCCGCCTCTGTACCCTGCAGGAGTGCCACAGTGCCGCGGATCGGCGGCCGGGTGCCTGGGACGAAACAGGACAGGGACCTGAGCGGGACCTGAGAGGAGGAGAGGTAAGGCTGGGCTGGGCATCGCGGGAGTGTGTGGGAGTGTGTGAGGCAGCGCAAGAGGAGAGGAGGTGGAGAGGGAGTCGACGCAGCGATGTGTGGTGTGATGTGCGGGGGCTGGTGAAGTGTCTGGGACAAGATCAGGCTGGTTGGGCCTGGCTGGGCTGGGCTATCACTCTGGACACGGGGGTGTTTGTGGCTTGCAGTTGCAGGGCGAACGGGTAGTTGCTCCACTTACTTGCCATCATCTCCTGGCTTGCCCCCCTGCTGCCATTGGCATCTGCACCCCTTACGCCCCCCACCCCCTGGTTCCTCCCTCCCATGTTCCCCCTCCTGGCTCTGCCCTTCCCCGTTCCCCCTCACCGGCTCTCCTGCCCCACCTTTCACCACCTTGCGGTTGGGGCCCTCCATCCACCCCCTACTCCGGGAACTTGCCTTGTGCCTTGCCACCTCCTTCCCCTCGGGCCCGAGAACATTCAGCTCCTGAGCACCTGACCTCCCGACCCTCTTCCCAAGCCTACCTGCCCCGTCAGGCCCGTGGTACTGATAAGCAGGCAGGGCCAGGCAGAGATCGGCAAGGAGGGTCGGCGCTGGCCAGACCCCGCTGTGTGCCGGTGTCAGGCGACAGGCAAGTGCAGTGACTGTACCCAGTCACCACTAAGGGTGTTCTCCAGCATCCGCAGAAGTGGCCCTCCCAGGGTGGGTGTGGCTTGCAGACGGCCGGTGAGCTTCACTTGCCTGGTCAGCAACATCAGCAGCACCAGCATCGAGGTCTCCATACTATTTACCCTTCATCTGACTCTACCTCGGTGGAGCCCAATGCACTCACAAATGACAGTTCAACAGCTGACTGTCAATTCCTCTGTGCCACTACTTCCACTTCTGCAATCACCAACACAATGCTAAGCAGACGTACTCAGCGGAGGAAAGGTCGCAACAAGCGGCTTGCAGGGAATGGAGCGATCCCAGAAGCAGCCCCTCAAACTAAGAATACCTGACATCTGGGCCACCAACAAAGCTATGTCTCCCAGGCCACCTGACCCAACAACAATCGCTGTGGTTCCATCCTAGAGTTTGGCCACCAAGCAGATGAGCACTGCCAAATGAGGCCACCCCTGGTCTGCTGAAAGGACGGACATCACTGGGGAACTCTAAACTTCATCTTCCGGAAGTCATGAACAATCTACGAAAGTAACTTCCCCCAATCCCTCCCCGGCCCAGCTAACGGCCCCTCCTCCACAGGCCCTGGGCGCAACTATTATACCTCCTAGTCCCACATATCACACACCAGTGCGAAACTCTACAACCAGCAGGTCAACCGCAGAAATCCAAAACTCGACCAGATCCCTCAACTACCAACTCACTAATTTTTTATCCTCAATACAAATCCAAGGGATCTGGAAATGTTTTAACCAGGGTTAATATTCTTTGGCTACTTTCACATATTCCCTCTACAAGCGGCCTCATCTCAACGGATCTCCTAGTAGTAGAATTTCTCCGCCCAACTAACACTACTGCTCCCGAATCTACTAAAGCTACATGAAAGACAAGCCTAATTGCCCAAACAATCCTAGGAGAAAGCACAACCTTCGAACACTGGGGTATTAGTAGCACCACGCACTGTGTAGCTGGCTACCCAACTACTCTGCTATCACCGGATCCTACCCTTGATTCGGGCCCCCAGTGCAGGGAAACACGCTCCATACTCAGGAGCACTCTGGGCTGCTCTCCGGTGCTCTCAAATTCCTTCACGACTGGAAGGGGCGCAACTCGGCCCCAAAAATCCATCATCTCAGCCAACCTTTCTTCAAACAACAATGATTTAAGGTGGTTTTCAAAAACAATCAACAACTGCAATAGGCAAGGGTAACAAACCTCAGACAAAAAGATGGGCTCTATATTGACAAAGGAGACACTCCAGATGTGCTCATGAAATGTAAACGGCCTCCTCTCTAAAGCTCTGGACTCCGACTTCATCCAATACATCAGCACTTTTTGACATTATTTTAATGCAGGAAACCTGGCTGGAAGAACCATATCACTTGCATGGCTATATGTGCTTCATCACTCCACAAACCAGGAAGGCAAAGTATGGACAGCCCTAAGGCGGCCAGGCCACTTATGTCTATTTAGCACTCTCGGCAAGAGTCACCCCTTTGCACCCCACCTCCTCTTCCATCAATATTGTGTCAATCGCCACCACGATGAGTGCGCCCACAGCAGAGATAGTCCTCGTAAACACATACCTTCACCCAAAACTCTAACTCAGTGACGCCAATAATCTAGTGGCTCTACTCGAGAACTTCATAAGCAGTGGCGTTATAGCCGATGCAGACGACATCATCCTCTCAGGCAACTTCAATTTGCATCTACTAGGATCCGCAACAGATGAAAGAACAATTGCTCTTTCCAGTGCTTGGGACCTTCCCTTACAAGGGGCCAATAAACACGGCCGTCCCACAAAGATCAGCAGGACTTTGCTCAATAGCTTAGAATCATTACAGCTAAGAGCCCTGAATGGCAGATTTACTGAGGACTCGCCTCCAGCTGCATCTTATTTTTCAACCGCAGCCTCTACCACATTTGACTACACGTTTGTTTCCCTTCCATTATTCAAGCAAGTAGCCTCCTTCCAGCTAGGCAACAGGAGCGAGAGCGATCACTGCCCACAGGAACTATCCATCATCCTGGGGATAACCAAAATGGAGAACAGAAATATTGCACACATTACCACTTTCACCACAGACTGTAAACGTGTCAACTGTGGGCAATCAAACATTGATCAAGTCATCGAAGCTGCCATGAATCTCGCACTCGAACGAGAAACAAAAAATGACAGTGAAGTGCAGAAATGGGCACAACCAGCAACAAGGCTTAGTGAAATTTTTGCGGAACCAATCACTAGCAGGTGACTGCCACCTCCTACAGCTGTAACTCACCTGGCACAAGCCCACAGGACAGCACTACAAGATGCAAAGGGAAAAATCCATTCCAAAATAAGTCGACTTTGTGGCAGCCCGGGCAATCCAGACCTTCTGACAATCCTAAGGCACCACAAACAGGCACTGAAGAAGCTAAAATGTGCTATCAACAGGAGCCGCAATTAAGCCTTGTGCGGCCAAGCTACACTGGGATGCAGGGAATAACAACAGCGCACGCTTCTGGCATAAAATATGCAACCTCACACGTCCACATCATGGTGCCATTACATCGCACATACCAGAAGCAGTCTGGGCCAAACATCTTGGAGTCCATTTCAATGGACCGATATCACTTAGCATGGTCACACAAAGCGCGCTCTTGCCAGGAAGTCTTCCCCTACACAGGCCCTCACTAAAGACTACGTCACATTACTCAATGACATGGTCACTATTAAAAAAATCAGATAGCCAAGGGCCGCAGAGAAGGCGCCCCGGGACCAAATGGCCTCCCACCTGCAGTCTTCAAGCACAATAGTCAGTTCGGGGAAAAGACTCTCGAACCCCTCTACCTGGAAATAGGTCTGACAGGAATGATTCTGCAGTCCTGGAAAGGGTCCATAATCTCCCCTATCTTTAAAACAGGGGACAGGTCGCTTCCCGAAAGCTATTGTCTGATTGCCTTAATTGACAATGACGCAAAGTACTTTGCAGGCCTGTTATTGGATCATCTGCTTGCATGGTCTACTGAAAAGTGAATAATCCCTACGACTCAAACAGGATTCTCCAAACATACCGGAACTATCACGAACATCATGGCCATTGCCCTTTTAACCGACAAAGCTGTAACACTGAAACGTCAGCTCCATCTATGCTTTGTCGACTTCAAGGCTGCATTTGACCATGTGGACAGGAATTTGCTGTGGAAGAAGCTTGAAGGGGGATTCCATATCCACTCCTACCCCTGATAATAGCCCTTCACACAGACACATGGGTCCAGATAAAATTGGGCGCAGGCACTCAGCTCTCAAAGCGGATCCCTACTACCAAAGCCCTAAACCAGGGCTGTGTCCTAGCCCCCACACTGTTTAATCTATAGTTAGCAGATTTAGCAGGTGCACTCACCCTCACTAACTCTCACCCTCCAAAAAATTGGGGACCTTGAACTACCATGCCTCATGTATGCCGGCAACCTTGTACTGATCAGCCACACAGAAATAGGCCTTCAGAGACTACTAAACGCCACTCAGCACTACTTAGCCACTAATGTCCTGAGAGCAAACTTTACCAAAACTTGCATACTGTCAATTATACCAAAGGCACCTTTGAGAGCCTGGTATTGGGGTGAGACACAACTTGTTCAAACAGACAAGTATACATATCTTGGAGTCATTGTTGACAAATTGGGGAACTTTGCACACCAAAGAAAAAGCCTAATAGGAAAAAGCATAGCCATAGTGCTAGCTCTAAAAAGACTAAAAACCCTTCTGAATGGGCCCTCATACACTCCCTCTTAAAAGTGCTAAAACCCAAGCTCCTCTCGACAATAACATAGGGGAGCGAAGAACAAAGAGGCAGGGGCTCTGACATCTTAAACCGGACATTCTTTATCATACCCAACTGAGAAAGGACTTTGGTTTTCTGAACCAATCCCTGGCTCAATGTGTTGGCTACATACACTTCTGGAGCAAAGCCCGTGGTGCCTCTCTGGGCACTCTTAACTATTATATGTGGCAAGAGCTTGAACGCAAGAACACCTCCCTGCTCAGAATCCACTTGGATGATTTGCTTAAGAATACGGGTCTCACCGACTTGTGGAGGACCCCAATCCCGCACAACGCCTTCAAGAAAGCAGCTGGGAAATCACTTAGGCTTCAGTCAATACTGGAGGACAAAGAAGCCTTCTCACAGAGGTCTCATGTATGGATGACTTTGCACACCTACATGTCCTTGACACCACAGTCATACCTAGGCCAGGGCTTCTCGAGATGAACAAAGGACGCATCCTTAAGGTATTGACTAGGTCTCCTACCACTTGATTTAAATGCGGCCCCTTGGCTTAGGAATGTAACCAACTCTATCTGCCACCTGTGTGGTGAGGACGCGCAAGACCTCCTCCATGTCCTCTGCTCATGCATCCATCTTTCACCAGAAAGAAAAAAGCCCTACTAAAAATCAAATTTAATGAAAAAGGTACACGGACACAGGGACAAGCAGTAATGGCGTGCTTTGCACCTGGGTACCTGCAGTTGAACTGTGCTTTGGTGAAGTTTCTAATGCAGGTGTCACAAAAGCAAGATTTTATTAATCAGCTCTGCCACCCCTGTGATCCGCAGGAGGTTAGCTCACATCTCAATGCCTGACAATGGACAACAATGGCAACAAACGATGCTCACCTCACACTAGAGCAAGCATAATCTTATGTAGCAACACTCTTTTAAGCTTTAAAATGAGTTCCTGAGGAGCTCAAATTGAAATGACTGGACAATGTGTATAATTCCTTGACGGATACTTAGTAACATCAAAAATGACTTTTTCTTTTTTAAATAGTGTATCTCCTTTTTTTCACTTTTATTATGGTTTTAAGTAACTAAACAATAAACCTTTTACCTTACCTTACCTTACCTTACTGGGCCTCACCATCCCTGTGGTTACAACCTTTTCTAACGGAAAGACTTTGGTCAGCATCATTCTTGGGCTTGTGAGGGATTTGGACTCAGTCTTTCCAGCAAAGAGCTCAGATCTCCTTGGCTTTGTTTTCTCCACAGATAGAGGGGCCTAGAGCAGGGGCCAGCATCAGTAGACAGTAAATGGTTCTCTTACACTGCCTTTCTCTTACTGGTATCATTCAAAGCAGCATTAGACAGGTCTAAAACACAATCCCTGTCTTCAGTGTCCTCCATTTCTTTGTTACTCTTAATCTCAATTCTACTTTCATCTACTTCACTTTGGCAATCATTGGACAACATGCTGATACCAGATGAAAACATATATAGAGAGGAATGATACACCAGATGTGTTGAATATATCTCAGCAATAGTCTGGACCGCCATATGAAAGGCAAAAAGTTCATTATTTGTCAGAGCCTTTTGCAGGTGATTTCATGGCAAAGCAAACAACACCTTCCATGAACAGGGTCCTTTCTTGATGAAAGAAACAGCAAAATTTGGCAGAGCAGTGCAAAGTCAATGGTGTAGGATGTGCATGAATTGTGGAATCTACCTCTTCTTATACTTGAGAACCGTAGGCTTGATAACTTCTCTAGTTTCTAACATATGCTAACATTCTGGGCTGCATCTAAACTGCACCACAGTATTTTCAACGCTCTACTGCCCATTTTGGAGTAGGCTACCCCTTTTTGCATTAGTGTTGGAGTGCAAGAACATAGGGCCAGATGTACAAAGGTTTTTTGTGGTCGCAAACTGTCTTATTTGTACACTCGGGCCGTTTGTGACTACAAAAAAACATTTTGGAATGTTCTAATGCTATTTTGTGATTCACTATTCGAATTGCAAAAAATGTTTGTGACTCGGTAGTAGAAAGAGGTGTGTCAAAGACGTCCCTTCCTAATAGCAAGTCGAAGGGGGATGCATGAATATTTTGCGACTGGAATGCCATTGCAAAACATTCCCAGTTTATCACCAACTTCAAGCTGGTGGTAAGCCATTCACAAATGGTAGGGGGTCCCCAAGGACCTCTTCCCCTTTATGAACGCATACAAAAATGTTTTTAAGGGCAGACCACTGCCTAATGCTAAAAAATGAAACTGAAACATTTCAATATTTTTTCCTGTGAGGAAAACGGACTGTATTTTTGAAAAAAAAGTTGCTTTATTTAAAAGCAAACACAAACATGGTGGTCTGCTGTCCCCTGTAGTTTTACCTATTGCCAATGGGTCGCAATTTGCGATCTGCCTCATGAATATTAATGAGGTAGGTCAATTGCGAACCACTGGAAATCGCAAACAGTGTTTAACACACTCTTGTACATAGCTGTCTGCGATTTCTAATTGCAGGAAATCACAAAAAAAGCTACGCACATCTGGCCCACAGTATCAAAACAGTGAGGAACAATATGTATTTAAGATACATCTTGCGCCAAGATAAGTTCCAGTCAAATACTCATCAGACTGCACAGCTGATTCCTAGTTGTGTGTGGGCTTGGTATCCCAAACAAGACAGGATACCAGTTACAAACTTGATGTCCATCTTGGAGTGTTGCAGGCTGCTGTCAGACATAGGAACAGGGAGCACGGAGTTCTAATAACAGTGTGGTGGGATCGGAACTGTGACAAAATAAAACAAGCATTTACAAAGCAACGGGTCTCGCGTTTGCTCATGTTAGAGCTGATCGCATTGTAAACTCCTAACCCTACTTTTCACCTATCTGGCAAAAGTGCATTTATGTACATAACCCGAAAAAGTGAAATTAACTTTGTAAAGCGCTCGACTAATGAAAGCAAGCAGATTTTATTAGGCAAGCCCACGAACCAATAAAAAATACTGACGTGAAGTTGACAGGGCTCCGAGCCCTTTTCTAAATACTAAAGCGTCTCGCTGCGATACGCATGCGCGACCCTAAAAAAGGTCCATTTTGAAATACTGTCTTCTGTGACATTGCATCTTTGCACCAGGGCTAGCAACTCCATACAGTGTAGACGTCATTGAATAGAAGCGTGATTCTTCTAAATGCAAAAATAGGCACAATCCTGTAAATATCTGCTACAAAAAACACAAAAAGCGTATCCTGTGGGCTGATCCAAAACAGCAATAACCCTTACACTTACCATGTAGGGTACTGAATGAGACAAGCCCATTACTCCACTCATTGTATGCTGTGGTTTGGCCCAGAATACGCAGAATCAACAAAGCAATGGCTGAAATGGGTTAACCCAAAACTCCTTTATGTGATTTCTTTTTATTTACTATGTATTATTTTAATATAGTACAAGAAGCCGGTAAACAGGTAAAGCTGTCTTTGTGCAAGGCCTACAAACTGGTACAAAAGAGGAGAATCTGAGTAATGACGACTGCAACTAAGCAAGGTGAGCAGTGGTTTTCAAGAATCATTCAAGCATATCTTAGAAAAGTTATGTGTTCAAATTTGTCTGTACGTTTGTTAAACATATTGGTTTAATGGTTCTCAATAGACTTCCAGAGATACGCAGAGGGGACCTAAGAGACCAACCAGTATCAGCTTCATTAGCCTGGAAAGTATATGTCAATCAAAGTCCGTTTCAACTAGGGCTGGGTATAAATGTAACTGCAACAGAGCGCAGACACAGGACCCCAGCTGAGGGACTAACACCTGAGCGCAGGAAAGAAGCCAGCAGACGTGTGCAGAACATAGATCTGTATCGATATCTAGAGGTGCATGCGCCTGCAGAGGTGATGATTTTCAAATAATGAAATATTGCTGGGCGGCTTGTTAAGACAGAATGCCACGCACATGTAGAACCGTCATGAACTGGGGTGTGACAGAAAGAACTCTCAAATTAGTACTTGTGTTCTGCTAGTGGAGAGAATCTTCGAGGCTGAGAGAAATAACAGATTTAGGGTTTTCAAAAATACATATTACTGATTGGCAGGTATGGGGTAATGTGTGTGCTATGTGTCATGAAAGCAATTCATCTCGTGTCTTGGAAACCTCTAATTGCATAGTGATGGATTTAGTGGGTGCCTAAAATTGTCACATGTAAATTAGACGATAACTACCTGCTCTTTTCTCGTGTCAATTATATCTTTGTAAAAACATGGGCAATGCCTCTTTACTGCGGGGCTGCCTACAGTGCAGTTGTAAGATGTGTGCGATTTCTGGAACTGTGCAACACTCGTTTGCTGTGGGGCTGTGCACACCGTATTTCTAAGATGTGTAAAAATGAGCAAAAATCTTTCATGGAAGTCATTTAGGGGTCGCAACTGCGACCCCCAGCTTGCTCCTTGCGACCCCTGGCACTGCCTCGGCGACCCCTGGCCTCAGAGGTCGTAAAACTGTGTCAGGAGCACAAGGGCAACACATCCTGGTGGACGTTGCTTGGGGCCCCACTTCCTTGCTTTTAATCAGTTGTTTATTACAGTACTAGTGAATGATATATTATTCACTCTTAGTGTAATAAAACATGGAGTTCAGTTAAATGTATGTTGTGTGCATGCTTGTGGGAGAGAGTGTGTGTATGAGTGGGTGTATATTTGTTTAAGCATATGTGTCTGAGTGAAAGTAAGATGAAAGTGCGAGTGATGTCACTTCCACTACCCCTGGCATTTTGGTGAATTGATGTCCATTCACTCCTTGACTGAGGGAATGTGCACAGCTCAGTTCTAAGAGATATTGCTGTGGGTAACACTCATGAACGTCAGTTGACCGGAAGTGATATCACACGCCATTTGACCTTTACTTTCACTCACACACATTCTTAAATATACTCACACTGTCACACATACACACACTGTTCTCACATAAACACACTTTTACCCGCAAGCAAGCACATACATAGGAATACATTTTTTACTCACCTCACTTGCCGGGTATGGTCATATTCCAGCTAATTGTATTCCATTCTTAGCACAAGCTGCCACTGTATACGAGGCACGGATTTTGCCAACTCTGAGGACAGGGGTCGCAAAGGCAGTGCCAGGGGTCGCAAGGGACAAGTCAGGGGTCACTGCTGCGACCCCTGGTGACCCCTAAATGATGTCCATGGTAACACTCCTTGACTGTAAGACTGTTTAAAGCTCAGTTCTAATAGATGGTCTGATGAGCAACACTCCTTGAATGTGGGGCTGTGGACAGTGCACTTCAAAGAGATGTTTTTATGAGCAACACACCTTGAATGTGGGGCTGTCTACAGCGCAGTTTTAAGAGATGATGGTATGGGTAACACTCATTGTGGGACGGTGCACACCTCAGTTGTAAGAGATCTTCTTATGAGTAACACTTCTTGACTGCGGGGGCTGTGCACAGCTCACTTCTAAGATGTGTAGAAATGGGCAATAATCCTTGACTGTGGGACTGTGTACAGCGCAGTTCCAAGAAATGTTCTTAAGAGCAACACTCCTAAACTGTGGGGCTGTGTACAGCGCAATTCTAAGATATGTTGTTATGGGTAACACTCATTGACTGTGCTCAGATTGTCTTTACCAAAACAGTCCATATTTGAAGCAGTGCTCTTTTGTCCCATTTATTTGTTATAGGACCGTGCAAGCTGTTTAGCAGTAGCAGCAGAACAAAAAAAAACATTTGCATTATGTCTAGGAAAACGCAGTAGGAACTATATAATTTGCTTCTTCATAAACAATTTGCAGCCACAAAAAGGAATGGAGCATTATAATATGTAGTATAATCGACAATAGAATACAATGCTATATTGCTCTATTTATTTCCAACAGTATTTGTAGAGAGCTCATACATCTTAAGGATTATCTTGGTACAGTAGGCAAATATTGATGTTTATTAGTAATAAGAGCAATGTTTAGACGTAAGAGAAATCAACGATTATATTGTATCACCATAACCTATTTATGCACAATAAAAGTTGCTGAAGCAAGACAGCAATGATCTCCAAAAATATTGCATAAACTATTATCGAACAAATGGTTTTGCCAAAGCTTGGTTCACATTCCGGGATCAAGGTCTCAAGGTGAGGTGCCTTGATCGGAAGGCTCTAGGGGGCAGAAGGGCATCTTCAGAGGGGGTGTTTGTGGTGGAACACCCCCTAATATATTTGCCAATCGGCTCCCCACCGAACTGGCCCGGTTATTTCTTCACATCACTGCCTGGCTGCAGTTGTCTGTACTAAATCATGGCATTGCTGGCAACGACAGACTGCCGACTGCCATGCACCACAGAAAATTTATTTATATTTCCAGATACTCCCTGTTGAAAGTGGTTTGTGAAATATTTGTGATTTTTTTAAAGTGGCAAACGTTTAACTCAGTAAAGCAATTCAATCCACACCGGAAAAAATTCACAAGAATTTCACAAAACACTTTTGAACAGAGGTATGCAGTTTAACTACAGAAGCCTTTTCCTTGCCAAGCAAGATAGCCTGCCGTCCTTGCTTGCATTTATCTATCCTGCATAGATTCAAAATTCCTGACAGGTACAACGCACTTTGCCAGACATGATTATTTATCCAATGGCACCTTTCATGCCAGAATGCAAACTGATGTTTAAAAGGAAAATACTGGCTAAAGCATTACATCTGACATCAGACCCGGCTGTGTTCCTATTCTCCAGACATGATGAAACTTCCCATTCTGTTGGGACTTTGTGTACATCTATGACAAAATTATAATTATTCATCTGCACTTAAAATGTCAAATGATAAGTCATGCGTGGTGCTTTTGGCTTGACACATCTCTGGAGGCAGTACTGCCACTGTCTTTTTCCAGCCTTGTGTAGGAAAGTACCATCTTGCCTGGCATTTTTCACTGTATATATGTTGTTTTAGTTGTATGTGTCACTGGGACCCTGCCAGCCTGGGCCCCAGTGCTCATAATTTTGCCCTGAATGTGTTACCTGTGTTGTGACTAACTGTCTCACTGAGGCTCTGCATCCAGAACCTCAGTGGTTATGCTCTCTCATTTCTTTCCAAATTGTCACTAACAGGCTAGTGACCAATTTCACCAATTCACATTGGCATACTGGAACACCCTTATAATTCCCTAGTATATGGTACTGAGGTACCCAGGGTATTGGGGTTCCAGGAGATCCCTATGGGCTGCAGCATTTCTTTTGCCACCCATAGGGAGCTCTGACAATTCTTACACAGACCTGCCACTGCAGCCTGAGTGAAATAACGTCCACGTTATTTCACATCCATTTACCACTGCACTTAAGTAACTTATAAGTCACCTATATGTCTAACCTTTACCTGGTAAAGGTTGGGTGCTAAGTTACTTAGTGTGTGGGCACCCTGGCACTAGCCAAGGTGCCCCCACATTGTTCAGGGCAAATTCCCCGGACTTTGTGAGTGCGGGGACACCATTACACGCGTGCACTACACATAGGTCACTACCTATGTGTAGCTTCACAATGGTAACTCCGAATATGGCCATGTAACATGTCTATGATCATGGAATTGCCCCCTCTATGCCATCCTGGCATTGTTGGCACAATCCCATGATCCCACGGGTCTCTAGCACAGACCCGGGTACTGCCAAACTGCCTTTTCAGGGGTTTCACTGCAGCTGCTGCTGCTGCCAACCCCCCAGACAGGTTTCTGCCCTCCTGGGGTCCAGCCAGGCTTGGCCCAGGAAGGCAGAACAAAGGACTTCCTCAGAAAGAGGGTGTTACACCCTCTCCCTTTGGAAAAAGGTGTTAAGGCAGGGGAGGAGTTGCCTCCCCCAGCCTCTGGAAATGCTTTCATGGGCACAGATGGTGCCCATTTCTGCATAAGCCAGTCTACACCGGTTCAGGGACCCCTCAGCCCTGCTCTGGCGCGAAACTGGACAAAGGAAAGGGGAGTGACCACTCCCCTGACCTGCACCTCCCCTGGGAGGTGCCCAGAGCTCCTCCAGTATGCTCCAGACCTCTGCCATCTTGGAAACAGAGGTGCTGCTGGCACACTGGACTGCTCTGAGTGGCCAGGGCCAGCAGGTGACGTCAGAGACTCCTTCTGATAGGCTCCTTCAGGTGTTGCTAGCCTATCCTCTCTCCTAAGTAGCCAAACCCTCTTTTCTGGCTATTTAGGGTCTCTGCTTTGGGGAATTCCTTAAATAACGAATGCAAGAGCTCATCAGAGTTCCTCTGCATCTCTCTCTTCACCTTCTGCCAAGGAATCGACTGCTGACCGCACTGGAAGCCTGCAAAACTGCAACAAAGTAGCGAAGATGACTACTGCAACTCTGTAACGCTGATCCTGCCGCCTTCTCGACTGTTTTCCTGGTGGTGCATGCTGTGGGGGTAGTCTGCCTCCTCTCTGCACTAGAAGCTCCGAAGAAATCTCCCGTGGGTCGACGGAATCTTCCCCCTGCAACCGCAGGCACCAAAGAACTGCATTACCGGTCCTCTGGGTCTCCTCTCAGCACGACGAGCGAGGTCCCTTGAACTCAGCAACTCTGTCCAAGTGACTCCCACAGTCCAGTGACTCTTCAGTCCAAGTTTGGTGGAGGTAAGTCCTTGCTTCCCCATGCCAGACTGCATTGCTGGGAACTGCGTCTTATGCAGCTATTCCGGCTCCTGTGCACTTTTCCAGGATTTCCTTTGTGCACAGCCAACCCTGCGTCCACGGCACTCTAACCTGCATTGCACGACCTCCTGAATTGTCCTCCGGCGGTGTGGGACTCTCTTGTGCAACTTCGGGTGAGCACCATTTCACACCACTTTGTAGTGCCTGTTCTGGCACTTCTGCGGGTGCTGCCTGCTTCTGAGAGGGCTCCTTGTCTTGCTGGACGCCCCCTCTGTCCTTTCTCTCAATTGGTGACATCCTGGTCCCTCCTGGGCCACAGCAGCATCCAAAAACCCTAAACTGCAAGCTTGCAGCTAGCAAGGCTTGCTTGTGGTCTTTCTGCAGGAAAATACTTTTGCACAACTCTTCACGACGTGGGACATCCATCCTCCAAAGGGGAAGTTTCTAGCCCTTGTCGTTCCTGCAGAATCCTCAGCTTCTACCTCCTAGTAGCAGCTTCTTTGCACCCACAGGTGGCATTTCCTGGGCATCTGCCCACTCTCGACTTGATCGTGACTTTTGACTTGGTCCCCTTTTTCCACAGGTACTCTAGTCTGGAAATCCATCGTTGTTGCATTGCTGGTGTTGGTCTTTCCTGCAGAATTCCCCTATCACGACTTCTGTGCTCTTTGGGGAACTTCAGTGCACTTTGGACTCACTTTTCAGGGTCTTGGGGTGGGCTATTTTTCTAACCCTCACTGTTTTCTTACAGTCCCAGCGACCCTCTACAAGGTCACATAGGTTTGGGGTCCATTCGTGGTTCGCATTCCACTTTTGGAGTATATGGTTTGTGTTGCCCCTATCCCTATGTGCTCCCTCACCATCCTATTGTAACTATACATTGTTTGCACTGTTTTCTATTGCTATACTGCATATTTTTGGTATTGTGTACATATAGCTTGTGTATATTTGCTATCCTCATACTGAGGGTACTCACTGAGATACTTTGGCATATTGTCATAAAAATAAAGTACCTTTATTTTTAGTATATCTGTGTATTGTGTTTTCTTATGATATTGTGCAAGTGACACTAGTGGTACTGTAGGAGCTTCACTCGTCTCCTAGTTCAGCCTAAGCTGCTCTGCTAAGCTACCATTATCTATCAGCCTAAGCTGCTAGATACCCCTATACACTAATAAGGGATACCTGGGCCTGGTGCAAGGTGTGAGTACCCCTTGGTACTCACTACAAGCCAGTCCAGCCTCCTACATTGGTTGTGCAGCGGTGGGATAAGTACTTTGCAACTACTTACCACTTTTGTCATTGTACTTTTCATAAGAGAAAAATATACAAAACAAGTTCAGTGTATGTACACCTAACCAAAAAGTTTTGCTTTTCTCCTTTCACTTCTTTTCTAAGTGCTGTAAAGTATCTCTAAACTTTCTAAAAAGTTCTTAAAAAGTTTTAAAAGTTTTTTTCTGTCTTTCAAAAAGTTCTGAAAAGCTTTTTCTCACTTTTTCTATCACTTAAACACTTTCTAAAATGTCTGGCACAGGCCAAACTGTTGATCTGTCCAAACTTGCTTATGATCACCTTAGCTGGAAAGGAGCAAGGAGTCTCTGCATAGAAAGAGGTTTAAGTGTTGGGAAGAATCCCTCTAGAGAACTGTTGGTTAATATGCTTGTTGAACAGGATAAGGACAGAGGTGGCACTTCTGTTGAAAAGTTAGCTGATGGTTCCCAATCTGATCCTGGGGCACCCCTAGCAAAAGATTTAGAAGGGAAATTCCTAGCCTGCCCATTAGCAGACAACCTAGCATAGCTGGTACTGATGTAGAATCACATCACACTGACAGTGTTGTCTCACATCACAGTAAGAGTATTCCTTCTCATCATAGTAGAAGTGCTGTTTCTGTTAGCCAAGCTGTTAGGGTGCCATCTGTTAGGGACAGGTCTCCTTCTGTTCATTCTCACCATACTTCTGTTTCAAGGCATGCCCCACCCACCCACCCACCCTGATGACAGAGTGTTAGAAAGGGAGCTCAATAGATTGAGAGTGGAAGAATCCAGGCTGAAGCTCAAGAAGCAACAGCTGGATTTAGATAGGCAGTCCTTAGAAATTGAAAGAGAAAGACAGAAAATTGGGTTGGAAACCCATGGTGGCAGCAGCAGTATTCCCAATAGTCATCCTGCAAGAGAGCATGATTCTAGGAATCTGCACAAGATAGTTCCCCCTTATAAGGAGGGGGATGACATTAACAAGTGGTTTGCTGCACTTGAGAGGGCCTGTGTTGTACAGGATGTCCCTCAAAGGCAGTGGGCTGCTATCCTATGGCTATCATTTAGTGGAAAGGGTAGGGATAGGCTCCTTACTGTGAAAGAAAGTGATGCCAATAATTTCAAAGTTCTTAAGAATGCACTCCTAGATGGTTATGGCTTAACCACTGAACAGTACAGGATGAAGTTCAGAGAAACCAAAAAGGAGTCTTCACAAGACTGGGTAGACTTTGTTGACCATTCAGTGAAGGCCTTGAAGGGGTGGTTACATGGCAGTAAAGTTACTGATTATGAAAGCCTGTATAACTTAATCTTGAGAGAGCATATTCTTAATAATTTTCTGTCTTATTTGTTGCACCAGTACCTGGTGGACTCTGATCTGACATCTCCCCAAGAATTGGGAAGGAAGGCAGACAAATGGGTCAGAACAAGGGTGAACAGAAAAGTTCATACAGGGGGTGACAAAGATGGCAAGAAGAAGGATGGTAAGTCTTCTGACAAGGGTGGGGACAAATCTAAAAATGAGTCTTCATCAGGCCCACAAAAACACTCTGGTGGGGGTGGTGGGCCCAAATCTTCTTCAAATCAAAACAAAGAAAAGAAACCATGGTGCTATTTATGTAAAATAAAAGGCCATTGGACAACAGATCCCAGTTGTCCAAAGAAAAGCACCAAGCCTCCTACCACTACAACCCCTGCTGCTACACCTAGTGCCCCTAGTAATAGCAATGGTGGTGGGAGCAAACCTACTAATAGGCAATCCAAGGGAGTAGCTGGGCTCACTTTTGGTAACTTAGTTGGGGTTGGTCTGATTAGGGAAACCACAGAGGCTGTGTTAGTCTCTGAGGTGGCTATTGATTTAGCCACCTTGGTTGCTTGTCCCCTTAACATGGATAAGTACAAGCAACTACCCCTAATAAATGGTGTTGAGGTTCAGGCCTACAGGGACAAAGGGGCCAGTGTTACAATGTTAATAGAGAAACTGGTCCACCCTGAACAACACCTACTTGGTCACCAGTACCAAGTAACCCATGCTCATAACAACACCCTTAGCCACCCCATGGCTGTTGTGAATCTCAACTGGGGGGGGGTTACTGGCCCAAAGAAAGTTGTGGTTGCCTCAGATTTACCTGTAGACTGTCTATTAGGAAATGATTTAGAGACATCAGCTTGGGCAGAAATGGAGTTGGAGGCTCATGCAGCAATGCTGGGCATTCCAGGGCATATTATTGCTTTGACCAGGCCTCAGGCCAAAAAGCAAAAAGGACAGGGTGACTTGGATCCTTGAAGAATGGACCAAGTGCTCCCTAAAGCTAGGGTTAGTAAAGGTAAATCACTACCTACTATCCCTCCCTCTACAGTGAATTCTAATTCTGAGGAAGAAGAATTCCCACCCTGTGCAGAACCTATACCAGAGGAGCTGGAAGCAGACACTGCTGAGCTTTTGGGTGAAGGGGGGCCTGCCAGGGAGGAGCTGAGTGTGGCACAGCATACCTGTCCCACACTAGAGGGTCTAAGGCAGCAAGCTGTCAAACAGGCAAATGGGGATGTCAGTGACTCACACAGAGTTTACTGGGAGGACAACCTCTAGTACACTGAAGCAAGGGATCCAAAACCTTGAGCTGCCAGGAGATTGGTGATTCCTCAGGAGTACAGAAAGTTCCTCCTAACTCTAGCCCACGACATTCCCTTAGCTGGACATTTGGGGCAAATGAAAACTTGGGACAGGCTTGTTCCCTTGTTTCATTAGCCTAGAATGTCAGAGGACACAAAAGAATTTTGTAAGTCCTGTGAAACCTGTCAAGCCAGTGGCAAGACAGGTGGCACTCCAAAGGCACCCCTTATTCCACTGCCTGTGGTTGGGGTTCCCTTTGAAAGGGTAGGGGTTGACATAGTTGGCCCCCTTGACCCTCCTACTGTTTCAGGCAATAGGTTTATCTTGGTGGTAGTGGACCATGCCACCAGATATCCTGAAGCAATTCCTCTAAGGACCACTACAGCTCCTGCAGTGGCAAAGGCCTCCTGGGAATCTTTTCCAGGGTGGGCTTCCCAAAAGAGGTGGTATCAGACAGGGGAAGCAATTTCATGTCTGCTTACTTAAAGGCCATGTGGAAGGAGTGTGGTGTTACATACAAGTTCACCGCACCCTATCATCCACAAACAAATGGACTGGTGGAGAGATTTAACAAAACTCTCAGAGGTATGATAATGGGACTCCCTGAAAAACTCCGCAGGAGATGGGATATCCTGTTACCTTGCCTCCTTTTTGCTTACAGGGAGGCACCCCAAAAAGGAGTGGGCTTCTGCCCCTTTGAACTCCTCTTTGGACACCCTGTGAGAGGTCCTCTAACACTTGTTAAGGAGGGTTGGGAACAACCTTTAAAAGCTCCAAAGCAAGACATAGTGGATTATGTACTTGGCCTCAGATCAAGGATGGCTGAGTACATGAACAAAGCCAGTAAAAACTTTCAGGCCAGCCAAGAGCTCCAGAAGCAATGGCATGACCAGAAGGCTGTTTTGGTTCAGTACCAACCAGGGCAGAAAGTGTGGGTCTTGGAGCCTGTGGCCCTAAGAGCACTCCAAGACAAATGGAGTGGACCCCACATAATTGTTGAAAAGAAGGGTGAAGTCACCTACTTAGTTGACTTAGGCACTGCCAGGAGACCCCTTAGGGTGCTCCATGTCAATCGCCTGAAACCCTACTATGACAGGGCTGATCTCACCCTGCTCATGGCAACTGATGAGGGACAGGAAGAAGAGAGTGACCCTCTCCCTGATCTCTTCTCTTCCACAGAACAAGATGCTCTAGTGGAAGGTGTAGTACTGGCAGATTGTCTCACTGCTGAGCAGAAAGACCACTGCATAAATCTTCTGGGTCAGTTTTTTGAACTCTTCTCTACTGTGCCAGGCACCACTTCTTGGTGTGAGCACACTATAGATACTGGAGACAGCTTGCCTGTCAAAAGTAAGATCTATAGGCAGCCTGACCATGTCAGAGACTGCATAAAGCAAGAGGTGCAGAAAATGTTAGAACTGGGAGTGGTTGAGCACTCTGAAAGTCCATGGGCCTCTCCTGTGGTACTTGTACCAAAACCTCATTCCAAGGATGGAAAGAAGGAAATGCGGTTTTGTGTAGACTACAGAGGTCTCAACCAGGTAACCAAAACTGATGCTCACCCTATACCCACGGCAGATGAGCTAATAGATACACTGGCATCTGCCAAGTATCTAAGCACTTTTGACTTGACTGCAGGGTATTGGCAGATCAAATTATCAGAAGATGCAAAAGCAAAAACTGCATTTTCAACCATTGGAGGCCATTACCAATTCACAGTAATGCCTTTTGGATTGAAAAATGCACCTGCCACTTTTTAAAGGTTGGTGAATACAGTCCTGCAAGGGCTGGAAGCTTTTAGTGCAGCATATCTAGACGAAATAGCTGTCTTTAGCTCCAGTTGGGATGATCACCTGGTCCACCTATGGAAAGTTTTGGAGGCCCTGCAAAAGGCAGGCCTCACTATCAAGGCTTCAAAGTGCCAGATAGGGCAGGGGAAGGTGGTTTATCTGGGACACCTGGTAGGTAGAGAACAGATTGCACCACTTCAGGGGAAAATCCAAACTATTATAGATTGGGTTCCCCCTACTACTCAGACTCATGTGAGAGACTTTTTAGGCCTCACTGGGTACTATAGGAGGTTCATAAAGAACTATGGCTCCATTGCAGCCCCTCTTAATGACCTCACATCCAAGAAAATGCCTAAGAAGGTATTATGGACAGCAAACTGTCAGAAAGCTTTCGAGGAGCTGAAGCAGGCCATGTGCTCTGCACCTGTCCTGAAAAGCCCCTGTTACTCCAAGAAATTCATTGTCCAAAATGATGCATCTGAATTAGGGGTAGGGGCAGTCTTATCACAACTTAATTCTGAGGGCCAGGATCAACCTGTTGCTTTTATCAGCAGGAGGTTGACCCCTAGAGAAAAGCGTTGGTCTGTCATAGAGAGGGAGGCCTTTGCTGTGGTCTGGGCACTGAAGAAGTTGAGGCCATACCTGTTTGGCACTCACTTCATTGTTCAGACAGACCACAAACCTCTACTTTGGCTAAAACAAATGAAAGGTGAAAATCCTAAATTGTTGAGGAGGTCCATATCCCTACAGGGAATGGACTATACAGTGGAACATAGACCTGGGAGTACCCACTCCAATGCAGATGGACTCTCCAGATATTTCCACTTAGACAATGAAGACCTATCAGGTAATGACTAGTCTTATTGTCCTTCGTTTGGGGGGGGGGTTGTGTAGGAAAGTACCATCTTGCCTGGCATGTTACCCACATTTTTCACTGTATATATGTTGTTTTAGTTGTATGTGTCACTGGGACCCTGCCAGCCAGGGCCCCAGTGCTCATACGTGTGCCCTGAATGTGTTACCTGTGTTATGACTAACTGTCTCACTGAGGCTCTGCTATCCAGAACCTCAGTGGTTATGCTCTCTCATTTCTTTCCAAATTGTCACTAACAGGCTAGTGACCAATTTCACCAATTCACATTGGCATACTGGAACACCCTTGTAATTCCCTAGTATATGGTACTGAGGTACCCAGGGTATTGGGGTTCCAGGAGATCCCTATGGGCAGTAACATTTCTTTTGCCACCCATAGGGAGCTCTGAAAATTCTTACACAGGCCTGCCACTGCAGCCTGAGTGAAATAACGTCCACGTTATTTCACAGCCATTTACCACTGCACTTAAGTAAATTATAAGTCACCTATATGTCTAACATTTACCTGGTAAAGGTTGGGTGCTAAGTTACTTTGTGTGTGGGCACCCTGGCACTAGCCAAGGTGCCCCCACATTGTTCAGGGCAAATTCCCCGGACTTTGTGAGTGCGGGGACACCATTACACGCGTGCACTACACATAGGTCACTACCTATGTGTAGCTTCACAATGATAACTCCGAATATGGCCATGTAACATGTCTATGATCATGGAATTGCCCCCTCTATGCCATCCTGGCATTGTTGGCACAATCCCATGATCCCACGGGTCTCTAGCACAGACCCGGGTACTGCCAAACAGCCTTTTCAGGGGTTTCACTGCAGCTGCTGCCGACCCTTCAGACAGGTTTCTGCCCTCCTGGGGTCCAGCCAGGCTTGGCCCAGGAAGGCAGAACAAAGGACTTCCTCAGAGAGAGGGTGTTACACCCTCTCCCTTTGGAAAAAGGTGTTAAGGCAGGGGAGGAGTAGCCTCCCCCAGCCTCTGGAAATGCTTTCATGGGCACAGATGGTGCCCATTTCTACATATGCCAGTCTACACCGGTTCAGGGACCCCTCAGCCCTGCTCTGGCGTGAAACTGGACAAAGGAAAGGGGAGTGACCACTCCCCTGACCTGCACCTCCCCTGGGAGGTGCCCAGAGCTCCTCCAGTATGCTCCAGACCTCTGCCATCTTGGAAACAGAGGTGCTGCTGGCACACTGGACTGTTCTGAGTGGCCAGGGCCAGCAGGTGACGTCAGAGACTCCTTCTGATAGGCTCCTTCAGGTGTTGCTAGCCTATCCTCTCTCCTAAGTAGCCAAACCCTCTTTTCTGGCTATTTATGGTCTCTGCTTTGGGGAATTCCTTAGATAACAAATGCAAGAGCTCATCAGAGTTCCTCTGCATCTCTCTCTTCACCTTCTGCCAAGGAATCGACTGCTGACCGCGCTGGAAGCCTGCAAAACTGCAACAAAGTAGCGAAGACAACTACTGCAACTCTGTAACGCTGATCCTGCCGCCTTCTCGACTGTTTTCCTGGTGGTGCATGCTGTGGGGGTAGTCTGCCTCCTCTCTGCACTAGAATCTCTGAAGAAATCTCCTGTGGGTCGACGGAATCTTCCCCCTGCAAGCGCAGGCACCAAAGAACTGCATTACCGGTCCTCTGGGTCTCCTCTCAGCACGACGAGCGAGGTCCCTTGAACTCAGCAACTCTTTCCAAGTGACTCCCACAGTCCAGTGACTCTTCAGTCCAAGTTTGGTGGAGGTAAGTCCTTGCCTCCCCACACCAGACTGCATTGCTGGGAACCGCGTCTTTTGCAGCTACTCCGGCTCCTGTGCACTTTTCCAGGATTTCCTTTGTGCACAGTCAAGCCTGGGTCCACGGCACTCTAACCTGCATTTCACGACCTCCTGAGTTGTCCTCCGGCGGCGTGGGACTGTCTTGTGCAACTTCGGGTGAGCACTGTTTTATGCCACTTTGTAGTGTCTGTTCTGGCACTTCTGCGGCTGCTGCCTGCTTCAGAGAGGGCTCCTTTTCTTGCTGGACGCCCCCTCTGTCCCTTCACGCGATTGGCAACATCCTGGTCCCTCCTGGGCCACAGCAGCACCCAAAAACCCTAAACTGCAAGCTTGCAGCTAGCAAGGCTTATTTGCGGTCTTCCGGCGGGAAAACACTTCTGCACGACTCTTCATGATGTGGGACATCCATCCTACAAAGGGGAGATTTCTAGCCCTTGTCGTTTCTGCAGAATCCTCAGCTTCTACCTCCTTGTAGCAGCTTCTTTGCACCCACAGCTGGCATTTCCTGGGCATCTGCCCACTCTCGACTTGATCGTGACTTTTGGACTTGGTCCCCTTGTTCCACAGGTACTCTAGTCTGGAAATCCATCGTTGTTGCATTGCTGGTGTTGGTCTTTCTTGCAGAATTTCCCTATCACGACTTCTGTGCTCTTTGGGGAACTTCAGTGCACTTTGCACTCACTTTTCAGGATCTTGGGGTGGGCTATTTTTCTAACCCTCACTGTTTTCTTACAATCCCAGTGACCCTCTACAAGGTCACATAGGTTTGGGGTCCATTCGTGGTTCGCATTCCACTTTTGGAGTATATAGTTTGTGTTGCCCCTATCCCTATGTGCTCCCATTGCATCCTATTGTAACTATACATTGTTTGCACTGTTTTCTATAACTATACTGCATATTTTTGGTATTGTGTACATATATCTTGTGTATATTTGCTATCCTCATACTGAGGGTACTCACTGAGATACTTTGGCATATTGTCATAAAAATAAAGTACCTTTATTTTTAGTATATCTGTGTATTGTGTTTTCTTATGATATTCTGCAAGTGACACTAGTGGTACTGTAGGAGCTTCACTCGTCTCCTAGTTCAGCCTAAGCTGCTCTGCTAAGCTACCAGTATCTATCAGCCTAAGCTGCTAGACACCCCTATACACTAATAAGGGATACCTGGGCCTGGTGCAAGGTGTAAGTACCCCTTGGTACTCACTACAAGCCAGTCCAGCCTCCTACACACACCCAGTCCCCCCACTTTTGGCCTATTTGTGAGTATATGTCAGGGTGTTTTTACTGTCTTACTGGGATCCTGCTAGCCAGGACCCCAGTGCTCAAAGTGGAAGCCCTATTTATCAGTGTGTTTTATATGTGTCACTGGGATCCTGCTAGCCAGGACCCCAGTGCTCATAGTTTGGGATCTCCCAGCCTCTGCTCTGGTGCAAAACTGGACAAAGGAAAGGGGAGTGACCATTCCCCTGTCCATCAACACCCCAGGGGTGGTGCCCAGAGCTCCTCCAGTGTGTCCTAGACCTCTGCCATCTTGAATGCAGAGGTGTGAGGGCACAATGGAGACCTCTGAGTGACCAGTGCCAGCAGGTGACGTCAGAGACCCTTCCTGATAGGTGCTTTCCTGGATTAGGTGGCCAATCCTCCTCTGAGGGCTATTTAGGGTCTCTCCTGTGGGTTTCTCTTCCGATAACAAATGCAAGAGCTCACCAGAGTTCCTCTGCATCTCTCTCTTCGACTTCTGCCAAGGATTGACCGCTGACTGCTCCAGGATGCCTGCAAAACCCCAACAAAGTGGCAAAACGACTACCAGCAACATTGTAGCGCCTAATCCTGCCGACTTTCTTGACTGTTTCCTGGTGTTGCATGCTCTGAGGGCTGTCTGCCTTCACCCTGCACTGGAAGCCAGGAATAAACCTCCTGTTGGTCGACGGAATCTTCCCTCTGTTAATGGAGGCACCCAACTTCTGCTTCACCGGTCCTCTGGGTCACCTCTCATCTCGACGAGCCTGATTCCTGGAACACTGGAGCTGGATCCAAGTGACTGCAAATGTCCAGTGGTCCTTCTGTCCAAATTTGATGGAGGTAAGTCCTTGCCTCTTCACACCAGACAGTAATTCTGTGTACTGAGTAAAATGCAGCTGCTAGGGCTTCTGTGCACTTTTGCAAGGAATCCTTCATGCACAGCATAGCCCAGGTCCCCAGCACTCCATCCTGCATTGCTCAACTCGCTGAGTTGACCACCGACTTCATGGGACCCTCCTTTGTAGTGTTGAGATGACTGCCATGCTCAGATTTCTTGAATGCCTGTTCAAGTGCTTCTGCAGGTGCTGCCTGCTTCTGCATGATCTCTCTATCTTGCTGAGCGCCCCCTCTGTCTCCTCCTCCAAGGGGCGACCGCCTGGTCCTTCCTGGGCCCAGGCAGCATCCATTTTCTTCAACTGCAACTCTTGCAGCTAGCAAGGCTTGGTTGTGGTCCTTCTGTGTGGAAACAAATCTGCTTCCTCCAGCACGCCGTGGAAACATCTTCTGTGTAAAGGAGACGTTCCTGGTATCTTCCGTTGTTGCAAAATCTTCAGCTTCTTCCACCCAGAGGCAGCCATTTTGCACCTCCATCCTGGGTTTATTGAGCTCCTGCCCCCCTGGACAATTGCGTGACTCTTGGACTTGGTCCCCTTCCTTTACAGGTCCTCAGGTCCAGGAATCCATCTTCAGTGCTTTGCAGTCAGTTGTTGCCTTTGCAGAAACCCCTATCATGACTTTAGTGTATTTCAGGGGTAGGAGGGTAACTTTACGCCTACTTTTCAGGGTCTTGGGGTGGGGTATCTTGGACACCCTTTGTGTTTTCTTACACTCCCAGTGACCTTTTACACACTACACAAGTCCTGAGGTCCATTCGTGGTTCGCATTCCACTTTTGGAGTATATGGTTTTTGTTGCCCCTAGGCCTATTGTATCCTATTGCATCCTATTGTATTCTAGTGTTTGCACTACTTTTCTAACTGTTTACTTACCTGATTCTGGTTTGTGTGTATATTTTGTGTATTTTACCTACCTCCTAAAGGAGTATATCCTCTGAGATATTTTTGGCACATTGTCACTAAAATAAAGTACCTTTATTTTTAGTAACTCTGAGTATTGTGTTTCTTATGATTTAGTGCTATATGATATAAGTGGTATAGTAGGAGCTTTGCATGTCTCCTAGTTCAGCCTAAGCTGCTCTGATATAGCTAACTCTATCAGCCTCAGTTGCTAGAACACTACTAATCTACTAATAAGGGATAACTGGACCTGGCACATGGTGTAAGTACCATCAGGTACCCACTATGAGCCAGGCCAGCCTCCTACAGTTTGTCACTATAACAAACACTTGTTAAAATTACAAAGGCATTCAGGTAATACTTGAGTGCATTGTGAGTGAAAAGCTGAACTCTTGCTCTTATTGTACAGCCACACCTGCAAAGTGCCCCCATTTTAAATGTGATGATTTCCAGTAAAGTACAGTTTTTATTCTTGCCCAAGAGCACTTTGTATTCTGGGACAGGTCCTTTTGCTTTCACCACTATAGTATGAATTAAAAAATAACAACATTACAATATTCTTGATTTAAAAAGTAAGCAATGGCTGGGAATCAAACATGATGGGAACATTTGCCAGCTGTCAGAACCTGCTTATAACTTGATATCATGCTCAGAAGAAAGCTTTGCATTCCGTAGCTGAGGTAGGTGGGACTATAAAGAAGCTTTGCCGCTGTGGTTAAAAACACAGCGAACACATTATTTTGCATAATTACAGCTTTATTTAGGGTGTGGTATGAGTGGTTTAACAATGTTACCTGTTTATCCTGGTAGACATTCAATTTTATTTAACTTATATGCAATGATAATTCATCATTTAACTCTGTTCTTTGGTTTATACTTTAAATTTTGATTAACCTGTAGAGGTTCCATTGTTTCCATGCTGGTTACCGTGGTCCAGATCATAACTTACTCATATGTAGATTTCCAAAATATGGCCATTAACCTCTGCTAGAATTGCTGTAACTAGCCTTGTGTTAAGCATGGCACCTTCAGCCAGTCCTAGCTTTTAAGGCAACAGAATTGTTGGTGATGAAACGTTCAAGTCCATAAGGTAATTAAAAAAAATTAACTACAAGTATGAGAATACAACTTCCTGTGGATAAAGAGTCAAGACTGGATACTTTTGCCACTTGTAGCAGTGGAGTCATAACAGCTATGTCAGGGCCTCAGAAAACACTAGCTATGCACTTGTTCAGTGTTCCAGAACCAGACTGGTTTGAGTTGGATTCATAGTATACCAAGCTCCCAGCACAACATTCATGCGGAGTCAGGTTTTCACAGGAACGAATGTGTGTAGGGTGTCAGAGATGTGGTGGATGTAAACTACCTTTGCCTCATATCTTAAAAGTTCATCATTGAGGAAGGTATGAAGGGTGCACTGGAATATGTGCTCAATGAAGTGTGCTCCTATGTCCTTGTACCGTTCTCATTATTTGAAGTGATGCATATAATTTGTCTCAAAATGGCTCTAGTCTGCCCATACACTTGACAATAATGTAAACTGTATTCCAAGGTGTGCTTTCTAATGGTGTTCCTTTACCACCGACTGTGGCCATTTGCGTACTTTATTGTGGTCCCTTAATTTACTTTTGTGAGTTTGGTGATTCAGTGTCATTGAAGTTCAGATTGTTTGTCACTATACAGTGAAAAACGTGTAGCACTTCTCGCTCACCTACCCCTGTATTCTCTCTACCTTTTAGTTGGGTACACCACATTGACCAAGCAATGCCTCTGCTTACAGGGATATAGTTAGGCAGCGAGAGACAGTTTTTAATGGTATAGGGGACAGCAGACTGATTACACATTTGACATACACAATGTTTCAATGCTCTGACCTTTCATGAATGCTAACCTAAGATCTATGTAGTCTTGGTTATTTTCTGTTGGAGAGAGTGAATAATCAGTAGTACGAGCAGCCTTGTTTGACATAATTCTTTTATTCAGTGGTTTCTGACATCTAAGCTCTTTACACTAATCTTGAAGCAGAACATAGGTGCCTTTTATTTGTGACACCGAACTACTCATATGGTGCCACCGAGCTGACGTCTCAGTGTCGCTGGGCTACCTTTACCTGCTGTCACTAAACTCTCTGAGTGTGTTTCTGAGTGACCGAACTATTTAACCAACCATGATGATTGTCGTAGGCAAGGCTGTTTCTTGGGTAAGGCTGTTCACTAAGTTTTAAGGATACCTGGCTGGGGGTACAACATTACAAAATCGCACTGTTTGCAGGCTCTCAGAGGCTAGATATTTTGCAAAAAGTATGCTCAAGGCAACACATACTGCATTTCTATTAATCCGAAAATTCCAAAAAGTTCTTCAAAATGTCCAAAAATAGGGACCAGAAAAAGATGGAGTTGTGTGGGAATGCTGAGCCTATTTAGGTTTATGTTGAAATCAGTTCACAGGAAGTGAAAGGATTCATTATCCAGCCAGGATCATAAATATTTTGCACAATTATATTTATAAATCTGAACTAAGAAAGATTTTGGGGCAGATTTATGCAAAGTGGCGCTTCAGCGAGTGCAGCGCCACTTTCCCTGCGCCCCTTAGCACCCCCCTACCGCCACCATCAGAGTCAATCTATTACTCATATACTATGGGCCTCATTATGACCCTGGCGGTACAGAACCGCCAGGGCCAACGGGGGCGGGAGCACCGGCGACAGGCCGGCGGTGCTCCCTTGGGCATTCCGACCGCGGCGGTAACGCCGCGGTCGGACCGGGACAACTGGCGGTCTCCCGCCAGTTTCCCGCTGCCCAAATGAATCCTCCAAGGCGGCGCAGCATGCTGCGCCGCCTTGGGGATTCTGACACCCCCTACCGCCATCCTGTTCCTGGCGGTTCGCCCGCCAGGAACAGGATGGCGGTAGGGGGTGTCGCGGGGCCCCTGGGGGCCCCTGCAGTGCCCATGCCATTGGCATGGGCACTGCAGGGGCCCCCGTAAGAGGGCCCCGCTAGTATTTCACTGTCTGCATAGCAGACAGTGAAATACGCAACGGGTGCAGTAGCACCCGTCGCACCTTCCCACTCCGCCGGCTCGATTACGAGCCGGCTTCATCGTGGGAAGGTTGTTTTCCCCTGGGCTGGCGGGCGGGCTTTTGGCGGCCGCCCGCCAGCCCAGGGGAAAACTTGGAATACCCTCCGCGGTCTCTGGACCGCGGAGCGGTATTTTGGAGGGGGGAAGTCTGGCGGGCGGCCTCCGCCGCCCCCCAGACTTAGAATGAGGGCCTATGTGTTTCTTTTTATATACTTCCTTTTTTTCAAATCTCATCCGGATCCGCAAATGGCCCTGAGGATATCGTAAAAGGAAAAAATACTTTTCTGTTTGCAATGGTGGGTGTGAGCGTGTCTCTATGTACTGTAAGTGTGAGAATGTTAGTAACAATGTAAGCCTGGATGTGAGAGTAGCTGTCTGGGTGTGATGGTGAGTGTCAGTGTGTCTCTGGGTTTGACACTCTGTGCCTCATTACGACACTGGTGGTCTAATGAATGCAAGGGTCGCAGTGGCAGTCGGACAGTCGCCAATGCGGCAGTCTGAGTGCCATTTTTCGACCACCAACACCGCCAGATTACGGCTTAATGTTGGCCTGGCGGTACTGATGGTCCTAACCCACCAGGGCAGCGTAGCGCTTCTCTAGGGATTATGACACCCCTCTCCACCAGCGATTTCATGGCGGTAGCACTGCTATGAACAGGCTGGCAGAGACAGGGTACAGGGGGCCCAAGAGGGGCCCTGCACTCCCCATGCACTTGGCATGGGCAGTGCAGGGGCTGCCCTGACCAGCCCCATTGCAAAGTGTTCACTGTCTTCTTTTCAGACAGTAAACATTGCGACGGGTGCTCGTGCACCCTACGCACTAAAGCATTGCCGCCAGCTCTTTTACAAGCATGAGACAATGCCATAGGCTGTTTCCCAATGGGCAAGCGGGCAGAAACTGAGTTTGCACCCGCTGACCCAGCGTGAAATTCATAATGGGTCCTGTGGGGAGGCTGGCACACTGGCCGCAACCTACTCATCGTGACTTTGGCGGACAGGCTTTTCAGTCCTCCAAAGTCATAATAAGGCCCTGTATGTGAGAGTCTCTATGTTAGTGTAAGACTGAAAGTGAGAGGCTGTGACTGGGTGTGAAAAGGAGTGTGACAGTGTCTGCCTGGAAGCAAGGGTGGGTTTGAGAGAGTCTCTCTCAGTGTGAGAGTGAGTGTGAGACTGTCTGTGTAGATGTGATACTGGATGTAACAGCATTTCTATAGGTGTGAGACGGGGTGTGACAGTGCCTGCCTCCATGTCACACTGGGTGTGATACTGTCTCTCTGTGTGTAATACTGAATGTAGAGTGTCATTATTAGAATTTAGGCCCTCATTCTGAACATGGAGGTAAACACTGCACTGCCAGCGGTGGCAGTAACTACCGCCAAATAATGAAGCACATGAGAAACAGCCAGTATGAAATCAACACACTGCCAGCATAGGAGTGTCGACAGCGACAGAAGAGGCCTCCCGCAGGCCAACAGAAAGGCCCCACCCACCCAACAAATAATGAAGCACTAGACCGCCGGGGCGGGAAAGTGGCAGAAATGAACCAAATAAAAGGAAACACTCACCAGAGGTACACACAACACCCCAACACAGACATGGAGAGAGAATTGGAAATCATGCCAGTGCTGCTCCTTGCTATATACCTCCACAACCGTGACCACCGATAAAGACAACAATGGTAAGTACTGCAACCTACTAAACAAGGGAAGAAAGGGCACAACTACACACCACCCACCCACCCAGCCTTGCAATGCACTCCCAACCCCTCACACCATCACAAGCCATACACGCAGAACAAGAGGTATTTACCTGACACAAGGCCAAGACAGCCTTCCCAAAGCACACACATGTGCACACCACACCCCCACAAGGAAACAATGAACCACGTCTCTAGAATGTGCCAACAGCAACACTGGGCACACAAATATTAATGAAGAAATGAAAAATGCAATGTCCAAATAAGGCCACTGGCCGGTCCAACCGTAACAGGCTGAAGGCCCCAAATGGCCCGAACTTTACTCCCACATGTGCACATGGTACTCCACCATAAAGGGACATCAATGGGGCAACCAAGCACCTCAGTGAACAGGGGCGGAGTTGTGTGGGTGGGGACTTACGGTTGGGAGGTGGAGGGGGCTTGAGTTTGGTCTTGGAAGGTGGGGCAGTGGGCATGGCCCGGGTGGCTGGCAGATGGACCTGGGCCAGCACAGGGCTTTTTGGCATCTGGGGAAGGGGCACATGAATGGGAAGCGCAGACTGGGGTGGACTGAGACATGGAAGGAGTGGACAGGGCAAGGAGGTGGACACTTTTAGGGACAAGGCAGGGTGGCCAGTGGGTTCAAACAGATCAACACAGGACAGGAAAAGTTTTTCAGGGGCAGTTGGGGTGGACATGGAGGAAAGTGTGGGAGTGGAGGTAGAGGGAGTGCTAGTAACTGGGGTAGGTGTGCTGGGCATGGATGCAGGTGCCTGTACAGTATGCTGAGGTGTGGTGGAAGTGTGTTGGGTGGATGTGTGGGAACACTTGAGTGTTTTGGGAGGAGGGGAGTGGACACAGTAGGACAAGACAGATTGCCTGTGTAAATGGATGTTGATTTGGTGTCTGAAGGTCTGGTGAGTGTGCTGGATGTGTCAGTCAATGTCATTGTGGTGAGTGCAGGTGAGGTGTCTGGGGTGGATGACTGGATGTCTGATGTTATGGTGACTGCAAGAATGGGGTAGCAATTGTGACTTAGGGTGCAGTGATTGTGGGTGTGCATGTCGAGGTGACAGATAGGGAGGCAGGAGAGGTGGTTCACTGGGGGAAGTGGATGCTGTTGTGTGTGCTTTTGTATGTTGGCTGTGTGTATGCCTGTGGTGGGAAGTGTGGTGCTTGTGTTTCTGTGTGTGCTTCTTGTGTGTTGAGGTGTGTGCATGGCTGTCTGAATGTGTGCTTGGGATGGATGGAGGGAGTGGGGTACTGGAAGGGGCAGAGGTGGTTGGAGGCGGGATCGACAGACCAGGGACACTGGCTGCCGTCAAAGAGGAGGCCAGAGCCTGAAAAGATCTCTGTTGGCCAGAGATGGCACTGTGAATGCCTTCCAGGTAGGCATTGCATTGCTGCTTCTGGGATGCTACCCCCTGGATGGCATTCACGATGGTTGTCTGCCCTACAGAGATGGTCATCAGGAGGTCAATAGCCTCCCCCATGAGGGCAGCAGGGCTGACTGGGGCAGGGGATGAGGTGCCTGGGGGAAGGAGAGGCCCACCTTTCTGGGTGAGTGGGCATGGGCAACTGGGTGGGAACCAACTGGGAGGGCGGTGATGGTGGGGGTGTGGCTGAAGATGACACAGAATGGGTGGGCCCACCATGGTCTGTCACCACCAGGGAGCTCCCATAGGATGAGGTATCAGAGTCACTACCACTAGTTGTATTTGCCTCCCCCGTGGTACTCCCCTCGCCCTCCAACCCTACGCCTGTGCAAGTAAATACAGACCACACATGCATACAGGCATCCGCCACCATCACACGCATCCATGCACATCATCCACCTACTCACCTGCACCTCTGGTCTCCCATATTACTTGGCACACAGGGGTAGGACACCATCCACCAGCTTCTCCAGCTCCTCCGTGGTGAAGGCCTTAGACCCTTTCCACTGTGACTCATGCCTTTTGAGTAACCAGAGTCAGGACACAGCAGCAGACTCAGTGGAGTACTTTCATGCACAGGATCCGGGAGTCAAGTGAAATTGGGGTGAGGACATGGCGTACGCTCCACGGCGGTGTGCACCGTCACCGCCGGCAGCGATCTTGATAGGCCACGGTTCCTCATTGACAACCATGTTAACCAAAGAATGGGTGCACGGCGGTGGACACTTCCTTCCGCCATGACAACAACTACCAGCGGAATTAGGTCACTTCTACTCTTACATATCTGGATGGCAGGAGGCTGCCATTTTGCTACCATGACGTAGATATTTCCTGGTCATGGGCCCCATTCAGTCCCTATGAACCCCAGCCCTTAGTCTCATGCTCACATGAGTGTTTGCCACCCACATCAGTCCACACGTATCAATGCATACATGTCCCTACAGTTGTACATCATTCAGCACTTGTGTGTGTGACCTACATATTGTACAGCAGTTATTACTACACAACATGTTTTGCATGTGTATGTGAGTCCCTCATATGTGTTATCTCCTCCCCCTAGGTACAGACCCATGTGGCGAGAGAGGGCTCCATCTGTGTACAGACCTCATGTTATTCTGGATTCTATGGTGGAACGTCACATCATTGTCACCTACAGACTCAATCGTACAACAATCCATGAGTTAAGTGCATTACTGTATCCTGTACTGAGACCAGATAATCGGAATCAGCATGCCATCCCCAATGCAGTGCAAGTGCTCTCTCTACTCCATTTCCTGGCTACGGGCTCATTTCAGGTGACAGTGGGCATGGGTGCAGGGTTCTCACAGACAATGTTTAGCCTCATCCTGTCCAAATTCCTGGATGCATTTGTACAACACCTACAGACATATGCAAAGTTTCTCCAAAGGGCTGAACTCCCTGCCATCAAGTCAGACTTTTATGCCTTTGCTAACATTCCCCATGTGATAGGTGCCATCAATGGCACCCACATTGCTCTCATCCCCCCAAGAGTGAATGAACAGGTGTACAGAAACAGGAAGAACTTCCACGCAATGAACATACAATTGGTGTGTACTGCAGATGAGTACATTTCACATATGACTGTCATGTTTCCAGGATCAGTCCATGATTCATTTGTGCTGAGGAACAGCAGTGTACCACACATGATGGAACAACTACAAGAGAACGGAGGATGAGTCATAGGTGAGTGTGTATGACACTGGATTTGTACATAGCTGACAGCCAGGCTGTTTGCAAGTTATGGCAGTTTGTTACAGTCCTGTTCCAAACACTTTTGCAGGTGATTCTGGCTACCCCAACATGCAATGGCTCCTGACACCTGTGAGGAATCCCAGGACAGAAGCAGAGAAGAATTACAATGAGGCCCATGGACAGACTAGGAGGGTGATAGAGCACACTATTGGTCTCTTGAAGGCTAGATTTAGTTGCCTCCATCTCTCTGGGGGATCTCTGTGCTATGGCCCTGAGAAGGTGTGTAGTATAATGGTGGTCTGCTGCATGTTGCACAACGTGGCTGTGAGGAAAGCTATCCCCCTACTAGAGGAGGAGGGTGCTGTAAATCCACACCTGAATCCTCTGAGAGGGGATGAGAGTGATGTTGAGGATGATGAGGGGGAAGATGTCCAGTCCAGGAGCCAGCTAATCCAACTATACTTCCAGTGACTATGAGGTACTGTTCACTTATGATGTCATCTGCACTGCATAATTTCTATCTGACCAATTCATTATGGGGATGTTGGGTCTGTAGTCATTGACACTGTTACCTAGAGCATAAGGTGGCAAGTAGTATGGATACAAATATAGTGTACATTTTTGTTTACTCCAGACATTCTTGTGCGTGGGGTACCATTCCTGCTCTAAAGGTCTGAATATGGAATTGACTGCCATATGCATTCACATTTACAATTGATTCAACATAAGGACACGGGACAAACAAATTGATGTACATGTGTTTTATTTGGTGTCATAAATGCATTGGTGTGCTTTACAGAGATAGGGAGTGGGCTAATGGTGGATCTCCATACTAGGTACATGGGCTCAGTGATTGGTGGCAGTGGGTATAGGTCCAAATGTCCCTTGCAATTTGTTATGTTGCTATTGGTGAGTGAGGATAGTTTCCCAGTGGAACACTTGGGAGACAGTTCATGTCAGAGTCACTTCTTAGTGGGGGCCTTGGTCTTGGCAGGTGTTCCTGTACCATCTCTGGGTCTGAGGGACCGTTTGGTTGTCGGGTGCTGGGCTGCATGAGTAGGGGTGCTGGTCTCCTGTGTGTCCTCTGCCAGTGCTATCAGTCCAGTTGCTGCTGCTGATGTTGAGGGATGGTCTGTGTCCTGGGCAGTGGTAGAGGTTTCCAGATTTGTGCGGGTCTCAGGCTGAGTTAGGTAGTGGTGCTGCAGCACCCCTACAATAGTGGCCATGATGGCATTGAGTTGTTTCCACTGCTCCATGTTCTCTTGATGTTGGGCTATCTGCAGCCTTTGACTCTGTTCCAGGGTGGCCAGGATCTGCCCCATCCTGTCTTGTGTATGGTGGTATGCTTCCAGGACCTCAGGTATCACCTCTTGGGCTTCAGCATTCATCCTGTGGCCTCCCCCCCTGGGCCACTGATACCTTCCCACTGGCCTGTGTCCCCTACACAGGTCTGGCAGTCCCACCTGCGCTGGGGCCATCGTCATCCTGCCTGTTAGAAGGTGGAGACTCTGGCCTCTGTACATGTGTTCCACCAGTCTGTGGCCTGGATACACTGGTGTGGGGTCGTTTGGCCAGAGCTGTTGTTGGTGGCTGGGTGGTAGGGGTGTCAGTGGTGTCCTGGGTGGGGCTGCTGGAGAGTGACAGTCCAGGACTGTGTGACGGGCCAGGGTAAACCTCAATGTCAACACTTCCCTCTCCAGTGTCCTGAGTGGGGCCTCTGTCTCCATGTGGGGCGCTGGCACTCCTTGGCGTTTCCGTCAGGGTGGCATGAGTGGTGGTGCTTGTGAGGAGGAATGAATATATATACGTTACTTGTACTAATTTGAAAGAGGATGCACAGCTCTGCCCTATTTTGTGCTGTTTCTTCCCCTGTTGGGACATGCAGGAACCTATTGTGGGGTTGCCATTGCATTTTGCGAGGGATGTGGGGGTGCATTGTGGGTGGTGTAGTGCCATTGTGCATCCTTGCAGGGGTGGGTGGCTGTGCACAGGGGGAGGGATGTAGGCGTGTTGGTGGGTTTGTGGGCATGCAGGGTGAGTGGAAGTGGTGATTGTGGCCTGGCTGGGGATGTGGTCCTGGTGGTAGTTGGAGGGGTGTGGTGGTATATGCATTACAGGTGTGGTGGATATGAAGTAATTGTAGATGACTTACCTGAGTCCATTCCGCCAGTGAGGCCCTCAGGGTGCAGGATGGCCGTTTCCTTTTCCTGCCAGTCTGTGTAGTCAGGGTGTGCAATGTTGTGCCTCAATGCCATGGACCTCACCTTCCCACGCAGGTCATTCCATCTCTTGCAGATGTCATCCCTCGTGCGTGAATGGTTTCCCACTGCATTGACCTTGTTGACAATTGTCTGCCATAACTCCATCTTCCTAGCGACGGGTGTGTGCTGGACCTGTACCCCGAAGATTTGTGGCTCGACCTTGAGTATTTCATCCACCATTGTTTTTAGCTCCCTATCTGTGAAGCGTGGGTGCTTAGGGGGTGCCATGGTGTGTGTTGTGGGTGCAATGGTGTGTGTTGTGGGTGGTGTGTTGTGTGGATATTGGTGAGGTGCTGTTGTGTGTTTAGGTGTGTGACTTGTGGGATGTTGGATTCAGTGTCTGTGTGTTGTGTTGTCAGTCTCAGTTGTCCTCTTGGCCATGCAAAGGATTGTGGGGTGTGTATGTGAGTGTTTTATAGTGTTGTGGATGTGTGTCCGGTGTGTGGGCTTCAAACTTGCCAATGTGTGCATTTCTTGCTGTTGGGTCCCATTGCTGGCAGTGATTTGTGCATCATTATTTGGAGGGCAGGGATTTGTGTGCTTGGTGGTGGCGGGGTGGGGTGTGCAGCATTTCCACCATCAAGGGCCCTGGCGGTGGGTGGAGGTAGCAGAAGTTTTGCAGGTTTCTGTTTTTGGCAACATTATTTGGCAGGTTTCTGTTCACCGCCAATGGCGGTCCTCTGTTCACTGTCACCACGGCGGGCGATGTGTTTTCTGCCATGTTCATAATGACCACCTTAGTCTTACATTTTATGAGATCCCCAGATCCAACTGCTGATTCACACTGGGATCTGTGCTGAGTCACACAGGTGGGTCCACGGATCTCGAGAAGTGTAAAAAAAAAGAATTTTCTGCATTTCAAAGTTATTATTTGTCCTAACACCACAATTATATCAGCCCCATGGGGTCAGAGATAAACTCAACTACCCCCCCCATTTCAGCCCCTGGGACTGTATACCAGGAAAAGAAAATGGCGGCCGCAACATTTCTCACAGGTTGCGGGCAGCCAATCACATTTTTCCTGTGGCACGTGGGTTCACTGATAGACCCGCGGTGGATCCTCTGAGGATCCAAGTCCCTAAATATCTGTATTTTTGGACTCAAATTTCTCCTAAACTACTGAATGGTTTTGCACATATTTGTGAGCCATGGAACAGAAGCCAGCTTTGTGGCGAATTTGGGGTAATTCTGTTCAGTGGTTCAGGCTGTAGGTATGTCTAAAGGTGTTCTGGAAAAATCAATTGGGAACATGCGTTTTGCAATCCCCCCTATTTCTCGGCCCTGCTTGACAGATCACCTTCCAGACAGAAGCTCAACTATTCTTTTATATATATATATCCAAGCACAATTTTACTCCGTGTCGAGGAGCCCCTTACCCTATCAGGGCAGCTTTAAAGAATCCAGTTAGTAGACTCCCAAAAATATGCAGAAGCAGATGTCTAAATCATCATGCATTTTTTATTTCACATTAGAAATCGGCAGCAACATTCGTTCTTTTAACACTTTTTGGCTCTTACACGAGCCTTGATCACAGATGAACAGTATTATCAGAACAGGGAGTCACAAGCCCTTAAAGGCAAATTACTCAAGTTCTGTAGTCTTACTGGCCATACATTTCCCAGAAGGCTCTTTGGAAACTAATAAAATGTCAATTCAGACCCTAATGCTTAAAATCTTCAATTTCAGTGCAATAGATTTCAAAAGCGCTGCAGTGTTCCAATAAACTTAAATATGTTACCAAAATGCTCTTGCTGTTGAAATGTTCTAGCTTCCTCTTTTAGTTTACTATGTCCTATGGTGCCAGGATCCAGACTCAGCAAGAGGTGATCAAATGCCCCTCTTACATCCCTTGCTCTCCTTCATTAATTTTATTTATGTTAGGTCAGCCGTGGATCCACAAATAGGACAAAAAATAATAATTGGCCAATTTGGACCCCTCTATGTGTCTTATAGGGTCAGGAAACTTGTATCCTGACCTCCTATGTCTTTTTGCGCTCTACTTTTCCCACCCTGAGCCAAAACGACAAACAAAATGGTGGCCAAAAGTTTTCTGTCAGGTTGCAGCCAGCCAATCAGGGCCTAACTTTTCCCAGGGATCTTCGGATCCGGACCTGGATCCATGGACGATCCTCATTCTTATATAACTATATTTTTGAACTCTAATATATCAGAACTACTGAACAGCTTTACACCAAGAACTAGCTTTCTGCCCAATTTGGTGTACTTCCGTTCAGTGGCTTTGGATGTAGTTGTGCTCAAAAATGTGAAAAATCCTATTGACGTAGAATAGGGAAAAAGTGTTTTGGGGCTTTTTTTTGGCCCCTTCTTGACATATCACCCTGAAACTTTCAGGACAGCAGTTGAGCTGACTAAGGTATATGTTTTGAAAAATTCCTGATGATTAATAAAACAGCACCAAAGTTAGTGGCAAAAGAGAAAACATTCCATCTATGAAAAAAAAAGATCATAACTATAACCACCTAGGAGCAACTGGCACTAGGTTTTATATATATATATATATATATATATATATATATATATATATATACATATTCCCTGAAAAAACACAAATGTTACAGCGACGTTATAGTTAGGAAATAGAATTCAAAACAAAACCCTTAGAAATTCATTTAAAGGTCATCAGTTGTGTCACTGGCCATATATGAGTGATGTAATATGTGAGGTCAAGAGCAGTGCATTACGGTGGCGCAAGTTATAGTAAGGTAATATAACTATAACTGCTGAATTTCTCTGGTTTTGTATGTGTGAAACGTGAGTGGAACTATAACAACCCTGTAACCTTGGGGGTTTTCACTGCACTTCTATGGTATTTTTAATTATGTTTCCTAACTATACCATCTCTATAACCTTTTTTTTAGTGCATTTCTAAGGTTTTTAGTTACATTCTATTTAAATTCTATTTAAATTCTATTATTTAACTAACTATTTTTGAACTATAAGCTCTATGTAACCTTAGTGTTTTTCTATGTTTTTTTAAAGGGAAACTATTTTGATTTTTTACATATTTATTTTTATGAAATACGAAGAGTGATGTGTAGTGTGACTACATAGTATATTATATAACAAAATGTGGGAAAATTAGTAATTTAGTTATAGTGATTTAGAACAAAACATAAACAAACGGAGGTACATTTATCTTAAGTAATATAATATAAAAGAGGTATATTGCATATTGAATAATGTTTTATTTATTTTTAGTTCAAACAAATTTACATCTGTGGATTTTCAGCAGATCTCCAAAATGTCACGTGAGTTAACTCTATCGTTTTTGCTCCAATCATATGTTAGTTGGGTTGCGGGTCCACAGATTCAGAGACTTAATCTGTAAATATTTTATGTATGTAATAGCTTGAAAGTTAAATTCTATAATAAGACTAGGTACATCCCTTTTAAATGGTTAAATGATTGTGGGATTATTTTTGGTAGAAATAAGGTAGTTTGAGAATACAGTGAATCCGCAGATTGTTGCAAAATCCAGTGTCGGGGACCGTCAAAAAACATTTCTGCCTTTCCATTGGTTCACACCCAACTTTTGAAAGAAACCACACACAACAGCATAATTTTCCTATTGTGTCTTGGTGAAGAAGGCTACATTTTGTCACTTGGCAATTGAAATGGCTGTAGGTGGAGATCCTGGCAGCTCTGGAGAAATGGAAAAATGGAACATCAGGATACAGATGCCAGGAAAGAAAGTGCTGTGTGGAGATGGTACACTATCCCTACTGCTGAAAACCTGTGCAAGGTTTTTAGAGTGCAAGATGCTGTCTAGGGGCACTGAACAAAAATACACCTATGGAACTTCCACTCTGTAGAGACACATAAGAAATTACCATGAGCGAACATACCTCCTTTACATCAGGGGGAAGTTACTGATACTTCCGCCTTGGGATCATCTACTTCTTCTCCTTCTGCCCTTGTTCAAAATATATCTATTTCACCTACAAAGAGCTGAAGGACCATTGCAGCAAGTGCTGGAAATATGTTGTTAAAAAAATGACATAATTACCAAGCTGGAGAAAGTTGAGAGCCACAGTTGTTAATTTTGTTTGTTTATTTTACAGTTCAAAAATAGCTTTTTGAATAGCCAACAGTTTTGCATACAATTTTAATGTTTATAGACTTTTTTTAATGTAATTTTTCAAATAATGGAAAAACCACACCAACATTTTTTTTAAAGTGCTTTCATAAAAATAAAAAAAACGTTTTTTTAGAAACACCATATTTAGTCCAAAGAGTTGTGTCCGTATTTCTATTTTTGATTTGAAATAGTACTTTTTGTACTAGTGTTTGTATTGATGTATAAGTGTGTGTATCAGTCTATAAGTGTATGGTTGTGTGACTGTGACCATCTGAGTGTGCCTGGCTGTCTTATTGTATGTGCATGGATAAGTGTGTCCTTGGCTAAGTGTTTGAGTGGGTATGTCAATCTACACATCAGTGTTTATGGGCATGTCAGCATATATGTCAGGGTGTACCTGGGTGTGTGACTGTTTGGATGTTTGTGTATGGGTATGTTATTGTATGCATCAGTGTTTTTTCAACTATGTCAGCATAAATATCAGTGTATGTCTCATTGTGTAAGTGTGTGCATCACTGCGTGTCTGTGTGTGTTATTGTATGCATTATTGTGTGCCTGGGTGTGTTAGTCTTTACATCAGTGTGTGCTTGCTATGCAGCAGTGTATCGATGAGTGGGTACCTGGCTGTGTTAGTGTGTGCAAACATGTTTGACTGGGTTTGCCATTGTATGCAACAGTGTTTACATGGGTTTGTCACTATATGCATCAGTGCCTGAATCAGTGTGTCCCTGTGTGCATTGCTGTGCATTTGTATTTGTTAGTGTAGGCATTAGTGTGTGCCTGGATGTGTTAGTCTAGATGTCAGTGTGTGCTAGATATGTATCAGTGTATGGATAAGTGTGAACCTGGGTGTGTCTGTGTATGCGTTACTTTTTGCCTGTGTATGTCATTGTATGCATCAGTGTCTGTCTGGGTGTGAGTGTCTGCATTAGTATATGCCTGCATATATCAGTATTTGCATCAGTATGTACCTAGGTGTGTTGGTGTTTATATCAGTGTTTTTCTTGATGTGTTAGTGTGTGCATCACTGTGTGTCTGTGTGTGATAGTGAATGCATTAGTGTGTGCCGGGGTATCTTAGTCTATATGTCGGTGTGTGCTAGATGTGTATCAGTGTATGGATAAGTGTGTTCCTAGGTATGTTAGTGTGTGCATCAGTGTTTGACTGGTTTTGTCACTTTATGCATTAGTGGCTGAGTGGGTGTGTCAGTGTGTGCATTTCTGTGTATCTGTGTGTGTTAGTGTAAGAATTTGTGTGTCCTTGGGTGTGTTAGTCTATACGTCAGTGTGTGCTTGCTGTGTATCAGTTTATTGACCTAGGTGTGTTAGTGTATGGATGACTTTGTGCCTGGGTGTGTTTGTGTATGTGTCACTCATTCCCTGGGTATGTCAGTGTATGCATCATTGTCTGTCTGAGTATGTGAGTGTCAGCATTAGTACATACCTCTGTGTATCAGGGTATGCATCAGTCTGTCCCTGGGTTTGTCAGTAAATATGGTTGTGTGAGAGTGTGCATTACGTGCAAGAGTGTGCATCACTGTGTGTCTTTGTGTGTGGTAGATTCTTCATTAGTGTCTGCCTGGGTGTGTTAGTCTACATGTCAGTGTGTGCTAGATATGAATCAGTGTATGGATAAATGTGTACCTGGGTGTGTTTGTGTATGTGTCACTGTTTGCCTGCGTATGTCAGAGTATGCATCAGTGTCTGTCTGGTTGTGTGAAAGTCTGCATTAATATATACTTGCATGTATCAGAATATGCATCCGTGTGTACCTGGGTGTGTCAGTGCTTATATTAGTGCCTGTCTGGGTGAACTAGTGTGTGCATCACTGTGTGTTTTTGTGTGTTAGTGTATGCATTAGTGTGCACCCGGGTGTCTTAATCTATACGTTAGTGTGTGCTAGATTTGTATCAGTGTATGAATGACTGTGTACCTAGCTGTGTTAGTCAATGCATCAGTGTTTGACTGGTTTCATCACTGTATCCATCAGGGTCTGAGTGGGTGTGTCAGTGTATGCATTGCTGTGTATCTGTGTGTGTTAGTGTATACATTACAGTGGGGGTCATTACAACCCTGGCGGACGGTGTTAAAGCTGCGGTAATATCGCAAACAGGCTGGCGGAAAAAAAAGGGAATTATGACAGTGGTGGAAACCGCAAACATAAACAGCCACTTTAACACTCCGACCGCCACAGCGGTACAGACAAGCAGCGCGGCGGTCACCGCCAACAGACAGGCGGAAGACAAAGTACTGCCCACAGTATTACAACAGGCCAATCCGCCACCTCTTCCGGGGCGGATTCACCGTGGATAAAAACACGGCGGAAACAGACATTTCAATGGGAAAATGCTCACCTTAACACACTCCACGAGGAAGGAGGCCACCATGAAGCCGGAACTCCAAATACTCCCTGCGATTGTCTTCCTGCTCCTCTACGAACACCAGCAACGGCGGCGCCGAAGACAACGGTGAGTACTGCACCTACGACATAGGGGAGGGGGGAGGCGAAAGTCACGGACACACACATGCAACACCCCCACCCTCAACCCGACCCTCGCACTCTACAACACACACACCAATGCATTTTCAAACATCACAGTAACAGCCCCTAACCCCCCGGAAGAGTGCAAAGACAAAACCAAATTACTTGAACCATTGTAATGTATCCAAATACAGCAATCTCATATATACAGAAATATATACATATTCCAAATATATACATCACAATTGGTGGTGCAGGTATGCACAATTCAATGTCCGTGGACCACTGGGCCCACAATGCATTGGCGAGGCCCACACTAGATACCTGTCCACAAACAGAGAGAACACTGCAGGGGCATCAGATAGAAATACAACAGGCACCTCAGGGGGAAGGGAAGGGGGAGCACCTCAGCCAGATTACAGCACCACGCCAGATCCACAACGGGGCTCCATGCCCACTGTTCAATCCTGGGGAGTGCAAAGCCACAGTCTCTCAAGTCTCTACAGTGGGTGGGTTGCCAACTGTACCACCCTGGGGAGTGCAAAGCCACAGTCTCTCAAGTCTCTGCAGTGGGTGATTTGCCAACTGTACCATCCTGGGGAGTGCAAAGCCACAGTCTCTCAAGTCTCTGCAGTGGGTGATTTGCCCACTGTTACATCCTGCGGAGTGCAAAGCCACAGTCTCTCAACCCAATAAAAGTGGGTGGCTTGTCCACTGTTAGATCCTGGGGAGTGTAAAGCCACAGTCTCTCAACTCGATAACAGTGGGTGGCTTGCCCACTGTTACATCCTGGGGAGTGCAAAGCCACAGTCTCTCAATTCTCTACAGTGGGTGGCTTGCCCACTGCTGCATCCTGGGGAATGCAAAGCCACAGTCTCTCAGGTCTCTGCAGTGGGTGATTTGCCCACTGTACCATCCTGGGGAGTGCAAAGCCACAGTCTCTCAAGTGGATAACAGTCTCCACTGGTTCTGGAGGGGGACTGGTGCCCAGAGTGCTTCATCCTGTGAAGGATTCAGGTAATGGATGCAGTTCTCCACTGGTTCTGGAGGGGGGCTGGTGCCCAGAGTGCTTCATCCTGTGAGGGATTCAGGTAGTGGATGCAGTTCTCCACTGGTTCTGGAGGGGGACAGGTGCCCAGAGTGCTTCATCCTGTGAAGGATTCAGGTAGTGGATGCAGTTCTCCACTGGTTCTGGAGGGGGACTGGTGCCCAGAGTGCATCACGCTCCCCGTGACAGTCCCAGTTCCGTCACTGTCCCAGCTGCACATGGGCTAACGATGCTTGAGTTGGCGGTCTTTGCCCTGTTCAGCGGTGCTTGCCATGGCGGTCTTTGCCCTGTTCAGTGGTGCTTGACTTTGCAGTTTCTGACCTGTGCAGCGGTGTGTGGCCATGGCGGTCTTTGCCCTATTCAGCGGTGCTTGACTTTGCAGTTTCTGACCTGTTCAGCGGTGTGTGGCATGACGGTCCCTCAGGGCACTGACTCTGGCAGTGGTCTCCGGACGAGTGACCATAGTGCTGCCCTCCTGGGCACTGACTCTGGCGGTGGTCTCCGGACCAGTGACGATAGTGCTGCCCTCCAGGGCACTGACTCTGGCGGTGGTCTCCGGACCAGTGACGATAGTGCTGCCCTCCTGCGCACTGACTCTGGCGGTGGTCTCCGGACCAGTGATGATGGGGCTGGCAGTTGCGTCCTGGCCAGCGGGAAGGATGGTGGGCTTCTCCGCCGTGCTGCTCTTACCAGACTTTGGAGACTTCTTATGCCCCTTCACCACCTTGGGAGGAGTCACAGCTGACTCAGCACTCCCCCTGGGACCCTTGAGAGCGGCTTTGCCGGCAGGAGTCTTCACCCTCTCCCGTCGGGCACTGTCCAACTTCTGGTGCTTTACAGAGGGTGGAATGGCAGTGCTTTGGCTCCGTGTCACACTGGCTGCCCTGGTGCCCGGTGCACTCCACATACCTCTAACACGAACCACTGGTACCGGATTTTTTTTGGCTGAGGTGCTACTACAGGACCTATGAATTGGAGGGGGGGTGGTGGGAAAGAGGTCAAGGTTGCTCAGGAAACGTTTCTGACGAACACTGGGACGGGTAGCTGGAGGGGGTCTGGGAATGGAGGAAGAGGAGGTGGTTGTAGGAGGTGTAACTTTAGATGATTTGGGTGCAGGTGCATGTTCTGGAGGCTGTCGTGAGGTGGATGGATGTTGGGTGTGTGGGTGCCCGCGTTTGTGTACTTTGGGAGGGGGCATCACAGACACACTGGGAGAGGACACAGGGGACATGTAAATGGTAGTGGGGGTGGTGAGTGCAGGTGAGCGGGGTGTGGTGCTGGGTGTTCTGGTGCAAGTCCTAGTGGCTGTAGATGTAGTGCATGCAGGTGAGAGTGTAGATGACACTGGGAGGGAGGAGGGAGATGATGACGAGGGGGACACAGTGGAGGCAGTGGATGTTGCTGTGTCTGTATGTGGGTGATGCTTGTCTGAGTGCCTGTGGAATGTGTGGTGCCTATGTTTGCCAGAGCCACTTTTGTGCGTTGAGGTGTGTGCAAGCTGGTCTGATGGTGTGCTTTGGATTGGCTGGGGTACAGGGGATTGGGTCTGGGTGGAGGAAGTTGAAGGGGGGAGGCTAGACACAGGTACAATGGCTGCCATCAGTGCTGAGGCCAGAGATTGCAGGGTTCGATGAAGGGCAGCCTGACCAGAATGAATGCCCTCCAGGAATGCATTACTGTGTTGCAACTCCCTTTCTACACCCTGGATGGCATTCACAATTGTAGAATGCCCAACAGTGAGTGACCTGAGGAGGTCAATGGCCTCCTCACTGAGGGCAGCAAGGGTGACTGGGGCAGGGCCTGAGGTGCCTGGGGCGAAGGTGATGCCCACCCTCCTGGGTGAGCGGGCAAGGAGCGAAGGCTGAGGGGCTGGTGGGAGGGCGGTGCTGGTAGGGGGGGTGGCAGCTGTATCTGTAGAAGTGGGGGGCACAGATGGTGCCGCCACCACAAGGGACCTCCCATCGGAGGACCAGTCCGTGTCGCTGGTTGCTGATCTGGTGACCGATGTGAAGCTCCCCTCGCCCTCCGTCCCAGTGGTGTATTCGGAGTCCGTGGTTTGGCCCTCCATGGCCATGTGGGATGCAGCTCCCTCGTGCTCCGGTGCCACTGTACATCCGCCTGATGATGCTGATGCACAAAAGAACAGGAAGAGCACAGAAAGGGGTGGGGAAACAGAAGAAAGACAGGTTGAGTGCATGGCTTACCGCTACCGTTGGACAATGCAGACACACCAGACCCCTGCACTACGCCGTGCTCTTGGCCTCTACAGATACAGTTCCTGGGATATGGCCTACATGGCTATGAGTGTCATCTGTCCACAGAGATGACACAGGGGCATGTATACCTCTACTTGGCACTCTACAGAGGTGGGGTGGAGTGGCACATGGTCTGCATTCAGGAGGGGCCTAGCCTACGGAACTCGCCCTGGCCTAGGGAAACCCACAGCCCTCCTCCCCCACCCAGACCCCTCCACTGCACGCAAAGTCATGAGAATGTGAGTGTACTCACCCCCTTGTGTCTTCTGTGATGCCCTCAAGTGCCCATCCAACTCAGGGTAGGACACCGCTAGGATCAGGAACATCAGGGGGGTCATGGTGAGATGGGCACCCCTCCCACATTGGGAGGCCATCCCCAGCTGAGCCTCCGCCGTCTTCTTGCTCCAGCGGCGAATGTCCTCCCATCTTTCACGGCAGTTGGTGCTCCGTCTCTGGTGGACCCCCAGGGTCCGGACTTCCCTGGCGATGGCACACCAAATATCCTTCTTCTGGTGGGCGCTGACCTACATGACATATACAGGGGAAGAAGAGAAGTCATTACCAACAGCACAGTCGAAGTGAGTGGCCCCCATCCCTGCCCTTGCCATGTGGCGCATGCATTCACACTCCTTCATGCTCGCATAACTCTGCCCCCTTTCAAATTACATCCAGCCCTCTCCACCCAGGCATAGCCCATACAACTGGCACCCTATGTACTCACCTGTTGGTCTGGAGGACCGTAGAGTAGCGTGTACTGGGGGAGGACCCCGTCCACGAGCTTCTCCAACTCCTGTGCAGTGAAGGCAGGGGCCCTTTCCCCAGACGCACGTGCCATTGTCTCTTCCAGACCGAGGTCACAGCAGCACTTGCAGTGTAGGTCCTCTCCTGTCGAAGATCAGGTATCGAGTGATTGAACAGATAGAAAATGGTGGTCACTTCCGTGGCGGTGACATCCACGGTGGTGCGTATCATCACCCCCGGCGCACTTCGTCATTGGCTCCTGGGACCCATAGGGTCCAATGTTAACCAATGCAGCATTGCGCCGTGGTCTTCGACCACCTACCGCGACGGTGTACAATGCCAGCGCAGTTACCTCACATCCAATTGTCCCACTTGAGAGGTAAGGCATCCGCCATTTCAGGGGCCCACATGGCTTCATTTACAACTGCGTCACACATACCTACTCCTGGACTCAACACACTTACAGACAACTTTTCGGATTATGTTTAGTGTACTGTGTAGCTGTGGTTACATACCTCTGAGTTGCTTGACTCTGTGTCGCTGTTGTCCTTCCTAGGCACCGTCAGCTGGGATATGTGAGGAGATGGAGGAATCCTCCGGTGTACCAACCACTGGTGCACCTGTTGACAATGGAGGAGTGACATTTAATCATCACCTACAGGTTTGACCGTGCCACAATCCAGGAACTGTGTACCCCGTTGGAGCCAGATCTGATATCACCAATCCGCCATCCCACAGGAATCTCCCCTTAAGTGCAGGTGCTGTCAGTACTCCATTTCCTTGCAAGTGGGTCATTTCAAACAACAGTGGCCATGGCATCAGGAATGTCCCAGCCTATGGTTTCCAACGTGTTGTCCAGGGTGTTGTCTGCCCTGCTGAAACATGTGAGGAGCTACATCGTTTTCCCTCAGGTGGAGGATTTGGCTACAGTTAAAGGTGACTTCTATGCCCAGGGACATATCCCTAACATCATAGGTGCCATTGATGGGACCCATGTGGCTTTGGCCCCCCCCCCACAGGAGTGAACAGGTGTACAGGAACCAGAAGAGTTATCATTCGATGTTTGGCAGACCAGTACATCTTGTCGGTAAATGCTATGTTCCCTGGCTCAGTGCATGACGCCTACATCCTGCGGAATAGCAGCATCCCTTATGTGATGGGTCAACTCCAGAGGCACCGTGTGTGGCTATTAGGGGACTCTGGTTACCCCAACCTGTCATGGCTACTGACCCCAGTGAGGAATCCCAGGACCAGGGCAGAGGAACGCTACAATGAGGCCCATGGGCGGACTAGGAGGGTGATCGAACGCACCTTCGGCCTCCTGAAGGCCAGGTTCAGGTGCCTCCATATGACAGGTGGTTCCCTATTCTACTCACCAAAGAAGGTGTGCCAGATCATCATCGCCTGCTCTATGCTTCACAATCTTGCTTTGCGATGCCAGGTGCCTTTTCTGCAGGAGGATGGTTCAGATGACGGAGTTGTGGCAGCAGTGGAGCCTGTGGACAGTGATGAGGAGGAAGCAGAGGAAGAAGACATTGATAACAGGGACTCTGTCATACAGGAATATTTCCAGTGACACACAGGTGAGAATTTTTTTTTTACTATTACATTTACTTTCACACTTCTACCTCTATCCTGTCTGTCAATTTGAAGCAGTATATGCTAACTGAGTGGTACATTTCCATTACGGTTTCACAGGTGTGGTTACCAATGTGTGTCATCTGCTTGCATCCTTCATGGGCTTGTGATGTGTGACATAGGTATGTTGACCTTACATTTTCGAACGGATTTTGTCATTGTCATAGATAATACAAATTTTAAAAATCACAGCCTGACTCCATATTGTTTTGTGGTTCAAGGGTGTTTATTGAAGTGCTAATTATTGGAGGGGGTGGCAAAAAGGTGATGGGTGATGGGGGAGGAATGTCCATGGCAGAGTCCAGTCTATTAGTCTCACAGGTGCAGTGCCCATATGGGCATAGGAAGTGGAGCTGGAACAGTTCCAATCAGGACAGGGTAACAAAGTGGGACGGTGGGATGACAATCAGGGTGGTCTCATTTCCTGGCGGGGGTCTTGCCATCTTGCTCTGTCCTGTTCCTGGATCTCAGGGACCGCTTGAAGGGTGGTTCTCCGTCTGCAGGGGGTGGGGTGCTGGTGTGGTGGTCCTGTGGCGGGCGTCCTGTCCACTAGCGCCGGCGGAGGTGGTGGGCAGTTCATTGTCCATGGTAGTGTCAGGGGCCCCTTGGAGTGTCACGGTGTCCCTCATGGTCTTCTGTATGTCCTTCAGCACCCCTAAGATGGTGCCCAGGGCGGAGCTGATGGTTCTGAGCTCCTCCCTGAACCCCAAATACAGTTCGTCCTGCATGCGTTGGTTCTCATGAAACTTGGCCAGGACCGTTGCCATCGTCTCCTGGGAGTGTCGGTATGCTCCCATGGTGGAGGAGAGGGCCTCGTGGAGAGTGGGTTCCCTAGGCCTGTCTGCCCCCTGTCGCACAGCAGCCCTCCCAGTTCCCCTCTGTTCCTGTGCCTCCGTCCCCTGGACCGTGTGCCCACTGCCCCCAGGTCCCTGTTGTTGTTGCGGTGGTGGGTTATCCTGGGTTCCCTGTAGTGATGGACACACAGCTGATTGACGTGTCCTGGGAACGGAGGTATGGGCCCGCTGAGTGGATGCTGTGCTGGTGTTACCAGAGGGTAGAAGGTCAGTGTTGGGCTGTGCCTGTGCAAGGGGAACCGACTGTCCCGAGGCCCACGATGGTCCGGGCTGGTCATCTGGATCCATTTGGCCAGAGCTGCTATCATCACTGTGGGCCTCTTCTGTGGGTAGGGTAGAGATGTCTGGACCCTCCTGTCTGGTGACGTTAGGTAGTGGTCCTGCAGGAGTATAAAAGCATGATTATTGCATGTGTGTGTGTCATGGTGTGCAATGGGTGGGTGAGCATGTACCCCAGTGCTAGCATTCCTGTGTGGGGGCTTGTGTGATGATAGTTAGGGGGTGTTATGGGTATGTGCAGTGGGCATGCTTTAGTGATGGGTGTCCATGCTTTGTCCTGTCATGCAGGGCTTGGTGTTGGGATGGGTGGTTTGTGTTAATAGTACATTAGTGAGGAGTTGGAGTGATAGGGGAGGGGGTGAGGGTGGGGGGGTGTGATAGCATGCAGGTAGGGTGGGGGATATGATAGTTAAGATTTGACTTACCAGTGTCCATTCCTCCACCGACTCCTCCGAGGCCCTCAGGATGCATGATGGTCAAGACCTGCTCCTCCCATGTTGTTAGTTGTGGGGGAGGAGGTGGGGGTCCGCCGCCAGTCCGCTGAATCGCGATGTTGTGCCTGGAGACCACGGAACGCACCTTCCCCCGTAGGTCGTTCCACCACTTCCTGATGTCCTCCCGATTTCTTAGGTGCTGTCCCACTGCGTTGACCCTGTCGACGATTCTTCGCCATAGCTCCATCTTCCTAGCTATAGAGGTGTGCTGCACCTCTGAGCCAAATAGCTGTGGCTCTACCCGTACGATTTCCTCCACCATGACCCTGAGCTCCTCTGAAAACCTGTTTTTACATATGTCACCCAGAAGGTGTGCCCTAGGTGCCCCCAGGTATGGGTGCAGCGTAACTAGAGGCAGGGGCTTTATAAAAGGTATTTTATAATCCCTGGTTAGGAAAAAATAGCTAAATGTGTTTTTCCCCATTGTAGTGAATGGGCTCCATAGGCTAACATGGAGGGGACTACATTTTGAATTAAACAAGTCTCAAAAGGAGCTAGATATATCAAGTTTGGTATCAATCCATTAACTTGCCATTGCTGAATTTAAGATAACTAGCTCAGGGAAAGCGTTTTAGAACTCTACCTGAAAGTTGTCAGTTTCAGCTCCATAGTGCCCTTCAGCCCTTCTGCAGCCTCTGGCAGCTTGGCTAGGCTGCCTTGATGAGGTGTGAAGTGGCCTGAGCTGAACACAAAAGAAGTGCCTGGGGGAGGAGAACTGCCTCAGCAGATAGTGAAACAGGATGTGGAGAGCAGCCAAACTGTACATCAAAGGAGGGAAGGACATTTGGTCCTGTAAGTGGACTTCCACAATTTCCTGCAAAACCAGACAGCCAGGTGCCCCCCTGATTAGATAAGGAGATGGCTGGAGAAGGGTGTGTTAAGGGAAGCTTAGCCACACCAGTGGGTCAGCTCAGCCAGACCTATCCTCCAAGATTTAATTTCTGCCATTTGGGATTTTTCAAGAATATTACTTCCTGGGATTGATTTTTGCCATATTTCCCAGGTAGTGGTCATCTAAAAGGGTGGTGGCCCTTCTGCTTTTCAGCCCAGGAGCAAGGATAAATGTGGCAGAGCTGCACTTCCAACTCAGATCCCTATCAGGAACAAAGACAAGAAAAATAAGGACTGCTCCGCTGGGCCCCTGACCTGCACCTGGACACTGCACTCATAAACACTACACTTGGGTTTCACCACAAAAAGGACTATGCCTGACTTCAACTTGAAGAAGGGACTCCCTGTGCATCAAAACCTGAAGGAACTGACCAGCCGACTATTTTCAAGAGGTCATTTTTGGATTTGAGCAGGTGCATTCTGGCATATGGAGTGCTAAAATTCAATGAGCAACTCAGAGCTTCTGGAAACCTGGGGTGAGTTGTGAACTCCTAAAGGAACTTCAAAGACCTTCTGGGAGAAAATCCAAAAGTCGGAGAAGATTGTACAACTTTTTGTAAAAAGCGCCATAAGGGGACAGACTCAACGTCGTGAGTCAAGCAAGCTTACATCAACCGTGACCCAGCCTGACTTGCAGATCTATCCTTCTGAAAAGCTCTGGAGGCCCAGACTTCCAGGATTTCTCCGGGAGCTCCTGGAAAGGCAATCCAATGACGTTGACTCTAAATTGGCTCGTCCCGCGTCGGAGAGAAAAAGCTATGAAAAAGTTTCTACGTCTGAATATAGAAAGTTGACCAAGGCTTCCTGTGCAGAATATCCAAGGAGGGCTCCAGGGAGGAGGGATCCGAGTTCAAGTTTAATTTTTTTTTAATTATTATTAGCTATATTTCAGTATGAGCCATAAAAGGATCACACACACAAGAAAGTAACAAGGAATAAATAGTATCCTGAAAACAGCATATTGACAACACATAAAATCATAAATAAATAGATCCCAGGTCATAACACTGCTAAAAATAAAAACCACATTAAATGCCCCTCGGGGATAAACGCAGGCAATTCATTTTTATAACTTTGGGCTCTTAGCAGCAGTAACCATTCTATCATAAACTAAATCCCTCACCTTTATCCAAGACATGGTAATTGTATGCATACTGTTGGGATAGAGGCTACAGCTTTAATAAATGAAGTGACATAAACACAATTACAGTCTCAATTTTCAACCGGTTACCGGTCTACATGGTGGGGGATCTCCCTAGATCTCACAATCCAAGCACATCGTAAGTAGCTGGCAACTGCGAACACTAGCTTTCTGCTAGTGTTACTTGTTAGTATACTAAGTGTCTCCCAGTGATTCTGGGAACCGAGGGACCTGCAGAAGGGGATGATCCATTTCCTCCTGGGCTTTAAATACTTTGGGCCAAAGAACATTAAGTGAGCCAGGGATTCTAATTCCATCGGGCAAAAGGGGCAGCAGCTAGTCCCACAATTGTCTTTTTTCCATCTGGAGGTGACGGAATTCAGTGGCAGGATCCCTAGTCTGAATTTAATAAACATATTTTTGGCCTGGGCTGGATATATGCTATCCATGTAGTGTTCGAATATAGGTGAGCACTTCTGCTGTAGAAATTACTCCGTTCTCTTGCCTATCGTCTGTTTTTGCCAAATCTGAGTTAATACAGCATCCCAGTAAAGATGCTTTACATGCTGTGCCATGCTTCTTGTTATACTCTGTGGGCACCTCCATATCTCCTCCATTTTAATCTAGAGGCACAGATCCTTAATGTGGTTTAGCCAGGGGGTTGATACCATTTTGTCAATGGATAATAGCTCTAACGTTACTGCTCTGTAGGGGCCCAAGTGCTCAGAGGACCATAAACACACCCAAAATAAATGTGGTTTTAGCGCTGTTACACGATGTCTTTGGTTTAGAGCTGCATCAAATCTGAGTGGAATGAAGGGTGTATTGGCAGGTAAATGTAACAATAAGCGTAGGAACTTGTTTTCAGTCAGGGTTAAACTGTGTGCATCGCAATTACCCCAAAGTTCAGTGTCATACGTTGTGGCTGTCACTGCTGCAGCTTTATATACTGTAAGGGCAGAGGAAAGGGGCCCTCCATATGAATTCTTAATGTTCTATCTGGTTGCTATTGACCACTGATAAAGGATGACAGAGCTTTTTTCTATTTGCGGGGTCCAAGATAGGTTCCCTGTAAATCTTATACCTAGGTAATAAAATTGCCTGACTTGCTCAAGGGAAGCCCCCCCTATTGCCATTTCCCCCCCTGAAAGATTTATGTGGGTTTAAGGCCATGAACTTTGATTTTCTTGGGGTAATTTCAATCCCCCTCATTTCACAGAACACCACAAATTAATCTAGTTCATTTTTTTAATCCCATCGGGGTTCTTGATATCAGCAAAGTGTTGTCGGCAAACATGAGGATTGCTACAGGCTTTCCCTCTAGTTTGGGGGCGTCAAGGTTACACTCAGCCAACTGGTCCACTGCACCATTTACATAGTGGCTAAACAATGTGGGGGTCAAAACACACCCCTGCCTAACTCCTCTCGCAATGGGGATTGGGCTGGTGAGGTCATCCCCCTGGTTCCGCCTAACTCTAGCAAAGGTGTCTTCATGCATGTAACTTATTAGCCTTAAGAGGTCGCTATCCAGACCATAGCTATCTAGGACTCCCCAAAGGAGCACCCATGGGACTAGATCAAATGCCGCTTTCAAATCAATGAAGGAAACATAAAGGTGATCTCGTTTTAGAGTCAAATACTTCCAACATAACGATTTAAGCTTAAACACTTGGGGCCGTATTTATACTTTTTTTTGCGCCGCATTTGCGCCGCTTTTTGACGCAAAACGGCGCAAACCTACAAAATACAATGGTATTTTGCAAGTTTGCGCCGTTTTTGCGTCAAAAAACGACGCAAATGCGGCACAAAAAAAGTATAAATACGGGCCTTGGTCCACTGTGCTAACCCCTTTCTTTAATCCTGCCTACCAATCAACAAGAATCTGACTGTCATTAATGTAACCTGGTCAAGACTTATTTGCAAAAGACCTTTTGGCTGATGTCGATTAAACTTATCAGCCTGTGATTTCCTAGTGAGTCTGTCCCCCTTTTTGTAGATTGGAACTATTGTTGCTTCCCGCCATGATGGAGGGATACTCTCTTCCCTCAGAATAGCATTACTTAGAGTATTCACATAAGGTATCCAGACCTCTAGGCGTGACAAATACATGTCTCCCAGAATGCCATCTGGGCCCGGGGCCTTTCCCTTATGTAACGTTTTCAAAGCTTGGGAGGTTTCCTCTATGGTAAAGCTGACCAGGTCAAAACTAGAGCAGCCAAGTTTATTGCCCGATTGGTCACTAGTGGCACCCTTAGGTGATGGTTGGAGTACCTTAGCACTATGCTTTCCCCTACAGAGTTCTTCAAAATGGGTCACCCATTGCTCAGGTTGAATTGTGGGACTGCTCTCGAGATTTGGGGGGGGGGTCTTTCCTGTCTGCCACCAATTTCCAAAGTAATTTGGTGTCCCCCTCTTGGAGGACAGCAATTAGGCTATCCCATTGGCCACTCTCCCACCTTTTTTTAGCATCTCTTTGTGTTTTTTTATAGGAGCCCCTAGCAACCTTTATCTCTGTTGGGTTCACCCAGGAGCAGGACCTTCGACAACAGACAAGCCTTTGAGAACCACCTTAGTGGTTTGTAGGTGGCGTTCCCTCTGCGTCTTACCACCATAAAGAGAGATGTCAAATGATTAATCAGGCTGCAGTGCAACTGGACAAAGTTAACTATTGCAGGATGAATGGAGGCAAAGGAGAACAAACTGTCTGTAACCCATTGATAAATTGTGGTCTGGACCATCATGTCATTTGCCCCCTCTGCTTACTTTAGATTCTTCTTCTTGTTAGTTGTGTTAATGTTATTGCCCATTACCCACATGGGCAAATCATTGTTTATAAATAGAGGGGCTGCAAAGACTGCACTAAGGGCTTGGTGGTCACTATCGGCTCTTGTGATCACTATCATATCAATAAGGGAAGGCCAGAGAACTTGGTACAGAAAAATGTAATTGAGATGGCTTGTGAAAGTTCGTCTTTTAGACGTGGGTGTGGCCGCAGTGTCTCATCTTGTATTCCCGTTGATCTGCCTTAGCTCTGTGCTGCTAGTTAGGTTCTCCAGTTGGGCTGCCACCCCGAGACTCTTTGGGTCTCCACCTGCACTGGTCCCCACCTGCCCAGAGGTTCTACATAGCCATGGGTCAGCGGAGGAAGGTCTATAATATAATCTTGCCCTGCCACTATTACCCTTCTTCCCCTGGGCAGCTGGGTTAGCATGTCCACTATATGAGCTACCATAGGGATTTGAATACTTAGGAAGGCTAATCTAATATAAATATTTAAAATAGCTATGTGGTTAGTCCCCCTGCGGTTCATGATCTTGAGTTTGACAGCCAGGATATCCCTGCTATTTCAGAGGATTACCTTTACCTTGGGGAAAAAGTCCTGCCTAAGCCAGATTGCTACGCCTCCTGAGGCGCGTCCTGATGCTAAGGGAACTGATAGCTTATAAGATGTCAAGTACCCTTCTCTATGTACTGGCTGGAGTGCCCAGGTTTCCTGCATCAGGATTATGTGGTGCTGTTCTATAAAGTTGCACCATTCGGGGTTGCTTAGCTTTGGTCTCAAACCTTCTACGTTCCACAAAAAGGGACTTAATTGTGTCACCCTCACAAGTGTCCGTTCCCATCCCCTATATGAGTTGGTACTATATGGCATGTCTTCCGCAACCCCTCATATGGGCCAACTGCACTCCAATAGAGGCTTCTCTCATTTCCCCATCTTCATTGCTAACCTCGCTTTGTTTAACAGGTTTACAAGGGCCATTTCTAGAGCTCTCTAGTGGTGCAAAACGATTAGTGCACTCAACTGAAAACTCGGTTAGAGAGGATGGACTTTCCTGGGTAAATTGAGAAAGAGTTGTGTTGGTAGCTGTAGCGGATCGCTCCTCTGTATGGCACCCCTGCTGATTCCTCAAATGTCATTAGGAATCGGGCATAGTTCATCAGCTTTTTTTAAATAAGACTTAATATCTTTTCCGGATATCTCGGCACCCCTCCAACCAATATTTTTAGCCTTTGGAGCTCTACTTCCTCAACTAAGTTATTAATTTAAGCCATAGTACAGTTCCCCGCAGAGTGTCTGGGGAGTTTTCTAGCCCCACCCAGCCCTGAGGCTTTGTCGCCAGCTTTACTCTTTCCCATCCTTTCAAATTTTACCCAAGGCCTGGCTGTTTCTAAGGATTTCTGCCCAGAGCGCCTCCCCAGGGGTAGCAGATGATGAAGAAATTGTTGATAAAAGAGACAGAGGGGCTTAGTCTCTGATTGTAGATAGTATTGCTAACTAAAGAAAGGGCCATCACAGATGGAGACCAAGAGCCTGGGACCAAGAGGGAGGGCCCTGCCCTGCCTCTCCCTGGTGCTGATGGGCGCAGACGGGCCTGCCCTTGGCTTGGCTTTGCCTGGGTGCAGTCCGCATGCATCCTGCACCATGGTAAAGGAGTAGCGCTTAATAGTGCTTGATGACGAGGTCCTCCCCCTCAGGCAACGCCTCCTGGCATGAAGCTGTGTGGACCCTGGAGTCCCCTCAGTCAAGGCGGCAATGTCAGCGCATCCCACGCTGCAGTAGAGGAGCAGCGCGTAATAGCACTTGATGACAAACTCCTCCCCCTTAGGCAACACCTCCTGGCATGAAGCTGTGTGGACCCTGGAGTCCCCTCAGTCAAAGCTTTTGATGTTGTATGCAGCTAATCCAGTAGGGGATGTTATTACACATAGTAAAGCAGAATCTATAGTCTTCTGTAGACAGGTGGTCAGAACTTGCAATTAAATGTTTTTTCCAGATCCAACTTGTCCACTGATGTAAAAATAAGAACTGGTGTAAAACTTAAACATTTACATTGATGGGTTTCATGAAGCAATCCCTGCTCTATTTTTTCTTTCACTTTCATGTATATTTCTTTCTGCTCATTACTGAGTTGTTCTACTAACTGTTCCACGTAAATATTTTTTTGTCTTCATTGTTGCATTGCTGTCTGCACTTCATTCATCGGTACAGCAGCTTCATTTTCAATTATTAGCTGTCCAAGAGGATCTTGACTGAGAGGTCCAGAACTCTAGCTGCTATGAGAACTAACCTTTGCTATCTCAATAGCAAATTGTTTCTTCTTGTTTGATTTCTTCATTTAATATTTTCAGGTAGTTCAGAAATATTGGACACTATATGGTATCTTTTTTAGCATTGAAAGAGTCTTCATAGCAGTCAACTGTCCAAGTAAATCTGTTTCAGAATGTCAAAATTTGAATAGCTGGAGAAGGGCTAAATAGAAAAATTATTTTGTCTTGCCTGTTTAAAAACTAAGGCGGCATAGTTAAGAAAAGTGGTGCTGAACACAGTGCAGCGCCACTTACCTTGCACCCCCTAGGACCCCATAACGCCACCATCTGTGTGCCGAACGCAACCATCTGTGCGCCGTATTTAAAACATGATGCACCGTGGCAGTAGTTTGGAGACTAGCATCACAACTTTTTACTCTCATCCGGCACTTTGCAGGATTAGCATCAATAATTTTGAAGTTAATCCTGCAAAGCACCCAGAGGCCCATTGCAAACAATGGAAGCCTCCTTTTAACACCTGCTCTGAACAGACATTAAAAGTGCCAAAACAATGACACAAGGAAATCCTTTTGATTGCCCCCTTTGCATACATTATGCCTGATGCAGGCATATTGTAGTGCAAAGGGTTACAAAGTGGCGTAATGCGCCACTTTGTGAATACTGTGCAGCGTTTCTGGCCTTCTAACTCTACATTAGCATAAAAAATGACACAAATGTGGCGTTGGAATGGCGCTAGGGGCTCTTAAATATGCCCCTAGGTTTTCCATGCTTTATTAAGTTACCTTTTGCAGGGCAAACCAAACAACCATCACAATCAGCCACCCCATATCTGCCTTCATTTTTTTACATATAGTGCTGCAGAATTTTGGAAAGACATACTTTCGAGATGTGGTATTCTTCTAGGATAGTAAGGGCCTGATTACGAGGCTGGCAGTCACAAGACTAGTAGTGGTGGTTGGACCGTGTGTTTGGCAGGTTGACCATCCTAAAGACGGTCCCACCATGATCCAAGATCCCAACGGGCTGATGGCAGTCCTGGTTGTAATCAGCCAGGGTGGCTCTGAACTCAGTGCCCCCTGGCTGCTTACAACCTTGTTCTCTGCCAGCCTTTTCGTGGCAGTTTCACCAACATGAAAAGGCTGGCAGAGAAAAGGTGCTGGGCACCACAGAGGGGCCCATGCCCATGCAAATTATGCCATGGGCATAGACTTGGGCAGTGCAGGTTCCCCCTGCGCAGCACAATCAGAAAGTGCACTGTCTGTTTTGCAGACAGTGCGCACTCTGAGGGTGCTGGTCGGCCCCCTCTGTGCTATGAGATAGCACTGCATTTCAAGGTTTTTTCAAGTCAGACAGGCAGAAATCCTGCAATCGGGTGGCGGGGATACTACCACCGTGGTGGTGGCATCCTCCCAGTGAGTTTAACGGTCCTGCTTTGGGACTGCCAAACTCACAGTGAGCCCCTCAGTATCCTGCATTGCAACATCTGTAATCAACTCTGCTAAGTACTGAGTTTCTGGGTAAGATTTCAAAACTCTGTTTCTTGTGTTGGCATGGCCTAGACTAACCCAATCAATTCCTCTAGATTTTTAGAACAAACTAGCTGAACTCAACCTATCACAGCACTCAAATGAACTTATCTCTCTGCGTGACAGCATTTCCAAGCTGAAATTGTATAATTTCTTTGTTAGAGATTTTTCGACACAAATATCCTCCAATGTTTCCTTTATCGCTGTTTTCTCTGACTTTTGTGATGTCTGAAGTGACATAGCAAGCAACAGCAATGGGATTGTCAGAAACATACTGTATGTCAAAGCCACAGTTTCACAAGTCTCTCCAGTGGGTGGTTTGCCCACTGTTCAATCCTGGGGAGTTCAAAGCCACAGTCACACAAGTCTCTCCAGTGGGTGGTTTGCCCACTGTTCAATCCTGGGGAGTGCAAAGCCACAGTCTTACAAGTCTCTACAGTGGGTGGGTTGCCCACTGTTCAATCCTGGGGAGTGCAAAGCCACAGTCTCTCAAGTGGACCACAGTCTCCACTGGTTCTGGAGGGGGCTTTGTGCCCAGAGTGCTTCATCCTCCCAAGGACAGAAGTAGTGGATGTCAATCTCCACTGGTTCTGGAGAGTGCTTTGTGCCCAGAGTGCTTCATCCTGCTAAGGACAGAGGTAGTGGATGTCAATCTCCACTGGTTCTGGAGGGGTATTTTGCCCAGAGTGCTTCATCCTGCTAAGGACAGAGGTAGTGGATGACAGTCTCTACTGGTTCTGGAGGGGGCTTTGTGCCCAGAGTGCTTCATCCTGCTAAGGACAGAGGTAGTGGATGACAGTCTCCACTGGTTCTGGAGGGGGCCTTGTGCCCAGAGTACTTCATCCTGCCAAGGACAGAGGTAGTGGATGTGATACGCCACTGGTTCTGGAGGGGGCTTTGTGCCCAGAGTGCTTCATCCTGTTGCGTCAGTGCCCTTGCCGCTTATGGGCCAGTGGTGCTTGAGACAGCAGTGCCTTGTTCAGCGGTGCTTGAGACGGCGGTGCCCTGTTCAGCGGTGCTTGAGATGGTGGTCCTCTGTTCAGTGGTGCTTGAGACAGCGGTGCCCTGTTCAGCGGTGACCTGTTCAGCGGTGCTTGAGACGGCAGTGCCTTGTTCAGCAGTGCTTGAGATGGCGGTGCCCTGTTCAGCGGTGCTTGAGACAGCGGTGCCCTGTGCAGCAGTGCTTGAGACGGTGCAGCGGTGCTTGAGGTGGGCTTGTGCTGGCGGTCCTGTCCTGGGCAGCTGGGCTTGTGCTGGCGGTCCTGTCCTGGGCAGCTAGGCTTGTGCTGGTGGGCCTGTCCTGGGCAGCTGGGCTTGTGCTGGCAGTCCTGTCCTGGGCAGGTGGGCTTGTGCTGGCGGTCCTGTCCTGGGCAGCTGGGCTTGTGATGGCGGTCCTGTCCTGGGCAGCTGGTCTTGTGCTGGCGGTCCTGTCCTGGGCAGGTGGGCTTGTGCTGGCAGTCCTGTCCCGGGCAGCTGCGTTTGTGCTGGCGGGCCTGTCCTGGGCAGCTGGGCTTGTGCTGGCGGTCCTGTCCTGGGCAGCTGGGCTGGTGCTGGCGGTCCTGTCCTGGGCAGATGGGCTGGTGCTGGAAGTGGCCTCCTGGGCAGCGGGGATGATGGCGGTCTTCTCCGCCGTGATGCTCTTCCCAGACTTTCCTGGTTTCTTGTGGCCCTTCCCCACCTTTGCGGGTGTCACAGCTGAGTCCACACTCCCACCGGGGCCCCTCTGAGCGGCTTTGGTGGCTGGAGTCTTCCCCCTCTCTCGCCGGGCACTGGCCAACTTCTGATGCTTCACAGGTGGGGGACTGTCTGTGCTGTGGCTCCATGCCACACTGGCTGCCCTGGTGGCCGGTGCACTCCAGATTCCGGTGACTACAGGCACCACTGGTCCCGGAGATGTTGTGGCTCAGGTGCTAGTTCGGGACCTAGGAGACGGATATGGTGGGGGAGGTGTGGGAAAGAGGTCAAGGTTGGACAGGAAAAGTTTTTTTGACAAACTGGGACGGGTATCTGGAGGGGGTTTGGGAGTGGAGGAAGAGGTGGTGGTTGTAGGAGGTGTTCGTTTGCTGACTTTGGTTGAAGGTGCATGGGCTGGAGGCTGTCATGAGGTGGATGGCTGTTGGGTGGGTGTGTGCCTGCATTTGTGTATCTTGGGAGGGGGCGTCACAGACACACTGGGAGAGGACACAGGGGATGTGTGAATGCTGGTGGGGGTGGTGACTGCACGTGAGCGGGGTGTGTTGGTGGGTGTGCTGGAGAGGGACGTAGTGGCTGTAGAGGTAGTGCATGCAGGTGTGAGTGTAGACGAGACTGGGAGGGAGGAGGGAGACGAGGAGGAGGGGGACGCAGTGGAGGAAGTGGATGTTGGTGTGTCTGCATGTGTGTGATGCTTGCGTGAGTGCCTGCGGGATGTGTGGTGCTTATGTTTGCCTGAGCTTCCCTTGTGTGTTGAGGTGTGTTCATGCTGGTCTGTAGGTGTGCTTGGGATAGGCTGAGGTACAGGGGATTGGGTCTGGGTGGAGGAAGTTGGAGGGGGGAGGCTAGACACAGGGACAATGGCTGCCATCAGTGCTGAGGCCAGAGTCTGAAAAGCTCACTGAAGGGCCGCCTGACCAGAATGAATGCCCTCCAGGAATGCATTTATTTGTTGCAACTGCCTTTCTACATCCTGGATGGCATTCAAAATGGTAGACTGCCCAACAGTGAGGGACCTGAGGAGGTCAATGGCCTCCTCACTGAGGGCAGCAGGGGTGACTGGGGCAGGGCCTGAGGTGCCTGGGGTGAAGGTGATGCCCACCCTCCCGGGTGAGTGGGCACGGGGCAAAGGCTGAGGGGCTGCTGGGAGGGCGGTGCTGGAAGGGGGGTGGCGGCTGTACCTGTAGATGGGGGGGCACAGATGTTGCCGCCACCACAAGCGAGCTCCCATCAGAGGACGTGTCCGTGTCACTGGTCTCAGCTCCTGTCCCAGCTGTGGAGCTCCCCTCACCCTCCGTCCCACTGGTGAAGTCGAGTCCATAGTGTGGCCCTCCATGGCCATGTGGGATGCAGCCCCCTGGTGCTCCGGTGCCACTGCTCCTCCACCTGATGATGCTAATGCACACAAGAACAGGGAGACCACAAAAAGGGGGTGGATGACAGAAGAAAGACATGTTAAGTGCATGCATTACCGCTACAGTTGGCGGACACAACAGACACAGTCCCCTGCACTACGCCGCGCTCTTGGGCTCCACTGTTCAATTCCTGGGAAATGCCCTAAAAGGCTATGGATGACATCTGCACACATAGATGACACAGGGGCATAACTAGGTGTACTTGGCACTCTACAGAGGTGGGGTGGGGTGCCACATGGCCTGCCTTACGGAGGGACCTTGCCTACGGAACTTGCCCTGGCCTAGTGAAACCCACAGCCCACCTCCTCAACCCAGACCCCTCCACTGCGCGCAAAGTCAGCAGAATGAGAATGTACTCACCCCCTTGTGTCTGCTGTGATGCCCTCAAGCGCCCATCCAACTCCAGGTAGGCGACCGCCAGGATCCTGAACATCAGGGGGGTCATGGTGCGACGGGCACCCTCCCACGTTGGGAGGCCATCCCCAGCTGAGCCTCCGCCATCTTCTTCTCCAGCGACGAATGTCCTCCCATCTTTTCCGGCAGTGGGTGCATCCAGCCCTCTCCACACAGGCATAGCCCATACAGCATGCTCCCAGTGTACTTACCTGTTTGTCTGGAGGACCGTAGAGTAGCGTGTACTGGGGACGGACACCATCCACGAGTTTCTCCAACTCCTCCGATGTGAAGGTAGGGGCCCTTTCCCCAGACACTCGAGCGCTTGTCTCTTCCAGAACGAGGTCACAGCAGCACTTGCAGTGTAGGTCCTCTCCTGTCAAAGATCAGGTATTGAGTGATTGAACAGATAGAAAATGGCGGTCACGTCCACGGCGGTGCGTACCATCACCGCCGGCGTACATCGTCATTGGCTCCTGGGACCCATAGGGTCCAAATCTAACCAATGCAGCATTGCGCCACGGTCTTCGACCGCCTACCTCAACGGTGTACAACGCCAGTGCAGGTACCTCACATCCCATTGTCCCACTTTACAGGTCAGGCAGCCGCCATTTCAGGGGCCCACATGGATTAATTTTCAACTGTGTCACACATACCTAGGCCTAGACTCAACACATACAGGCCACCTTTTGTGTATGAATGGTGTTCTGTGTAAACTGTGCGTACGTACCTCTGAGTTGCTTGACTCTGTGCTTGCTGTTGTCCTTCATAGGCACCGTCCGCTGGGACATGTGAGGAGATGGCAGTATCCTCCGGTGTACCGACCGTTGGTGGACCTGTCAACAATGGAGGAGCGACATGTGATTATCACATACAGGCTTGACTGTGCCACAATCCAGGAACTGTGTACCCAGTTGGAGCCAGACCTGATGTCAGCAATCCACCATCCCACAGGAATCCCCCCTCAAGTGCAGGTGCTGTCAGTGCTCCATTTCCTTGCAAGTGGGCCATTTCAAACAACAGTGGCCATAGCATCAGGGATGTCCCAGCCTATGTTTTCCAACGTGTTGTCAAGAGTGTTGTCTGGCCTTCTGAAACACATGCGGAGCTACATCGTTTTCCCTCAGGTGGAGGATTTACCCAAAGTGAAAGGTGACTTCTATGCCCTGGGACGTATCCCCAACATCATAGGTGCCATTAATGGGACCCATATGGCTTTGGTCTCCCCCACAGGAGTGAACAGGTGTACAGAAACAGGAAGAGTTATTATTCAATGAATGTACAGATGGTATGTTTGGCCGACCAGTACATCTCCCATGTGAATGCCATGTTCCCTGGCTCAGTGCATGATGCCTACATCCTGCGGAATAGCAGCATCCCTTATGTGATGGGGCAACTCCAGAGGCACCGTGTGTGGCTATTAGGTGAGCACTTGGGAGCAAGACAGTGGGAATGGTTGTCTGGGTCTGGGGATATCCCTACAGGTTAGTGCATGTCTAACAGTTGTCCCTCGCCATTTGCAGGTGACTCTGGTTACCCCGACCTGTCATGGCTACTGACCCCAGTGAGGAATCCCAGGACAAGGGCAGAGGAACGCTACAATGAGGCCCATGGGCGAACTAGGAGGGTGATTGAGCGGACCTTCGGCCACCTGAAGGCCAGGTTCCGGTGCCTCCATATGACAGGTGGATCCCTATCCTACTCACCAAAGAAGGTGTGCCAGATCATCGTGGCCTGCTGTATGCTTCACAACTTGCCTTTGCGACAACAGGTGCCTTTTCTGCAGGAGGATGGTCCAGATGGCGGTGTTGTGGCAGCTGTGGATCCTGTGGGCAGTGAAGATGAGGAAGCAGAGGAAGAAGACATGAACAACAGGGACTCAGTGATCCAGCAATATTTCCAGTGAGACACAGGTAAGAGTACAGACCTGCCTACTACATGTACTTAAACACTACTACCTCTCTACTGTCTGTCCTTTTCACCCAGTGTGTTGGAACTGAGTTGTCACTTTCCCTTGCGATTTCACAGATGTGGGTCCCACTGTGTGACATCTGCTTAGATTACTCATGGACTAGAGCTGTGTGACATAGGTATGTTGACATTACAATTGTAAGAGCATTTTGTTACTGTAATTGCTAATACACTATTTCGAAATCACAGACAGACTCCAGATTGTTCTGTGCTTTAAGTGTGTTTATTTAAGTGCTCAATATTGGAGGGGGTAGTAAAATGGTGAGGGGTGATGGCGGAGGAATGTCCATGGCAGAGTCCAGTCTATTAGTCTCACAGGTGCATTGCCCATATGGGCATAGGAAGTGGAGCTGGGGCAGTTTCAGTATGGACAGGGTGACAAAGTGGGACAGTAGGATGACAATCAGGGTGGTCTCATTTCTTGGCGGGGGTCTTGGCATCGTTCTCTGTCTTTGTCCTGGATCTCAAGGACCGTTTGCAGAGTGGTTCTCCCTGTGCAGGAGGTCGGGTGCTGGTGTGGTGGTCCTGTGGCAGGGCGTCCTGTCCACTAGCGCCGGCGGAGGTGGTGGGCAGTTCATTGTCCATGCTAGTGTCAGGGGCCCCTTGTAGTGCCACAGTGTCCCTCCTGGTGTTCACGAGTTCCTTCAGCACCCCTACGATGGTGCCCAGGGTGGAGCTGATGGCTCTGAGTTCCTCCCTAAAGCCCATATACTGTTCCTCCTGCAGGCGCTGGGTCTCCTGAAACTTGGCCATTACCGTTGCCATCGTCTCCTGGGAGTGATGGTAGGCTCCCATTATGGAGGAGAGGGTCTTGTGGAGAGTGGGTTCCCTTGACCTGTCAGCCCCCTGTCTCACAGCAGCCCTCCCAGTTCCCCTGTGTTCCTGGGCCTCCGTCCCCTGGACCGTGTGCCCACTGCCACCAGGTCCCTGTTGTTGGAGTGGTGGGTTAGCCTGGGTTTCCTGTAGTGGTGGACACACTGCTGATTGACGTGTCCTGGGGACGGAGGTATGGGCCCGCTGGGTGGGTGCTGTGCTGATGTTTTCAGAGGGGTGAAGGTCCATAGTGGCCTGTGACTGTGTCAGGGGAACCGACTGCCCAGAGGTTCCCGATGGTCCGGGCTGGTCATCTAGATCCATTTGGACAGAGCTGCTGTCATCACTGTGGGCCTATTCTGTTGGTGGTGTGGACATGTGTGGACCCTCCTGTCCGGTGACGTTGGGTAGGGGTCCTGCAGGGTTACAAAAGGATGGTTATTACATCTGTGTGTGCCATGGTGTGCAATGGGTGGGTGACCGTGTACCCCAGTGCTTGCATTCCTGTGTGGGACCTTGTGTGATGATGGTTTAGGGGTTTGTATGGGTATGTGCAGTGAGCATACTTTGGTGATGGGTGTCCATGCTTGGTTGTTGCATGCAGGGCTTGGTGTTAGGATGTGTGGTGTGTAATGTAGGGACATTTGTGAGGAGTTAGAGTGATGGGGGTGAGGGTGAGGGTGGGGGTATTTGCTGGCATGCAGGTAGGATGGGGGATGTAATAGTTAAGATTTGACTTACCAGAGTCCATTCCTCCACCTACTCCTGCGAGGCCCTCAGGATGCAGAATCGCCAAGATCTGCTCCTCCAATGTTGTTAGTTGTAGGGGAGGAGGTGGGGGTCCGCCGCCAGTCCGCTGAACCGGCAGGTGGTGTCTTGAGACCACGGAACGCACCGTCCCCCGTAGGTCGTTCCACCTCTTCCTGATGTCCTCCCGATTTCTTGGGTGCTGTCCCACTGCGTTTACCCTGTCCACGATTCTTCACCATAGGTCCATCTTCCTTGCAATGGAGGTGTGCTGCACCTGTGATCCGAATAGCTGTGGCTCTACCCGGACGATTTCCTCCACCATGACCCTGAGCTCCTCCTCCGAGACCCTTGGGTGTCTTTGCCGTGCCATGGGGTGGTGTAGGTGATGTGTGGGGTGGAGTGTGTGGTGATAAGTGTGCTGATATGTAGTGGTGTGTTGTGTGAGGTGCGTGGAAGTTCTGTGGGTGATGGTGTTGTGTGCCTGTGGATGCTGTTGTTCTTGCTGGTGCTGTCTCTCTCTGGCCTTCTTTCAGAATTTTTGGTAGTAGGGGTTTGTGGGTGATGTGGGTGTGTGTTTTATATTGTATTGGGTCTGTGGGAGTGGTGTGTGTATGTGTATCAGGTGTGTGTATTTGGAATTGGACAATGTGGCTGTGTTTTTTAAATGTGTGTGTATTTTGAGCGCGGCGGTGTGTACCGCCAATGGAATACCGCGGTTGAAAGACCGACGTGTGGATTTGTGGGTTGTGATAGTGTGGGCGTATTGCTGTTGGCGTGACGGTGGAGGTTTTTTTTTCGCCAGTTTATCTCTGACCTTTGGTGTGGTGGACTTGTGTGGGTGTCTGAATGAATTTTGGCGGATTCCGAACTGTGGGTCATAATAGCTGTGGCGGAATTCCGCTGCCGAGGCGGTATGTTGGCGGTCTTCTGCACGGCGGTAAGCGGCTTTTACCACCAATGTTGTAATGAGGGCCTTCATTTTTTCCAGCAAATTTTGTATTACTCAAGTTCAATTTTTTTTTACTCTTATCTCCTTAAACCGCTTTCCTGATTACATTTTCTACTTTTACAAGCATTTAATCCTTCCTCCTTATCATTTAATTTAGAAGTCCTCTTCTCATTTGATTTTTTTTTTATCTAGCAATTTTCAACATACTTTGTTTAGAAAGTCCTTAGTCCTCTTACCAACTGCACTTTTTTTCTTGTGCACAGTGACCACCTTACCTGGCTGTTTACCGTCAGTTTGAATTAGGTAGTATCGTTTCCTTTTTCTTTCTCTTACTAGGCATTCTGATTCTTCATTTTTCCAGTACAACTATATATCTGCAGATCAAATGAAAAATACATTTACCTCTACAGAAAACAGTATACAATGATTTACTTTAACCAATTAACTCTAAAAGTGTGTTCACTAACAAATACATGTGTCGTAGTGATTATCTAATGGAGCAATAGTACCTAGATGGTGCTAGGGTGGTCCCCAATGGGTACGCCACCACCAAGGAGTGTCCACTGGAGGAGGAACCTGAAGATAATGTGTTGGATCCGCACTCCCCCGTGGCACTCCCCTCACCCTCCATCCCTCTGGGTCCCTCGGTGTCAGTGGTGCCACCTTCCTGAGTCCCGTGGACTGCTGCTTCCCTGCTCACCTGTGCCTCTGCTCCTCCGCCAGATGATACTGATGCACTCAATGATAGAGACAGGGAGGGTGAGGGAGGGAGAGAGAGAGAGTTAGGGGGCACCATGGTTAACATATACCTCTCATTGACACAGCTAATCATGTACACCTGTCACCATACATATCATGGATAGGCAATCTAATTTGCAAGGACACATTACCTACATCATGTCATGACAAGGCACTACTTCCCACACCTGCCTGGCAACCCTCACACCCACAGCAATACCTAATTAGGACTGCCCTACTAGACTCATCCCCGTGGTGCCAACCTATGCCCTCTTAAGCTGGCACAGCATGCCCTGAATGCACTATCAATACCATGCCTGATTATATATCTTACCTCAGCATACCCTATAGGCCATGGAATGTGCAGATTACACAATAATACACTGTAGTCCCCTACAGTGACAACACTTGAATACTCCATGTCCACTGTCAAATGTCCATCACAGTGTAGTCAACTCCATACACTGAGCACACCACACTTACTTATCCTTACACATGGCTGCCCACTCACTATAGTGAGGCCACCATGGAGGACAACTCAGATTTGGCCAATACCAGTCAGACACCTAGACACATCAGATGTGTAATGCAATGCCCAAACCATAGCCAGTCTGCCACAACCTAATAGCCAAGCCAAGCTGTAAGAGTCACAGGCCATCACAAGTGCCCCCCAACTATCCATGTCAACATGATGTAAACAGTCAGTCAGCAATGCAGCAGAGAGCAAGCTAGGGCTTCGTTATGCATGCCATAAACACACCATGGTATCACATCTGGAATCTCCCAGGGCACCTACCACCACCAGTACCAACCCATACTTAGGAAGGACACATCCTCACAAGTATAGCCCCAAGAATGTTAGAACTGTGCAATGATACCTCATCAAATCTATGGCCTTCATTACAACCCTGGTGGTCGGTGATAAAGTGGCAGTAATATCGCCAACAGGATGGCGGTAAATACCGCCAAATTATGTCCATGGCGGAAAGAGCTCAGACAGACAGCCACTTTACCACACCAACCGCCAGGGAGGAATCAACAGGCACCATGGCAGCAGCTGTCTACAGCTAGGCGGAAGACAATGTTCTGCCCACCATATAATGACAATCCAATCCACCACCTTTTCCGGGGCGGTGCCAATGACATCAAAAGCTTGGCGGAAACAATGCACAGAAGGGAAACAACTCACCTGTGGATACTCAGGGAAGAACCACACCGCCATGGAGCCTGAACTGCATATATTCCCTATGCTTTTCTATGTCCTACTCCACCACGAACACCAACGACGGCAAAGATGACCACGGTGAGTACAGCCGCCCAGCACACAGGGGAGAGGTGAGGAAAAAGAGAGTGACACACACACACAACACACAACACCCCCACCCACAACACCATACACACAAGCAGATGCAGTAATAAAACATATCTACCTTATACCCCTCTGGAATAATGCAAGGACAACACGAATAGATGAAAGTGAGTGTAATAAGATAAATACAGTAGTAACACATGCATCCAATCTAAAAGTATATACCTATTTACAAATCAAGGGACACTGCCCTTTCCTTAATGGTCGTGGGCCACAGGGCCACATTACAAAGTCAAAGGCCCCACTTGACTCCTGCAACAACACAAAGAGAACACTGCAGGGGCATCAGTTTGAAAATAAGCAGGCACCTCAGGGGGACAGGGAATGGGGGGCACCTCAGCTGGCAGAAGAAGCAACATCACTGGTCCTGGAGGGGGCAACATGCCCTGTGCGCTGTTCTGGGGAGTGCAAGGCCATAGTCTCTCAAGTGAGTGATTTTCCTACTGGCTCTGGAGGGGGCAACATGCCCTGTGCCCTGTCCTGGGGAGTGCAAAGCGACAGTCTCTCAAGTGGGTGATTTGCCCACTGGCTCTGGAGGGGGCAACATACCCTGAGCATGGTCCTGGGGAGTGATAGGCCACAGTCTCTCAAATAGGTGGTCTACCCACTGGTTCTGGAGGGGGCATCATGCCCAGTGATCTTCATCCTGGAGAGGATGGGGTGAGTGGGTGGCTTACCCACTGGTTCTGGAGGGGGCATCATGCCCAGTGATCTTCATCCTGGAGAGGGTGGGATGAGTGGGTGTGTTCCCCACTGGTTCTGGAGGGGGCAGTATGCCCTCTGATCTTCATCCTGGAGAGGATGGAGTGAGTGGGTGTGTTTCCCACTGGTTCTGGAGGGAGTATTGTGACCTGTGATCTTCATCCTGGAGAGGATGGGGTGAGTGGGTGGCTTTCCCACTGGTTCTGGAGGGGGCATTGTGCCCGGTGATCTTCATCCTAGAGAGGATGGGGTGAGTGGTTGTGTTCCCCCTGCAGACTCTGATGGCTGCCCACTGGTGCTGCTGCTGGTGGCGGTGGTGGGGAGAGGCTCCAGCCCATCCCCTGCAGCCTCGGATGGCTGCACCACCTTAGTCGCTGGTGGGGTCTCCGACTGAGTCCCCGCACCAGGCCCCTTGTCCTTTCTGCCTGCGGGTGCAGGTCCCTTGCCCTTCCTGGCAACAGCTGGGTATGGCTCCTTGCTCCTCTTGACAGCAGCTGGGGATGGCTCCTTGCTCTTCTTGGCAGCAGCTGGGGATGACTCCTTGCTCTTCTTGGCAGCAGCTAGGGGTGGCACCATTACCTTCACGGTAGCAGCTGGGGGTGGCATCTTGACCTTCCTGGCAGCACTTGGGGCAGGCACTTCTGCCGTGTGGCTGCCTGGTGCTCGGGATCCTTTCCCACCACAAGTTTCTGTGGACAACACTGGGCCTGTGGCCTGGGTGGCTGAGGTGCTTGCCTGGGTTTTACACACCCTGGCCAGATGTGAAGGAAGTGGGGTAGGGAAGGGGTCAAAGGTAGAGAGGAAAAGCTTAGTAGGGACATTGGGGCAGAAAGTGGGAGACGGTCTGGGTTGTAGGAGGTATCTGTCTGCTGTGTTTGGGTGTAGGTGCATGGGCTGGATGCTGTTGTGAGGTGGATGGCTGTTGGGTGTCTGAGTGCTTGCGTTTGTGTACTTTGGGAGGAGGGGGCACAGACACAGTAAAAGAGGACACAGGGGACGTGTGCATGGCTGTTGGGGTGGTGACTGCCAGTGAGGTGTGTGTTTTGATGGGTGTATGGTGATGGAGGTAGAGGTAGAGGATGAGGAGGTAGTGCATGCAGGTGTGAGTGTAGACGCAATTGGGAGGGACGTGGAGGAAGAGGAGGAGGGGTCCACAGTGGAGGCAGGGGATGTTAGTGTGTCAGCTTCTGGATGAAATTTGTGTGAGTGCCTGTGGCACCTGTGTTTGCCTGGGCCACTCTTATGTGTTGTCCTGTGTGCATGCTTGTCTACCTGTGTGCTTGGGATAGGTTGGGGTTGAGGGGAATGGGATTGGAGAGTGGAAGTTGAAGGGGCCAGCATGGAAATAGGGACAATGGCTGCCATCAGAGAGGTGGCCAGAGCCTGGATTGATCTCTGTTGGGCCGCCAATCCAGTGTGAATGCCCTCCAGAAATTCACTGGTATTCACAATGGTTGACAGCCCAACAGAGATAGATCTCAGGAGGTCAATTGTCTCCTCACTCAGGGCAGCATGGCTCACTGGGGCAGGGCCTGAGGTGTATGGGCGAAGGCGATGCCCACCCTCCCGGGTGAGCGGGCACGGGCAGCTCATTGAGGGGCTGCTTGAAGGCGGTGCTGGTACGAGGGGGCGGCGGCTGTACCTGTAGCTGGGGTGGGAACAGAGGTGTCCGCCACCACTAGGGAGCTTCCATCGGAGGAGGTATCCATGTCCAAACTGTCCCCTCCAGTCTCCACCGGGGTGCTCCCCTCACCCTCCGTCCCACTGGTGTCCTCACTGTCGGTTGACTCTGCCTCCTGGGTCCTGTGGAATGCAGCTCCCTCCGTCGCCTCTGCTTCTCTGTCAGTTTATGGTAATACACATAAGGACAGGATGACAAAACAAAAAGGTGGGGAGAGACAAAGGATACACTTGGTCAGTGGCTGCACCAACACCACCGTTGGCGTACACAGCACTCTCAGACACAGGGAACATGACTACGCAGTATGCAATGCACTACCAGTAACAATGGTAGTCACCAGGGCATGGGGAGGGACCCACACACCCCTGCCCAGTACTGGGTGCATACTAGCTAGGTTGGAGCAATTTCATATCAGAACCCTACCCACCATGGGACCTACTCTGCAATGTCAGCCCTGGCCTAGGGGCACCCAAAGGCACACATCCCCCACCCAGATACCACCACACCAGGCGTAAGTAGTAATGATGGGCACTGTACTCACCCCCTTGTTGCTATTGTGATGCCCCCAATGCCCAACCAGCTCTGGATAGGCCACCGCCAGTATGCAGGCCATCAGGGGGGGTCAGGGTTCGACGGGCACCGCTTCCTGATTGGGAGGCTATCCCCGGCTGGGCATCCGCCATCTTCCGTGCACAGCGGCTCAGGTCCTCCCACCATTTCGACAGTGGGTGCTCCATCTGGTGTAGACCCCCAGGGTCTGCACGTCCTTGGCGATGGCACACCATATACCCTTCTTTTGATGGGAGCTGACCTGCAGAGGAAATATACAGAGGGAAAGGTATTAGTTAGACTGTACTGCCTGTTACACTCAAGGCCCACCAAAGCCCTCTCATCCCCTTACGCACAGACATGGCCGAGAATACATTCTGCATGCTTCCCAGGGCCCATTCACCAACACCTCCTGCACAAGGCCATCACACACACCAATCCATGCATTCATGCACTATGCATCTTGCTCACATTGTACTCACCTGTTGGTCTGGAGGCCCATACAGCAGTCCATACTTGGGTAGGACCCCATCAACTAGTTTCTCCATCTCCGCAGAGGTGAAGGTGTTGTGTAGCCATTTTAGCTATAGCTCCATGCACCTTATTTTACCAAACTAGTTCAGGCCGCTGTGCACTCTAACCTAGATATATTTTATTCAGCTTTATTTTATTGTTGCATTAGCCACTTTTACGGTCTTGTTTTATTTTCCGTTTATATAACTGTTTTTGCCGAGGCCAGCACTCTGTTCTCAAACAAGACATTCTTGCTTACTCTGTGCTTCTTCCAAGGCTACAGCACGGTACATTGCCGGTGAACGTGGTAGAAGTTTAGTCTCCAACATTCGTAGAAAACACACATCCTTACGTAGGTACATTTCTCAGAACATCAGCTGTGTTGTTATAAAAACACGTTAGAAGGAGATTTCAGCCAGAGAAACACGTCTGTATGCTGATTGTCGAATGCTTCGCTGCAGCTGTCTTGCAGACCACAGGCCTTTGCTCAGGTATGGGGATGTTGTCTTCCCAGGGGAAACTGAAGGGCAGAATTAGACCTTAACACGCTGTGCTCTATTATAGCTTAGGTAGGAGTTAGTCTACAGACTATATTGACAATATGGTAGCATTATTCTTATGCTTCACTCTCCTTGTCACAATTTTAATATTGTCATGTTGTGTCATCCTGGTTATTGCCGCTCACGCTTTGCTATCTAAGATGCAGTTGTTTTATTAAAATAATTATTATAACATATACTGCCTCTGTTTGTTATTGTATATATGAGACTAAATGTAACTGAGAGAAATGGATGGGACCTGAGTGACCAAGGCTTCCATGAGAAACCAATTATGTCATGCGTTCGGCTGCTTTCCCCAGTCACACATGCCGTCGTAGGTTCCAGACACAGGTCACAGCAGATCATGCAGTGTAGGTCCTCTGCTGTTGAAGGTCAGGTAGCAAGTGAGTGAACAGATAGAAAATGGCAGTGACGTCCGCGGCTGTGCATACCGTCACCGCCGGCGTACATCACCATTGACCACTATACACTATAGGGCCCAATTATAACCAATGACCGCCTCCCGCAACCCCGCACAACATCAGCGAAATTACCTTACCTCCACCTGACCCTCCATACAGGACAGGCAGACGCCATTTCAGGGGGGGATGTAGGCTATGGATCATAACTGCGTCACAGATCGCAATTGTACATTCAGGACATATGCCACTAATACATTAAAAGATCACATCATGCATTGAACTGTGGTGGCTTCAATGTACAGATCATGACCTGCTCCTCACTCTTTTGCCCCATAGATTGCAACCGCTGCGGATGAATACGAGATGGAGACATACCCCCTTGTACAGACCCCTGGTGGACTTAGCTACACTGGAAGATAGGTACATAATACTCACCTATAGAATGGACAGGGCCAGAATCACAGAGCTGTGTGCCCAACTGGAGCCTGATCTGATATCTGCTATCCGTCATCCCACTGGGATCCCCCCTCTTGTGCAAGTGCTAACATTGCTCCATTTCTTGGCAACTGGTTCTTTCCAAGTGACAGTGGGCTTGGCAGCAGGAATGTCACAGCCAATGTTCTCAATAGTGCTGACCAGAGTGTTGGCTGCCCTGATTAAACACATGTGCAGCTACATTGTTTTCCCCCAAGTGGAGGATGTGGCCACAGTGAAGGCTGTCTTCTATGCAATGAGACATATCCCCAACATCACTGAGGCAATTGATGGATTGCATATTGCATTTGTCCGTCCCCCCCGGCAAAATGACCAGGTCTTCAGAAATCAGAAACGTTTTCATTTGTGAATGTGCAGATGGTGTGTTTGGCGGACAAGTACATCTCTTATGTCAATGCTAAGCATCCAGGCTCGGTGCATGATGCTTTTATCCTGAGGAATAGCAGCATCCCAAATATTATGGCCCAACTACAGAGGCACAGGGTGTGGCTAATAGGTGAGCCTTGGTTCCCACACAGTGGATGTTGGTGTATGGTTATGGTGTGGGTCATGAGGGTTAGTGTGTGGCTAACAGTTGTCCCCAATATTTGCAGGTGACTCTGGTTACCCCAACCTCTCATGGCTACTGAGCCCTGTGAAGAATCCCAGGACAAAGGCAGAAGAACGTTACAATGAGGCACATGGGCGAACAAGAAGGATCATTGAACGTACATTTGGCCTCCTGAAGTCCAGGTTTTGGTGTCTCCATCTAACAGGTGGATCTCTGTGCTACTCACCCAAGATGGTCTGACAGATAATCATGTCATGCTGCATGTTGCATAACCTTGCCTTGAGACGTCATGTGCCTTTTCTGCAGGAGGAGGAGGCTGGAGATGGCCGTGTTTCAGCAGTATACCCTGTGGACAGTGAAAATGAGGAGGCAGAGGATGAGGATGAGGACAACCGAACTGCAGTTATTAGACAATACTTCCAATGACAAACAAGTAAGACAGTGTAACTTCACATTTAATTGACAGTTTTTTGTTTGACATTGTCACTGGCAAGCTGTGAAGTCCCACTTCTATGCCCACTCACTGTACCCTTTGGCAACTCTTTTTGCAGATGTTGGTGCCCCACTATTGCTCCTGGTGTGTTCGCTGCAGCCAACTACTGTACAGTAATGTATACATAGGTCTTTCCTATGTATACATTACTGTACAGTTGAATTGCAATGTTTAAACCTTGTTAAATGAATACATGCTTAAATATTTGACATACTCCATAATTTTATTTTTTCAAAGTATGTTTACTGCAGTGCTCTGAAGAAAAGGGGGAAGTGTAATGGGCTGGGGTGATGATGGAGGAAAGTCCAGGGTTAGAGTCCAGTCTATTTGTAGCACAGGTGCATTGCCCAAGGGGGCATAGGAAGGGGAACAATGACATTTCAAGGTGGACAGGGTGACAGAGTGGGACACAAGGTTGACAAGCAGGAGAGTCTTATTTCCTGGTGGGGGTCTTGACAATAGTCTCTCGCTACTTCCTGGATCGCAGGGAACGTTTGCGAGGTGGTTCTCCTTCTGCACGGGGAAGGGGTGCTTGTGGCCTGTTGGTCCAGTGGTGGGGCCTCCTGTCCACTAACAGCATCAGAGGTGGAAGGCTGTTCAGTAGTCTGGCTAGTGGCAGGGGCCACTGGTGTGACACTGCCTAACTCATAATGTTGGCCATGTCTGTCAGCACCCCTGCAATGGAGACCAGGGTGGTGTTAATGGACTTCATGTCCTCCCTGATCCCCTGGTACTGTCCCTCCTGCAGCCGCATGTTCTCCTGCAACTTATCCAGGATCTGGCCCAGCGTCTCCTGGGAATGTTGGTATGCTTCGAGGATCGCGGTGAGTGCCTCCTGGAGAGTCGGTTCCCTGGGCCTGTCCTCCCCCTGGAGCACAGCAGTCCTCCCAGCTTGCCTGTTGACCTGTGGCTCTGTCCCCTGAAGAGTGTGCCCACTGCCACCAACCCCAGGTCTCTGATTGTTTTGGATTTGAGGTGTGCCCCGGGGTCCCTGTAGTGGTGGACACACTGATGACTGACGTGTCCTGGGGACAGAGGTATGGGCACACTGGGTGGGTGCTGTGGTGGTGTTTTCTGAGGGGGAGGCTCTGTGGTGCTGTGGGACTGTGCCAGGGTAACCTACTGTCCGGAGGTCCCTGATGGGCCTGGTTGGTCATCAAGAACCAGGCGAGCAGAGTAGCTGTCATCACTGTGGACCTCTTCTGTGGGGGGACTTGATAGTGCTGGCACCTCTTCTCCAGTGACATTGGCTGGGATACCTGTGGGGAGGTAAATGCGCTGTTATTATTTCTGTGTGTGACATATTGTGCATGGGTGGGTTGCCCTCTATGGTTTTAATTGCCCTGGCAGATTTTCCTTGTGTGAGTTGTTTTGTGGTGGGCTAGCTGCTTCTCTCTAGTGTGCATGCTTTTGTGATAGGTGTCCATGCATGTCTGTAAGTGGTGTCCATGCATTGGTGGTGCATGCTGGGCTTTGTATTGGGATGAGGGGGTTGTGATGGTGGAGTGTGTCGGAGGTGGTGGAGTGATGGGAGTGATGGTGGGGTGGGGGTATGTGATGGCATGCAGGTAGGGGGGTGATAATAGTATAGAGTTGACTTACCAGAGTCCAGTCCTCCTCCTACTCCTGCCAGGCCCTCAGGATGCATGATTGCCAAGTCTTGCTCCTCCCATGTTGTTAGTTGTGGGGGAGGAGGTGGGGGTCCACCACCAGTCCTCAGTACTGCAAGCTGGTGTCTTGCTGCAATCGAATGCACCTTCCCCTGTCGGTCGTTCCAGCTCTTCCTGATGTCATCCCTTGTTCTGGGGTGCTGCTCCACGGTGTTGACCCTGTCCACGATTCTCCGCCATAACTCCATCTTCCTAGCAATGGATATCTGCTGCACCTGTGATCCAAAAAACTGTGGCTCTACCCAGTTGATTTCCTCCAACATGATCCTTAGCTCCTCATCAGAGAATCTGGGGTGTTGTGATGTCATGGGTGTAGTGTGAGTGATGTGGGTGCGGGTTTGTAGGGTGATGTGTTGGGGTGTGTGATGTAAGGTGCATGGGTGGTGTATAGGTGTGTGGCTCTGGATGTGTGTGTGCTCTTGCTGTCTCTCTCTGTTGGTAATTATTTGTAGTTGTAAAGGGTTGTGGGTAATGTGTGTGTGTGTTTTATAGTGGTGTGGTGTGTGTATGGGTGTCTGGTGTTTGTTATTTAAATTGACCAATGTAGTGTTGTTTTGTTTGAGTGTTTGTATTGTGAGCGCAGCGGTATATACCACCAATGGTTTACCTCCATTGAATGTCGGCCGTGGTGATTCGTGGGTCAGAATGTTGTGGGCGTTGTTCTGTTGGCATAACAGTGTGGGTTTTGATACCGCCAGTTTATCACTGACCTTTGGGCTGGCGGACTTGTATGTGTGGCTGAATAGTGATGGATTGATATGTGTGTGTCATAATATGGTGAACGGATATCCGAGGCAGCGGTATGTTGGCGGCAGTCAGCATGGCGGTAAGTGGGATTTACCACCAATGTCATAATGAGGGCGTACATATCCCAGGGTGCTTACCTGCACATAACCTACAGTCAGCACATCACCTATATATGCCTAGTCAGCTCTCAAGCCAGTACTCTTGTCCCATGAAGGGCATGTAGTGGTGGAACTGTAATGCCAGCCCCACAAGCTATCTATGCCAGTTACAGTACATGATCTACATAGTCCCAGGGATAGAATGAGAGTCACACAGTTGCATGTACTGTTTGGCAGATATCATGCCATTATGCAATAAAATAAGTGTGTCATACACCTTATGTGCCAGATAGCAGGGTTGTCTAAATATGCTGCACTAAAAGCTTCCAGACCTTGTAGGACTGTATTCACCAGCCTCTGAGAAGTGGCAGGTGCTTTTTTCAAACCAAATTGCATCCCTGTGAAGTGAAAATGCCCTCCTATGGTAGAAAATGCAGTTTTTGCTTTAGCATCTTCTGATATCTTGATCTGCCAATATCCTGCAGTCAAGTCAAAAGTGCTTAGATACTTGGCAGATGCCAGTGTATCTATTAGCTCATCTGCCCTGGGTATAGGGTGAGCATCTGTTTGTGTTACTGTATTGAGACCTCTATAGTCCACATAAAACCACATTTCTCTCTTTCCTTCTTTGCTATGTGGTTTGAGGACAAGCACCACTGGACTGGCCCAGGGTCTACCAGAATGCTCAATAACTCCAAGGTCTAACATTTTCTGAAGCTCTGGTTTTATGGAATCTCTGACATGGTCAGCTTGCCTGTAACTTTTACTTTTGACAGGAAAACTGTCTCCAGTGTCAGTTGTATGTTCACACCAAGTAGTTGTACCAGGTGTGAGGGAGAAGAGTTCAGAAAACTGATCAATGAGATTTTGACAGTCTTCCTTCTGCTCAGCAGTAAGGCAGTCTGCCAGAACAACTCCCTCCACTAAACCATCCGTTTCAGTGGTGGAGAAGAGATCAGGGAGAGGGTCACTCTCTTCTTCCTGTCCATCATCTGTAGCCATGAGCAGGGTTAAATCAGCGCTGTCATCGTAAGGCTTTAGGCGATTGACATGAAGCACTCTATGGGGGCTTCTGGCAGTGCCCAGGTCCACCAGGTAGGTGACCACACCTGTCTTCTCTACAATTAGATGGGGTCCACTCCATTTATCCTGGAGTGCTCTTGGGGACACAGGCTCCAATACCCACACCTTCTGTCCTCAGTGGTACTCTGCCAGGACAGCTTTCTAGTCAAACCAATGCTTTTGGAGCTCTTGGCTGGCCTGAAGGTTTTTGCTGGCCTTTTTCATATACTCAGCCATTCTACTTCTCAGGCCCAGTACATAGTCCACTATGTCTTGTTTTGGAGCTTTTAAAGGTTGTTCCCAACCCTCTTTAACAAGAGCAAGGGGACCCCTAACAGAGTGACCAAATAGGAGTTCAAAGGGGCTGTATCCCACTCCTTTTTGGGATACCTTCCTGTAGGCGCAAAGGAGGCATGGTAATATGACATCCCATCTCCTTCTGAGTTTTTCAGAGAGTCCCATAATCATACCTTTGAGAGTTTTATTAAACCTCTCAACCAGTCCCTTAGTTTGTGGATGATAAGAGGTGATGGACTTGTATGTAACACCACACTCCTTCCACATTGATTTTTGGTATGCAGACTTGAATTTACTACCTCTGACTAACACCACTTCCTTAGGGAAGCCTACCCTGGAAAAGATTCCCAGGAGGGCCTTTGCCACTGCAGGAGCTATAGTGGCCCTTAATGCAATAGCTTCTGGGTACCTTGTGGCATTGTCCACCACCACAAGGATAACTCTATTGCCAGAAGCTGTTGGCGGGTCGGGGGGGCAACAAAATCAACCCCTGCCCTTTCAAAGGTCACCCCAACCACTGGTAGTGGTATTAAGGGGGCCTCTGGGGTGCCACCAGTCTTGCCACTGGCTTGGCAGATGACAAAGGAGCGCCAAAACTCCTTTGTGTCTTCTGACATATGGGGCCAGTGAAAATGTGGAACAAGTCTGTCCCATGTTTTACTCTGGCCTAAATGCCCAGCTAAATGGATGTCATGAGCCAGAGATAGGAGAAATTCCCTGTACTGAAGGGGGAGGACCAGTCTCCTGGTGGCACCAGGTTTAGGGTCCCTTGCTTCAGTATAAAGGAGATTATTCTTACAGTAAACTCTGTATGTCTCAATGACATCACCATTTTGCTGTTTTTCAGCTTGCTGTCTCAGGCCCTCTAATGTGGGACAGATTTGCTGTGCTCAGCTCTTCACTGTCAGCCCCCCGCAGCCGAAAAGCTCACCTGTGTCAGCATCCAGCTCCTCTGGTGTAGGTTCTGCACAGGGAGGGAATTCCCCTTCCTCAAAAGGGGAATCATCTGTGGAGGGAGGGATAGTGGACAAGGGTTTGCTTTTTTTACGCCTAGTTTTTGGAAACACTTGGTCCATTGTTCCAGGATCCAAGTTTCCCTGTCCTCTTTGCTTCTTGGCCTGAGCCCTGGTAAGAGCAAAGATGTGCCCTGGAATGCCCAGCATTGCTGCATGGGCCTCCAACTCCACTTCAGCCCAGGCAGAAGTCTCCAAATCTTTTCCTAGCAGACATTCTACAGGTAAGTTAGTGGCAACCCCAACTTTCTTTGGGCCAGTAAAGCCCCCAGTTGAGATTCACAACAGCCATGGGGTGGCTTACAGTGTTGCTATGGACATCTGTCACTTGGTACTGGTGACCACGTAGGTGCTGCTCAGGGGCAACCAGTTTGTCCACTACCATTGTGACACTGGCACCTGTGTCCCAGTAGGCCTCAACCTGAACACCATTAATCAGGGGTAGCTGCTTGTACTTATCCATATTAAGGGGACAAGCAACTAAAGTGGCTAGTTCAATGCCACCATCAGAGACTAAAATAGCCTCAGTGATCTCCCTAACTAGACTAACCCCAACTACATTACCAATGGTGAGCCCGGCTACATCCTTTGACTGGCTATTAGTAGTGCTCTTCCCACCACCACTGCTATTACTAGGGACACTAGTGGTTGCAGTTGGGGTTGTGGTGGTGGGAGGTTTGGTGTTGTTCTTTGGACAATGACTATCAGTTGCCCAATGGCCTTTGGCTTTACACATATAATACCATGGTATCTTATCTTTGTTAGGAGAGGATTTGGACCCACCACCCCAAGAGGATTTTTGTGGGCCTGATGAAGACTCTGATGATTTTTTATCTTTGTCCCCTCCCTTGTCATGTGACTTACCATCCGTCTTCTTGCCATCCTTGTCACCCCCGGTATGACTTTTTCTGCTCACCCTTGTTCTGACCCATTTGTCTGCCTTCTTTCCCAATTCTTGAGGAAAGGTCAGATCTGAGTCCACAATATATTGATGCAACAAGTCATGCACACAATTATTTGAGATATGCTCTCTCAGAATCACGTTATACAGGATTTCATTTTCAGACCTTACTGCCATTTAACCAACCCTCTAGGGCCTTCACAGAACAGTCTACAAAGTGTGTCCAGTCATGTCATGACTCCTTTCTGGTCTCTCTGAACTTAAGTCTGTACTGTTCAGTGGTTCAGCCCAGACCATCTAAGAGTGCATCTTTAAGAATTTGGTAATTATCTGCATCATCCTCTCTGACAATAAGAAGTTTGTCTCTCCCCTTGCCAGAGAAGGAAAACCAAAGGATAGCAGCCCAATATACATGAGGGACCCTCTGAACTTTACAGGCCCTCTCAAGTGCAGCAAACCACTGTTGGAAAATGGGTTATTGGTAGGGCAGGTAGGTACCTACACCTAGCAACAAGCCACTAACCTCCACATAGGTACAGTTGGGTCTCAGTAAATTAATCCCAGCTCAACCCTTGGTAGCTTGGCATCGAGCGTCAAGGCTTAACTTAGGAGACAAAGTGTAAAGCATTCAAATATCACAAAACAGTAATTAAATAAAACACAGGAAACAGTTTAAAAATCCAAAACCAATTTATAATAATAGTTTATATTTTTATCTTTAAAATGACACCAAAACGAATAAAATTGGATAAAGGGAACCGGAGATATGAATTTTTAAAGAATTATTACTTTTCTAGCGCTTAGAAACAAAAAGCGCCAATCGGGTCATCTGGTTGCACCTCGACCGGGGCAAAGTCAAACTTTCAGGCCGACCGCGATGGAGATCTGCTCGGCTACAGGTCGCAGGAGGCCTCGGTTAAAAAGTTACCTTCTGACTTAGTCTTTATTTTGAAGATTTTTCTTCAGCGGGACGAACCTGCCAGTCGATTCCGACCTCCTGGAGCCCTGGTCCGGATACGCGATGTGGGTTTCCTCGGTGGAGACTTTTACCTTCGGACTTAGTCGTTTTTTCGAGATGAAAATCCTTCGACCGGGGTAAACCTGGTTCTTGATCCGACGTCCATGGCGCCCTTCTCGGATACGATGGCTGTGAGGTCCCGGTCAACTTTTTACCTTCGGACTTAGTCTCTTTTTTGGATGTTTTTCTTTACCGGGACAAACCACGAAGTCAGGCCGGGTCGCGGTTGAGGCAAGCCGGCTAGAATTTCCGCGGCGGGTCGGTCCCTCTCTGGAGCTTTTTTCCAAAAATTCTCAAATCTTTTCCAAACTTCTGGGGCTTCACCCAGATGTTCTTTTAAGGTTCTTTTGAGGTCCACAGCTCACCCCAAGGGTCCAGAAGTTCTGTGATGGTCCTTGGGGGTTGCGGACTTCAACTCCCAGAATGCACCTGGCGCAAACTCCTTTTTGGCCACTGGACAGTGGTCAGCTGGTCGCTTTCTTCAGGAGTTGGTGCAGGGGACTCTGGTTTAGCAATTTTTCACCTGTAGCAAACAGGGAGTCCCTCCTTGAACCAGTTGAAGCCAGGCAAAGTCCTTCTTGTGGTGAAGCCCAAGTGTGCAGCTGGTGCAGTCCTTCTGAGTGCAGGGTCCAGGTGCAGGCCAGGGGTCCAGCAGGGCAGTCCTTCTTCTTCTTTAGTTCCTTTCTTGTTGAAATCTGGTAGGGATCTGAGGCGTGGGTGCAGGTCTGCCAGTTTTATCCTTGCTCCTGGGTGAAAAGCAGGGGGGCCCTGGTTCTCCAATCAGGGACAGGGTCGTCCCCCTGTGATGACCACTTCCTGGGAAGTGTGGCAAAAATCCATCCCAGAAGGCAACAGTCTCTAAAAATCCAACATGGATGAATCAGATTTTTGGAGGTTACATCTGGCTGAGCCCACCCACTGGTGTGGCTAAAAATTATAAACACACCCCTCTCCTGCCCTCTCCTAATCTAATCAAGGGGGCACCTAATTGTCTGGGGTTGCAGGATGTGGGGGTGTTGTTGGGTGCTGCAAATATCCTTCTCTGCCTTTGAAGACCAGTTTGGCAGCCCTCCCCCTTCCTGCCTCACCATCTGCTGAGGGGAGATTCTCTCCCCCAAGCACATTCCTTTGTGTGAAGCCTGGCCACTTCACACCTCATCAAGGCAGCCTGGCAGAAGCTGCTGCAGGCTGGCCAATCAGAGCACAGCAGCAAAAACAATGCAGAGCTGAAATTGGCAACTTTTTAGGTAAAGTCTAAACTTTTTACCTGAACTAGTTATATTAAATCCAACAACTGGAAGTTGTAGGATTTATTACAACAATTAATTTGATACCAAATTCTTGGTATGCAACATTTAAGGAGACTTTAAAATTTAAAATAAAGTCTGCCCATTCTAGCCTATGAAGGCCATTTACTTCAATGAGGGAAAAACGAATTTGGCGGTTTTTACCTCACCAGGGCTTATAAATCTATTTTTATAAAGTCCCTGCTTATAGTTACATGACACCCAGCCCTAGGGGCACATAGGGCACACCTTAGGGGTGACTTATATGTAAAAATAAGGTCGTTTAAGACTTTGGAAGTACCTTTAATTCCAAAGTCGAATTTGCATATAACTTTAATTTAAAAGCAGCCAGCAAGGCAGGCTTGCTTTTAAAATGACACTGGGCACCTCAGAAATGCACCTAGGTGTGCACCACCTATGCTGTGGTCCCTAAACCTACATGCCCTACCATATACTAGGGACTTATAGGTAGGTTAACTTAGCCAATTATAATTAGCCTAATTTGCATATCCATTTTACACAGAGCACAGGCCCTGGGACTGGTTAGCAGTACCCAGGGCACCATCAGAGTCAGGAAAACACCAGCATAAAGTGGAAAATGGGGGCAAAAAGTTAGGGGGCCTCTGCAATCAGCCCTGTTTTCCCACACAACCCCCCCCCCCCCCAGCCCACACGCCCAGGAGACTCAGCCCAACCCTGGGAGAGTCTTCCTGGCTTGTTAGGCGAGGAAGACAGTGAAGAAAATTGGCTGTCCCTTTGCAGGGCCTACTCTGCCTTACATCCTCCTGTCAGGGTCACTCCCTCTGGGTAGTGAAGCCATCCCAACAGTAAAAGGACCCAATTCAAACTGAAACTTCCCTCTAGGGGGGTCTTCCTCCTCTCTCTCTGCCAACTTGGGTAGTGAGGTGCCCACCTCCCCTACTCCAAACTTTGCTAGGGCAACACCTAGCTTACCCAAAGAGGTCACCCAACACTTGAGCAACCCCACCATGACCAATAGGGTCAGGGGGCCTAATTTGCTATTGGCCCTGGGGTCTGCCTCCCAGGCCAAGTACAGTGCTGCCAGGAAGGCTAGCACCCAGCAGAGGCTACTGACAGCTGTCAGTACCCAGAACCACACCCTAAGCTCTCCACTGACAGGTGGCTGAGCTGCTTTAGGGGCAATTGTGAGGTCCTGGCACCCCTCTTGCTGTCTAGAGTGGGGGGCTACCACTTCCTGTGGCAGACACCCTCCTTCCACTCTCCCTTCTGTCAGTGCAGGGGCAACACCTTGCATCTGGACAGCTGCCTGACTACTCAGGACTTCCTTGGGGTCAGGTGAGGCCTCACCAGTGCCAACTCTGGGCTTCCCCCCTACTGGGGCAGAAGGCCTTTGGCTCCCTGGAACTCTCTTTAAGAGTGGCCCACCCTTCCTTTTCTTCTTTCCTTTTCTTGGGGACCCCTGTCTCCTAACTGTAGGGACTGACTCCCCAGGACTTTGGGTTGGGGGGGCGCCCTGGGCGACCACCCCATCTGTGACCAGACTCACCTCTGGGAGGTCATTGCCCAGGATACAATCTAGGGGAAGGTCAGCACTGACTACCACCCTAATCCAGTCAAGGATACCCTCCCTCTCTAGGGGCACTATGGCTACAGGTTTGGAGGTGACCTCCCCTGTGGCTATCCTGACTTTCTTTGTCTTTCCTGGGACATACATGTCTGGGGTCACTAACCGGTCACTCACTATAGTGTGACTGGCACAGGTGTCTCTCAGGCCAGTGGTAGGGATCCCATTCACTTGAATGTGGTGGAAGTGCCTACTCCAACCCTCAGGGATCACCAGCTTACCATCTGGTCCTGTCTCCCAGCTCAATGCTAGGAGGACTTCATCATCTGAGGAATCCTCCTCTATGGCTACACTGGACAGCCCAGTGCTAACCACCTTCTTTGGACAGGCTGCATCTCCTCTGAAGTGACCTGTCTGCTGACAGTCAAAGCAAGCCCTACTGTCCAAGAGCTTTTTTAACCCTGGGTCTAACTGTCTCTGCTGGTCAGAGTGGGATTTACTCTCCTCCTTCTTAGGGTTCTGGGGTACAGAGGGAGTCTCTGTGGTGGGCTTACCACCTCCCTCCTTAGGTTTTTGGGGACCTGTCCCCCCCTTCTGGGAGTCTCCCCCCTGGGACTTGACAACCACCCTGGTTCTCAACCACTCATCAGCTGCCTCCCCTAGCTCTCTAGGGTTGGTCTGCTTAGAGTCCACTAGATGCTGGCGTAACCTTTCTTGGATACAATTGGTCAAGATGTGCTCTCTCATGATCAGATTGTATAACCCCTCATAAGTATCTACTTCGTTACCAATAATCCAGCCCTCTAGTGCCTTTAGTGAAATGTCCACAAAGTCAACCCAAGACTGGGTACTGACCTTCTGGGTGTCCTTGAACTTCATTCTATATTGCTCTGGGGTCAGACCAAACTTCTTGGCTAAGCACCTCTTCATACTAGGGTATGAATCCGCCTCCTCCCCCCTTAAGGTCAGAAGCCTATCCCTCCCTGAGTTGGGGACCAACTCCCACAAAAGGGAACCCCAGTATTGAGGCCTAACCCTTCTCATTTGGAGTGCCCTCTCAAAGGCCCCTAGCCACTTATCTATGTCATCCCCCTCTACATAAGCAGGAACTACCCCCTTGGGTAATCTGGGGCAAACTCCCCCACCCATGGACACCTCAGCTTCTTTATCGCTGCTTCCATCTCTTTTCTCTTTGTATGCCCACTTTTTCTTTTCTAGGGCCAGCTTCTCTGCTTCCAAAGCTATGTATGCTAGCTGGGCCTCCAGCTCTCTTTCTCTGATGGATGGGTTCTCTCCTCCTGAAAGGACCCCCTTCCCACCACTAGCTTTGGATCTGCCCCTAGTGACTGTGTTTACTGAGGACCGTTCTTCCTCATCCTCACTTGGGTTCAGATGCCTTCCCTCCCCTGAGTGGTTAGAGCTTGCATCCTCCCTTCTTTCTCCCTCCTCTGGAGCTTCTTCTGACTCTACCTCTTGGGCCTCAGCCCATGCTGTCAGGGATGTGATCAGGATTTGCTTCCTGAGATCAGTGGTTGCAGGCAACCCTCTTTCAATACACAACCCCCTAAGCTGGACTACTGTCAGTGTGGGTAGGCTAGCCAGATCAAGCTCCATGGTTCCCTAGTTTCGTGTCAACAAAAACTTTTTGCAAAAATTGGAAACAAGAATTTAGAAAAATTACAAAAATTCAATAATTGAAATTAATCCAAATTAAAAAAAAAACAATTTTTGCACTAGGACAATTGAAAGGATTTTTAATTTGTTTTACTCAAAACTGTAACGTGATATTGAACACAAGTAAAGGATCCCGTCGCTGCTTCCAATTATGTTGGAAAATGGGTTATTGGTAGGGCAGGTAGGTACCTACACCTAGCAACAAGCCACTAACCTCCACATAGGTACAGTTGGGTCTCAGTAAATTAATCCCAGCTCAACCCTTGGTAGCTTGGCATCGAGCGTCAAGGCTTAACTTAGGAGACAAAGTGTAAAGCATTCAAATATCACAAAACAGTAATTAAATAAAACACAGGAAACAGTTTAAAAATCGAAAACCAATTTATAAAAATAGTTTATATTTTTATCTTTAAAATGACACCAAAACGAATAAAATCGGATAAAGGGAACCGGAGATATGAATTTTTAAAGAATTATTACTTTTCTAGCGCTTAGAAACAAAAAGCGCCAATCGGGTCATCTGGTTGCACCTCGACCGGGGCAAAGTCAAACTTTCAGGCCGACCGCGATGGAGCCCTGCTCGGCTACAGGTCGCAGGAGGCCTCGGTTAAAAAGTTACTTTCTGACTTAGTCTTTATTTTGAAGATTTTTCTTCAGCTGGACGAACCTGCCAGTCGAATCCGACCTCCTGGAGCCCTTGTCCGGATACGCGATGTGGGTTTCCTCGGTGGAGACTTTTACCTTCGGACTTAGTCGTTTTTTCAAGATGAAAATCCTTCGACCGGGGTAAACCTGGATCTTGATCCGACGTCCATGGAGCCCTTCTCGGATACGATGGCTGGGAGGTCCCGGTCAACTTTTTACCTTCGGACTTAGTCTCTTTTTTGGATGTTTTTCTTTACCGGGACGAACCACGAAGTCAGGCCGGGTCGCGGTTGAGGCAAGCCGGCTAGAATTTCCGCGGCGGGTCGGTCCCTCTCTGGAGCTTTTTTACAAAAATTCTCAAATCTTTTCCAAACTTCTGGGGCTTCACCCAGATGTTCTTTTAAGGTTCTTTTGAGGTCCACAGCTCACCCCAAGGGTCCAGAAGTTCTGTGATGGTCCTTGGGGGGTGCGGACTTCAACTCCCAGAATGCACCTGGCGCAAACTCCTTTTTGGCCACTGGACAGTGGTCAGCTGCTCGCTTTCTTCAGGAGTTGGTGCAGGGGACTCTGGTTTAGCAATTTTTCACCTGTAGCAAACAGGGAGTCCCTCCTTGAACCAGTTGAAGCCAGGCAAAGTCCTTCTTGTGGTGAAGCCCAAGTGTGCAGCTGGTGCAGTCCTTCTGAGTGCAGGGTCCAGGTGCAGGCCAGGGGTCCAGCAGGGCAGTCCTTCTTCTTCTTTAGTTCCTTTCTTGTTGAAATCTGGTAGGGATCTGAGGCGTGGGTGCAGGTCTGCCAGTTTTATCCTTGCTCCTGGGTGAAAAGCAGGGGGGCCCTGGTTCTCCAATCAGGGACAGGGTCGTCCCCCTGTGATGACCACTTCCTGGGAAGTGTGGCAAAAATCCATCCCAGAAGGCAACAGTCTCTAAAAATCCAACATGGATGAATCTGATTTTTGGAGGTTACATCTGGCTGAGCCCACCCACTGGTGTGGCTAAAAATCATAAACACACCTCTCTCCTGCCCTCTCCTAATCTAATCAAGGGGGCAACTAATTGTCTGGGGTTGCAGGATGTGGGGGTGTTGTTGGGTGCTGCAAATATCCTTCTCTGCCTTTGAAGACCAGTTTGGCAGCCCTCCCCCTTCCTGCCTCACCATCTGCTGAGGGGAGATTCTCTCCCCCAAGCACATTCCTTTTTGTGAAGCCTGGCCACTTCACACCTCATCAAGGCAGCCTGGCAGAAGCTGCTGCAGGCTGGGCAATTAGAGCACAGCAGCAAAAACAATGCAGAGCTGAAATTGGCAACTTTTTAGGTAAAGTCTAAACTTTTTACCTGAACTAGTTATATTAAATCAAACAACTGGAAGTTGTAGGATTTATTACAACAATTAATTTGATACCAAATTCTTGGTATGCAACATTTAAGGAGACTTTAAAAATTAAAATAAAGTCTGCCCATTCTAGCCTATGAAGGCCATTTACTTCAATGAGGGAAAAACGAATTTGGCTGTTTTTACCTCACCAGGGCTTATAAATCTATTTTTATAAAGTCCCTGCTTATAGTTACATGGCACCCAGCCCTAGGGGCACATAGGGCACACCTTAGGGGTGACTTATATGTAAAAATAAGGTAGTTTAAGACTTTGGAAGTACCTTTAATTCCAAAGTCGAATTTGCATATAACTTTAATTTAAAAGCAGCCAGCAAGGCAGGCTTGCTTTTAAAATGACACTGGGCACCTCAGCAATGCACCTAGGTGTGCACCACCTATGCTGTGGTCCCAAAACCTACATGCCCTACCATATACTAGGGACTTATAGGTAGGTTAACTTAGCCAATTATAATTAGCCTAATTTGCATATCCATTTTACACAGAGCACAGGCCCTGGGACTGGTTAGCAGTACCCAGGGCACCATCAGAGTCAGGAAAACACCAGCATAAAGTGGAAAATGGGGGCAAAAAGTTAGGGGGCCTCTGCAATCAGCCCTGTTTTCCCACAACCACTTATAGATATCATCACCATCCTTGGAAGGAGGGACAACTTTGTGCAGATGTCTAGAATCAAATGGAAGTTCCCTTTCATTTGTACTCCTAAAACTGCTGCTGCCTCCATGGTGTGGAGACCCTGCCTCTCTTTCTCCACAGCCAGGGATTCCCTGTCTAACGCCAACTGTTGCTGCATTAGCCTCAGTCTGGCCTCCTCTAACCTCAGCTTTCTGAGTTCCCTATCTAGGCACTGGTCCTCAGTGTTAGAATTGTGTGAAGCCTTTGAAACAGAGGTAACATGAGAGTGTGTAGAGGCAGACCTATCTCTAACAGGGGCCACTCTAGTGACCTGGCTTCTAGGGGTGAAGGGAGCACTACTTGAGTGTGAACCCATTCCCACTACCAGTTATACTAGGGAGCTTGTTGACGGTTAGGTCTGTGGAAGGACCCTCCCCAGGATTGTCATTCTGCTCCTTTGAGCCTTCCTGATTGGAGTCTTCATCTACCTCTCCCCCTGTCTGATCTGCACCAGTGCTGATTCCCTGGTCATCCTGGAAGAGAAGTTTAAGAGAAACTCATTATTGGGGTTCATCCCAATCCCTAAATTATTTCAATGCAGAGACCCCTCAAACTTTTAAAGCTTAGATTCTCATAGGTAGTATTGACAACTCTAGGGGTAGCTTCTGCAGAAGACATATTGAAAGAAAAAGGTTTAGGAAAGTGAGTAAAAAGTTAGTAGAATAACAGAGCTAACTTTTTAGAGAAAATAAAACTTTTCAAGACTTTCCAAAAACATTTGCAAAGTTTAAAGATAAAGTTAGAAAATTGTTTCTAAGTATATATTATATATGCTCTAAGTATTGGAGCAATCTTTTCCTGTGAAAAGCACAGGTAACAAAGTGGTAAAGCAATTGCAAGTACTTACCCCATAGCTGCACCACCAATGTAGGAGCCTGGCCTGGTTTGTAGTGGGTACCTAGGTTACTTACACCTTATACCAGGTCCAGTTACCCCTTATTAGTGCTATGTAGTAGTGTTCTAGCAGCTTAGGCTGATAGAGGTAGCTATAGCAGAGCAGCTTAGGCTGAACTAGGAGACATGCAAGTCTCATGCAATACAACTTATAGTTACACAGTATTTATACACAAGTAAAGACAATACTCAGTGTTACCAAAGGTAAAGGTATTTATTTGGGTTACCCAGTACCAAAAATATCTTAGAGACAGTACTCTTTCTGGAGGTAACTATTACACACAATACATACACTAGACACCAAAATTAGACAAGAAAATAGTCATAGAACAATGCAAACAATAGGAAATGCTATAGAATGCAATGCGAGAAAATAGGTCTAGGGGCAACACAAACCATATACTAAGAAAGTGGAATGCGAATCACAAATTCCACCCTAGACAAGTGTAGTGTGTGCAGAATCGCTGGGAAAGTTACAGTAAAGGTAAGTAAATTACCCCACCCCAGAGCCCAGAAAAGCAGGAGTAAAGTACTGCAAGTTTCCTTAGGACACACTACACCTCGTGATTGGGATTATGCAGTAACCAACCAAGTCTACAAACAACAACTGATGGATTCCTGGACCTGAAGATCTGCAAAAGAGGGGGACAAAGTCCAGAAGTCGAAAGAAGTTCCAGGAAGGACAGGAGCCCCTGCCAACCAAGAAGAGGGTGCAGAAGAAGAGTCCACGGTTAGTCGAAGACTGAAGAAATGCACCCTAGGAAGATGCCAGTGGGTTTCTGCATGATGCAAAGGATGTCCCACGACATGAAGATCATTGCAGATGTGATTTTGTGTTGTAAGTCACCAACAAGCCTTGGCAGAGACAAAAGTGCATTTTACCTCAAAATAGCATTAGATGGACCCAGGAGGGAGGGGGAAGAGGGGGCTCTCAGCACTTTAGAGAGCCCTAAGGATGCCACCCAGCTCCCCTAGAAGTCCCAGGACACGGGGACAAAGGAGATGCAAAACACCGTTGATGCAGCACAATAAAGCAAGATCCCACGCCGCCAGAGAACAACTCAGCAAGTTGAGCATCACAGGATGGAGTGCTGGGGTCCTGGGCCAGGCTGTGCATAAAGGAATTTTGCAAATAGTGCACAGAGGCCTCAGGAGGTGAAGAAGATGCAGTACACAGAGGTACCGTCGCTCTCTTGGAAGGCAAGGTCTTACCTCCTCCAAATTGCATCAGCAGGACCTCAGGACAGTCTATGTCGAAGATGCCCACCCTCTGTGTCCTAAGGAGCAGGCTTGCCACTTTGAGAGGAGTCCAAGGGCACAGGTCATCATCTTGGAAGGTGTCTGCTGGTGCAGATTTCTTTGGTCTTTCTGGTGCAGGATGAAGACAGGAAGTCCCCAGAGCGTGCACACCGTGGAAACTGTTGCAATTGCTGACTTGGAGGTGAGGTTGCAGAAGAAAAGTATCCCTTGTGGATACTTTGTTGCAGTTACAATGGTTCTTGGAGCAGGCTGCGGTTGATCCGAGGTCAAGCAGAATCAGAAGAGAACCCACAGGAGAGACCCTAAATTGCCCTGAAAGGGGTATTGGCTACCTTATCAGGTAAGGACCTATCAAGAGGTGCCTCTGACATCACCTGCTGGCACTGACCACTCAGAGCCCTCCAGAGTGCCCCCCACACCTTGCAAAGCAAGATGGCTGAAGTCTGGGACACACTGGAGGAGCTCTGGACACCACCCCTAGGGTGGTGATGGACGGGGGCATGGTCACTCCCCTTTACTTTGTCCAGTTTCGCGCTAGAGCAGGGGACAAAGGATCCCTGAACCAGTGTAGACTGGCTTATGGAAGGAGGGCACCATATGTGCCCTTCAAAGCATTTCCAGCGGCTGGGGGAGGCTACCCCTCCCCAGCCTGTAACACCTATTTCCATAGGAAGAGGGTGTAACACCCTGCTCTCAGAGGAAATATGTTGTTCTGCCTTCCTGTGACTGGGCTGCCCAGACCCCAGGGGTGCAGAACCCTGTCTGTGAGGTGGCAGCAGCTGTAGGTACACTGCAAGCCTCAGAGAGCTGGTTTGGCAGTACTGAGCGGGCCATGGTGGAGCCACCAGGATGCATGGAATTGGCTCCCCAATACCAGATTTGGAATGGGGGGGACATTTCTATGATCGTAGAAATGTTACATGCCCATATTCGGAGTTACCATTGTGAAGCTCCATTAAGGTATGGACCTATATGAAGTGCACGCACAAACTCACAAAGTCCAGGGAAATGGCCCTGAACTATGTTGGGGCACCTTTGCTAGTGCAAGGGTGCCCTCATCCTTAGTAACTTTGCAGCTAACCTTCAGCAAGTGAAGGTTAGACATATAGGTGACTTATAAGTTACTTAAGTGCAGTGGACATGGCTGTGTGTGTTATTTCACACAGGCTGCAATGGCAAGCCCGTGCAAGGGTTTGTCTGAGCTCCCTATGGGTGGCAAAATAAATGCTGCAGCCCATATGAATCTCCTGGAACCCCAATGCCCTGGGTACCTAGGTACCATATACTAGGGACTTATGAGGGGGAATCTAGTGTGCCAATTGAAATTGGTAAATGAAGTCACTAGCCTACAGTGACAAATTTAAAAGCAGAGAGAGCATAAGTACTGAGGTTCTGATTAGCAGAGCCTAAGTGACAAAGTTAAGCACTACACAGACACACATATTAGGCCATATAGTATGAGCACTGGGGTCCCGACCATCAAAAACATACTGACATACAAGTAAAAATGGGAGAACATGCCAAGGAAGATGGTATTTTCCTACTCCATCCTGTAACAGGTCCTACCTCTGTGCACACAGGTGACTCTGGCTATCCTAACTTTTCCTGGCTGTTGACACCAGTGAGGTACCCTGCCACTGAAGGGGAAAACTGTTTCAATGAGGCTCGTGGCAGGACGAGGCATGTAATTGAAAGGACATTTGGCCTCCTGAAGGCTAGAATCAGGGGCCTGCAAGTCTCTGGAGGTGCCCTCCTCTACACACCCCAAAAAGTTATGCCAGATCATAATGGCCTGCTTCATGCTACACAATCTTGCCCTGAGACATCAGATACCATTACTAGCTGATAAGAAGGAGGCAGCTGGACATCTAGCAGGTGTTGCAGAAATGGAAAGTGATGAGGATGGTGGAGCTGAGTCAAGGGCTGAGTTCGTCAGTCAGTACTTCCAATAACATACAGGTATGTTGTCTGTGTGTTTGCATGTGTGGTATTTCACACTGGATTGTCATCTATAGTCCTCCTGATTTTGTACATCAGTGGTGGTGTAATGTGTCAATTTACCCATGTGTGTGTTGTGTGAGGTGACTGACTGCATGTAAGGTGCAGAGTTGTAATGTTTTCTCTCTTACATGTGTACTCTCTGCAGTTTGGATGTTTCACATCACTCACGGACAGGGTAGCATTGTGCAATGTGTCCTGCATACTCCTCATGTCATTTCAGCTACTGACTGTGCACTGTTTATCTCTGAAATTTATACCTATTGCATGAGACATATATGATCCTTATCCTTTAGTTACTGTGCACATTGTCAACTTTAGCACACGAGAGGAGCCATGTACAGTGTTTGGTGATGCATTTCCTGCGACTGGTGCTGTAGAGGTGTTATCTGTCGTGCCCGTGTTACCCAGCTATAAAGGGAAGGTTGACTGAGGCCTGTACCTTCTCTGACAGGGCCTCCATTCCACTAGCAGCCGAGGATGTAGAAGGCTCAGGTGTGATGTGGGCATTGGAAGGAGCCTGCTGGTGGGTGGAGGACACACTCATGATGGTGGTGAGGTCCCTGACCACCCCTGCAATGGGAACCATGGTGGCATTGTGGGCCTGCCACTGCTGTATGACATCCTGGTGGTATTCCTTTTGCAGCCTCTAGTTTTCCCCCATCATGGTTATGATCCGGCCCATTCTGTCCTGTGATAGTTGATATGCTTCCAGGACTTGAGTGATGGCTTCCAGGTCAGATGCTTCCCTTGGGTGCCCCGTCCTCTGGCCCACACCCCCTGTCCCTATGTGCCGGTGCCCTGGAACTGTGTGCCCAGTTTCACCAGGATCTTCATTGACTTGAGTGTGAGGGGTCAATTCAGGTCCCTGTACTGTGGGGCACACTATTGATTGACCAATCCTTGGGGCACAGGTTTGGGGACTAAGGGTTGGCTGGGTTGTTGTTGCCACAAGGTGGGAGTTGTTGTGGGCAGGGTGAGGCAGGGAGTGGTAGACTGACCAGGGGTCACAGATGGACCAGGTAGGTTGTCTCTGTCTAGACCCCCAGCGGCATTGTCCTCACTTGGGCCTTTATCCTGAGGACGGCTGGCAGTCTCTGGTAACCTCTCTGTTGTTGCTGTGGCAGGGGTACCTGTGAATGGAGTGAGAGAGAGTTACATGTTGTATGTGTGTATGGTTGTCTGTTAGTCTGATGCATACAGTGGCTTGGCTTGATTCCCAGAAATGGCATTGTCAGGTGCAGCAATGCGAACAATGTTTGTGGATGGTGGATTGGGACATGTGTGCCAGGCTCCTTGGGCTTGTTTGCATCAGGCCTGGTCGCTTTAGCTCAGTGGGTTGTTTGTGTTCCTGTGTGATGGTTCACATGACAGGTTTGCCCTGTTAGCTAATGGCCATTCTGGCTTGCTAGATATGTGTGAGGAAATGGCTGTACATTGCAGCATGGTGTAAAAATGGGAGGTGGTTATGTGTGTATGCAAAGTTGTTTGTCCTGTCTGTACCTGTTGTGCATGTAGTATACCTCCCTACTGACATGGGCAGGATTGGTCCATTTCAGGGTAGTGTGTCTGGATTAGTGCCCATTTGGATTTGTGACAGTGCTGTGTCTGGGTTAGTTTCCCATTGTGTAATGCCATTGCATTGCTGTCATTGCCTTGTAGGGGTCTTCAGTTGGGGCATCCAGTTGTTGTAGCTAGTGCAATTATCATGCATACAAGACGTGTGATGTGGCATCTACAATGCAGGTTTTGTGGTGATGGGTGTAGGAAAGTACCATCTTGTCTGGCATGTTACCCCCATTTTTCACTGTATATATGTTGTTTTAGTTGTATGTGTCACTGGGACCCTGCCAGCCAGGGCCCCAGTGCTCATAAGTGTGCCCTGAATGTGTTACCTGTGTTATGACTAACTGTTTCACTGTGGCTCTGCTATCCAGAACCTCAGTGGTTATGCTCTCTCATTTCTTTCAAATTGTCACTAACAGGCTAGTGACCAATTTCACCAATTTACATTGGCATACTGGAACACCCTTATAATTCCCTAGTATATGGTTCTGAGGTACTCAGGGTATTGGGGTTCCAGGAGATCCCTATGGGCTGCAGCATTTCTTTTGCCACCCATAGGGAGCTCTGACAATTCTTACACAGGCCTGCCACTGCAGCCTGAGTGAAATAACGTCCACGTTATTTCACAGCCATTTACCACTGCACTTAAGTAACTTATAAGTCACCTATATGTCTAACCTTTACCTGGTAAAGGTTAGGTGCAAAGTTACTTAGTGTGTGGGCACCCTGGCCCCCACATTGTTCAGGGCAAATTCCCCGGACTTTGTGAGTGCGGGGACACCATTACACGCGTGCACTACACATAGGTCAATACCTATGTGTAGCTTCACAATGGTAACTCCGAATATGGCCATGTAACATGTCTATGATCATGGAATTGCCCCCTCTATGCCATCCTGGCACTGTTGGCACAATCCCATGATCCCACGGGTCTGTAGCTCAGACCTGGGTACTGCCAAACTACCTTTCCCGGGGTTTCACTGCAGCTGCTGCTGCTGCCAACCCCTCAGGCAGGTTTCTGCCCTCCTGGGGTCCAGCCAGGCTTGGCCCAGGATGGCAGAACAAAGGACTTCCTCAGAGAGAGGGTGTTACACCCTCTCCCTTTGGAAAAAGGTGTTAAGGCAGGGGAGGAGTAGCCTCCCCCAGCCTCTGGAAATGCTTTCATGGGCACAGATGGTGCCCATTTCTGCATAAGCCAGTCTACACCGGTTCAGGGACCCCTCAGCCCTGCTCTGGCGCAAAACTGGACAAAGGAAAGGGGAGTGACCACTCCCATGACCTGCACCTCTCCTGGGAGGTGCCCAGAGCTCCTCCAGTGTGCTCCAGACCTCTGCCATCTTGGAAACAGAGGTGCTGCTGGCACACTGGACTGCTCTGAGTGTCCAGGGCCAGCAGGTGACAGCAGAGACTCCTTCTGATATGCTCCTTGAGGTGTTGCTAGCCTATCTTCTCTCCTAAGTGGCCAAACCCTCTTTTCTGGCTATTTAGGGTCTCTGCTTTGGGGATTTCCTTAGATAACGAATGCAAGAGCTCATCCGAGTTCCTCTGCATCTCTCTCTTCACCTTCTGCCAAGGAATCGACTGCTGACCGCGCTGGAAGCCTGCAAAACTGCAACAAAGTAGCAAAGACGACTACTGTAACTCTGTAACGCTGATCCTGCCACCTTCTCGACTGTTTTCCTGGTGGTGCATGCTGTAGGGGTAGTCTTCCTCCTCTCTGCACTAGAAGCTCTGAAGAAATCTCCCGTGGGTCGACGGAATCTTCCCCCTGCTACCGCAGGCACCAAAGAACTGCATCACCGGTACCCTGGGTCTCCTCTCAGCACAACGAGCGAGGTCCCTTGAATCCAGCAACTCTGTCCAAGTGACTACCACAGTCCAGTGACTCTTCAGTCCAAGTTTGGTGGAGGTAAGTCCTTGCCTCCCCACGCCAGACTGCATTGCTGGGAACCGCGACTTTTGCAGCTACTCCGGCCTCTGTGCACTTCCGGCGGAAATCCTTTGTGCACAGCCAAGCCTGGGTCCACGGCACTCTAACCTGCATTGCACAACTTTCTAAGTTGTCCTCCGGCGGCGTGGGACTCCTTTGTGCAACTTCGGGTGAGCACCATTTCACTCCTCTTCGTCGTGCCTGTTCTGGCACTTCTGCGGATGCTGCCTGCTTCTGAGAGGGCTCCTTGTCTTGCTGGGCGCCCCCTCTGTCCCCTGACGCAATTGGCGACATCCTGGTCCCTCCTGGGCTACAGCAGCATCCAAAAACACTAACCGCATGACTTGCAGCTAGCAAGGCTTGTTGGCGGTATTTCTTCAGGAAAACACTTTTGCACTTCCCCTTCTTGGGGATCCATCCTCTGAAGGGGAAGTCTCTAGCCCTTGTCGTTCTTGCAGAATCCTCAGCTTCTACTGTCCAGTAGCAGCTTCTTTGCACCCACAGCTGGCATTTCCTGGGTATCTGCCCATCTCCGACTTGCTTGTGACTTTTGGACTTGGTCCCCTTGTTCCACAGGTACCCTCGACTGGAAATCCATTGTTGTTGCATTGCTGGTGTTGGTCTTTCCTGCAGAATTCCCCTATCACGACTTCTGTGCTCTTTGGGGAACTTCAGTGCACTTTGAACTCACTTTTCAGGGTCTTGGGGTGGGCTATTTTTCTAACCCTCACTGTTTTCTTACAGTCCCAGCGACCCTCTACAAGGTCACATAGGTTTGGGGTCCATTCATGGTTCGCATTCCACTTTTGGAGTATATGGTTTGTGTTGCCCCTATCCCTATGTGTCCCCATTGCATCCTATTGTAACTATACATTGTTTGCACTGTTTTCTAATACTATACTGCATATTTTTGGTATTGTGTACATATATCTTGTGTATATTTGCTATCCTCATACTGAGGGTACTCACTGAGATACTTTTGGCATATTGTCATAAAAATAAAGTACCTTTATTTTTAGTATATCTGTGTATTGTGTTTTCTTATGATATTGTGCATATGACACTAGTGGTACTGTAGGAGCTTCACTCGTCTCCTAGTTCAGCCTAAGCTGCTCTGCTAAGCTACCATTATCTATCACCCTAAGCTGCTAGATACTCTATACACTAATAAGGGATACCTGGGCCTGGTGCAAGGTGTAAGTACCCCTTGGTACTCACTACAAGCCAGTCCAGCCTCCTACAATGGGCTAGTGCATTGTGGTAGTTGTAGTGATTGTTATTGGCAGTGCTATCCGTACATTTTGTAGGGCGTGTATAGGCATTGGGGATGGGTGCCGGGATGGCATGCAGGAGAGGTGCATTAGGTGAGTGTGTGGGAGTTGTAGTGTGAGAAGTTGTGATTTGGGTAGTGATTGAGTGGTGAGGAAGCATGGTGGACTCGCCAGAGTCCAGTTCTCCAGGTATTCCAGTCAGGCCCTCAGGATGCAGGATGTCCAAGATCCTCTCCTCCCATGATGTGAACTCTGACGGAGGAGGTGGGGACTCACCGCCAGTCTTCATTACCTCTAGCTGGTGCCTGGACGCCATGGAACACACCTACCCCCTAAGGGCGTTCCACTTCTTTCTGATGTCCTCTCTTGTGCATGGATGGGTGCCCAATGAGTTGACCTTGTCGATTATTCTCTGCCGTAGCTCCATTTTCCTGGCTATGGGGGTCTGCTGAACCTATGCTCCAAAGAGTTGTGGCTCAACCCTGAGGATATCATTGAACATGATCTGCAAATCCTCATCGGTGAAGCGTGGGTGCTTTTGGTGTGACATGGTGATTGTGTTGGGGAGATGGTGTGTGTGGGAGTGCAATGTAAGGTGCTTGGTGGATATGGGGGTGTTTGGCAATAAGTAGTGGCATGTGGTTTGTGTTTAGGTGTGATGTGTGTATGGTGTTGGTGGTGCTGTGTGTAGTGGCTGTGAAGTATATGAGTGCCTATGGTGTATATGTGCTTTATGATCGAATTGTGGCTTCTCAGGGTCTGTGTAATTTGTTAGCTGTGCAAAGGATTGTGGGTTGTGTGGGGGAGGTGTTATATAGTGCTGTGAGTAGGTGTGCGTGCTGTTTGGATGTGTGTCCAGTATGCGTTTTCAAACTGTTCAATGTTATGTGTTCTGACATGGGTGTGTTCTGAGGGCGGGGTTTGGACCGCCAATGGTTTTCCTCCATGGAATGACCACTGTTTTGATTTGTGGGTCATAATCTGGTGGGTGGGAAGATGTCGGTGTGGCGGTGCAGGTGCAACCACCTCTTTCCCACCCTCCTCTGTACAGGATGTTTCCGAAATGTGGCCGTTTTTGGTCAGAATAATTTGTAGACTCTTACGATGGCGGATGGGATACCGCCACCGAGGCAGTCTTGCCAAAAGACCGCCAAACTCGTAATGAGGGGCTATATCTCTGTGAGAGTATCTTTGGGTGTGGGAGTGAATGTGAGATATTATTTCTGGATCTGAGAGTGGATGTTAGAGTGTGTCTGTGGATGTGACAGTGGATGTGTCAGTTTCTCTGCCCGTTTCTTAATAACTATACCATAACTACAATAGCCTGCACACTGCATTTATAAGTGAGCACAGGGCTCTACAAGTGCATCTGTAACTCAGTGAGACTCAGAAGAATATCTATAATTTTTTTGACAGAAACCACCTGCCTTATCCTCTACCAACATAGCAGCTGAGTGCACAGTTTTGCATAGTAAAATTATACTTTGAGGACTGACAAGCACCCTTTTTAATGGAAACTCTACCTCACAGTAAAAGTGCACATTGATATTCTGCATAAGAAGACCTGACCTTTGTTTTAAGTAGCACTTGTTTAGATAAGTGAGTAGGATCAGTCAGTATTTCTCTAAATATCTGAGAGAGTGTAGCAGTAAATATTTCAATGTTCCATCATCTATCTGAGTGAGGGTATGGGTCCTGTTATGGGTGTGCCAGCAGATGTTTAAGTAAATATGCTGCCCATATGGATATGTAACTGTGTGTGCAACTGGCTCCAATACCATTCAGAACAGAAATGGTGACTGTGTGTGTGCATGCATGTATGAACAGCTCTCTTATTGTATATCTGGATGTGTCAGTTGCTCTATCCTTTTTGGTATTATCTATATGAATTGTAGTATGTTGGAAAGTGGATTACTGGTAAGCGCAGGTATGTACCTATACCTAGTAATAGGCCATTATCCTCCACTTAGGTCCAATTAGGTCTCAGTAAATTAAACACAGCTCAACCCTTGGTAACTTGGCAACAAGGGTTAACTTAGGAGACAAGTGTGTAAATCATTTAAAAACCACAAAAGAGTAAATAAGAAAAACACAAAACAAAATAAAAAATCCAACACCAATTAATAAAAATAGGGTATATTTTTCTTTCTTAAAAAGCAACCAAAATGGATAAAATTGGATAAGGGGAATCGGAGATATGAATTTTTAAAGAATTACTGATTTCTACTGCATAAAAAAGAAAAGCGCCAATCTGGTCATCTGGTCGCACCTCAACCGATGTAAAGTCAAGGTTTAAGGCCGACTGCAAAGGAGCCCTGCTCGGCTACAGGCCTCGGTCAAAAGTTTACCTTCGGACTCATTCGTTTTCTTGAAGATTTTCTTCAGTGGAATGAAGTTGCTAGTCCAATCCGACCTACCTGGAGCCCTTCCTCGAATATGCATTGTGGGAGCCTTTTCGGACTTAGATGATTTTTCGAGATAAAAATCCTTCGACTGGGAATGATCTGATGTTCCTGAAGCCCCCTTCGGATACACTGCTCGGGAGGTCACGTCAACTTCCTACGTTCAGACTTAGGGCCTGATTTATACTTTGTTAGTGCCGCATTTGTGTTATTTTTCGATGCAAAAGTGTCACAAACTTACAAAATATAATAGAATTTTGTAAGTTTGCAGCAAAAAATGATGCAAATGCAGCACCAAAAAAGTATAAATCAGGCCTTCAGTTTATTTTTCTGAGATTTGTTTCAGCAGGATGAACCTGCAAGTAAGGCCGGGTCAAAAAAGTTCCAAAAAGTTCTCCAATCTTCTCCAAACTTCTGGTTCTTCTTCCAGAAGGTCTTTTTAAGGTACTTTTGGAGTCCACAGCTCAACCGAAGGTTCCAGAAGATCTGAGTTGCTCCTTGAGGGTGCGAACTACAGCTCCCAGAATGCACTTGGCTCAAACTCCAAAACGGCCAATGGACAGTGGTCACCTGGTCAGTTACTTCAGGATCTGAGGCAGGGGACTCTGGTTAGCAATGTTTCACCTGTAGCAAACAGGGAGTCCCTCCATGAACCAGTTGACAACAGGCAACGTCCTTCTTCTGGTGAAGCCCAAGTGAGCAGTTGGTGCAGTCCTTCAGAGTGCAGTGTTCAGGTGCAGGTGAGGGGTCCAGCAGGTCAGTCCTTTTTCTCCTGATGTTCTTCCTTGTGATTTGGTAGGGATCTAAGATGTGGGTGCAGCTCAGCCATATTTATCCTTGCTCCTCGGTAAAAAACAGGGGAGTCCTGGTTCTCCAATCAAATGTAGAGTCCTTCTCCCTGTGATGACCACTTCCTGGGAAATGTGGCAAAAATCAATCCCAGGGGCCAACATTCTTTAAAGATCCATCATGGCTCAAACTGATTTTTGGAGGTTACATCTAGCTGAGCCTGTAGGAAAGAAGCCTCTTTCTAGCTTGGTTACCTCACTTGTGGCCTGTTTGTCAGTGTGTTTGACTGTGTCTACTGGGATCCTGCTAATCAGAATTCCAGTAGTTACACTGTCTAACTTAAATGAGGGCTATTGCATACTGGTAACCCAGTATTTCACCCACAATTGGCATACTGGTGCCCCCTTATAAGTTCCTAGTATGGTACTTAGGTACCCAGGGCACTGGGGTTCCAGGGGATCCCTATGGGCTGCAGCATTTCTTTTGCCACCCATAGGGAGCCCATTCAAAGGCTTCTGCAGACTGCCAGTACAGCCTGCGTGAAAAGGCGCAAGCACCCTTTCACTGCCATTTACACTGCACCAGGTCACTTATAAGTCACCCGATAGCAGGCCCTCCAGCCCTAAGGGCAGGGTGCAGAGTACGTGTCTGTGAGGGCACCCCTGCACTAGCAGAGGTGCTCCCATGACCTCTAGGACAATTGTAACTAACTTTGTGAGTGCAGGGACACTATGTTGCGCGTTTACTGGACATAGGTCACCACCTATGTCAAGCTACAAAAAGGTAACTCCAAACATAGGCATGTTTGGTATCAAACATGTTGGAATCATACCCCAATGCTTTTGCAAGCATTGTATGATTCCATGCACTCTGGGAGCTCCTTAGAGGACCCCAGTATTGCTATTCCAGCCTTCTGAGGTTTTCCAGGCAGCCCCAGCTGCTGCCACCTTTCAGACAGGTTTCTGACCTCCTGTTACTTGAGCAGCTCAAGTCCAGGAAGGTAGAACAAAGGATTTCCTGTGGACACTTGGTGCCCTCCTTGCATAATCCAGTCAATGCCGGTTCAGGGACCCCCAGTCTCTGCTCTGGCATGAAACTGGACAAAGGAAAGGGGAGTAACCACTCCACTGTCCATCACCACCCCAGGGGTGGTGCTCAGAGCTCCTTCAGAGGGTCCCTGGAATTTTCCATCTTAGATTCCAAGTTGGCAGGGACCTCTGGGAGCATCTGAGTGGCCAGTGCCAGCAGGTGACGTCAGAGCCCTCCACTGATAGGTACTTACCTGTTTAGCTGACCAATCCCCCTTTCAGGGCCATTTAGGGTCTCTCTTTTGGATGGTTCTTCAGATTCAGATTGCAAGACTCCAGCAGGAATCCTTTGCATCTTTTACTTCACCTTCTCAGCAAATAAACTGCATCTGGATCCTCCAGGAACTATACAAACTGCAACAAAGAAGCAAAGATGACTTCTGCAACATTGCATCATCAGCTTCTGCCAGTAACTGCAACTGTTTCCCGGTTGTGCATCCTCAGAGGACAGCCTGTCTTCTGCCTGTACCAGAAGAATGAAGGAATCTCCCTTGGAATGAAGCAGTCACTCCCTTGCTTCAGCAGGCACCTCTCTGCAATGACGACCAGCTGCGTGGGTCCCCTTTCCTGATGAATTTCATGGATCCTGCATCACAGGTGATAGACTGAAGTAGTCCTAACAGTCCTGACATCCCACAGTCCACCTTTGCCTTCCCACGCAAGACAGTACCCCCATGCACTGCATATTTTGCAGTTGCCAAGGCTTGCTGGCATCCTTACACAAAGTTCTTCATGCACCGTGCAGCTCCTACCCCCAGCACTCTATGCACAGCTTCCTGCAAGGTACTCCGGCGGTGTGGGATCCCTTGTTGTAGTGCTGCATGGGCCACCTTTTGCACCTTCTTTTTGCCCATGCTGTGGGTCTCCTGTGTGTGCTGCCTGGTCTTCTGTGGGTTGCTGAGATCCACCTCTGATGACTCCCTCTCCTGGGTAGAGTCCACCAGGTCCCTCCTGATCCCAGTAGTGACATTTTCCTCTAACCGCGAGGTGTGCATGTGCCAAGGCGATGCAAACCAGACTGCAATCATCCATCCCACATGGGACATGATCTTCACCAACCAGGAACCCACATCCGTCTTCTTGGGTACAGTATTGACTTGTTTTTAACCGGTGGTTCTTCTTTGCAGCTTAATCCAGGTTAGCAGGGGCTCCAGTTTTCCCTGGACTCTTCTGTGCTTCTGTGCTTCTTCCACACATGTTCAGGTCCAGGAATCTACTGTTGGTGTTTTGCTGTCTCTTCTGGTTCTTACAATATCTTCTCAGTTGTGTTCTTGTGTGTTCTAGGAGAGTTACTGTGATTTACTTATGCTTTTTTGGGCTCTGGAGTGGGTTATATTACTTAACTTTGATGTTTTCTAATACTCCCAGCACCCCTCTACACAATACACTTGCCTAGGTGGGAAACCGACATTCACATTCCACTTTCTTAGTATTTGGTTTGTGTTCCCCCTAGGCCCCTTTCTAACTATTGTGATTTTCACTAATTGCACTGTTTTCCAACTGTTTTTATTCCTATTTCTGCATACTAGTGTATATAATTTGTGTATTACTTACCTCCTAAGGGAGTATAGCCTCTATGGTACTTTTGGTATTTGAGTCACCAAAATAAAGTACCTTAATTTTTGTAACACTGAGGCCCTCATTACAACATTGGCGGTAAAAGGCGCTTACCGTCTTGCAGAAGACCGCCAAAACACCGCCGCGGAATTCCGCCACAGCTATTATGACCCACATTTCGGAAACCGTCGAAATTCAGACACCCACACAATACCGCCACACCAAAGGTCAGTGATAAACTGGTGAAAACAATTCCTCCACCGTCACGCCAACAGAAACACGCCCATGCTATCACGACACATGAATCCACGCGGCGGTCTTTCAACTGCGGTATTCCATTGGCGGTACACACCGCCGCGCTCAAAATACACACACATCTCCAAAACACCGCCATATTGAACAATTCAAAATACACACACCTGATACACATACAAATACCACTCCCACACACCAAACACAATATAAAACACACACCCACATCACCCACAAACCCCTACGACCATAATTCACGAACGAAGGCCAGATAGACAGAGAGCACAGCAACTGAGAACCTCACCACACAGAGGCACACAACACCATCACCCATACAACATTACGCACACAAAACACCACACACCACTACACATCACCCCACACATCAACACTTACACCACCCCACACATCACCCACACCACCTCATGTCACGCTAAAGACACCCCGGTTTTTCGAGGAGGAGCTCAGGGTCTTGGTGGAGGAAATCCTACGGATAGAGCCACAGCTATTTGGCTCACAGGTGCAGCACACATCCATAGCCAGGAAGATGGAGCTATGGCAAAGAATCGTGGACAGGGTCAACGCTGTGGGACAGCATCCAAGAAATCGGGAGGACATCAGGAAGAGGTGGAACGACCTACGGGGGAAAGTGCGTTCTGTGGTCTCCAGGCACAACATCGCGGTACAGTGGACTGGCGGCAGACCCCCACCTCCTCCCCCACAACTAACAACATGGGAGGAGCAAGTCTTGACCATCATGCATCCAGAGGGCCTCGGAGGAGTCGGTGGAGGAATGGACACTGGTAAGTCAAATCTTAACTATCAAATCTCCCACCCTACCTGCATGCTATCACACACCCCCACCCTCACCCCCTCCCCTATCACCCCAAATCCTCACTAATGTACTAATAACACAAACTACTTATCCCAACACCAAGCCCTGCATGACACAACAAAGCATGGACACCCCTCACTAAAGAATGCCCAATGCACATACTCATAACACCCCCTAACCATCATCACACAAGCCCCCACACAGGAATGCTAGCACTGGGGTACACACTCACCCACCCATTGCACACCATGACACACACACATGCAATAATCATGCTCTTATACCCCTGCAGGACCACTACGGAACGTCACCACACCGGAGGGTCCAGACAACTCCACTCCACCCACAGAAGAGGCCCACAGTGACGACAGCAGCTCTGCCCTACTGGATCCTGATGACTAGCCCGGACCATCGTGGGCCTCGGGACAGTCGGTTCCCCTTGCACAGGCACAGCCCAACACTGACCTTCCACCCTCTGGTAACACCAGCACAGCACCCACCCAGCTGGCCCATACCTCCGTACCCAGGACACGTCAATCAGTGGTGTGTCAACCACTACAGGGAACCCCGGATAACCCACCACCCCAAAAACAACAGGGACCTGGGGGCAGTGGTGGTGGGCACACGGCCCAGGGGACGGAGGCACAGGAACACAGGGGAACTGGGAGGGCTGCTGTGCGACAGGGGCGGACAGACCAAGGGAACCCACTCTCCACGAGGCCCTCTCCTCCATTATGGGAGCATACCACCACTCCCAGGAGACAATGGCGACGGTCCTGGCCAAGTTTCAGGAGACCCAGCGCCTGCAGGAGGAGCAGTATTTGGGGTTCAGGGAGGAGCTCAGAACCATCAGTTCCGCCCTGGGCACCATCGTAGGGGTGCTGAAGGACATACAAAAAACCATGATGGACACCGTGGCACTCCAAGGGCCCCCTGACACTAGCATGGACGATGAACTGCCCACCACCTCCGCCGGCGCTAGTGGACAGGACGCCCCGCCACAGGACCACCAAACCAGCACCCCACCACCTGCAGACGGACAACCTCCACGCAAGCGGGCCCTGAGATCCAGGAATAGGACAGAGGACGATGGCAAGACCCCCGCCAGGAAATGAGACCACCCTGATTGTCCTCCCACTGTCCCACATTGTTACCCTGTCCATACTTTAACTGCCCCAGCTCCACTTCCTATGCCCATATGGGCAGTGCACCTGTGTGACTGATGGACTGCACTCTGCCATGGACATTCCTCCACTGTCCCCCATCACCATATTACTACCCCCCCTCCATTTTTGAGCACTGAAATAAACACCCTTGAACCACAAAACAATCTGGAGTCAGTCTGTGATTTGGTACATATGTATAATCAATGACAGTGTCAATATGCGTTTCAAATTGTAAAGCCAACATACCTATGTCACACATTGTAGGAAAGTACCATCTTGCCTGGCATGTTACCCCCATATTTCACTGTATATATGTTGTTTTAGTTGTATGTGTCACTGGGACCCTGCCAGCCAGGGCCCCAGTGCTCATAAGTGTGCCCTGTATGTGTTACCTGTGTGATGACTAACTGTCTCACTGAGGCTCTGCTAACCAGAACCTTAGTGGTTATGCTCTCTCATTTCTTTCCAAATTGTCACTAACAGGCTAGTGACCAATTTCACCAATTTACATTGGCATACTGGAACACCCTTATAATTCCCTAGTATATGGTACTGAGGTACCCAGGGTTTTGGGGTTCCAGGATATCCGTATGGGCTGCAGCATTTCTTTTGCCACCCATAGGGAGCTCTGACAATTCTTACACAGGCCTGCCACTGCAGCCTGAGTGAAAAAACTTCCACGTTATTTCACAGCCATTTACCACTGCACTTAAGTAACTTCTAAGTCACCTATATGTCTAACCTGTACCTGGTAAAGGTTGGGTGCTAAGTTACTTAGTGTGTGGGCACCCTGGCACTAGCCAAGGTGCTCCCACATTGTTCAGGGCAAATTCCCCGGACTTTGTGAGTGCGTGGACACCATTACACGTGTGCACTATACATATGTCACGACATATGTATAGCATCACAATGGTAACTCCGAACATGGCCATGTAACATGTCTAAGATCATGGAATTGTCACCCCAATGCCATTCTGGCATTGGGGAGACAATTCCATGATCCCCCGAGTCTCTAGCACAGACCCGGGCACTGCCAAACTCCCTTTCCCAGGGTTTCACTGCAGCTGCTGCCAACCCCTCAGACAGGTTTCTGCCCTCCTGGGGTCCAGTCAGGCTTGGCCCAGGAAGGCAGAACAAAGGACTTCCTCAGAGAGAGGGTGTTACACCCTCTCCCTTTGGAAAAAGGTGTCAGGGCTGGAGAGGAGTAGCCTCCCCCAGCCTCTGGAAATGCTTTGATGGGCACAGATGGTGCCCATCTCTGCATAAGCCAGTCTACACCAGTTCAGGGATCCCCCAGCCCTGCTCCGGCGCGAAACTGGACAAAGGAAAGGGGAGTGACCACTCCCCTGACCTGCACCTCCCCTAGGAGGTGCCCAGAGGTCCTCCAGTGTGCTCCAGACCTCTGCCATCTTGGAAACAGAGGTGCTGCTGGCACACTGGACTGCTCTGAGTGGCCAGTGCCAGCAGGTGATGTCAGAGACTCCTTCTGATAGGCTCTTACCTGTGTTGCTAGCCTATCCTCTTTCCTAAGTAGCCAAACCTCCTTTTCTGGCTATTTAGGGTCTGTGCTTTGGGGAATTCTTTAGATAGCGAATGCAAGAGCTCATCAGAGTTCCTCTGCATCTCTCTCTTCACCTTCTGCCAAGGAATCGACCGCTGACTGCTCTGGACGCCTGCAAAACTGCAAAAAAGTAGCAAAGACGACTACTGTGACCTTGTAACGCTGATCCGGCCGCCTTCTCGACTGTTTTCCTGGTGGTGCATGCTGTGGGGGTAGTCTGCCTCCTCTCTGCACTTGAAGCTCCGAAGAAATCTCCTGTGGATCGATGGAATCTTTCCCCTGCAACCGCAGGCACCAAAAGACTGCATCACCGGTCCCCTGGGTCCCCTCTCAGCACGACGAGCGTGGTCCCTGGAACTCAGCAACTCTGTCCAATTGACTCCCACAGTCCAGTGACTCTTCAGTCCAAGTTTGGTGGAGGTAAGTCCTTGCCTCCCCATGCTAGACTGCATTGCTGGGAACCGCATGGTTTGCAGCTGCTCTAGCTCCTGTGCACTGTTCCAGGATTTCCTTTGTGCACAGCCAAGCCTGAGTCCCCGATACTCTATCCTGCAGTGCACGACCTCCTGAGTTGTCCTCTGGCATCGTGGGTCCTTCTTTTGTGACTTTGGGTGAGCTCCAGTTCACTCTTCTTCGTAGTGCCTGTTCTGGCACTTCTGCGGGTGCTGCTTGCTTCTGAGTGGGCTCTTTGTCTTGTTGGATGCCCCCATCTGTCTCCTCACGCAATTGGCGACATCCTGGTCCCTCCTGGGCCACAGCAGCATCCAAAAACCCTAACTGCGACCCTTGCAGCTAGCAAGGCTTGTTTGTGGTCTTTCTGCACAGAAACACCTCTGCAAGCTTCTTCACGATGTGGGACATCCATCCTCCAAAGGGGAAGTTCCTAGTCCTCTTCGTTCTTGCAGAATCCACATCTTCTACCATCTGGTGGCAGCTTCTTTGCACCCACAGCTGACATTTCCTGGGTATCTGCCCACTCCCGACTTGATCGTGACTTTTGGACTTGGTCCCCTTGTTCCACAGGTACTCTCGTCCGGAAATCCATCGTTGTTGCATTGCTGGTGTTGGTCTTCCTTGCAGAATTCCCCTATCACGATTTCTGTGTTCTCTGGGGAACTTAGGTGCACTTTGCACCCACTTTTCAGGGTCTTGGGGTGGGCTATTTTTCTAACCTTCACTGTTTTCTTACAGTCCCAGCGACCCTCTACAAGGTCACATAGGTTTGGGGTCCATTCGAGGTTCGCATTCCACTTCTAGAGTATATGGTTTGTGTTGCCCCTATCCCTATGTGCTCTCATTGCAATCTATTGTGACTGTACATTGCTTGCATTGCTTTCTATTGCTATTACTGCATATCTTTGGTATTGTGTACATATATCTTGTGTATATTTGCTATCCTCATACTGAGGGTACTCACTGAGATACTTTTGGCATATTGTCATAAAAATAAAGTACCTTTATTTTTAGTATATCTGTGTATTGTGTTTTCTTATGATATTGTGCATATGACACCAGTGGTATAGTAGGAGCTTCACACGTCTCCTAGTTCAGCCTAAGCTGCTCTGCTAAGCTACCTTTTCTATCAGCCTAAGCTGCTAGACACCTCTTCTACACTAATAAGGGATATCTGGACCTGGTGCAGAGTGTAAGTACCCCTTGGTACCACTACAAACCAGGCCCACCTCCTACACACATCACAAGTCCTTGAAGGATGCAAGCAGATGACACACGTTGCTAACCACACCTGTGAAACCGTAATGGACAGGTACAACTCAGTGACCAAATAATGCTATGAACTGACAGACAGGAGAGAGTTAGCAGTTTGAAAGTGAATGTCATGATAAAAAGAAAACTGTTCTCACCTGTGTGTCACTGGAAATATTGCTGTATGACTGACTTACTGTTGTCTATGTCTTCTTCCTCAGAGTCATCCTCATCACTGTCCACAGGCTCCACAGGCTCCACAGCTGCCACAACACCGCCATCTGGACCATCCTCCTGCAGAAGAGGCACCTGGCGTCGCAAAGCAAGATTGTGAAGCATGGAGCAGGCAATGAAGGTCTGGCACACCTTTTTCGGTGAGTACAATAGGGAACCACCTGTCATATGCAGGCACCTGAACATGGCCTTCAGGAGGCCGAAGGTGCATGCGATCACCCACCTAGTCTGCCCATGGGCCTCATTGTAGCGTTTCTCTGCCCTGGTCCTGGGATTCCTCACTGGGGTCAGTAGCCAGGACAGGTTGGGGTAACCAGAGTCCCCCAATAGCCACACACTGTGCCTCTGGAGTTGACCCTTCATATCAGGGATGCTGCTATTGCACAGGATGTAGGCGTCATGCACAGAGCCAGGGAACATAGCATTTACCTAGGAGATGTACTGGTCTGCCAAACATACCATCTGTACATTCATGGAATGATAACTCTTCTGGTTCCTGTACACCTGTTCACTCCTGTGGCGGGGGACCAGAGCTACATGGGTGCCATCAATAGCACCAATGACGTTGGGGATATGTCCAAGGGCATAGAAGTCACCTTTAACTGTAGCCAAATCCTCCACCTGAGGGAAAACGATGTAGCTCCTCACATGTTTCAGCAGGGCAGACAACACTCTGGACAACACGTTGGAAAACATAGGCTGGGACATCCCTGCTGCCATGGCCACTGTTGTCTGAAACGATCCACGTGCAAGGAAATGGAGCAGTGACAGCCCCTGCACTTGAGGTGGGATTCCTGTGGGATGGCGAATTGCTGACATCAGGTCTGGCTCCAACTGGGTACAAAGTTCCTGGATAGTGGCGCGGTCAAACCTGTAGGTGATGAGTAAATGTCGCTCCTCCATTGTCAACAGGTCCACCAGCGGTCGGTACACCAGAGGATTCCTCCATCTTCTCAAATGTCCAAGCTGACGGTGCCTAGGAAGGACAACAGCGACTACAGAGTCAACAAAATCCTAGGTATGTACCCACAGATACACAGAACACGACAGCAAAGACAATTATCATCCTGTATGTGTGTCGAGTGTAGGCCTAGGTATGTGTGATGCAGTTGCAAATGAAGCCATGTGGGCCCCTGAAATGGCGGCTGCTTGACCTCTAAACTGGGACAATGGGATGTGAGGTAACTGCGCTGGCGTTGTACACCGTCGCGGTAGGCGGTCAAAGACCGAGCCGCAATGCGCATTGGTTAACATTGGACCCTATGGGTCCCAGGAGCCAATGACGAAGTGCACCGGCGGTGATGATACGCAGCGCTGCGGACGTGACCGCCATTTTCTCTCTGTTTAATCACTTGATACCTGATCTTCGACAGGAGAGGACCTACACTGCAAGTGCTGCTGTGACCTCGGTCTGGAAGAGACAATGGCTGCTGCGTCTGGGGAAAGGGCCCCTGCCTTTACTGCTCAGGAGTTGGAGAAGCTCATGGACGGGGTCATCCCCCAGTATACGCTACTCTACGGTCCTCCAGACCAACAGGTAAGTACACAGGGAGCACGTTGTATGGGCTATGCCTGGGTGGAGAGTGCTGGTTGTAAGAGGGAAGGGGGCAGAGTGCAGTGAACATGAAGGACTGGGAATGCATGTGCCACATGGCAAGGGCAGGGATGTGGGCCACTCACTTCGACAGTGCTCTTGCTAATGACTTCTCTTCTTCCCCTGTGCATGTCATGTAGGTCAGCGCCCACCAGAAGAAGGACACTTGGTGTGCCATGGGAGGACATTCGCCGCAAGAGCAAGAAGATGGCGGAGGCTCAGCTGGGGATGGCCTCCCAACGTGGGAGGGGTGCCGATTGCCCCATGACCCCCCCTGATGTTCCGGATCCTGGCGGTGGCCTACCCTGAGTTGGATGGGCGCTTGAGGGCATCACAGCAGACACAAGGGGGTGAGTATACCCTCATTCTGGGCACTTTGCGCGCAGTTGAGGGGTCTGGGTGTGGGAGGAGGACTGTGGGTTTCCCTAGGCCAGAGCGACTTCCATAGGCTAGGCCCCTCTGTAATGCAGGCCATGTGGCACTCCACCCCACCGCAGTAGAGTGACAAGTACAGGTATACATGCCACTGTGGCATCCATGTGTGAAGATGTCCACCATAGCCATGTAGGCCATATCCCAGAAATTGCATCTGTAGAGGCCAGGAGCACGGCGTAGTGTAGGGGGCTGCTGTTCTGTATTGTCCACCAAAGGTAGCGGTAAGCCATGCACTCAACCTGTCTTTCTTTTGTTTGTCCCCCCCTTTTTGTGCTCTCCCTGTTCTTTTGTGCATCAGCTTCATCAGGCGGAGGTACAGTGGCACTGGAGCACGAGGGAGCTGCATCCCACATGGCCATGGAGGGCCACACCACGGACTCAGAATGTACCAGTGGGACGGAGGGCAAGGGGAGCAGATCAACAAACAGCGACACAGACTCGTCCGCCAATGGGAGCTCCCTTTTGGTGGCGGCACCATCTGTGCCCCACACTTCTACAGGTACAGCCGCCACCTCCCCTAGCAGCACCGCCCTCCCAGCAGCCCCCCAGCGTTCACCCCGTGCCCGCTCACCCAGGAGGGTGGGCATCACCTTCGCCCCAGGCACCTCAGCCCCTGCCCCTGTCACCCCTGCTGCCCTCAGTGAGGAGGCCATTGACTTCCTCAGATCACTCACTGTTGGGCAGTCTACCATTGTGAATGCCATCCAGGGTATAGAAAGGGAGTTGCACCACGGTAATGCATTCCTGGAGGGCATTCATTCTGGTCAGGCTGCCCTTCATCGAACCCTGCAATCTCTGGCCTCAGCACTGATGGCAGCCATTGTCCCTGTATCTAGCCTCCCCCTCCAACTTCCTCCACCCAGACCCAATCCATTGTACCTCAGCCTATCCCAAGCACACCATCAGACCAGCATGCACACACCTCAAGACACAAAATTGGCTCAGGCAAACAGAAGCACCACACATCCCACAGGCACTCACACAAGCATCATACCAATGCAGACATACCAACATCCACTGCCTCCACTGTGTCCCCCTCCTCCACGTCTCCCTCCTCCCTCCCAGTCTCATCTCCACTCACACCTGCATGCACTACATCTTCAGCCACTGCCTCCATCACCAGCACGCCCATCACCACACACGGGAGACACACTACTGACTGTTGAGCCCTCCTCACTGTCCTGCGGGGTATCCCCTGTGCCCCTTGCAGCCTGTCTGGTCTCCAGCAGATCCACCACATGGCTGATGCGGCCAAGTCCCCATGCCACAACTCCTCCAAAATGCCCCAGTTCTATTTGTAGGCTGGCAGTGCGCCTTGACAGGCAGGTTGTGTTCATTGCCAGGTGCCCTATGGATGCAGCAAGTCTGTCTAAACGGGCTGCAGTGTTGCGCGCCCTGCGCCGTGCCTGTGCCCTGTCAGCCACCAGTTCCCTGACCAAATTGTCAATGGAGGTCGTCAGGTTCCCCAGATGTGTGTTCATTGTTGTGAACTGATTGTCCACATTTGCCAGCCCATGTGTGACAGTGGTCTGCAGTCTTGTGAGGTTCCGGTTCATTAACCTCATCTGTCTGTTTTGCAGGCGCTGACCCTGCAATAAGGATGCCTCAAGTCCCGCAAACTCGGCATCTGGAACATCCTCACTGTGAACAGACTGCAATCTGTGGCGGCGTCTACGCACTGCGCCTGATGATGGCTGTGTGTGCCTTCTCCGTAGGCATTGGCCCTGGTGTTTCTACAGCTGCCTCCATACCCAGCGCAGGATCGTCCATGGACTCCGGTGCCACTTCCATGGGAGGTGTTGTCCTGCACTCCCCTGCAGTGTCTGTGGCAGCCTCCTCCTGTGGGTCTGTGCCATGTTCCTCTCCCTGCATGTTGGCGCTGATGGGGGGCCTTGTGGGAGACCTGTGGGACATAGGGGATACACTGTCAGTCTCGCACATATGTTTTTTGCCTCAAAATAAACATTTGCCTATATTTGGACTACTGTACTGCATTGCCCATAATGCACTATTCTAGATGTTGCTAGACTGGAATGGAGCTAATCTGGAGGTGCCTGCTGATCTGTACTGGGATTGTGTGTATAGTGCATTTGTGGGTGTGAAAGCATATATTTTGGTATTTACTTTTTGATGTTCCAGGTGCCGAACTGTTCACAACTCCAATGCCCAGTACAGCCTCCGGCTCCAGGGTTGTCTCCACCATGATTTCTATTGCTGTAGGGGGTGGAACAGTGGATGGGCCTCCTCCAGTGCCCTGCATCTCCCTCATGCTCTCCGCCACCCTCTCCTTAGTCCTGGTGCGAAGGTCATTCCACCTTTTCGGTATTTCATCCAGGGTGCGGTGGCTTACCCCAATGGAATTGATCTTGTTCTGGATGTCTTGCCATATCTTCTTTTTTTGGGTGTCAGGGACACTCATTGCTGCCTTGCCAAATAATTGTTCATGGTGCAGGCAGCACTCAGTTAGCACCTCTAACTCCTTGTCAGAAAAATTGATTTTTCGTTTTCTGCCTCCACTGGGTGTCTCCTTCTCCTGTGTAGCCATTGTTGCTGCAGCTCCTCTCACCTGGGAGTGGCTTTGCAGTTTGGGCTGGGTGGGCTCCTCCCTCCTCCCTGTTCCATTTGGTTACTTCCTGGTTCTGATGTCATCACCTAGAACCAGGAAGTGGGTATTTCAACTGTTTTGTTCCACCTGCAGGGAATTCGCAATTTGCGACGCCAGACCACACCCTTCGCACAATGTGCGACCTTGCTTTTAGCGAGGTCGCAAATTGCAACCTCGCTAAAAATGAGGTCGCAAAATGCGGTGCGACTCCTCTGCGACTCGCTATTTGGAATACCGATTCTTTCTGGAATTTAGTTTTGCGAGTCGGAAATAGCATTTCGCATGGAGTCGCTATTTCCGAGTCGCTATTTTTTTCGTACCTACGTCTGGCCCCAAATTTCTTAGGAGTGTACAGACCTACTCAGATACTCTCTCACACACTCACACATCCATACACCCGCTCACACACCCTTTCACAGTCCCATGCAATCACTGATACATCCCCTCACACACCAGGAGCACCACTTACACATCCACTCACAGACCCACACAACCACTTAGACACCCACTAACACACCTATCCAGAACACAACACTAAAATACCCTCTCACACACCCCTGCAGTCACTCCTACACCATTCAGTGACCCAGACAGTGACTTTCATACCCACTCATACACCCACTAATATTCCCACTCATATATCACTCATATGACCACCCATCACTAACACACACAGCACCACACAACCATTCACACACCCACCCACTCACACATCGATACACCCAGTCCACTCACACACCCATGAAGGCACTCACACAATCACTCACCGACCCATACAGTCACTCAAAAGGCTATATAGTTAGTAAATATATATTTTTTAAACTTAGAAATTCACTGAAGAAAACAAAGGTCACACCTCACATAATACATCACTCATGACATGGTCAAGGACATCACTGACAACATTTCAAATGAAATCACTGAAGACATCACTGATGATATCACCCAGTGAGTGTAAGTGTTTCATGAAAGTTTCCGAGACTAAAAGATATATACCAATCTACTGCATTATGTAAATTACTGTACTTTCTGTACTACTCAGTCTCACTATTTTTAACATATGTCAATCAATTGATCTATAATCCTATTTTTAAAGCGGGTGTACAGTTTATAAGTTAACTTGCCCCTCCACTGACACATGTCCCCTGCTGATGATGTATATGGCAGTGCTTTGCAACAGTTTAAGCTGTTCTTTGAGACTTCACTGCGGAGTGATAGCTGAATTTACTTCTGCTTTATGACATTCTGACCATTTTCCTTAAAGCTATGTCCGTGTGATGAATGACTGTAGTAGCTGATTGCAATAAATAAGCCTGTTCACTCAAACCTTTCTCTAGGGTGATTGCTCAGTGTAGTAGGCATTTACAACAGAGTCAACTCTCTGCTTTCACTTTTCTCCAGGATAAAGAATAATTTTACTATTGGTTTGCAACACAGTGGCCTGTCTGCTAAGATCTCTCTACTGGTTGTATGTTGTAGTGGTTTGTGTAGATCTTACAATTGCACTAACATTTCTTTCTAGGTTCATGAATGGTCGTGTTGTGGTTTGTAATAGAGAAGACTATACAGTTAAACATTTCACTCTGGCCATTAGTGTTTACAGTAGCTGTTCAGAAGACACAGGACCATCTATAATGTCCTTATAACCTTTGGTTTAAAGCAAGTAATTGACAGAACAATCATTTACTGCTGCTGCTGAACGTGTATTTTGCATTTTGCATTTTGCATTTGCACAGGGACAATGGCTGCCATCAGTGCTGAGGCCAGAGCCTGAAATGTTCTCTGTTGGGCTGTCTGGCCAGAATGAATGCCCTCCAGGTATGCATTTGTTTGTTGCAAATGCCTCTCAACACCCTGGATGGCATTCACAATGGTAGAATGCCCAACAGTGAGGGATCTCAGGAGGTCAATAGCCTCCTAACTGGGGGCAGCAGGGCTGACTGGGGCAGGGCCTGAGGTGCCTGGGGCGAAGGAGATGCCCACCCGCCTGGGTGAGCAGGCACTGGACACATGCTGAGGGGCTGCTGGGAGGGCGGTGCTGGTAGGGGATTTGTTGGCAGCTGTACCTGTTGATGCGGGGGGCACAGAGGGGCCCACCACCGCAAAGGAGCTCCCATCAGATGAGGAGTCGCTGTCACTTCCTGTCCCTGCTGTGGAGCTCCCCTCGCCCTCCATCCCACTGGTGGCTTCAGACTCTGTTGTTTCCCCCTCCAGGGCCAAGTGGGATGCAGCTCCCTCCTGCTCCGGTGCCACTGCTCCTCCGCCTGATAATGCTATTGCAAACAAGAACAGGGAGACCACAAAAGCGGGCGGGAAGACAGAAGAAAGACATGTTCAGTGCATGCAACACCACTACTGTTGGCAGACACTACAGACACAGCACACCTCTGCACTACGCCATGCACTTTTAGTTCCTAGATTATTCACAGGGCCATGTGGTACAAGGCCTATGGCCGATTGCTTCACACATGGAAGTCACAGGAGCCTGACTAGGTGTAGATGGCACTAAGCACTAGTGGGGTTGGGTGCCACTGAGCCTTCCTCACAAGGGACCTTGCGTACCAAGCTCGCCCTGGCCTAGGGGAACCCACTGCCCACTGCCCACCTCCCCCACCCAGACACCTCGTAATGCGTGCAGAGACAGATGAATGTGACTGTATTCACCCCGTTGTGGATGCTGTGATGCCCTCAAGCGCCCATCCAACTCCGGATACGCCACCGTCAGGATCCGGAACACCAGGGGGTTCATGGTGCGACGGGCACCCCTCCCACATTGGGAGGCCATCCCCAGGTAGTCCTCCGCCATCTTCTTGTTCCAGCGGCGAATGTCCTCCCATCTTTTCCGGCAGTGGGTGCTCCATCTGTGGTGGACCCCCAGGGTTCAGATGTCCTTGGGGATGGCACGCCAAATATCCTTATTCTAGTGGGCGCTGACCTAGAGGAATAGTACAGGGGGAAAGGAAAATCTTTACCCGTCCGGACCATCATAGTCATTGGCCCATGTTCCCACCTTAGCCCTGACGCACATACACTCACCGTCCACTCATGCAGGCTTCAGTCCCCCCCATGTATCTTCCATCCACACAACTCCAAACAGGCATTGCCCATGCTGCATGCAGCATGCTCACAGTGTACTCACCTGTTTGTCTGGAGGACCATAGAGTAGCGTGTACTGGGGGAGGACCCCACCCACTAACTTCTCCAACTCCTCCAAAGTGAAGGCAAGGGCCCTTTCCCCAGACACATGAGCCATCGTCGCTTCCAGTCTGAGGTCACAGCAGCACTTGAGAAAAGTAGATTATATTTCCAACCAACTGTACTGAGGTTCCAGATGGGCCAGGCTGGTCATCTAGATCCAGTTGTGTTGATCTGCTGTCATCACTGTGGGCCTCTTCTGTGGGGGGACTGGACATGTCTGGAACCTCCTGTCTGGTGACGTTGGGTAGGGGTCCTGCAGGGGTGTAAAGGCATGATTATTGCATCTGTGTGTGCCATTGTGTGCAATGGGTGAGTGACCCTGTACTCCAGTGCTTGCATTCTTGTCTAGGTCCTTGTGTGATATTTGGTTTGGGGTCTGTGTGGGTATCTGTTGTGGACATGCTTTGGTGATTGGTGTCCATGCTTTGGTGTTGCATGCAGGGCTTGATGTTGGGATGGATGGGTTGTGATAGTGGGACATATGTGAGGTGTTGGAGCGATGGGATGAATTTGGGGGTATGTGATGGCATGCAGGTAGGGTGGGGGATATAATAGTTAAGAGTTGACTTACCAGAGTCCATTCCTCCTGCTACTCCTGCGAGGCCCTCAGGATGCAGTATTGCCAAGACTTGCTACTCCCATGTTGTTAGTTGTGGTGGAGGAGGTGGGGGTCAACCGCCAGTCCTCTTTACAGCAATCTGGTGTCTGGAGACCACGGAACACACCTTCCCCCGTAGGTCGTTCCACCTCTTCCTGATGTCATCCCATGTTCTGGGGTGCTGTCCCACTGCATTGACCCTGTCGACGATTCTGCACCATAGCTCCATCTTCCTAGCAATGGAGGTGTGCTGCACCTGTGATCCGAATAGCTGTGGTTCTACCCGGACGATTTCCTCCACCATCACCCTGAGCTCCTCCTCAGAGAACCTGGGGTGACATTGAGGTGCCATGATATGGTGTGGGTGATGTGTGAGCTGGTGTGTGTTGTGATGTGTGAGGGGATGTGTTTGTGTGTGTTGTCTGAGGTGCGTGGATGTTGTGTGAGTGATGCTGTTGTGTGTCTGTGGATCCTAGTGTTGTTTCTGGTGGTGTCTCTCTCTGGACTTCTTTCGAAAGTTTGGTATTAAGGGTTTGTGGGTGATGTGGGTGTGTGTTTTATATTGGATTGGGTGTGTGGGAGTGGTGTGTGTATGTGTATCAGGTGTGTGTATTTGATTTGTCCAATGTGGTTGTATTTTGTAAATGTGTGTGTATTTTGAGCGCGGCGGTGTGTACCGCCAATGGAATACCACAGTTGAAAGACCGCCGCATGGATTCGTGATAGTGTGGGTGTATTCCTGTTGGCGTGACGGTGTCGGTTTTGTTACTGACCTTTGGTGTGGCTGACTTGTGTGAGTGTCTGGATTTTGGCGGATTCCGAGCTGTGGTTCGTAATACCTGGAGTGGAATTCTACCGTCGCAGCGGTGTGTTGGCAGTCTTCTGCACGGCGGTAAGCGGGATTTACCACCAGGGTTGTAATGAGGGCCTTAATCTCTGCCAAGAAACTCCTTGTATGGTGAAAATCAACACAGAGCCTGCCGGAATCGACACACAGCCTGTCCATCGGTGAGAAAACCACTGCATCACTGAGCCGGAACGGTGCAGCCCTGCTCCCCGAGTAGAGATCGACGCAGCGCCAAAGTTGCGACTGGAACTTCGATGCCCAGCCCAACGGATCAACGCATCACTGAGCTGGAATGACACAGCCCAACATACTGCAAGAGGAATCAATGCAACGCCAACCGTGCAGCGGAAATTCTGCTGCATCACCCACCGGATCGAAACAACAGCTGTGACTTAATCCAGCACGGCCAGGATTTCCACGCATCATCCCTGGGTGTCAAAAGACCCCGCATCGCAAAGAGGATTCAAGCCTGCGTGCCAGGAATCAGCAAAAAGCCCTTGACGAGTGGAAAAAAATCAACACATCATCTGTGTGCGCCTGGAAAGCCGACGCACACCTATTTTGTTCTACGCATCTCCTCCTCTGCAGTCTTCATGCGTGTCTGCAAGAGACAATTGTTGCTTTTAAGAACTAAAGACTCTACTCATCATTACAAAAGTGTTATTTCAACTTGTGATTAGCAAATCTTGATTGTTTTGACATATAAATATCCTATATTTTTCTAAACCTGTGTGGTGTCTTATTGTGGTGTTCTCACTGTGTTATTGCATGATTTATTGCTCAAATACTTTACACTTTGCCTTTTAAGTTAAGCCTTACTGCTCAATGCCAAGCTACCAGAGGGTGGGCACAGGATCATTTGGATTGTGTGTGACTTATCCTGACTAGGATTGTGATCCCTATTTGGACAAGGGTGTATACCTCTGCCAACAAGAGACCCCTTTTTTAACAGACATCAAGTTGAACATCAAGTTGAACCAATCTAACTCCTCATTTTTTTTTCGATCTCCTCCAATGACGCTCCAGCACAGCTTCTCATATCTTTTTTCCTGAAAGCTAGCAATGCCTCTGTTGGAGAAGCACACAGTTTCCATTTTGTGTGAAACAGGTGTGTTAGTTGAGGAGGGTATGACCCCTTCTCAAGCAGTAGCTACAATTCTTGTCACAGTGAATCACAAATAGTCACTACATTAACCTGCACCTAACCCTCCAATGGCTTGGCACAAAAGCAGTCCGCTTAACTTATAGGTAATGTGTAAATAATTTATGTAGCACTCAAACAGTAATACAGTAAAAACACACCACAAGAAAAATTCCACACCAATTTTGAAAAACTGAGTAAAATTAATTAAACTATTTGAGTTCAAAACTACAAAAAAATCTAATCAATAAAACTGGAGACATGCAATTTTACAGATTTAGATAAATGTAGTGACAGAAGGCACAAAATGCCAACTGATGTTATCGAGTCACACTGGACTGGGACAAAGTCGCAAGTTCAGACTGACTGCAATGAGGCGCAGGCAGGACATTAGACCAAGTTTGGCATGCTGAGGATTGTATTGTATGTCCTGGGCATGCTGTCTGTGCAGCATTGCTTTGCGCGGCTTCATTGCATTCAGAGTCAGTTCTGATGATGCTGTGCGGTGAGGCTTTACTGGGTTTTGCATTGCATTGGGTTGGTTCTGTTGGGCTGTGTTGCACGGCTTTGTATTACTCTGCATTGGTTTGATGAAGCAAGCACCTGTATCCCTATTTCCAGTGGTCCAGGGCTGGTGCCTTCTTTGAAATAAGAGAAGTTTCAAGAAGTTCCCGTCGCTTGGTGTTTCTGGCCTCCATGCCCTGGTTCCCAGTCTGTCTTTGGGCACAAAAGGCTAGTGTGAAGTTGTTTTCTGAGGGCAGGGAACACCCTATTGACCTGCAACTGGAGCTCTGCCCAGCTCTGCCCTCCCACCCATCCTGCCTTAGATGGGCCATCCAGGCACACCTAATCCCTCTATTGTTTGGCTGTGTGGGAAGAATATGCAAAAGCCAACCAGACCCAGTCATATGACCCAGGATCAGCCTGTAGACACCAAGGGCCAGATGTAGGAAACACTTTGCGAGTCGTAAACGGCAAAATCTGCCGTTTGCGACTCGCAAATGCGTGTTTCCTATGCAGAAATGCATTTTGCGAGTCGTTACCGACTCGCAAAATGCATTTCAGAATCGCAAATAGGAAGGGGTGTTCCCTTCCTATTTGCGAGTCGCAGTGGTATGCAACTCCATTTGCGACCGCGTACGCGGTCGCAAATGGAGTCGCAGTTACCATCCACTTCAAGTGGATGGTAACCCACTCGCAAATTGGAAGGGGTCCCCATGGGACCCCTTCCAGTTTGAGACTGGACCCCAAAACATTTTTTCAGGGCAGGGAGTGGTCCAAGGGACCACTCCCTGCCCTGAAAAAACCGAAACAAAAGGTTTCAGATTTTTTTGAAATGCAGCTCGTTTTCCCTTAGGGAAAACGGGCTACATTTCAAAAAAAAAAAACTGCTTTATTTAAAAGCAGGTCGCTAACATGGAGGTCTGCTGACGTCAGCAGGCCTCCATGTTAGCGAGTGCCTATACTCGCAATGGGGCCGCAATTTGTGACCCACCTCATGAATATTCATGAGGTGTGTCATTGCGACCCCATTGCGAGTTGCAGTCGGTGTCTGAGACACCGTACTGCATAGCAATTTGCGACTTGCAAATTGCGAGTCGCAGGGACTCGCAATTTGCAAGTCGCAAATTGCTTTTTTGCTACATCTGGCCCCAAATATTTAAGACAGGGAATGCCAGCTAAAAGTGGCAGTGTCAAAATTGTGACTAAAAAAGTCACTTTAATATTCAAGGTATTTTGAATTACAATTTCTCAGACAGCAAAAATGGCTTTTCTTCCTGCTCCAGTTCAAGTTAGCACTCACTAAATGTAATAAGATAACCCCTCACTGTAGTAAAAAAAATGAATTTTGAGTTTTTCACTACCAAGATGTTAGTGGGAAGTTCTGACTAACTGGTCCGTCCAGATTTATTTAGTGTGGATCACCTGTTTTTTGACCGTTTACTGTGAGGTAGCCTCATAGGTTGGAACTCCAACACAATAAACTCATGGTAAAATGGACTGCATGTGATAACTACCAGTGCTGCGTTGTTACACTAAGGCTGCTGCAATGCAGCAAGGGTAGGAGACCCAGGGCTGGTTACACATGATCATGTGTGCACACAGGTGTGCACCTGTGTGTGGCCTGTGCTGTGAGGATTCCTCTTGTGCTGAGCCCAAGAACTATGACTAGATAGCCTGGTGCAAAAGGGACTATGCAGAGTGGGTGGTGACCTGGAGTAGGCCTTAAGAGATGGGTGTACACATGTGAAGGATAGTCAGCACGCTTACTGTCTTGATTGTAATGGCACTCTATTATATGCCAATCAGAAAGGCTGTCCTGTGGCGCAATTCATGTTCCTTAGTGTCCACAGACTCTAGAGTTGCATCAATGTACACTGTAACCTGTATAAAAAGAACAATGCAGTAGGTTACAAATGCATATCAGTACACCTTATGGGTCATCCAGGAATGTCATCTTTCTCTGACTCAGCTCGGGATCAGGACCCAGGCCTTTGTAACCCTGATGGGCTGGATTAAATACTGTTCTCTCCAGTTGCAGGAACAGGGCCCTGCATCAATCAGCCAGCTGTCACCCTGTGTCAGGAACCAAGCCTGCCCCAGGCCTCTCGATGAGGAGGGGCTCCTTGAAGTAATTGCTAGATCCTTCCAGCCTCACTTAAAAGGCCTTGAACTGGGGAGAGAGCTCTCTCTTGGATGTGCTTTGATGCAGAACATTGGAACTGAAGAAGGGTGTCATGGACAACTAGAAAGAGGAACCCTCTGACTGCCCAATGGGGCACAGACTCTGCCCATGATTGAACCCAGATCTAGTGGGGCACACCCGAGGACCGGGTAAGCTGGTCCGCTTTCTCCCCCAAGACGCAGTTGGGGGAAAGACTGGGCTTTAGAGCAAAGAGGTCAGGCAGCCCAGAGAGAGAAAGGCACCCAAATGAAAAGCTGGCATAGGGAGACAGAGAGACTGGCTCCCTACAAAGTTGGAGACCTTTGAGGCCAGGAGGCCAGAAGAAAGTGCTCCAAGTGGCAAGGGTCTGTCACCAGGAGTGAAATGAGACCAAGATTGGCCCGATGGGCCCACGGCGGCCAGAGATATCCCTGAGGGAATGTATTTGACCTTTGACCCTGAGGAGGACCTATGACAAAGCGTGTGGGGCTCCACCACCGATTTCCATATGGGGAGTGTCGTTGCACGTCTCCGGCAAAAATGCCTGTTGCAAGGGAGTGCTGTCCCACCCCCTTGATGGAGGTGGGGAGGGGCCAAGGACCGCATCCCTGGGACCCTCCCCAAGAAAATGAAGTCAGGGAGTGCTGTTCTGTCCCCTGTGAAGATGTCCCCAAAGCTGAAGCCAAAGTAGGGTAGTGCTGTTGCCCCCCCTGTGAAGAGGAGAAAGGGGTCCAAGACTCCATCTCTAGGTCTCGTGGCAGATGGCAAAGCAGGGGACCGCTGCCACACTCACCTTGAAAATGCGGCTGAGGAGCCCAGGACCCCATAACTGGACCCTGTCAAGGAAGGTGGAGGGGGGATTGCCATTGCACTCATCCTTTTGGCGGGGAGGACTGCCCCCAGCACTGTGTCTGCTCACTTGAGCTGGTAGATGCAGCAGAAGAGGCAGGGAGCGCTGGCACGCCTCCCTAGTCCAAACTGCGCCCAGGCTGCCTCACCATAGTCTTTCCACCTGAGTGGGCAAAGTTACAGACAGAAGCTGAGTGCCGGCACCTATGGCAGCACTCTAGTGTGCTGGCCAGGCGGGAAGCTGGTGGAATGTCCATGGGTGGGCTTCCTGTGCCACTCCCCAATGTTACCTACCTGACTTGGGGTGTCTGGTCCCAAAGTGGAAGAGTTAATTGTGTTGCAAGGAACCAACAAAATTCAAAACAGAGCAGCTCATTCGTCTATGCACAACACTCCCAGAGGAGCACCCCATAATGCATTGCATTGTAAAGGAAAAACCACAAAATAGCTCGATTTTGGTGTTGTGGTGATCTCAGGAGAGTGGGGGTCACCACCAAATTGATTCCCAAGTGAGGGGGAGGCTACAGGAGGATCACAGCCTCCCTCCCAGATGGTTTTGGATGTTCCCACCTTCAGTTTTAGGGGACTTGGAAAGGATAACCCCTCAAGGGTCCCAATGCGTTTTCAAGCTCAGTCCCAACTGGATCTTTTGTTCAAGGTGGTGGAACTGCACCCTCTAGAGATGAAGATCATGGCTGCAGTCCTTGTGGCCTGAATGTGAATAACAATGGATTTTTATAACAGTGAACACCCTCTAGGGGTTAAAGTGTAATGACACATGTTTTTATAGAAATGGAGTCTATTCAGGACTGTGTTTAAAATGCAGCACGCTGTGGTTAATGGAATTATGTGACGTGTATGGTCATATGAAAAGGCACCCTCTAGAAGTGAGAGATGGTATTATGTAACCTTGATAAACCAAGTGATGTCCTTTAGGGACCTTGTCAAATGTGCATCATTTTTATTTTGAATGCTTCAATGTGGAATTTTCTGAAACTTTGCCGACCCTCTTTAGGGGTGTGTTTAGACTGTGTAGATAAGGCTGTGAGTAATCGTAACAGCACAAATCATTCTATCATGCCTATATATGCTTCTTGTTAAAGCTTTATTCAAGTAATGAGACTGGCAGGCACTAGTGATCAAAGTAGATCTACTTTATTGGCACTATTAGGTGCTCTCACTCCAAGTTATAGTCGGATATTGCATTGGAATACAAGTAAATGCTTTGCCATGTGGGTTGTTGGCCTACATCTCCTTTGGGAGAGACCAGATTGACTTGGAAATGTGACCCAAAAGTAATTTCCTCAGCTTGTGTATATTTGCAAATTGTAGTGTATTAGTACTGAGTGGTGTGTGTGTAATAAATATACTTTTCCTTTATCAAAAGAAAAAGCAGACTGGACAATAATGTTTTGAGTGTCATTCTTGTGTACTTGTGAATGGTGGTTACCAGCCCACATCACTTCCTGGGTAAGCCTTGGACCAAGGGCTGTTTAGGGCCTACTTTAGGGGTTTCTTTTATATATTAAAAAAGGGGATTTTAGCCTTGGTAAAGAGGTTATTTTGCCTAGTTGAATTGGTAGTTTAAAACTGCTGGGAAGGCTGCAGTGTCATGCCTGAGACATGTTTTAAAGAGCTGCTTAGAAGGTTGGCACAATAAATGCTTCAGCCCACTAGTGGCATTTCATTTACAAACCCTGGGTAAAGGTATACTATTTTACAAGGGACATATAAGTAAGCGAAGTATGTCAATCTGGTGAAAGCCAATTTTACCATGGTGAGTGAGTGAGCAGTGGTAAAGTGCACAGAGTCCTAAGGCTAAAAAAAACACAAATTCATCAAAATAGGAAGGGGAAAGGTCAAAAAGGCGAAAGGTTGGTGTAAGACTATCCTGAGAGGTTTAAGATATTGCAATTTCCTTCCAAGCTTGATTTGTGCGAGACAGGATGGCCACACAAATGTCATCATTGCATGTAGTGCTGCAGCTTTTAGAAAGCAGAACTATTCAGGTCTGCTAGTGTTGCTAATGTCAACTTAAAAAGTTGAAAATAATGTCTGAAAACAGTGAGGTGATCAAAGACACTGTATTCATTACTATTCTGAATATCAATTTTCGAGACCCTACGCTCGACACACACTCTAACGATTTAGTCCTTTCACTGCGCTATACAATGATGCCTGGTTTTCATGCGACTTATACGTATTACCATGATAGCCATGCCACACATGACATTTACATACTTCAGATGTACTCAACTCCTTTGTATATGAACGGTAAATCATTTAAGAAGAACCAGTGACTATCAATGTGATTTTACAGTGTGAAGGATCTAAGCCAAAAAGCTTGTTCTCAACTACAAACAGTGTAGGAAATCCTGCTAAGCTGATCGCAGTGTCCAAATGGACGTCTTGCTAATGCTGTCGGACACTGAGTACCATTAGCTGCAATTTTAGTAGAATGTGTAATGTGTGAGTGATTTTTCTATTATTTGGTAACGCAGAAAGCAACTCGCATACAATTTTGAAATGTTAGCTATAGCATCCGAACAAATTAGTAAACCTGCACTGCATCTTCAATGAGTAGTTTGAAATATCTAAAGTGCCAAGGGGCCCAGTAAAGAGGTGGATTGTAGTCGGGTTAGATCGACTTGTTTAGAAACGGAACTTTATTTTGCACTGCGATTGGTGTACTAAACAATTACAGAAGAAAATGGGCATTTGCACAGTTGCAAAAACTCCTGCCTCAGTGATAACTATGTGACAGGAGTCCCTTTGCGTCTCCTTTCCGAATCACCCTAAATGTAAAGATGGATGCCTTTGAGAACTTCTAAAAAACGTTGCTACCCAATGAATAACTTTCGAAGGAACACTGTTACCATCAAGCACATTTAGCTCAAAACTCCAAATTGGTTTCTGGAGAACGTGTTCCGAATAACTTTTTTCTGGAGAAGTGTTCCGAAGAATGCTTTTTTCAGACTAGTCTTTACGGGAATTTCTTCTCTATGGCAGCCCTTAACCTATAGTCAGAGCACGGACATAACTCAGAGGCACAAAGATGCACAAAACTGAATTTTTCTTCATATCTTGAAATAGCAACAGAATACAAATTACGCACATTAGATTTATACAATTTCCACTAAACATCAATAAAAACGAAATACTTCAATTCATTGAGTACGCCCACCCTCTTAATCAGTCACTCAGCATACCCTAAATCTTATACCTCCCATGATCCAGAGACATGAAAGCATTCTGTATTGTACTTCAGTAGAGCAAGTGAGATGGAAAAACATTAGTGTACCGTTGTTATATAGTTAGTCGAGTCTGCAAGTAATATTGTGTAAGTTCAGGGCAGTCACTCATCCACTTTGCCCTCAAGCGCCAACAGAGCAGTATCCTCATTAATATACCTACGGTCCTTTATTATTTTTATTTTATCTATGTACTGTTGTAAAGGCGACTCAAATCCATTTTCTACATTTTTACATTTGATTCTGTACTCTTCAGTTGTAAAGTCCAAAGCCCTCAATCAGGGTACCCTTCATGAGGTCATAGGATTTAGATTCTGCCTCATTCAGTGTCAGGAGCCTATCCCTGCACTTTCCTGAGAAGAACTTTCACATCAGTGTGCCCCAGTGTTTCTTTTCAATTTCCCACCCGATACAGGCTCTTTCAGGCAGAAAAACATTTCACTATATCATCCCCTTCAGTAAAGAGAGGGACAACTCCTTTTGGAAGTTTGATGTTGAAAGCTTTTTCTTTCAACACTTGTATGCTGCCAACAGAGATGGGTGCCAAGCCCAACTCTTTTCTTTGCTTTTCTATCTCCAAAAGCTGACTTTCTATAGCCAGTCTTTTGGTCAGCCTGACAATATCCAGGTAGGGATCTTAGGGTGCTCCAGAGCTGCTGAGTAAAGAGGAGCTACCCTCATCCCTATTCTCCACATGATCTTCATCCACCTCAGATGTATCCTCATCATCACCTGGTGGATGATCTCTTTCATACTGGGCCACCAGAAACCTAAGTTTCTCTGTTTTGGGGCTCTTCCCAGTTTGAAGTTTGTAAAGTCTGCAGAGTTTCTATAATTGGTCATAGCTATATGCCTCATAAGGTACTAGGTTGCGCTCCTATTTTCTGGACTCTAAATCAGACATTTTTATCTCACTAAAGTTGGGTCCTTTTTGGAATATAGAGTTCCCCTTTTGGATAATCAACTGATGCAAAAGACTTTTGAGAACTTTTTCTAAGTTGTAGGGACCTAACCAGGGCCCTGACAGATATTTTAGAAATTTGTAAAAAATGTTTAGTCAATTAGAAAAATCAAAAACTACTAACTAAAGCACAATTTGGAGAGTTATTTGTGTGTTAACACAATTGTAAGAGTGGTATCAGCAAACACAAAGGACCTCATTACGGTCGACAGAAGACCGCCAGCGTGCAGAACCCCCGCCAGCCACATAATGAACATCCAGCTGGGCCGGCGGGTGGAAACAGTGTTCCTGCCTGCCGGCCCAACTGGAAACAGGGTCTGAACATGGAGCCGGTGGCAATGTGGCAGTGCATGACGGGTGCAGCAGCACACGTCGCGCATTTCACTGCCCGTAAATCGGGTAGTGGAATACTTGACAGGGATTTGCATGGGGGCCCCTGAACTGTCCATGCCAAGTGCATGGGCAGTGCAGGGGCCCCCAGGGTTGGCCCGAGTCACTCATTCTGCCAGCCACCGCCAGGGAAAGTCTGGTGGACTCAGACTCATTATCCGGCATGCAGCGCTGCCCTGTTGGATCTGAAATGCCACCACCACTAGGCTGCCTGGTGGTGGGAGCCTGGCGGTGGCAGCGTTTCATACGTGGCAGTCCTGCCACATTCATTAAATGGCAGTCTGGACGGCCATGCCGCTGGCGAAAATTACCACCACCGTCGGCATGGCGGTCCAGACCGCCATGTTTGTAATGACCACCAAAGTCTTTATCCCACCGCTGATACACCAAATGTAGGAGGCTGGCCCTCTATGTAGTGTACAAAATCGAGTACACTATGCAGAGGGTCTGGGCAACAACACGTTGGTTTCCAGAGGTAAAAATAAGACCACCTAATACTCCAATTTTTAAGGTAGCTGGTCAAGCCGTTAGACTGATCCAGGAGATGTGCTAATAATTTGCTGTATTCACAAATCCAACCATTTACCACACACACTCAATTAATAACTCTGGACCAGATTATCTAAAATTAATTCAGACTTTTATGTAAATTTTAAGACCAAGATCTTGAAAATATGTTAAATACTTTTCAAGTTATGACTTTTTGAAGTTTTAGCAAAGATAGTCTTTCTGTGCATAATTAAGCACCATTGAAATCAATGCACTGTCACCTTTAAAAATGCAGTAAAGAACACACACTTAAGTTACCAGTCTCTTCTCTTGTAGGGTGGTCGGAGTGGTCAGTGGGAGAGTCTTGGGTGGCTCCTGGTTCCGGCGGGAGCAGCATTGGAGAGGTTCTTGGCACAAGCACAGGGCCACCTGGAGGGGCCACTTGGAAAAGGAGCTGGTTTGCAGATTTAAAGATGGTGACTTGGGGTCCCCTTTGGCTGTCGATGCTGCAAGGGGTTGGGGACCCGGGGCACAAAGCATATCCTGAGATGCAAGGCCCAGGGCGGGCAGGTTCAGGGTGTTTTAGAGGCCTTGGATGCTGTGCACAACTGGGTCTTGTAGAGCTGGAGGTGAGGCTCTTTGAAGGTGGCTTACAGACAATGGGGGCACTATGGTCGGAGGTCCAGGGTGTTTCTGAAGTCTCTCAACTAGGGCTTCCTAATTATCCTTTTTCAGCTCTGGGGGAGCTAGTTTTCTGCTTGTCCGATGTCAGCTAACTAGTACCCAGGGTATTGGCATAACTCAACCACTGGAGGGCGCAGTGCCACCAAGCTTGGTACAGTTGTGGGTCACGTCCGGGCGGTCATTGGTGTGCTGTCAGGTCAGCTACATCTTCCGGTTGCGTAGATATTGGCCAGTCAGAACCTCAGTGCTCATGTTCTCTCTGCTTTTAAATTTGTCACTGTATGCCAGTGACTACATTTACCAATTTCAGTTGGCATACTGGACCCCCTTTACTAGTCCCAAGTATATGGTACCTAGGTACCCAGGGCATTGGGGTTCCAGGAGATCCATATGGGCTGCAGCATTTCTTTTGCCACCCATAGGGAGCTCAGACAAACCCTTACACAGGACTGCCATTGCAGCCTGCCTGAAATAGTGCACACACTATTTCACAGCCATTTTCACTGGACTTAAATAACGTATAAGTCACCTATATGTCTAACCTACACTTGCTGAAGGTTATGTGCAAAGTTACTAAGTGTGAGGGCACCCTTGCACTAGCAAAGGTGCCCCCACATAGTTCAGGGCCATTTCCCTTGACCTTGTGAGTGCGAGGACGCCCTTCCACACATGCACTACAGATACGACAATACCTATATGTAGCTTCACAATGGTAACTCTGAATATGGTCATATAACATGTCGAAGATCATGGAATTGTCCCCCCCATTCCAAATCTGGTATTGGGGAGCCAATTCCATGCATCCTGGGGGCTCCACCATGGACCCCCAGTACTGCCAAACCGGCTCTCTGAGGCTTGCACTGCAGCTACAGCTGCTGCCACCTCACAGACAGGGTTCTGCCCTCCTGGGGTGTGGGCAGCCCAGTCCCAGGAAGGCAGAACAAAGCATTTCCTCTGAGAGGAGGGTGTTATACCCTCTCCCTTTGGAAATAGGTGTTACAGGCTGGGGAGGGGTAGCCTCCCCCAGCCTCTGGAAATGCTTTGAAAGGCACAGATGGTGCCCTCCTTTCATAAACCAGTATACACCCATTCAGGGACCCCTTGTCCACTGTTCTGGGGGGAAACTGGACAAAGGAAAGGGGAGTGACCACTCCCCTGTCCATCACCACCCCAGGGTGCCCAGAGCTCCTTCAGTGTGTCCTAGACGTCAGCCATCTTGCTTTGCAAGGTGTGGGGGCACTCTGGAGGGATCTGAGTGACCAGTGCTAGCTGGTGACATCAGAGACCCCTCCTGATATGACCATACCTGATAAGGTAGGCAATCCCCCTCTCTGGGCTGTTTAGGGTCTCTCCTGTAGGTTCTCTTCAGATTCTGCTTGTAAGTTTCCTTCAGGAACCCTCTGCAACAACATCAGACTCTTCAGACCTCGGATCAACCGCAGCCTGCTCCAAGAAACGCTGTAACTGTAACAAAGTGTCTACAAGAGACACTTTTCTTCAGCAACCTCAGCTCCAAGCCAGCAACTGCAAAAGTTTCCATGGTGTGCATGCTCTGGGGACTCCCTGCCTTCATCCTGCACCAGACTCTCCAGCTGGCACTATTAGGTGCTCTCACTCCAAGTTATAGTCGGATACTGCATTGGAATACATGTAAATGCTTTGCCATGTGGGTTGTTGGCCTACATCTCCTTTGGGAGAGACAAGATTGACTCCGCAGTGTGACCCAAAAGTAATTTCCTCAGCTAGTGTATATTTGCAAATTGTAGTGTATTGAGTACTGAGTAGTGTGCGTGTAATAAATGTACTTTTCCTTTATCAAAAGAAAAAGCAGACTGGACAATAATTTTTTGCGTGTCATTCTTGTGTACTTGTGAATGGTGGTTACTAGCCCACACCACCTCCTGGGTAAGCCTTGGAGCTAGGGCTGTTTAGGGCCTACTTTAGGGGTTACTTTTATTCATTAAAAAAGGCGATTTTAGCCTTGGTAAAGAGGTTATTTTGCCTAGTTGAATTGGTAGTTTAAAACTGCTAGGAAGGCTGCAGTGTCATGCCTGAGACATGTTTTAAAGAGCTGCTTAGGAGGGTGGCACAATAAATGCTTCAGCCCATTAGTGGCATTTAATTTACAAACCCTGGGAAAAGGTATACCATTCTACAAAGGACATATAAGTAAACGAAGTATGTCAATCTGGTGAAAGCCAATTTTACCATGGTGAGTGAGTGAGCAGTGGTAAAGTGCACAGAGTCCTAAGGCTAAAAAAACACAAATTCATCAACATAGGAAGGGGAAAGGTCAAAAAGGCGAAAGGTTGGTGTAAGACTATCCTGAGAGGTCTAAGATATTGCAATTTCCTTCCAAGCTTGATTTGTGCGAGACAGGATGGCCACACAAATGTCATCATTGCATGTAGTGCTGCAGCTTTTAGAAAGCAGAACTATTCAGGTCTGTTAGTGTTGCTAATGTCAACTTAAAAAGTTGAAAATAATGTCTGAAAACAGTGAGGTGATCAAAGACACTGTATTCATTACTATTCTGAATATCAATGTTCTAGACCCTAAGCTCGACACACACTCTAACGATTTAGTCCTTTCACTGCGCTATACAATGATGCCTGGTTTTCATGCGACTTATACGTATTACCATGATAGCCATGCCACACATGACATTTACATACTTCAGATGTACTCAACTCCTTTGTATATGAACGGTAAATCATTTAAGAAGAACCAGTGACTATCAATGTGATTTTATAGGGTCAAGGATCTAAGCCAAAAAGCTTGTTCTCAACTACAAACAGTGTAGGAAATCCTGCTAAGCTGATCGCAGTGTCCAAATGGACGTCTTGCTAATGCTGTCGGACACTGAGTACTATTAGCTGCAATTTTAGTAGAATGTGTAATGTGTGAGTGATTTTTCTATTATTTGGTAACGCAGAAAGCAACTCGCATACAATTTTGAAATGTTAGCTATAGCATCCGAACAAATTAGTAAACCTGCGCTGCATCTTCAATGAGTAGTTTGAAATATCTAAAGTGCCAAGGGGCCCAGTAAAGAGGTGGATTGTAGTCGGGTTAGATCGACTTATTTGCAAACTGAACTTTATTTTGCACTGCGATTGGTGTACGTAACAATTACAGAAGAAAATGGGCATTTGCACAGTTGGAAAAACTCCTGCCTCAGTGATAATTATGTGACAAGAGTCCCGTTGCTTCTCCTTTCCGAATCACCCTCAATGTAAAGATGGATGCCTTTGAGAACTTCTAAAAAACGTTGCTACCCACTGAATAACTTTCGAAGGAACACTGTCTGTTACCATCAAGCACATTTAGCTCAAAACTCCAAATTGGTTTCTGGAGAACGTGTTCCGAATAACTTTTTTCTGGAGAAGTGTTCCGAAGAATGCTTTTTTCAAACTGGTCTTTACGGGAATTTCTTCTCTATGGCAGCTCTTAACTTATAGTCAGAGCACGGACATAACTCAGAGGCACAAAGATGCACAAAACTGAATTTTTCTTCATATCTTGAAATAGCAACAGAATACAAATTACGCACATTAGATTTATACAATTTCCACTAAACATCAATAAAAACGAAATACTTCAATTTATTGAGTACGCCCACCCTCTTAATCAGTCACTCAGCATACCCTAAATCTTATACCTCCCATGATCCAGAGACATGAAAGCATTCTGTATTGTACTTCAGTAGAGCAAGTGAGATGGAAAAACATTAGTGTACCGTTGTTATATAGTTAGTCGAGTCTGCAAGTAATATTGTGTAAGTTCAGGGCAGTCACTCATCCACTTTGCCCTCAAGCGCCAACAGAGCAGTATCCTCATTAATATACCTACGGTCCTTTATTATTTTTATTTTATTTATGTACTTTTGTAAAGGCGACTCAAATCCATTTTCTACATTTTTACATTTGATTCTGTACTCTTCAGTTGTAAAGTCCAAAGCCCTCAATCAGGGTACCCTTCATGAGGTCATAGGATTTAGATTCTGCCTCATTCAGTGTCAGGAGCCTATCCCTGTACTTTCCTGAGCAGAACTTTCACATCAGTGTGCCCCAGTGTTTCTTTTCAATTTCCCACCCAATACAGGCTCTTTCAGGCAGAAAAACATTTCACTATATCATCCCCTTCAGTAAAGGGAGGGACAACTCCTTTTGGAAGTTTGATGTTGAAAGCTTTTTCTTTCAACACTTGTATGCTGCCACCAGAGATGGGTGACAAGCCCAACTCTTTTCTTTGCTTTTCTATCTCCAAAAGCTGACTTTCTATAGCCAGTCTTTTGGTCAGCCTGACAATATCCAGATAGGGATCTTAGGGTGCTCCAGAGCTGCTGAGTGAAGAGGATCTACCCTCATCCCTATTCTCCACATGATCTTCATCCACCTCAGATGTATCCTCATCATCACCTGGTGGATGATCTCTTTCATACTGGGCCACCAGAAACCTAAGTTTCTCTGTTTTGGGGCTCTTCCCAGTTTGAAGTTTGTAAAGTCTGCAGAGTTTCTATAATTGGTCATAGCTATATGCCTCATAAGGTACTAGGTTGCGCTCCTGGTTTCTGGACTCTAAATCAGACATTTTTATCTCACTAAAGTTGGGTCCTTTTTGGAATATAGAGTTCCCCTTTTGGATAACCAACTGATGCAAAAGACTTTTGAGAACTTTTTCTAAGTTGTAGGGACCTAACCAGGGCCCTGACAGATATTTTAGAAATTTGTAAAAAATGTTTAGTCAATTAGAAAAATCAAAAACTACTAACTAAAGCACAATTTGGAGAGTTATTTGTGTGTTAACACAATTGTAAGAGTGGTATCAGCAAACACAAAGGACCTCATTACGGTCGACAGAAGACCGCCAGCGTGCAGAACCCCCGCCAGCCACATAATGAACATCCAGCTGGGCCGGCGGGTGGAAACAGTGTTCCTGCCTGCTGGCCCAACTGGAAACAGGGTCTGAACATGGAGCCGGTGGCAATGTGGCAGTGCGTGACGGGTGCAGCAGCACACGTCGCGCATTTCACTGCCCCTAAATCGGGTAGTGGAATACTTGACAGGGATTTGCATGGGGGCCCCTGAACTGTCCATGCCAAGTGCATGGGCAGTGCAGGGGCCCCCAGGGTTGGCCCGAGTCACTCATTCTGCCAGCCACCGCCAGGGAAAGGCTGGTGGACTCAGACTCATTATCCGGCATGCAGCGCTGCCCTGTTGGATCTGAAATGCCACCACCACTAGGTTGCCTGGTGGTGGGAGCCTGGCGGTGGCAGCGTTTCATACGTGGCAGTTCTGCCACATTCATTAAATGGCAGTCTGGACGGCCATGCCGCTGGCGAAAATTACCACCACCGTCGGCATGGCGGTCCAGACCGCCATGTTTGTAATGACCACCAAAGTCTTTATCCCACCGCTGATACACCAAATGTAGGAGGCTGGCCCTCTATGTAGAGTACAAAATCGAGTACACTATGCAGAGGGTCCGGGCAACAACACGTTGGTTTCCAGAGGTAAAAATAAGACCACCTAATACTCCAATTTTTAAGGTAGCTGGTCAAGCAGTTAGACTGATCCAGGAGATGTGCTAATAATTTGCTGTATTCACAAATCCAACCATTTACCACACACACTCAATTAATAACTCTGGACCAGATTTTCTAAAATTACTTCAGACTTTTATGTACATTTTAAGACCAAGATCTTGAAAATATGTTAAGTACTTTTCAAGTTATGACTTTTCGAAGTTTTAGCAAAGATAGTCTTTCTGTGCGTAATTAAGCACCATTGAAATCAATGCACTGTCACCTTTAAAAATGCAGTAAAGAACACACACTTAAGTTACCAGTCTCTTCTCTTGTAGGGTGGTCGGAGTGGTCAGTGGGAGAGTCTTGGGTGGCTCCTGCTTCCGGCGGGAGCAGCATTGAAGAGGTTCTTGGCACAAGCACAGGGCCACCTGGAGGGGCCACTTGGAAAAGGAGCTGGTTTGCAGATTTAAAGATGGTGACTTGGGGTCCCCTTTGGCTGTCGATGCTGCAAGGGGTTGGGGACCCGGGGCACAAAGCATATCCTGAGATGCAAGGCCCAGGGCGGGCAGGTTCAGGGTGTTTTGGAGGCCTTGGATGCTGTGCACAACTGGGTCTTGTAGAGCTGGAGGTGAGGCTCTTTGAAGGTGGCTTACAGACAATGGGGGCACTATGGTCGGAGGTCCAGGGTGTTTCTGAAGTCTCTCAACTAGGGCTTCCTAATTATCCTTTTTCAGCTCTGGGGGAGCTAGTTTTCTGCTTGTCCGATGTCAGCTAACTAGTACCCAGGGTATTGGCATAACTCAACCACTGGAGGGCGCAGTGCCACCAAGCTTGGTACAGTTGTGGGTCACGTCCGGGCGGTCATTGGTGTGTTGTCAGGTCAGCTACATCTTCCGGTTGCGGAGATATTGGCCAGTCAGAACCTCAGTGCTTATGTTCTCTCTGCTTTTAAATTTGTCACTGTATGCCAGTGACTACATTTACCAATTTCAGTTGGCATACTGGACCCCCCTTATTAGTCCCAAGTATATGGTACATAGGTACCCAGGGCATTGGGGTTCCAGGAGATCCATATGGGCTGCAGCATTTCTTTTGCCACCCATAGGGAGCTCAGACAAACCCTTACACAGGACTGCCATTGCAGCCTGCCTGAAATAGTGCACACACTATTTCACAGCCATTTTCACTGGACTTAAATAACGTATAAGTCACCTATATGTCTAACCTACACTTGTTGAAGGTTATGTGCAAAGTTACTAAGTGTGAGGGCACCCTTGCACTAGCAAAGGTGCCCCCACATAGTTCAGGGCCATTTCCCTTGACCTTGTGAGTGCGAGGACGCCCTTCCACACATGCACTACAGATACGACAATACCTATATGTAGCTTCACAATGGTAACTCTGAATATGGTCAAATAACATGTCTAAGATCATGGAATTGTCCCCCCATTCCAAATCTGGTATTGGGGAGCCAATTCCATGCATCCTGGGGGCTCCACCATGGACCCCCAGTACTGCCAAACTGGCTCTCTGAGGGTTGCACTGCAGCTACAGCTGCTGCCACCTCACAGACAGGGTTCTGCCCTCCTGGGGTGTGGGCAGCCCAGTCCCAGGAGGGCAGAACAAAGCATTTCCTCTGAGAGGAGGGTGTTATACCCTCTCCCTTTGGAAATAGGTGTTACAGGCTGGGGAGGGGTAGCCTCCCCCAGCCTCTGGAAATGCTTTGAAAGGCACAGATGGTGCCCTCCTTTCATAAACCAGTATACACCCATTCAGGGACCCCTTGTCCACTGTTCTGGGTGGAAACTGGACAAAGGAAAGGGGAGTGACCACTCCCCTGTCCATCACCACCCCAGGGTGGCCAGAGCTCCTTCAGTGTGTCCTAGACGTCAGCCATCTTGCTTTGCAAGGTGTGGGGGCACTCTGGAGGGATCTGAGTGGCCAGTGCTAGCTGGTGACATCAGAGACCCCTCCTGATATGACCATACCTGATAAGGTAGGCAATCCCCCTCTCTGGGCTGTTTAGGGTCTCTCCAGTAGGTTCTCTTCAGATTCTGCTTGTAAGTTTCCTTCAGGAATCCTCTGCAACAACATCAGACTCTTCAGACCTCGGATCAACCGCAGCCTGCTCCAAGAAACGCTGTAACTGTAACAAAGTGTCTACAAGAGACACTTTTCTTCAGCAACCTCAGCTCCAAGCCAGCAACTGCAACAGTTTCCATGGTGTGCATGCTCTGGGGACTCCCTGCCTTCATTCTGCACCAGAAGGACCCAAAGAAATTTCCCGTGGAGTGACGGAGTCACTCCCCTGCTCCAAGCAGGCACCTTCCAAGGTGATGACCAGTTCCCTGGGACTCCTCTAACGGCAACAAGCGTGCTCCTAAGGACACAGAGGGTGGACATCATCGACATAGGCTGTCCTGAGGTCCTGCTGATGCAATTTGAAGGAGGTAAGACCTTGTCTTCCCCAAGAATGATGGTACCCATGTGTATTGTGTCTTCTTCACCTCCTGAGGCTTCTGTGAACTCTTTGCAAAATTCCTTAGTGCACATCCTGGCTCAGGTCCCCATCACTCTACCCTGTGATACTCAACTCACTGAGTTGTTCTCCAGCGGCGTGGGACCTTCTTTTGTTGTGCCGCATCAACCATGTTCTGCAGCTCCTTTGAACCCAGATCCTGTGACTTCTGCGGGTGCTGGCTGGCATCCTTAGGATTCGATAAAGTACTCAGAGCTCCCTCTTCCTCCTCACACAGAGTTGAGGCCATCAGGTCCCTCCTGGGTCCATCCCGAGCCGTTTTGATGAAAAACACACTTTTGCCGTATCCAAGTCTTGTTGGTGCCTTCCAACACGAAATCTCATCTGCAACAATCTTCTCTCCGGATGACATCGTTTGCATCATTCTGAAACCCGCTGGCATCTTCCTAGGGTGCATTTCTTCAGTCTTCTTCTAAAAAGGGACTCTTCTTTTGCACCCTCTTCTGGGTTGGCAGGGGCTCCTGTCCTTCCTGGAACTTCTTTCGACTTCTGGACTTGGTCCCCTTACCTTGCAGATCTTCAGGTCCAATAATCCAGCAGTTGTTCTTTGCAGACTTGGTTGGCTGCTGCAAAATCCCAAAAACGAAGTGTAGCATGTCCTAAGGAAACTTGCAGTATTTTACTCCTGCTTTTCTGGGCTCTGGGGTGGGGTCATTTACTTACCTTTACTGTATTCCTCCTCTCCCAGCCATTCTGCACACACTACACTTGTCTAGGGGGGAATTCGTGATTCACATTCCACTTTTTTAGTATATGGTTTGTATTGCCCCTAGACTTATTTTCTCCCATTGCATTCTATAGGATTTCCTACTGTTTGCATTGTTCTATGACTATTTACTTGTCTAATGTTGGTGTCTAATGCATATATTGTGTATAATACTTACCTCCAGAAGGAGTATTGTCTCTACGATATTTTTGGTACTGTGTCACCCCAAATAAATACCTTTATTTTTGGTAACACTGAGTATTGTCTTTACGTGTGTATACGTACTGTGTAACTATAAGTGGTATTGCATGAGCTTTGCATGTCTCCTAGTTCAGCCTAAGCTGCTCTGCTATAACTACCTCCATCAGCCTAAGCTGCTAGAACACTACTACTTCACTAATAAGGGATAACTGGACCTGGTATAAGGTGTAAGTCCCCAGGGTATCCACTACAAACCAGGCCAGCCTCCTACAAGCGGTCTCTCCCAGCCTTTCCTTACAAGACGCATTGGTCCACCAAATGGGGTGCCCAAACAAATGTTTAAAGGGTGAAAAACCTACTCCCTTTTGTGGCACTTCTCTGTAGGCAAACAGAAGGCAAGAAAGTAGGACATCCAATCTCCTTCTTAGTTTTTCAGGGAGTACTCCAATCATGTCTTTTAGGGTCTGATTGAACCTTTCTACCAGCCCATTGATATGTGGATGGTATGGGATGGTGAATATATAAGTCACTCCACATTCCTGCCACATACGTTTCAAGTATGCAGACATGAAGTTTGACCCCCTGTCTGATACTACCTCCTTAGGAAACCCCACCGTGGTAAAGACACCCAGGAGGGTTTGGCCACTGCAGGTGCAGTGATTGTCCCAAGGTGGATAGCCTCAGGATACCTAGTGGCATGATCCACTACCAGTAAAATGTATCTATGTCCTGATGCTGTTGGAGGGTCAAGGAGGCCAACAATGTCAACCCCTACCCTCTCAAAGGGAGCCCCAACCACAGGCAGTGGAATTAAAGGAACCTTTAAGTGTCCACCTGCTTTGTCACTGGCTTGGGAGGAGGGACAAGACTGGCAAAAGTCCTTCACTTTTTGTGACATACCTGGCCAGTAGAAGTGGTTAACCAACCTACTCCATGTCTTGTTCCGGCCCAGATGCCCTGCTAGGGGATGTCATGGGCTAAAGTGATAAGGAAGTCTCTGAACGTCTGGGGCAATACCACCCTCCTGGTTGCATCAGGCTTGAGGTCTCTGGCCTCAGTGAACAGGATCCCCTCCTCCCAGTAGACCCTGTGGGTACCACTGACATTTCCTAGCACCTCCTGAGCAGCTTGCTGTCTCAGGCCTTCAAGAGTGGGATACTTTATTTGTCCCTGGCACAGATCTTCCCTAGAGGGTCCCCCTGGGCCTAGAGCTTTGGTGGTACGGCCCAAGCTCTTCAGGCTCAGTTCTCTTTAAGGTGGGTGACTCCTCCTCCTGGGGAGAGGGGTCCTGTCTTGTGATCTGTTGTGAAGCTGATCCCCCAGATTTCTTGCATTGTCACTTGGGAGGTTGGTCCACTATTTCAGGATCCAGCTCTCTGAAGTTTGCTCTGTGCCCTAGTCTTGACACAAGCATGCCCCGGGATTTCTACGAATTTGCTACATGGGTCTTTATCTCTACCTCAGCCCAGGAGGAATGCTCCACATCATTACCAAGTAGGCAATTTACAGGGATGGATGAGGACACAGCCACTTCTTTCTGCCTTGCTACTCCTCCCCATTCAAAGTTTACCATAGCCATGGGGTGGAACTTGGTCTCATTGTCACTATGGATAGGATTAGAGCTCCCTACTTGTAACTGAGATGATGGAACTAGGTGCTGAGACACCATAGTGATGCTATCCCCTGCATCCCTCAAGGCTTCTGTTTTTTCCCCATTAATCACAGGGTAATGCCTGTATTTGTTCATATTACTTGGCCAGGCAGCACAGGATAAATCTACCCCACCCTCAGTGACTAATGTTGCCTCTGTGGGAACACTGACATGGTCACGCAACACCTCTGACCCCATCTGGATACTGGCAACTGCATTTAATGAAGGTTGACTGGAGGCTTTCTTTTTGTTTTTACAGCCAGAGTCTCAAGTTTGGTGCCCTTTCGTCCTACAGCCTTGTCACCAATCCTTGTTGGGGCCAAAGGGTTTCCCTTTGTACCCTCCCCTGGACTATGAGTAGTCTCTGGGCCCACCCTCCTTTGCAGATTTCTGGGGGCCTTGGGAAGACTCTTTGTTGTTTTTACCCTAGCTCCCATCTTTCCCTGGAGGTGGGGGGGGGTGGGCTTTTTGGCCTCTTTCTTTTGGTCTCCCCCACCAGTGGTAGTTATGGTAACCCTAGTTTTGACCCAATGGTCTGCTGTCTTCCCCAATTCTTGAGGGGAAAGTGGACCCAGGTCTACCAGGTGTTGATGTAGCCTAAAACTGGAACAATTACTCAACAGATGCTCTTTCATAAATAAACTATACAGCCCACTTTAACTTGTACCTTGTTCTCAGCAAACCAACCGCCTAGCATTTTTACTGAATAGTCCAAAAAGTCAACCCAGGTTTGGCTCTGGGATTTTTGAGCCTCCCTGAACTTTATTCTGTACTCTTCAGTTGTGAATCCAAAGCCCTCAAACAGGGTACCCTTCATGAGGTCATAGGATTTAGATTCTGCCTCATTCAGTGTCAGGAGCCTATCCCTGCACTTTCCTTAGAGGAACTTTCACATCAGTGTGCCCCAGTGTTTCTTTTCAATTTCCCACCCAAAACAAGCAGAAAACCATTTCACTATATCATCCCCTTTTCTCCTTTTTTTGGAAGTTTGATGTTGAAAGCTTTTTCTTTTAGCACTTGTATGCTGCCACCGGAGATGGGTGCCAAGCCCAACTCTTTTCTTTGCTTTTCTATCTCAAAAGCTGACTTTCTATAGCCAGTCTTTGGTCAGCCTGGCAATATCCAGGTTGGGATCTTAGGGTGCTCCAGAGCTGCTGAGTGAAGAGGAGCTACCCTCATCCCTATTCTCCACATGATCTTCATCCACCTCAGATGTATCCTCATCATCAGCTGGTGGATGATCTCTTTCATACTGGGCCACCAGAAACCTAAGTTTCTCTGTTTTGGGGCTCTTCCCAGTTTGAAGTTTTAAAGTCTGCAGAGTTTATATAATTGGTCATAGCTATATGCCTCATAAGGTACCAGGTTGAGCTCCTGGTTTCTGGACTCTAAATCAGACAATCTTATCTCACTAAAGTTGGAGCCTTTTTGGAATATAGAGTTCCCCTTTTGGATAACCAACTAATGCAAAAGACTTTTAGGACTTTTTCTAAGTTGCAGGGACCTAACCAGGGCCCTGACAGATATTTTAGAAATTTGTAAAAAATGTTTAGTCAATTAGAAAAATCAAAAACAATTAACTAAAGCACAATTTGGCGAGTTATTCGAGCTAATTGTAAGAGTGGTATCAGCAAACACAAAGGACCTCATTACGGTCGACAGAAGACCGCCAGCATGCAGAACCCCCGCCAGCCACATAATGAACATCCAGCTGGGCCGGCAGGTGAAAACAGTGTTTCCGCCTGCCGGCCAAGCTGGTAACAGGGTTTGAACATTTACGCCGGCTCCAAATGGAGCCGGTGGCAATGTGGCAGAGCGTGACGGGTGCAGCAGCACATGTGGCGCATTTCACTGCCCGTAAATCGGGTAGTGGAATACTTGACAGGGATTTGCATGGGGGCCCTGTGCATGGGCAGTGTAGGGGCCCCCAGGGTTGGCCCAAGTCACTCATTCTGCCAGCCACCGCCAGGGAAAGGCTGGTGGACTCAGACTCATTATCCGGCAGGCAGCGCTGCATGCAGCGCTGCCCTGTTGGATCTGAAATGCCACCACCGCTAGGCTGCCTAGTGGTGGGAGCCTGGCGGTGGCAGCGTTTCATCGGTGGCAGTTCTGCCATATTCATTAAATAGCGGTCTGGACGGCCATGCCGTTGGCGGAAATTACCACCACTGCCGGCATGTTTGTAATGACCACCAAAGTCTTTATCCCTCCACTGATACACCAAATGTAGGAGGCTGGCCCTCTATGTAGTGTACAAAATCGAGTACACTATGCAGAGGGTCCGGACAACAACACTTTGGTTTCCAGAGGTAAAAATAAGACCACCTAATACTCCAATTTTTAAGGTAGCTGGTCAAGCAGTTAGACTGATCCAGAAGATGTGCTAACTATTTGCTGTATTCACAAAGTCAGCCATTTACAACACATACTCAATGAATAACTCTGGACCAGATTTTATGAAAAATACTTCAGACTTTTATGTAAATTTTAAGACCAAGATCTTGAAAATATGTTAAGTACTTTTCAAGTTATGACTTTTTGAAGTTTTAGCAAAGATAGACTTTCTGTGCGTGATTAAGCACCATTGAAATCAATGCACTGTCACCTTTAAAAATGCAGTAAAAAACACACACTTGAGTTACAAGTCTCTTCTCTTGTAGGGTGGTCGGAGTGGTCAGTGGGCACACTGTGCCAGCTGGAAAATCTTGGGTGGCTCCTGGTTCCGGTGGGAGCAGCATTGGAGAGGTTCTTGGCACAAGCACAGGGCCACCTGGAGGGGCCACTTGAAAAAGGAGCTGGTTTGCAGATTTAAAGATGGTGCCTTGGGGTCCCCTTTGGCTGGCGAGGTTGCAAGGGGTTGGGGACCCGGGGCACAAAGCAGATCCTGCGATGCAAGGCCCAGGGCGGCCAGGTTCAGGGTGTTTTGGAGGTCTTAGATGCTGTGCACAACTGGGTCTTGTAGAGCTGGAGGTGAGGCTCTTTGAAGGTGGCTTACAGGACAATGGGGGCACTATGGTCGGAGGTCCAGGGTGTTCCTGAAGTCCCTCAACTAGGGCTTCCTAATTATCCTTTTTCAGCTCTGGGGAAGCTAGTTTTCTGCTTGTCCGATGTCAGCTGACCAGTACTCAGGGTAATGGCACAACTCAACCACTAGAGGGCGCAGTGCCACCAAGCTTGGTACAGTTGTGGGTCACGTCCAGGCAGTCATTGGTGTGTTGTCAGGTCAGCTACAACTTCCGGTTGCGGAGATATTGGCCGGTCAGTGACGTGAACCCTCACTGGTTTGTTGGTCCTTTGCAGGTTTCTTGATTTTCCTGAGTGTGCCTTCACTCATGAAGGAGATGTATGAAATTTGCGAAGCTTGGAGGTTCTCTGCGGCTTTTGAGGTCGGTCCAGTGGTCAGCTCCTCCACAATGGTGATTGTTGGGACTCTGGTGCAGCAAGCAGGGGTCTTGGAGCCTCTTCTGGTGCAGCAGGTCCTCTGTTCGCTTCCTGTCGGGTTCTTTGGTGCTGTCTTCTTTCTTCCTGTTCAATCTTATCTCTTGGTGTAGGGGAGCCCACTAAATACTGAATTTAGTGGGCCATTTAATGGAAACCTGGTTGTGCGCAATGGGGCACATACCTTTGAGTGGCTACACCCATTACAGTGACCACTTCCTGTGGGAAGGGTCAATTCCCTGAACCTCATTGACTATTTTCTTCCATTCCAACATGGAGAAAAATTAAATGGAGGGTCCACTTTGCGTGCAAGCCCTTAGGGTTGGTGTATGCTCAGTGAGGCCACTCATCCTAGCCTTTGTCTGGTTTCCCGCCTTTGCTCCTGCCAAAAGTGGGGGTTTGCAAAGGGGGAAGCCCTCTGCTGCTACCAGCAGGCCTGGGGGCTTGAGTTTCAGGAGCAGTAGCCCTTTGAATCACCACCATGGTGTTGCATATGTCTGAGGGAGGGGGTGTTAGCTCCTCCACCAAGGAAGGGAATTGTCTTACAAACCAGAGAGACATGGCTCTCCTCCAGGTTTGTATGTTGGCCATCTGGAGTGGCAGGCTGGATGGAACCAGTCTGTAGCTGTGCCAGTTAGGATTAGCTTTTGCAGGGGACACCTCTATGGTGACCCCTGGGTACATTTAGAGTTACATCCAACACTGGTAAGAGTTTGGATTTAATATTCTGTGTTGTTTGATACCAAACAACAGAGGATACAGAGTGGCCATCATGTAGCGGGGAAACTTGTGTTTGACCAGTGCCCAGTACATGTATTTAAAATGGCTGCTCTGTTTACTCACCATGTCCTAGGTTTAGCAGGGACACAGTGGGGGTATATTGCTCATGCCATTATGCCCTCACATATAGTATGGTGTACCCTGTCGTAAGGCTGTAAGGCCTGCTAGAGGGGTGAATTACCCATAACTTATGCAGTGTAGGGTAGACAGGGCACACAGAGGGTGTGCCATGTCGAGTTTGTATTTTGGGTTTTGCACCAGGGCACTCAGCCTGCTATGGCAGTGCTGGGTGCATCTGGGTGCAGGGGTCCTTGAGGTTGGCATAATCAGTGCTGCTGCCCTCAGGGGTTTACTCTTAATATCACATGCCCTAGGTACTGGGGTACTCATTTACTAGGGACTTACAGTGATATTTAGGTGTGTATCCAATTGTGCGAAGCATCACAACATGTTTAGGGAAAAAGCTCTGGCCCTGGGAACCTGATTTGCAGGAGCCCTGGGCACTACCAACTTCTAGAACACATCAACATCAGGCAAAATGTGGGGGCTAACCTTGCAAAAAGAGGCCTCCTCTCACAGTTACCTCCACAAGGGAAAGCTACACTTATCTGAATTCTTTGTTGCTTAGACTGGGCTACACACACCACCCACTGCCCACTACCACTCTGAGCCTATCAAATCAGGAAGACTTCTCAACTGTATACTGAACTCAGAAACAAAACATCTTGATATGACTGCACTCTGAGATGAAACAGGGTCCCCTACTTTTACACAACAAGCCATTAGCCAAGTCTTTAGCCACTTATACGTAGCAGAATCAAGAAAAAACTGACTCCATGGAATAATTTTCTAGAAAACTTAACTCTCTATAGAGTACCCCCCAATCTCATGGAAGAGATAGATGGCTCCACCACACCCAAGTAGGGTAAAACAGTCACAAATTATTTGACCACAGGTCAGACCCCTATCTTGAACAGTTTTCCAGTCAAACTTTATATAATCTATACAATGCTATTATCCCCCAAGTTAGCCCAACTCTTTGAAGAGGTTGTAACAGAGAAAAAATTACTCCTACCCTGTGAGAGGCCATATTAGTATGTATACTGAAACTAAGACAGGATCCAGTTGAACAAGCCTCTTTTAGACCAATCACTATCTTAAATATGGACTGCAAAATCCCTAGTAAAATATTGGCAGACCGAGTTGAAAAACAACTCCCTTATCTGGTCCACCTGGACCAATGTGGTTTTGTTCCGGGTAGGCACATCTCCAAAAACATTAAGGAGGCTCTTTTAGGTAATGGGGGCTACCACTGTGACAAGGTACACCCTAATAACTATAAAGCACTTGTAACATAATATGAAGAACAACCATACCCACTGTTTTATATTAATCATCGTATGAATTTATGTTCCTTGCAGAACAGATGTATTGAGAGCATGAAGAACCTGAACTACACCAGAGTGAGACGCTTTATCTTGATTGGACTCAGCAGCGACCCTGAACAGCAGACCCTACTCTTCTTATTGTTTCTATGTCTCTACATTTTAAATCTCGTAGGAAACACATTGATGGTACTGACAATAACACTGTCCTCTAGATTAAAATCCCCCATGTATTATTTCTTGCGTAACCTGTCTTTTATTGATATCTGCTTTACATCAACCACAGTCCCAAAAATGTTAATAGACTTTCTTTCATCAGAGAAGACGATTTCTTTTATTGGCTGCATAGCACAGATGTACTCTTTTATTTCCTTGGGTGGTGTGGAATGCCTTCTATTGGCCGTAATGTCTCTTGACCGCTACGTGGCAGTGTGCAAACCCTTGCGTTACACTGTCATCATGAATAAACAGGTTATATTCCTGTTGGTTGCATCCTGTTGGGTTGCAGGTCTTCTAAATTCCCTTGGACACACAGTTTTTACTTTTCGGTTGCCATTCTGCCGGTCTAACCTGATCAACCATTTCTTCTGTGACATCCCTCCTCTTTTGGCCCTTTCATGCAGTGACACCCATGTTAATGAAGTAATGATCTACACAACAGGAGGATCTGTCATCATCAGCTCCTTCACACTCACACTCCTGTCCTACGTGTTCATCATTCTGGCCATCCTAAAGATCCAGACATCTGAAGGGCGTCACAAAGCCTTCTCCACCTGCCTTTCTCATTTGACTGTGGTCTGTTTATTTTTTGGGGCAGCCGTTTTCACCTACATTCGACCTATTTCAATCAATGATTTGAGACAGGACAAGGTGATCCCTGTGATTTTTGGGATAGTGACACCTACATTTAATCCAGTTATCTACAGTTTAAGGAACAACGATGTGCAAGGAGTACTGAAAAAGTCATGCATAAGATGAAGGAGCCTACATAAAGTAGTACATTGTAGAGTTGCTCTATATATAGTTATTCATTGAAAAGTTTCTTTCCTGGAATTTCTTTGTTCTCTGACTTGCTTTGATGGTTTAATTAGACCGAATAAAGCTTGTGTGACTTGACTTGACTGGAAGACATTCACACCTAGAGATTAGGTAAGGAGTTTTCAACAGCAATATTTGTTCTTACCTTTCATGTAACAAAATGCTTAGTGGAAGATCTCTGCCTTACTTCCTTTAGGAATTCCCACTGCTCTCTCGACCAGATTTAAGAAAAGTGGTGCTGCACCCAGTGCAGAGCCACTTTTCTTGCGTTCCTTAGTGCCCCCTAGCGCCACTATATCTAAGATACGGTACACCATGGTAGCAGTTTGGGAACTAGCGTCAAAATTTTTATGCTAGTTCAGAGCTTTGCAAGGTTAGCATAAAAATTTTTAACGCTAATCGTGCAAATCCCATTGAGGCCGACTGTAAACAATGATGTGGCTCCTTTTAACGCCTGCTGTGAGTGTGAGTGTGAATGTGGTGTGATTGGGTGAAGGTTGTGAGACAGCAGTATGTGAGCAAGGAGAATGAATAGTTAGAGAGGTAACTACGAGAACCAGTTTGTGTAAATTAGATTAAATTGAGTTGTGACTTAGGGCCAGATGAAGAGCGCGTTTTGCATGACGCAAACTGTGAAAATCGCAGCTTGCGCCATGAAATACTTGCATCGCGATGCACATTCCCATTTTGCGAGTCGGTACCGACTCGCAAAATGGGAATGCGACTCGCAAATAGGAAGGGGTGTTCCCTTCCTAATTGCGACTTGCACCGCGATGCAGAATTGCTTTGTGACCGCGAACGCGGTCGAAAAGCAATTCGCACTTACCACCAGTGCCACATGGGACCCCTTTCCCTTTGTGAATGTTGCTATTAATGTTTTTTCAGAGCAGGCAGTGGTCCAATGGACCACAGCCTACTGTGAAAAAACGAAACCAAATGGTTTTGTTATTTTTTAGGTCTCAGCTCTAGACGCGCGCAAGCGCTGTCTCGAAAAGAGACATGTTGTGTCCAGTTTGGGGGCTTCAGCCCACCCACAGGGTAGCAATTGGCTCGCTCCAGCGTCACTCACCCATTGTTTTTAGGTCTCGGCTCTAGACGCGCGCACACACTGTCTCGATAAGAGACATGTTGTGTCCAGTTTGGGGGCTTCAGCCCACCCACAGGGTAGCAATTGGCTGGCTCCAGCGTCACTCACCCATTGTTTTTTACCATTTGTCCTGGATGTGCATTTGTCATGCCTTTTGCTTTCTTGAGCCCTCCCGAGCGCACCGACCAACTACTGTATAAACACACCGGTCACCATTTATGTCCTCTGTTCAGGAACTACTTTAGATTTCCATCTGGAGCACTTAAGAGGAGTGCTCATGGTTCACCAAGTGTTATCTGGTCACATTTGCGGTGCATTAAAATTAAAAGATGGAGAGCGAATGTCAGGCGCTGTTTTCTGAAAGCGCCTTTTTTCTTGTCTGACTTCAAAGTGATTGATTGAATGTTAGTGTGACTGGCGGTCCGGGTGCATGACTGACTGACTAATTTACATTCTTTCAGCAGCCCGGAAATATCCTCCAGCCTTACTACGCGTCTAAACTCGTCAAGGTTTTCATGAAGTGTCTTGTTGCTGGCTTAACTACTTCTAAGCGATTTTAGTCTCTTTGCGCATTTGAAGATTTCTGTGCATTCAAAGCAGCATCGGTTTTGTTATATCAACCCCACCCCTGCAAGTATTGCTTCCAAAGATTTCGACAGAGGCGCGTTGTAAGTACTGAAATCCGGAACTGAGGGACTTGGCGAGGCAGGCTAATCCAGCCGTGTTTATGGCACTATCTGTTCCTTCACAAAGGAGATATGCACATGATGCTGTTCAATAGATTCATTACATATTAAGTGGCTTGGGTATGTTTTTTTGGTTGCTTTTCTAAACCACAAACTTAGAAACGGCCCAGAGAGAAGCCGCCTTGCATATAAATAAACCTCTTAGCCACCACAGCATTAATATTAATGAGGTGGGTCTTTGCGACCCCCTTGAGATTCGCAGAAGGTGTCTGAGACACCATTCTGCATACGATTTTGTGAATCGGAAATTGCGAGTTGCACTGACTCGCAATTTCCGATTCTAAAAATCTTTGTTTGTTACATCTGGCCCTTAGTGCTTTTTATGATGCAGAAAAACTGTGTTTTGGGTTTTCAGTTGCCATGGATGAATGACCAGTAGTAAGGTCATGTGACTGCTCACAAACTCACCTCATGTCTTATTGTTTTTCGTAAAGATGCCCATGAGACTGGCCCCACACAGAAAGATCTGCAAAGTTGGCACTTCCACATTAAGTTGCATTAGGGCAGGTATTTTAGTGTAAGTGCCAAAATGGGTGGCAAACAAGAACTTACTAAATACCAACAGGCAAACTCCCCACATCAAAACTGCTCTTGCACAAACTCACTGCAAGGATTGGGTTGTCTCACATACCAACCTTTAATTTCTCAAAAACGTAACCAAGGAACTGAGGTATAAAACAATCATTTCGGAAACACAATTTGAAAATGTACCTCTTTTGAAACACCCTATATTCCACAAATACTTACCATGGGGAGATGGTCTGCTGTTAAACCATATGACTGCACCTGTAAGTAAAGGTGAAAAAAGCTTAATCATTGAATAAAATAATTTACATCTTCAAAACACTTTCTATTGAACACATTTGTTATAGTTATCTAGGTATTTTAAGAATGTAAAGTTTTATTAACGCATTGTAAAGAATAGATGAATCTGTGAAAGTGCTTTAATCAGTGATGGTTCCTATGCTAAACATCATAGTTGTTAGTTACAAAAACTGAATGTTTCACAGCTGGAAACAGATTTTAAGAAACAGTGATTATCCATTGTCTTTGACCATACATTAGTCTCCAATACAGACCCTCTAAACAATAGTATGTAAAATAAGGAACACAGTGTATAACTGTTTGGAACAAACCAATAAGAACATGTTTACAAAGTAAACTATGAAGCAATGAACTAAAAAGCAGAAAGGGTTCAGTGAGGAATAATATACATGGTTTAAAAAGGCAACTGTAATAGGAAGAGTAGGTCACATTTTTGCCCAAATTTTATTTTGAAAAAAATGCTCAGCTGTCCAACCTGATGGTCCAGTTAAATAGAAAATTACAGTCCTTATATCCCTCGAGGTGTGCCAGATTGTGGAAATCTTTATGGAGAGTAGTACAGACAACCATACCATCTTGCATCATCTCATAGGGAAATAAGAAGGGGCCAGGTCTAAGGCAGAGTTCAAACCACTCATACTCTAGGTATCTTGTCTTTCCTCACTTTGAAGTTCTGAGAACCAGTTGGTCTGGACCTGTTGGAAACCAGCTGCAGAGGCTGTACTCCCCTTTCAACTGATGAGCTTCATAACTGGAGTTGCTCATGCTTCTCTATTCAGTGACTGAGGATGAATACATGGTGATTTAGAGAATCTTCCAGTGGGAAACACTTTGCATGTTGAAGCAAATGTTATATCCTGATCGATCTAAATGGTGCACATTTCTTTCAGTGAAGTCATATAGTATTTGAAATTAGAACAACGATTTATTAATAAAAGATATAACAAATCTCATGTCTATCCTGTCTTCATTTTTTTCTCCAATGACAGTCAAAAAATGTCTGTTGTGCTTACATATGTGAAGGTGTTTTGCAAATATATAGTTTTAGTACAGTAAATAATAAAAAATAATACATTTTTCTTATGTTGGTTGTATTTCAAACAAGCTCAATATGTGATGTAAAGAAGTGTGCTTAACAATATAATATAGTTGTGCCACATTAATGTGAAAACATCTTCTTGGATAAAAAGGATGCTGTTTCTGTTATTCTCTCCTGTGCTCAACCCTCCCATCCTGTCCCCATGCACATCTTCTCTACTCTCTAACTCCGCAGAGTGAAATCAAGCTTCTTTTGTAATGGTTTTCCACTGTATGTAACGCCGCGCTCTGACGCGGCGTCTCTTTCTGTCCTCGCGGGTGGAACGCGCTACCGATATTCAGAGCGCCGTTCCCCACGTTTTTTGACTATGCTTTCTGGGAAGCATATATTTCGCTTCCGGACGGGCTACACTTACTTGTAGCCTTTTTTCTTCTTTTGTTGTTGGTGGTGGGTTTTTTGTTGGTCCTTTGCTTGTCTCTATCCATGTTGTGTCCATCTTGTCTTCTTCGTGTTTTTGGCCCAGCATGCTCTGTTTTCTTTTATACTACTTCCTTTTTCCTATACTGGTCTATGGGCTTTTCCCAATCCAAGATGGTGTTACTTCCCTTTCCTGTGATGTCACTTCCCTTTTCTCAGTATATAAGTCAGTCAGTCTTGTTCCTCCTTGCGTTGCAAACACTTCATTCTGGTTGTGCTGTTCGCTCCTGTTCTTTGTTCCTGCTTTTTTGCCTTGGGAGATTTTGCCTGTTCCTTGTTCCTGCTTTTGCCTTGGGAGATTTTTGCCTGTTCTTTGTTCCTGCTTTTGCCTTGGGAGATTTTTACCTGTTCCTTTTTTCCTGCCTTTTACCCTGGATACTGCCTATTTTTGTTTCCTGTTGTCAAGTCCTGTTTTTTCTTGTTTTCCTTCAGGAGTTCCTGTTAGAGGTTTTTTCCCCAGTGTTGGTTTTTTTTTCCCTCTGGGACTCTTTCTGGAGGGTACGGTCTACTTTGGCGTAGCCTGTCAAACGGCACCGTGGCTACTAGAAGGGGTCGCCCTTATCTGGGAGTATCCAGGACCTGTAGAAGACTTGGTGTATTCGCCAATCTGAAATCCAGAGGTGAGAAGTCCAGCGCAGTACGTGACACTGTAATGAATATAAAGCTTTAAATTAACTTTCTATTGCTCCTAAATTGTTGACACTTCAAAGCCCTTCCACTATAGCCCCCTGTGTAGACAATCTTATTCATTAGCCTGAAGTGATATTGTTGAAATGTTTCATATTTTTTTCAAACATCTCTGAATGGCTGTAGCAAGAAAGATGCTTGATGTTTACTTAAATGGGCTAATGCTTACATGTTAAGGTAATAACAGTCAAATTTATGATTTGCTAAAGAGTTGTTATTTGCAATGATACCACAATGAATCTTTTGTCTCACTAATTTGATATGAAAGAACTGTGAATAGAAACCCCTTAATGTGCCTGATTAGGATATTACTCCCTGTTCACTACATTTATTCAGTTGAAGGCCATATTGGAAAGAGCGGCCATTTGAACTCTAGAAAGACATTTTGATTCTCCAGATTTTAAAATGTAAGGAAAAAAATATATTGTCATGGTGGGACTCCAATATTTATGTATAGGTTCATTTAAGGAACATCTGATTATATTAATTGGCTTTAATGTTTTTTTATTTTGATCATTGGTGGGAGTAAGCATTCATTGTTTTACCTGAGGAAGGTGGTAATGATCTGTAAGCTCCACCGAAATGTGTCAATGTATTCTTTGTAATGAATCTGTTCAACATTGGGTTACAATAGATGAATCCATTACCATTTATTTGTTGTCAGCATATCCGGCCATAACAATTACACACAATAAATACCAATCCATCATACGCTGTAAAAATCACATTAGATAAAACACCTCAATAAAAAACTGCACTTGAAATCTTTGGTTTGACATGTGCCAAAGTGCACCCAATTTACCCTGCATTGTCATAAAATGTGATCTATAACTATGATTTACATCGCACTCTTAACTTATTCTAAAAAAAACATTATAAATCTAAAATTAGATAACTTATTCTGGCACTAATCTTTTGGGGCCTTACGGTGCCAACCACCAGTTTAATAGCAACCCAGGACCTAGCCCCATTTTACAGCAACCTGCACCAGCTTCCATAGCCAGTAGCAGCTATGGGACAACGCGAGCAGTTATACTTGTGCCAGCTGCAGGTGCATTGATAGACGTAACTTCCAAGCCTCCAGTATGTAAGTTGAGACCTTCGTCACAATATGTTTTTCATCTGATCGCATACATAACACTTCCGCTTCTTTGCACTTCCTGACTCCGTATGATCTAAATAGTGGACGTAAGTACAATTTGCGGAGTTTGAGCGTGAAGTGACATAATAAAAGGAAGTGGGATAATGTTTCTTGGCCGCCATGAAGACATGGACAGCATTCTAGTCTACCCGGAGGGACAGGTTGCCATCTATTTGTTACCGCTATCACTGGTAGTGTGCCCATACGAAATTTAAAATAGAGAGCCCTTTTTTTTTCCGGATAAATACTATCTATAAAAAAAGCTGGTTTGAGCTCTTGATTAAACAAAATGTAACGCTTAAATAAAGGGCTAAGGGGGTCATTCTGACCCTGGCGGTAAAAACCGCCAGGGTCAACGACCGCGGGAGCACCGCCAACAGGCTGGCGGTGCTCCCATGGGCATTCTGACCGCGGCGGTACAGCCGCGGTCAGAAACGGAAAACCGTTGGTGTACCGCCGGTTTTCCGCCGCCATGGGGATTCCGACCCCCATTCCCACCATCCTGTTCCTGGCGGTCGTGGCCGCCAGGAACAGGATGGCGGTAAGGGGTGTCGTGGGGCCCCTGCGGCCCAATGGCATGGGCACTACAGGGGCCCCCATAACAGGGCCCCACCATGATTTTCAGTGTCTGCCATGCAGACACTGAAAATCGCGACGGGTGCAACTGCACCCGTCGCACCCCTTCCACTCCGCCGGCTCCATTCGGAGCCGGCTTCCTCATGGAAGGGTGTTTCCCGCTGGGCTGGCGGGCGGCCTTCTGGCGGTTGCCCGCCAGCCCAGCGGGAAACCCAGAATACCCGCGGCGGTCTTTTGACCGCGCAGTGGTATTCTGGCGGTCCCAGCCAGGCCTGCGGCTTCCGCCGCCGGCCGGGGTCAGAATGACCCCCTAAGTGTCTCGCACATGCTCTGTGTCTTTTGGTCCCAGTATGCCTTTTTTATAACAGATAGACTAGGCCTTCTGATTTTTTCTGAATGGAGCCAGAGATCTTCCTGGCCTATAGCAGCCAGGATGGTTGAGATGTGTTTGAACCAGGGCAATTTCCGATTACTTTGTAGCTTCATAATGTCCATCAATACATCTCTGTATGTTTTGAGTTCCTCTTTTGCCCAAATACGGATCCAGTACCTTATTGGAGCCAATGCAATGTAGTCCTCAATCTTCCTCATTTGCAGATCTATTCTTATTGCGTTCATTGGTGTAGCATTGCCTAAGCAAAGTAATCGGCGTAAAAATGTATTCTCGGTTACTTGTATTGATGGAGTCTTTCTAAATCCCCTGATCTCTGCGCCATATAGTGCTGCAGCCCTTGCTTTTGTTTTATATGCAAGCAGTGCAGAACTCACAGAGTGATTGCCTGTAGCTTTTGCGAATCTGAGTACAGCTCCAGATTGTTGGGCCAAGGAGATGTTGCTTTTATAAATTTGCAGTTTCCATGTCAGTTTTTTGTCCAGCCTACAGCCCAGGTAACCATAGGTAGCCACTTGGGCCAAAGGCTTATTATTTACCCTAAAAGTCGATTGCATCTTCTGTTTTTGGTTAAGAATCATAAACTTGGTTTTCCCCTCATTAATTACCATACTTCTTGAGGTACAAAATTATTCAAAACCCCCAAGTAGTCGATGCATTGCTATCTCCGTTCTTGCCAGTAATACAGCGTCGTCTGCAAAAAGCAGGGTAGGTATACTTTCATTGGCTAGTTTTGGCACATTCAGGTTTAATTTCCTCAAGTCTTGACTTACTTCGTTTATGTAGCAATTAAATAAGGTTGGAGCCAAAGCCTAGCCTTGTTTTACGCCTCGCTGGATTGGGATCTCTGCAGTGTAATCATTTATTGTACTATATCTGACTCTGGCGGTGTTTCCTGTATGCAGTAGAATTAACAGCCTTAGGATTTTTCCCTGTATTCCCATTTCCGACAATAACTGCCATAATGTTTGGCGATTCATGCTGTCAAAAGCTGTTTGAAGATCCACAAGGACCAGATATAATGGACAATCTTTTAGGGCGACGTATTTAGCACAGATCATGTTCAACTTAAAAAGTTGATCTGTTGTACTTTGGCCTCTCCTAAAACCAGCTTGATGTGTCGATAATAAATCTCCATCCTCTAGCCATTGATCTAAGCGCGACTGAATCAATTTGGCAAAAAAAAATCCAACACTATCAAGCAATGAGATTGGCCTGTAATTACACACCATATCCCGAGGCCCTTTTTTGTGTATTGGAACAATTATTGATTTCTTCCAAGAAGTGGGGATTACCTCGTGGTGCTGACCACTGTTGAATAGATGAGCTAAAGCAGGTAGCCATAACGTTAGTTGGTTACGATAAACGTCTGAAGGAATGCCATTTGGGCCTGCAGCCTTGTGCGGCTTTTGGAGGAGAATAGCATGTTTAATCTCTTTCTCACTAAATTCCAGTGTTAACTCCGTTGCATATGGACTGGCATGGATTGCTTGCATAGAATTTGTGCTAGGGAATTTGTTAGGGACTAATTCGTCCTCTGTTTCATATTTCGACATAACAGGCCATTTTAATGATGCCACATAAGTCTTTTGAAATGGAAATGCCTTACTTGATCTTTGGTTACTGCCTTCCAACCCTTGACTGAGACTATTTGAGTTATTGGTGCTCCTGGATACCATCTTGACATCTTCCTGATACAGGGCGGTGAAGTGCTTTACCCAGAGTTGCGGGTTAATATTCAGCTCTAGGTTTGTCGGAGGGCCTTCGCATCCCACCAAGGGCCAGATGTACCATCACGGCCCATTGCGATTCGGTAATTGCGATTTTTAAGAAATCGCTATTACCGACTCGCAAAGGGCCATGTATCACATTTGTGAATCGGTAATATCGATTTCTTAAAAACCACAAATGCTATTACCGAATCGCAAATTGCGATACCGGCCCCATTCGCAGCTATGGGCATGTTGGCCCATAGCTGCGAATGTTTTGCATTTCCAAAATTGCGATTTCTGAACCAGAAATCGCAATTTTGGAAATGCAAAAGGCCAGGGTGCTGGGGACCTAAGGCCCCCTCTCCTGCACCCCAATTTTTTTTTTTTTAACATGTAAGGTACACACATGCCAAAAGAGCATGTGTGCTTTACATGTTCAATTTAAAAATGCAGTTTTACTGCATTTTTAAATGTTGAAATAGGTTACCACCTGGTTGCATTTCATGGTATTTTGCAAGTGCAAACTCGCAATTTCCAGGTTGCCACGCAAGAAATCGCAATTTTAGAGATTTCTTATTTGTGGTCTGCGAATGCATTTCATGCATGGCAGACCACTGTTTTGCACTCACAAACCGCCGTATTTAAAGATTCGCACCGTTTGCGAGTGCAAAACCTTTTAATACATTTGGCCACTAATTACCTCCCAGAACTTTTTACAGTTTCCTCCCGAAATTGCATGCAGGAGAATTTTCCAGAGCTTGTGTGGGAAAGTCTTCCTCTTGTATCTCAGTAATTTCTTGTACTGTTGCCTGCACTCGTAAAAATGTTGCTCATTAAAGTCATTCAGATGCCGGTTCTTTAATGCTTGTGATAACGCCCTTTTTAATGTTAAACACTCATCATCGAACCAGCCCTCCATCATATTAGGATTAGTTTGGAGGTGCTTGGTCCTTTCCTTTGTTGTTTGTAATAGCAGATTGTTAAAATTATGCAGGAGGGGTAAGGCCTCATTGACTGGTAGATTAAGGAAAGTGCTGAGTGATAAAAACCAGGTATGACTAGGTACACTCATAAAGGATTCGTCCACATTTGACCGTAATATTTTTTTCCTATTTGGTCTCATAGTTATTGTTGAGCTATTTCCGTTATATGGAGACTCAGTTTTCCCTGAACTCATGTCCGGATGGGCTATCTCCATTAGCAATGGGTCATGGTCACTCTCGATCCTGTCCCTTATTTCCATGTCGATGACATAATGCCAGGCTTCGATGTTTATTGCCATGTAATCGATTATGCTTTACCTTTTTCCAGTTCGAAAGGTGGGTTTGAAGGTTCTATCTGAATTTGTTTTTCCATTTAATGTACGGATTCCTCCTTCTATTAGAGCTTCAAAGATTAATTCTCCTTTCTTGGAGTCTTGACAACGTTGGATGACGGGTGTCGGAATGCTCCAAACGTGATCTTCCTCTACTACTTGTTCATCCCCGAGAATAGAATGGGGTTTAATGTTGAAATCACCACATATCAGTAAAAAGGTTTTACAAAGCTGAGGGGGGCGGTCGTTCATGTGACCAAATGCTGGGTTCCTCCAACCTTTGGATCTTTTGTTTAAGATATGTTCCTTGAGGAGCCGCACGCCTGGCTTGACTTGCACCCAGCTAATAGGAGGGAAATATACATTTACTATTTCGAGTGACCACTCCTCGTATTTTACTACAAGCGTATGGATTTCCTTGCTTAATACAACATGAGTTACTGCAGAGTTTCCCAGCAGTGAAGTTCTGATCCAAATGATCAAGCCTCCTGATAGTCTTCCTTTTTTTTGTTTGGTGGCAGGTAATTGGAAAGTAGAAAACCCATCTAGATCAATGGCATTAGTAGACCTAGTTTCCTTGAAGCAGATGATATCTTGTTGTTTAATGAATTCTGCCCAATTCTTATCCTCCATTATGCTTTTTAAGCCTGCAATGTTCCAGCTTAAGATTTTTAATGTTGGACTGATTCTGTCTTTTGTATTCAAGCAGTCCATTTTTTGCTACAGGCTTCTAGATGGCTGAACTTCGTATATCAGCGACTGTGGAGGATTACCCATGCTGTTTCTTGGGGAATTAACCAACAGGCAGAACCTCGTGTTGCTCAGATTTGTTTGTTCAGTTAGTTGTTGCAGTATCGAGCCAAAATTGCCTTTTACCTCCTGCCTACCTGACACATTTTGCTTTGGAGCTTTTTCAAGAAATATTGTTGGATACGGTTCCTTTTGCGGAATAGCGGTAGATATTCCCCAGATCTTCAATGAATTAGAACATTTTAGGATCTGTTTTACTATCCATGGTGAAGCCAAGACTGTTTCTGTTGATCCCCCGGTCTCTAATCCTTTTCTTTGTATGAATCTTACTGAAAGCAGGTCTTTGGTTGTTACGTTCTGCAGGGCTGGCAGAGAGTTGACCAGATGTAAGATATTGGACCTATTTAGGATGTCTTGGCTTCCTCTTGAGGAGTTCTCAGGAATTAACATAATTGTGTCTTCATGCTCTTTGCTTATTTCAGTGCGGATCTCGGTATGCCCGCCACCTCCCTGCGACCATCTTCCTTGAAGTTGATTATCTTCCTTTCCTTTATTATAAGTGGTAACTGCCCATCCGGTCAATGCTAGTTCTTCCTGGCCTTTTTTCCTTCCAGATTGCAACTCTTTGTTCCTATATCCTTCACATGGTTGCGTTTTTGGAGGCCAATTTTCAGTTTTTTCTTTATTTTCCAGGTCAAGCACTGGGCACGAAAGGGTAGGCGAATCAATAACCCACCCAGGCTGGCTACTGAAATTGTGATTTCCTGGGCTAGCCTGAGAGCAGTATTTTGCTTTTATCCGAGGTGCGGGAACCGCAGCTATTAAGTTGTCCACACACATAGTTGTTCTTATACTTTGTTCACTTCCTATGAGCTCAGGGCTCTCTGCCCTTCTGCTTTCACTTTTACTGTTTTCTTGTGGTGCCCCCTCAGTAATGGAGTTCGGAAGCTGCTGACATTTTCCATTGTGATTTCCCACTGTGTTTAAGTAATGTACCTGAGCTAGATGTTCTATTTTTGTAGCTGGGATGTACTTGTCCATGCCAGTGCTTAATTTTGATGTCTCTAGGCTCCGTTTGGATATTCCATTGACTAGGGCGTTGCTTGCCTCACTTGTCCCAAGATTTACACCTGGGTCTTTTTCTGGCCTCCTTCCTTTATCTCTGTCATGCCCAGACGCTTGGTTTCCCCTAAGGCCAGTGGGTATACGATTTATGTGGGAATGGTGAGTGCAGCTTTTGTCGCACAATAATTCGGGATTTGTATTTGTAATGTTACTGTCTTTGTCAGTTGATTTCTCGAGACTCTCGGGCTTAATGTTTTGATCTCTATACTGCTGTTGGGCAGGCTGATCACCTGTGTTCCTAAATTGCCCGGCTGGGCTTGCCTGTCGTGACAAATTTAGTGCCTTTTTTACTAATACTTTTTTGTTTCCTCTAGCTTTTTCAACGTATTTTTATATTTACCTATTGATTGAGGCCTTTTGCTCGGGACCCTTTTTTCTATTGTACTTGAGGCTTTGATTCCAGGTGCAGGACTTCCGTTCTTTCCCTCTTTCTTATCTATACAGATATTCACATCTGGGAAATCCTCTTGTCCTGGGCCAAAGGGCCCTTCTTTATCTTCTCTGTCTATTAGCCTTCCCATTAATCTGGATTCTGTTTCTGTTGACTCATGGTTGCACACCTGTGCGCTTTTGAGGGTGTATTTACAATCTTCGATTATGTCTTTGATTACTTTCGGGACTTCCAGTCGTTTTTCCAGCAGTGGGCCACAAGCTTGCCTGCCCATCTTGTCGGCCACTGCCTGATGCAACAGAGTTTCCCTTATAACGCCCTCTACTAGGGCCATCCTGTAATCTATGGTCTGTATTGAAGTTGTAAATTGTTTAGTCAGCTCGAGTTGATCATCGAATTTTTGAGACTGGACCATGATCGTTGTTGCAATTGAGTCCAATGTTGTACATATAACTTTCATAATGCTGAGAATTGGTTGGTCTAATAAGAAATCATCTCTATTTCCCCAAGCTTGTCCATTTTGCTCATTATTTGTTTGGCCTTCTAAGATCTTATCGTCCGTTCCCCTATGGCCTTGTATTATACTGCCTTCCAGGAAATTTAAATCTTCTGATGTTATACTGTTTAACCCCTTCTGTGCCGCGGACGTAGTGGTTACGTCCCGCGGCACAGTGCTGCTGTGCCGAGGACGTAACCACTACGTCCTCGGCACACAGCCCAGAGGGAGCGCTCTCGCTCCCTCTGTGTGCTTCCCTCCCACCCCCCAAAGTCGGGGATGGAAGGGGAAGCCCTTCCCCTTCCACCCCCGACCCCCCCACCCCCCCATAATGACGTCAGCGCGCGATCGCGCGCTGACTTCATTATGGGATCCTCGCAGCACAGGAAGCCATTTGCTTCCTGTGCGGCGACGAGAGAAGAGGTAAGAATCTCTTCCCAGTGGGTGGGGGGTTGGGCCTAAAGAGGCACCGGGGAAAAGGAAAGGCTTTTCCTTTTCCCCGGTGTCTCTTTGAGCATTCCTGCTGCCCGATCGCATTGCGATCGGGCAGCAGGAATGCCCACTAGACACCAGGGATTTTTTTTTTTTTGTTTACTTACCTGTTTCTGGCACGCGGGGAGCGGCCCCTTGGGCAAGGGTCGCTCCCCTTTGGGGGGCAATTAGTTACGGCCATTTCTGCCCCCCTTGGGGGCAGATCTGGCTACTTTTTAGCCAGATCTGCCCCCCTTGGGGGCAGAAAACACTAGATCACCAGGGATGTATATTGTTTTGTGCATTTATGTGTGGGGGGGTGCCCCCTTGGGCAAGGGGCGCCCCCCCCAAGGGGGCAGAGAACTGTTGGCCTTTTCTGCCCCCCTTGGGGGCAGATCGGCCTATTTTTTTTAGGTCCATCTGCCCCCAAGGGGGGCAGAAGCCACTTAGGCACCAGGGATTGTGTGTGTAGTGGATGGGGGGGCGCCCCCTTGGGCAAGGGTCGCTCCCCTTTGGGGGGCATGTCTTTTCGGGCCATTTCTGCCCCCCTTGAGGGCAGATTGGCTACTTTTTAGCCAGATCTGCCCCCAAGGGGCAGAAAACACTAGATCACCAGGGTTTTTTATTTTTATGTGTATTTATGTGGGGGGGGTGCCCCCTTGGGCAAGGGGCGCCCCCCCAAGGGGGCAGAGAACTGTTGTCCTTTTCTGCCCCCCGTGGGGGCAGATCGGCCTATTTTTTTTAGGTCCATCTGCCCCCAAGGTGGGCAGAAGCCACTTAGGCACCAGGGATTGTGTGTGTAGTGGATGGGGGGGCGCCCCCTTGGGCAAGGGTCGCTCCCCTTTGGGGGGCATGTCTTTTCGTGCCATTTCTGCCCCCCTTGAGGGCAGATTGGCTACTTTTTAGCCAGATCTGCCCCCAAGGGGGGCATAAAAACTAGATCACCAGGGTTTTTTATTTTTATGTGTATTTATGTGGGGGGGGGGTGCCCCCTTGGGCAAGGGGCGCCCCCCCCAAGGGGGCAGAGAACTGTTGGCCTTTCCTGCCCCCCTTGGGGGCAAATCGGCCTATTTTTTTTAGGTCCATCTGCCCCCAAGGGGGGAAGAAGCCACTTAGGCACCAGGGATTGTGTGTGTAGTGGATGGGGGGGCGCCCCCTTGGGCAAGGGTCACTCCCCTTTGGGGGGCATGTCTTTTAGGGCCATTTCTGCCCCCCTTGAGGGCAGATTGGCTACTTTTTAGCCAGATCTGCCCCAAGGGGGGCAGAAACCACTAGAACGCCAGGGATTTTTTTTTATGTGTTTATTTTTGTGGGGGGGCGTCCCCTTGGGCACGGGGCACCCCCCCAAGGGAAGCATTGACCTGTTGGCCATTTCTGCCCCCCCTGGGGGCAGATGGGCCTATTTTTGTAGGCCCACCTGCCCCCAAGGGGGGCAGAAGCCACTTAGACACCAGGGATAGTGTGTGTGTGTGTGTGTTAGTGGATGGGGGGGGGCCTTGGGCAAGGGTCGCCCTCCACTTTGGGGCACATGTACCCAGGCCATTTCTGCACCCCTTGGAGACAGATCAGCATATTATTTTTAGGCTGGTCTGCCCCCAAGGGGGGCAGAAACCACTAGAACGCCAGGGATTTATTTTTATTTGTTTATTTTTGTGGGGGGGCGTCCCCTTGGTCACGGGGCACCCCCCCAAGGGGGGCATTGACCTGTTGCCCATTTCTACACCCCCTGGGGGCAGATGGGCCTATTTTCTTAGGCCCACCTGCCCCCAAGGGGGGCAGAAGCCACTTAGACACCAGGGATAGTGTGTGTGTGTGTGTGTGTGTGTTAGTGGATGGGGGGGCCTTGGGCAAGGGTCGCCCCCCACTTTGGGGGCACATGTACCCAGGCCATTTCTGCACCCCTTGGAGACAGATCAGCCTATTATTTTTAGGCTGGTCTGCCCCCAAGGGGGGCAGAAACTACTAGAACGCCAGGGATTTTTTAAAAAAAATTTATTTTTGTGGGGGGGCGTCCCCTTGGTCACGGGGCGCCCCCCCAAGGGGGGCATTGACCTGTTGCCCATTTCTACACCCCCTGGGGGCAGATGGGCCTATTTTCTTAGGCCCACCTGCCCCCAAGGGGGGCAGAAGCCACTTAGACACCAGGGATAGTGTGTGTGTGTGTGTGTGTGTGTGTGTGTGTGTTAGTGGATGGGGGGGCCTTGGGCAAGGGTCGCCCCCCACTTTGGGGGCACATGTACCCAGGCCATTTCTGCACCCCTTGGAGACAGATCACCCTATTATTTTTAGGCTGGTCTGCCCCCCAGGGGGGCAGAAACTACTAGAACGCCAGGGATTTTTTAAAAAAAAATTATTTTTGTGGGGGGGCGTCCCCTTGGTCACGGGGCGCCCCCCCAAGGGGGGCGTTGACCTGTTGCCCATTTCTACACCCCCTGGGGGCAGATGGGCCTATTTTCTTAGGCCCACCTGCCCCCAAGGGGGGCAGAAGCCACTTAGGCACCAGGGATAGTGTTGTGTGTGTTTTTTTTTTTTTTTTTTAGGGCTGTCCCCTTTGGCAAGGGTCGCTCTCCTTGGGGACACACTACTAAAGGTATTTTCTGGCTTCCTTGGGGTAGACAGGTCTATTTTATTAGTAGGCCCATCTGCCCCTATGGCAGAATCCACTTAGGCACCAATTTCTAAATGTTTGATGGTGGGGTGTTTGTCAACTGAAGAAGTCTTTGCATTTGTGATAAAAAATGTTTTCCTCCTTTTTGTTCTAGTTCAAAGCTTTTGCTTTATTTGCTGTGGCTCCTTGCGGTTTTGGCGGTGGTTGACCTGCAGTTTGCACAGTTGCATGTTTTAGGTAAGTAAAAGCAATTTACTCCAAAGGAGTATTGTTGCCATGCATGAATGACATGTTTGTAGGGGGTGTACTAAATGCAGGATTGTGTGTGAAATTGTCCTTAGGTTTGTGCACAATGATATTTGTTTTGTCTTTTTTCTAATTTGCCTTTCTTTCTTTATTTTTAGTGGGATATCATTGGTGATTGCTGTGTAGTTGCTGGTGAATCAAGCTTTTTCAGGCAAGTGAGCGGTATAGTTTTTGAGATTATAACTCTTACTAACAAAGCTACACTTTGTTACTTGTCTTACACAGTGCTGGTTGTTGGTGGTGAATTTGTCCAGTTAATTTTAGCAGGAGAGATCATGGCTAGCTGCAGGATGACCGCTCAGCAGGTGGTTGGTATGCTTTTTGAGTCACAGTCTGATCATGACTATGAGACAGACTCTGCATCTGAGGCAGAGGAGGAAGTCAGAGATTCTGGCAGTGATGTTTCTCTTGGAGGGGAATCTTCTGATGATGAAGCCACACTCAGTGCAGATGAAGGGCCTGTTTTAGAGGAGGACATTGATGTGCCAATAGTGCAGCAACCTGGGGCTGAAAGGTTTCCCGTTATAAGACCTGATGTCTGGGTTGCCCCAAACATGGAGCAGCCAGAGTTGCCTGCCTTTACTGGTCTCCCGGGGTGTAACGCCAATACAGAGAACTTTATGCCTATCAATTTCTTTGAGTTATTCATGGATGATGTGTTTTTGGAAGAGATTGTTGAGCAGACTAATTTGTATGCGGAGCAGCATTTGAGGGACAACGCTGCTAGACTTAGGCCACATTCTAGAGCTGCCCAGTGGATTCCCACAAATTTGGAGGAGTTAAAAAAGTTTTTGGGTTTGACTTTTTTGATGGGGTTGATAAGGAAGCCGTCACTGGCTTCTTATTGGTCTACTAGTCCCTTGATGGCAACAGCTATATTTCCAGCGACCATGAGTCGTAATCGGTATTTGTTTCTTCTTAGGATGCTGCATTTTGCTGACAATGCATTAGCCTTGCCACGAGATCACCCAGATTCTGACCGTCTTTTTAAGATTAGGCCTGTCCTTGATCATTTTATAGATCGGTTTTCGGAGGTCTATGTTCCAGGCAAAGAGTTAACTGTGGACGAGTCTTTGGTCCTCTTCAAGGGTCGTTTGGTTTTTAGGCAGTACATTCCTAGCAAAAGGGCACGATATGGAATTAAATTGTATATGCTGTCTGAAAGTAGGACAGGATATGTGTATAGTTTCCGTGTTTACACTGGTAGGGATTCCAATATTGACCCCCCTGGTTGTCCTCCCACTTTTGGAGTTACTGAAAAAATTGTGTGGGATCTTGGTAGACGACTGTTCAACAAAGGTCACCATTTGTATGTAGATAACTTCTACACTGGTGTGCAATTGTTCAAGGAATTGTTTAGAGTGGACACAGTTGCTTGTGGCACAATCCGTTCTAACCGGAAAGGCTATCCAAGGGAGCTTGTCTGTAAAAAACTTGAGAGAGGACAATGCTGTGCCTTGCGGAACGAGGAGCTGCTAGCTTTGAAATTTTCAGACAAGAGGGATGTCTACATGCTAAGTACCATCCATGATGAGAGTACTTCCCCTGTGACTGTTTGGGGCCAGGTTGCTGAAGTGCGCAAACCTGTGTGCATTTTAGATTTTAATAAGCACATGGGAGGTGTAGATAGAGTTGACCAGAGGTTGGAACCTTATACTGCTATTGGTAAGTCTTACGTTTGGTATAAGAAGTTAGCACTTCACCTCTTCCACTTAGCAACCTTCAATGCTTTTATTGTGTTTAGGGATAGGTCTCCAGAGTCAAAGATGACATTTGTGAAATTTCAGGAGTCAGTGATAGAGAGCCTTATTGTGGTGGAACAGGCCAGAGTTCCTAGAGAAGCAGTGGTGGAGGATGTGGCTAGATTGAAAGATCGCCACTTTGCTGAGCACATTCCTCCCACACCCAAAAAAGACTTTCCAGCTAAGAAATGTAGAGTGTGTTTTCGAAGAGGTATCCGGAGGGAGACTCGAATGTACTGCCCAGATTGTCCTTCAAAGCCTGGGCTGTGTGTCGGTGCTTGTTTTAAGAATTACCACACCCAGAAGAATTTCTGGGAACAACCATGAGTGTAAACTTATGTCTGTTTTGTATTTTCATGTGTTTAGTTTCATGGTTAGCATTTCTGTCATGTTCTTAGTTAGAGATTTTGTGTTTGTAGTTTTGTAATTCTTTCTACTTAGTTAGGGGTTCCTCTGTTAAAAAAAAAAAAAAAAAATGATGCCATTGTGGGTGGAGTGGGGCTTGGCTGAGAGTGTACATATTGACTTGCTGTTGGCTACTGCAACACACTGCCAGCCAAACACCAGTCCACACACTCCCATCAGCTGGTGTGATTGTTGTATCAGGCATGTGGGCGTATGTAAGTGATGGGCCCTTGAGTGGCGCTGTCTGTCGATGTGAGTGTTGTAATGTGCTGGGCCCGTGGCTGGCGGTGTGAATGGCCTTGTGTGTGTCATGTATGAAAGTTGTGTGAATGGACTGTAAAGCGGTTGGTGCCTTGTCGCGGCTTTACAGCTCACGAGCTGTGAGTCATTGGTTCAGTTTTTTGCCTTTCAGTTACTAACAGTGCATTTCATTTTTGTGAAAGCTCTTGTTAGTAAAATTTGATCCACTGAACCATCACTCACCCTCGTGCCAAATCCAACCAGTATGTGTGGTAAAAATGACAAAACCTGCTCCGCTGTAATCAGGCGTCGCAGCACACCTGTGACACGCTAGGTGCCTCAGGTGGGACCCCGATGATGAAGCATGCCACCAACTTGGTTGGTGGGTGAGGGGTCTTTTTCACATAACCTAACTGTGTTTCTTTTCAAAATTTTAGTGTTTGGCACATCACGGACGTATGTGGGCACATCAAAACGATATATTACAAAACTACCTGTGTTTGGGGGAGAGAGGGCACCTATGTTTTTGGTCCTGTGTGCGGCCTTCATCTAGGGAAACCTACCAAACCCAGACATTTTATAAAACTAGACACCCCAAGGAGTCCAGGGAGGTGTGGCTTGCGTGGATCCCCCAACATTTTCTTACCCAGACTCCTCTGTAAACCTCAATGTGCTTAAAAAAGCATATTTATCTGACTTTTCTTCGTAGGATCACCACTCCAGCACAAAATTCCTACTCCCCAGTGTTCCCCTCAGCCTCCCAAGTAAAATGACACCTCACTTATGTGGGTCCCCAAAGCAGAGTCAGTCTAAAGATGTATAAAAGAATATGTCCTTATAAACTTGCTGTGCTATCCCCTCTATCTCTACAAGTTTTGGGCCTTATTCTGTTGCAGGCACCTGGCCCACCCACACAAGTGAGGTATCATTTTTATCGGGAGACTTGGGGGAACGCTGGGTGGAAGGAAATTTGTGGCTCCACTCAGATTCCAGAACTTTCTGTCACCGAAATGTGTGGAGAATGTGTTTTTTTAGACAGAATTTGAGGTTTGCAAAGGATTCTGGGTAACAGAACCAGGTCCGAGCCACACAAGTCACCCCATCTTGGATTCCCCTAGGTCTCTAGTTTTCAGAAATGCACAGGTTTGGTAGGTTTCCCTAGGTGCCGGCTGAGCTAGAGGCCAAAATCTACAGGTAGGCACTGTTTTCAATGAAAAAATGTGATGTGTCCACGTTGCGCTTTGGGGCGTTTCCTGTCGCGGGCGCTAGGCCTACCCACACAAGTGAGGTATAATTTTTATCGGGAGACGTGGGGGAACGCTGGGTGGAAGGAAATTCGTGGCTCCTCTCAGATTCCAGAACTTTCTGCCACAGAAATGTGAGGAACATGTGTTTTTTTAGCCAAATTTTGAGGTTTGCAAAGGATTCTGGGTAACAGAACCTGGTCCGAGCCACACAAGTCACCCCATCTTGGATTCCCCTAGGTCTCTAGTTTTCAGAAATGCACAGGTTTGGTAGGTTTCCCTATGTGGCGGCTGAGCTACAGGCCAAAATCTACAGGTAGGCACTTTGCAAAAAACACCTCTGTTTTCCATAACCAATTTGGCTGTGTCCACGTTGCGCTTTGGGGTGTTTCCTGTCGCGGGCGCTAGGCCTACCCACACAAGTGAGGTATCATTTTTATCGGGAGACGTGGGGGAACGCTGGGTGGAAGGAAATTCGTGGCTCCTCTCAGATTCCAGAACTTTCTGCCACAGAAATATGAGGAACATGTGTTTTTTTAGCCAAATTTTGAGGTTTGCAAAGGATTCTGGGTAACAGAACCTGGTCCGAGCCACACAAGTCACCCCATCTTGGATTCCCCTAGGTCTCTAGTTTTCAGAAATGCACAGGTTTGGTAGGTTTCCCTATGTGGCGGCTGAGCTACAGGCCAAAATCTACAGGCAGGCACTTTGCAAAAAACACCTCTGTTTTCCTTCACCAATTTGGCTGTGTCCACGTTGCGCTTTGGGGCCTTTCCTGTCGCGGGCGCTAGGCCTACCCACACAAGTGAGGTATCATTTTTATCGGGAGACGTGGGGGAACGCTGGGTGGAAGGAAATTCGTGGCTCCTCTCAGATTCCAGAACTTTCTGCCACAGAAATGTGAGGAACATGTGTTTTTTTAGCCAAATTTTGAGGTTTGCAAAGGATTCTGGGTAACAGAACCTGGTCCGAGCCACACAAGTCACCCCATCTTGGATTCCCCTAGGTCTCTAGTTTTCAGAAATGCACAGGTTTGGTAGGTTTCCCTAGGTGGCGGCTGAGCTACAGGCCAAAATCTACAGGTAGGCACTTTGCAAAAAACACCTCTGTTTTCCTTCAACAATTTGGCTGTGTCCACGTTGCGCTTTGCGGCGTCTCCTGTCGCGGGCGCTAGGCCTACCCACACAAGTGAGGTATCATTTTTATCGGGAGACGTGGGGGAACACTGGGTGGAAGGAAATTCGTGGCTCCTCTCAGATTCCAGAACTTTCTGCCACAGAAATGTGAGGAACATGTGTTTTTTTAGCCAAATTTTGAGGTTTGCAAAGGATTCTGGGTAACAGAACCTGGTCCGAGCCACACAAGTCACCCCATCTTGGATTCCCCTAGGTCTCTAGTTTTTAGAAATGCACAGGTTTGGTAGGTTTCCATATGTGGCGGCTGAGCTACAGGCCAAAATCTACAGGTAGGCACTTTGCAAAAAACACCTCTGTTTTCCTTCACCAATTTGGCTGTGTCCACGTTGCGCTTTGGGGTGTTTCCTGTCGCGGGCGCTAGGCCTACCCACACAAGTGAGGTATCATTTTTATCGGGAGACGTGGGGGAACGCTGGGTGGAAGGAAATTCGTGGCTCCTCTCAGATTCCAGAACTTTCTGCCACAGAAATATGAGGAACATGTGTTTTTATAGCCAAATTTTGAGGTTTGCAAAGGATTCTGGGTAACAGAACCTGGTCCGAGCCACACAAGTCACCCCATCTTGGATTCCCCTAGGTCTCTAGTTTTCAGAAATGCACAGGTTTGGTAGGTTTCCCTATGTGGCGGCTGAGCTACAGGCCAAAATCTACAGGCAGGCACTTTGCAAAAAACACCTCTGTTTTCCTTCACCAATTTGGCTGTGTCCACGTTGCGCTTTGGGGCCTTTCCTGTCGCGGGCGCTAGGCCTACCCACACAAGTGAGGTATCATTTTTATCGGGAGACGTGGGGGAACGCTGGGTAGAAGGAAATTCGTGGCTCCTCTCAGATTCCAGAACTTTCTGCCACAGAAATGTGAGGAACATGTGTTTTTTTAGCCAAATTTTGAGGTTTGCAAAGGATTCTGGGTAACAGAACCTGGTCCGAGCCACACAAGTCACCCCATCTTGGATTCCCCTAGGTCTCTAGTTTTCAGAAATGCACAGGTTTGGTAGGTTTCCCTAGGTGGCGGCTGAGCTACAGGCCAAAATCTACAGGTAGGCACTTTGCAAAAAACACCTCTGTTTTCCTTCACCAATTTGGCTGTGTCCACGTTGCGCTTTGCGGCGTCTCCTGTCGCGGGCGCTAGGCCTACCCACACAAGTGAGGTATCATTTTTATCGGGAGACGTGGGGGAACGCTGGGTGGAAGGAAATTCGTGGCTCCTCTCAGATTCCAGAAATTTCTGCCACTGAAATGTGAGGAACATGTGTTTTTTTAGCCAAATTTTGAGGTTTGCAAAGGATTCTGGGTAACAGAACCTGGTCAGAGCCACACAAGTCACCCCATCTTGGATTCCCCTAGGTCTCTAGTTTTTAGAAATGCACAGGTTTGGTAGGTTTCCCTATGTGGCGGCTGAGCTACAGGCCAAAATCTACAGGTAGGCACTTTGCAAAAAACACCTCTGTTTTCCTTCACCAATTTGGCTGTGTCCACGTTGCGCTTTGGGGCATTTCCTGTCGCGGGCGCTAGGCCTACCCACACAAGTGAGGTATCATTTTTATCGGGAGACGTGGGGGAACGCTGGGTGGAAGGAAATTGGTGGCTCCTCTCAGATTCCAGAACTTTCTGCCACAGAAATGTGAGGAACATGTGTTTTTTAGCCAAATTTTGAGGTTTGCAAAGGATTCTCGGTAACAGAACCTGGTCCGAGCCACACAAGTCACCCTATCTTGGATTCCCCTAGGTCTCTAGTTTTCAGAAATGCACAGGTTTGGTAGGTTTCCCTAGGTGGCGGCTGAGCTACAGGCCAAAATCTACAGGTAGGCACTTTGCAAAAAACACCTCTGTTTTCCTTCACCAATTTGGCTGTGTCCACGTTGCGCTTTGGGGCCTTTCCTGTCGCGGGCGCTAGGCCTACCCACACAAGTGAGGTATCATTTTTATCGGGAGACGTGGGGGAACGCTGGGTGGAAGGAAATTCGTGGCTCCTCTCAGATTCCAGAACTTTCTGCCACAGAAATGTGAGGAACATGTGTTTTTTTAGCCAAATTTTGAGGTTTGCAAAGGATTCTGGGTAACAGAACCTGGTCCGAGCCACACAAGTCACCTCATCTTGTATTCCCCTAGGTCTCTAGTTTTCAGAAATGCACAGGTTTGGTAGGTTTCCCTATGTGGCGGCTGAGCTACAGGCCAAAATCTACAGGTAGGCACTTTGCAAAAAACACCTCTGTTTTCCTTCACCAATTTGGCTGTGTCCACGTTGCGCTTTGGGGCCTTTCCTGTCGCGGGCGCTAGGCCTACCCACACAAGTGAGGTATCATTTTTATCGGGAGACGTGGGGGAACGCTGGGTGGAAGGAAATTCGTGGCTCCTATCAGATTCCAGAACTTTCTGCCACAGAAATGTGAGGAACATGTGTTTTTTTAGCCAAATTTTGAGGTTTGCACAGAATTTTGGGTAACAGAACCTGGTCCGAGCCACACAAGTCACCCCATCTTGGATTCCCCTAGTTCTCTAGTTTTCAGAAAGGCACAGGTTTGGTAGGTTTCCCTATGTGGCGGCTGAGCTACAGGCCAAAATCTACAGGTAGGCACTTTGCAAAAAACACCTCTGTTTTCCTTCACCAATTTGGCTGTGTCCACGTTGCGCTTTGGGGCCTTTCCTGTCGCGGGCGCTAGTCCTACCCACACAAGTGAGGTATCATTTTTATCAGGAGACGTGGGGGAACGCTGGGTGGAAGGAAATTCGTGGCTCCTCTCAGATTCCAGAACTTTCTGCCACAGAAATGTGAGGAACATGTGTTTTTTTGGCCAAATTTTGAGGTTTGCAAAGGATTATGGGTAACAGAACCTGGTCCGAGCCACACAAGTCACCCCATCTTGGATTCCCCTAGGTCTCTAGTTTTCAGAAATGCACAGGTTTGGTAGGTTTCCCTATGTGGCGGCTGAGCTACAGGCCAAAATCTACAGGTAGGCACTTTGCAAAAAACACCTCTGTTTTCCTTCACCAATTTGGCTGTGTCCACGTTGCGCTTTGGGGCATTTCCTGTCGCGGGCGCTAGGCCTACCCACACAAGTGAGGTATCATTTTTATCGGGAGACGTGGGGGAACGCTGGGTGGAAGGAAATTCGTGGCTCCTCTCAGATTCCAGGACTTTCTGCCACAGAAATGTGAGGAACATGTGTTTTTTTAGCCAAATTTTGAGGTTTGCACAGAATTTTGGGGAACAGAACCTGGTCCGAGCCACACAAGTCACCCCATCTTGGATTCCCCTAGTTCTCTAGTTTTCAGAAATGCACTGGTTTGGTAGGTTTCCCTATGTGGCGGCTGAGCTACAGGCCAAAATCTACAGGTAGGCACTTTGCAAAAAACACCTCTGTTTTCCTTCACCAATTTGGCTGTGTCCACGTTGCGCTTTGGGGCCTTTCCTGTCGCGGGCGCTAGGCCTAACCACACAAGTGAGGTATCATTTTTATCGGGAGACGTGGGGGAACGCTGGGTGGAAGGAAATTCGTGGCTCCTCTCAGATTCCAGAACTTTCTGCCACAGAAATATGAGGAACATGTGTTTTTTTAGCCAAATGTTGAGGTTTGCAAAGGATTCTGGGTAACAGAACCTGGTCCGAGCCACACAAGTCACCCCATCTTGGATTCCCCTAGGTCTCTAGTTTTCAGAAATGCACAGGTTTGGTAGGTTTACCTAGGTGGCGGCTGAGCTACAGGCCAAAATCTACAGGCAGGCACTTTGCAAAAAACACCTCTGTTTTCCTTCACCAATTTGGCTGTGTCCACGTTGCGCTTTGGGGTTTTTCCTGTCGCGGGCGCTAGGCCTACCCACACAAGCGAGGTATCATTTTTATCGGGAGACATGGGGGAACGCTGGGTGGAAGGAAATTAGTGGCTCCTCTCAGATTCCAGAACTTTCTGCCACAGAAATGTGAGGAACATGTGTTTTTTTGGCCAAATTTTGAGGTTTGCAAAGGATTATGGGTAACAGAACCTGGTCCGAGCCACACAAGTCACCCCATCTTGGATTCCCCTAGGTCTCTAGTTTTCAGAAATGCACAGGTTTGGTAGGTTTCCCTATATGGCGGCTGAGCTACAGGCCAAAATCTACAGGTAGGCACTTTGCAAAAAACACCTCTGTTTTCCTTCACCAATTTGGCTGTGTCCACGTTGCGCTTTGGGGCATTTCCTGTCGCGGGCACTAGGCCTACCCACACAAGTGAGGTATCATTTTTATCGGGAGACGTGGGGGAACGCTGGGTGGAAGGAAATTCGTGGCTCCTCTCAGATTCCAGAACTTTCTGACACAGAAATGTGAGGAACATGTGTTTTTTTAGCCAAATTTTGAGGTTTGCAAAGGATTCTGGGTAACAGAACCTAGTCCGAGCCACACAAGTCACCCCATCTTGGATTCCCCTAGGTCTCTAGTTTTCAGAAATGCACAGGTTTGCTAGGTTTCCCTATGTGGCGGCTGAGCTACAGGCCAAAATCTACAGGTAGGCACTTTGCCAAAAACTCCTCTGTTTTCCATCACCAATTTGGCTGTGTCCACGTTGCGCTTTGGGGCCTTTCCTGTCGCGGGCGCTAGGCCTACCCACACAAGTGAGGTATAATTTTTATCGGGAGACGTGGGGGAACGCTGGGTGGAAGGAAATTCGTGGCTCCTCTCAGATTCCAGAACTTTCTGCCACAGAAATGTGAGGAACATGTGTTTTTTTAGCCACATTTTGAGGTTTGCAAAGGATTCTGGGTAACAGAACCTGGTCCGAGCCACACAAGTCACCCCATCTTGGATTCCCCTAGGTCTCTAGTTTTCAGAAATGCACAGGTTTGGTAGGTTTCCCTAGGTGGCGGCTGAGCTACAGGCCAAAATCTACAGGTAGGCACTTTGCAAAAAACACCTCTGTTTTCCTTCACCAATTTGGCTGTGTCCACGTTGCGCTTTGGGGCGTTTCCTGTCGCGGGCGCTAGGCCTACCCACACAAGTGAGGTATCATTTTTATCGGGAGACGTGGGGGAACGCTGGGTGGAAGGAAATTCGGGGCTCCTCTCAGATTCCAGAACTTTCTGCCACAGAAATGTGAGGAACATGTGTTTTTTTAGCCAAATTTTGAGGTTTGCAAAGGATTCTGGGTAACAGAACCTGGTCCGAGCCACACAAGTCACCCCATCTTGGATTCCCCTAGGTATCTAGTTTTCAGAAATGCACAGGTTTGGTAGGTTTCCCTATGTGGCGGCTGAGCTACAGGCCAAAATCTACAGGTAGGCACTTTGCAAAAAACACCTCTGTTTTCCTTCACCAATTTGGCTGTGTCCACGTTGCGCTTTGGGGTGTTTCCTGTCACGGGCGCTAGGCCTACCCACACAAGTGAGGTATCATTTTTATCGGGAGACGTGGGGGAACGCTGGGTGGAAGGAAATTCGTGGCTCCTCTCAGATTCCAGAACTTTCTGACACAGAAATGTGAGGAACATGTGTTTTTTTAGCCAAATTTTGAGGTTTGCAAAGGATTCTGGGTAACAGAACCTGGTCCGAGCCACACAAGTCACCCCATCTTGGATTCCCCTAGGTCTCTAGTTTTCAGAAATGCACAGGTTTGGTAGGTTTCCCTATGTGGCGGCTGAGCTACAGGCCAAAATCTACAGGTAGGCACTTTGCAAAAAACACCTCTGTTTTCCTTCACCAATTTGGCTGTGTCCATGTTGCGCTTTGGGGCATTTCCTGTCGCGGGCGCTAGGCCTACCCACACAAGTGAGGTATCATTTTTATCAGGAGACGTGGCGGAACGCTGGGTGGAAGGAAATTCGTGGTTCCTCTCAGATTCCAGAACTTTCTGCCACAGAAATGTGAGGAACATGTGTTTTTTTAGCTAAATTTTGAGGTTTGCAAAGGATTCTGGGTAACAGAACCTGGTCCAAGCCACACAAGTCACCCCATCTTGGATTCCCCTAGGTCTCTAGTTTTCAGAAATGCACAGGTTTGGTAGGTTTCCCTATGTGGCGGCTGAGCTACAGGCCAAAATCTACAGGTAGGCACTTTGCAAAAAACACCTCTGTTTTCCTTCACCAATTTGGCTGTGTCCACGTTGCGCTTTGGGGCCTTTCCTGTCACGGGCGCTAGGCCTACCCACACAAGTGAGGTATCATTTTTATCGGGAGACGTGGGGGAACGCTGGGTGGAAGGTAATTCGTGGCTCCTCTCAGATTCCAGAACTTTCTGCCACAGAAATGTGAGGAACATGTGTTTTTTTAGCCAAATTTTGAGGTTTGCACAGAATTTTGGGTAACAGAACCTGGTCCGAGCCACACAAGTCACCCCATCTTGGATTCCCCTAGTTCTCTAGTTTTCAGAAATGCACAGGTTTGGTAGGTTTCCCTATGTGGCGGCTGAGCTACAGGCCAAAATCTACAGGTAGGCACTTTGCAAAAAACACCTCTGTTTTCCTTCACCAATTTGGCTGTGTCCACGTTGCGCTTTGGGGCCTTTCCTGTCGCGGGCGCTAGGCCTAACCACACAAGTGAGGTATCATTTTTATCGGGAGACGTGGGGGAACACTGGGTGGAAGGAAATTCGTGGCTCCTCTCAGATTCCAGAACTTTCTGCCACAGAAATATGAGGAACATGTGTTTTTTTAGCCAAATGTGGAGGTTTGCAAAGGATTCTGGGTAACAGAACCTGGTCCGAGCCACACAAGTCACCACATCTTGGATTCCCTTAGGTCTCTAGATTTCAGAAATGCACAGGTTTGGTAGGTTTCCCTATGTGGCGGCTGAGCTACAGGCCAAAATCTACAGGTAGGCACTTTGCAAAAAACACCTCTGTTTTCCTTCACCAATTTGGCTGTGTCCACGTTGCGCTTTGGGGCATTTCCTGTCGCGGGCGCTAGGCCTACCCACACAAGTGAGGTATCATTTTTATCAGGAGACGTGGGGGAACGCTGGGTGGAAGGAAATTCGTGGTTCCTCTCAGATTCCAGAACTTTCTGCCACAGAAATGTGAGGAACATGTGTTTTTTTAGCTAAATTTTGAGGTTTGCAAAGGATTCTGGGTAACAGATCCTGGTCCAAGCCACACATGTCACCCCATCTTGGATTCCCCTAGGTCTCTAGTTTTCAGAAATGCACAGGTTTGGTAGGTTTCCCTATGTGGCGGCTGAGCTACAGGCCAAAATCTACAGGTAGGCACTTTGCAAAAAACACCTCTGTTTTCCTTCACCAATTTGGCTGTGTCCACGTTGCGCTTTGGGGCATTTCCTGTCGCGGGCGCTAGGCCTACCCACACAAGTGAGGTATCATTTTTATCGGGAGACGTGGGGGAACGCTGGGTGGAAGGAAATTTGTGGCTCCTCTCAGATTCCAGAACTTTCTGCCACAGAAATGTGAGGAACATGTGTTTTTTTAGCCAAATTTTGAGGTTTGCAAAGGATTCTGGGTAACAGAACCTGGTCCGAGCCACACAAGTCACCCCATCTTGGATTCCCCTAGGTCTCTAGTTTTCAGAAATGCACAGGTTTGGTAGGTTTCCCTATGTGGCGGCTGAGCTACAGGCCAAAATCTACAGGTAGGCACTTTGCAAAAAACACCTCTGTTTTCCTTCACCAATTTGGCTGTGTCCACGTTGCACTTTGGGGCGTTTCCTGTCGCGGGCGCTAGGCTTACCCACACAAGTGAGGTATCATTTTTATCGGGAGACGTGGGGGAACGCTGGGTGGAAGGAAATTTGTGGCTACTCTCAGAGTCCAGAACTTTCTGCCACAGAAATTTGAGGAACATGTGTTTTTTTAGCCAAATTTTGAGGTTTGCAAAGGATTCTGGGTAACAGAACCTGGTCCGAGCCACACAAGTCACCCCATCTTGGATTCCCCTAGGTCTCTAGTTTTCAGAAGTGCACAGGTTTGGTAGGTTTCCCTATGTGGCGGCTGAGCTACAGGCCAAAATCTACAGGTAGGCACTTTGCAAAAAACACCTCTGTTTTCCTTCACCAATTTGGCTGTGTCCACGTTGCGCTTTGGGGCCTTTCCTGTCGCGGGCGCTAGGCCTAACCACACAAGTGAGGTATCATTTTTATCGGGAGACGTGGGGGAACGCTGGGTGGAAGGAAATTCGTGGCTCCTCTCAGATTCCAGAACTTTCTGCCACAGAAATATGAGGAACATGTGTTTTTTTAGCCAAATGTTGAGGTTTGCAAAGGATTCTGGGTAACAGAACCTGGTCCGAGCCACACAAGTCACCCCATCTTGGATTCCCCTAGGTCTCTAGTTTTCAGAAATGCACAGGTTTGGTAGGTTTACCTAGGTGGCGGCTGAGCTACAGGCCAAAATCTACAGGCAGGCACTTTGCAAAAAACACCTCTGTTTTCCTTCACCAATTTGGCTGTGTCCACGTTGCGCTTTGGGGTTTTTCCTGTCGCGGGCGCTAGGCCTACCCACACAAGCGAGGTATCATTTTTATCGGGAGACATGGGGGAACGCTGGGTGGAAGGAAATTAGTGGCTCCTCTCAGATTCCAGAACTTTCTGCCACAGAAATGTGAGGAACATGTGTTTTTTTGGCCAAATTTTGAGGTTTGCAAAGGATTATGGGTAACAGAACCTGGTCCGAGCCACACAAGTCACCCCATCTTGGATTCCCCTAGGTCTCTAGTTTTCAGAAATGCACAGGTTTGGTAGGTTTCCCTATATGGCGGCTGAGCTACAGGCCAAAATCTACAGGTAGGCACTTTGCAAAAAACACCTCTGTTTTCCTTCACCAATTTGGCTGTGTCCACGTTGCGCTTTGGGGCATTTCCTGTCGCGGGCACTAGGCCTACCCACACAAGTGAGGTATCATTTTTATCGGGAGACGTGGGGGAACGCTGGGTGGAAGGAAATTCGTGGCTCCTCTCAGATTCCAGAACTTTCTGACACAGAAATGTGAGGAACATGTGTTTTTTTAGCCAAATTTTGAGGTTTGCAAAGGATTCTGGGTAACAGAACCTAGTCCGAGCCACACAAGTCACCCCATCTTGGATTCCCCTAGGTCTCTAGTTTTCAGAAATGCACAGGTTTGCTAGGTTTCCCTATGTGGCGGCTGAGCTACAGGCCAAAATCTACAGGTAGGCACTTTGCCAAAAACTCCTCTGTTTTCCATCACCAATTTGGCTGTGTCCACGTTGCGCTTTGGGGCCTTTCCTGTCGCGGGCGCTAGGCCTACCCACACAAGTGAGGTATAATTTTTATCGGGAGACGTGGGGGAACGCTGGGTGGAAGGAAATTCGTGGCTCCTCTCAGATTCCAGAACTTTCTGCCACAGAAATGTGAGGAACATGTGTTTTTTTAGCCACATTTTGAGGTTTGCAAAGGATTCTGGGTAACAGAACCTGGTCCGAGCCACACAAGTCACCCCATCTTGGATTCCCCTAGGTCTCTAGTTTTCAGAAATGCACAGGTTTGGTAGGTTTCCCTAGGTGGCGGCTGAGCTACAGGCCAAAATCTACAGGTAGGCACTTTGCAAAAAACACCTCTGTTTTCCTTCACCAATTTGGCTGTGTCCACGTTGCGCTTTGGGGCGTTTCCTGTCGCGGGCGCTAGGCCTACCCACACAAGTGAGGTATCATTTTTATCGGGAGACGTGGGGGAACGCTGGGTGGAAGGAAATTCGGGGCTCCTCTCAGATTCCAGAACTTTCTGCCACAGAAATGTGAGGAACATGTGTTTTTTTAGCCAAATTTTGAGGTTTGCAAAGGATTCTGGGTAACAGAACCTGGTCCGAGCCACACAAGTCACCCCATCTTGGATTCCCCTAGGTATCTAGTTTTCAGAAATGCACAGGTTTGGTAGGTTTCCCTATGTGGCGGCTGAGCTACAGGCCAAAATCTACAGGTAGGCACTTTGCAAAAAACACCTCTGTTTTCCTTCACCAATTTGGCTGTGTCCACGTTGCGCTTTGGGGTGTTTCCTGTCACGGGCGCTAGGCCTACCCACACAAGTGAGGTATCATTTTTATCGGGAGACGTGGGGGAACGCTGGGTGGAAGGAAATTCGTGGCTCCTCTCAGATTCCAGAACTTTCTGACACAGAAATGTGAGGAACATGTGTTTTTTTAGCCAAATTTTGAGGTTTGCAAAGGATTCTGGGTAACAGAACCTGGTCCGAGCCACACAAGTCACCCCATCTTGGATTCCCCTAGGTCTCTAGTTTTCAGAAATGCACAGGTTTGGTAGGTTTCCCTATGTGGCGGCTGAGCTACAGGCCAAAATCTACAGGTAGGCACTTTGCAAAAAACACCTCTGTTTTCCTTCACCAATTTGGCTGTGTCCATGTTGCGCTTTGGGGCATTTCCTGTCGCGGGCGCTAGGCCTACCCACACAAGTGAGGTATCATTTTTATCAGGAGACGTGGCGGAACGCTGGGTGGAAGGAAATTCGTGGTTCCTCTCAGATTCCAGAACTTTCTGCCACAGAAATGTGAGGAACATGTGTTTTTTTAGCTAAATTTTGAGGTTTGCAAAGGATTCTGGGTAACAGAACCTGGTCCAAGCCACACAAGTCACCCCATCTTGGATTCCCCTAGGTCTCTAGTTTTCAGAAATGCACAGGTTTGGTAGGTTTCCCTATGTGGCGGCTGAGCTACAGGCCAAAATCTACAGGTAGGCACTTTGCAAAAAACACCTCTGTTTTCCTTCACCAATTTGGCTGTGTCCACGTTGCGCTTTGGGGCCTTTCCTGTCACGGGCGCTAGGCCTACCCACACAAGTGAGGTATCATTTTTATCGGGAGACGTGGGGGAACGCTGGGTGGAAGGTAATTCGTGGCTCCTCTCAGATTCCAGAACTTTCTGCCACAGAAATGTGAGGAACATGTGTTTTTTTAGCCAAATTTTGAGGTTTGCACAGAATTTTGGGTAACAGAACCTGGTCCGAGCCACACAAGTCACCCCATCTTGGATTCCCCTAGTTCTCTAGTTTTCAGAAATGCACAGGTTTGGTAGGTTTCCCTATGTGGCGGCTGAGCTACAGGCCAAAATCTACAGGTAGGCACTTTGCAAAAAACACCTCTGTTTTCCTTCACCAATTTGGCTGTGTCCACGTTGCGCTTTGGGGCCTTTCCTGTCGCGGGCGCTAGGCCTAACCACACAAGTGAGGTATCATTTTTATCGGGAGACGTGGGGGAACACTGGGTGGAAGGAAATTCGTGGCTCCTCTCAGATTCCAGAACTTTCTGCCACAGAAATATGAGGAACATGTGTTTTTTTAGCCAAATGTGGAGGTTTGCAAAGGATTCTGGGTAACAGAACCTGGTCCGAGCCACACAAGTCACCACATCTTGGATTCCCTTAGGTCTCTAGTTTTCAGAAATGCACAGGTTTGGTAGGTTTCCCTATGTGGCGGCTGAGCTACAGGCCAAAATCTACAGGTAGGCACTTTGCAAAAAACACCTCTGTTTTCCTTCACCAATTTGGCTGTGTCCACGTTGCGCTTTGGGGCATTTCCTGTCGCGGGCGCTAGGCCTACCCACACAAGTGAGGTATCATTTTTATCAGGAGACGTGGGGGAACGCTGGGTGGAAGGAAATTCGTGGTTCCTCTCAGATTCCAGAACTTTCTGCCACAGAAATGTGAGGAACATGTGTTTTTTTAGCTAAATTTTGAGGTTTGCAAAGGATTCTGGGTAACAGATCCTGGTCCAAGCCACACATGTCACCCCATCTTGGATTCCCCTAGGTCTCTAGTTTTCAGAAATGCACAGGTTTGGTAGGTTTCCCTATGTGGCGGCTGAGCTACAGGCCAAAATCTACAGGTAGGCACTTTGCAAAAAACACCTCTGTTTTCCTTCACCAATTTGGCTGTGTCCACGTTGCGCTTTGGGGCATTTCCTGTCGCGGGCGCTAGGCCTACCCACACAAGTGAGGTATCATTTTTATCGGGAGACGTGGGGGAACGCTGGGTGGAAGGAAATTTGTGGCTCCTCTCAGATTCCAGAACTTTCTGCCACAGAAATGTGAGGAACATGTGTTTTTTTAGCCAAATTTTGAGGTTTGCAAAGGATTCTGGGTAACAGAACCTGGTCCGAGCCACACAAGTCACCCCATCTTGGATTCCCCTAGGTCTCTAGTTTTCAGAAATGCACAGGTTTGGTAGGTTTCCCTATGTGGCGGCTGAGCTACAGGCCAAAATCTACAGGTAGGCACTTTGCAAAAAACACCTCTGTTTTCCTTCACCAATTTGGCTGTGTCCACGTTGCACTTTGGGGCGTTTCCTGTCGCGGGCGCTAGGCTTACCCACACAAGTGAGGTATCATTTTTATCGGGAGACGTGGGGGAACGCTGGGTGGAAGGAAATTTGTGGCTACTCTCAGAGTCCAGAACTTTCTGCCACAGAAATTTGAGGAACATGTGTTTTTTTAGCCAAATTTTGAGGTTTGCAAAGGATTCTGGGTAACAGAACCTGGTCCGAGCCACACAAGTCACCCCATCTTGGATTCCCCTAGGTCTCTAGTTTTCAGAAGTGCACAGGTTTGGTAGGTTTCCCTATGTGGCGGCTGAGCTACAGGCCAAAATCTACAGGTAGGCACTTTGCAAAAAACACCTCTGTTTTCCTTCACCAATTTGGCTGTGTCCACGTTGCACTTTGGGGCATTTCCTGTCACGGGCGCTAGGCCTACCCACACAAGTGAGGTATCATTTTTATCGGGAGACGTGGGGGAACGCTGGGTGGAAGGAAATTCGTGGCTCCTCCCAGATTCCAGAACTTTGTGCCACAGAAATGTGAGGAACATGTGTTTTTTTAGCCACATTTTGAGGTTTGCAAAGGATTCTGGGTAACAGAACCTGGTCCGAGCCACACAAGTCACCCCATCTTGGATTCCCCTAGGTCTCTAGTTTTCAGAAATGCACAGGTTTGGTAGGTTTCCCTAGGTGGCGGCTGAGCTACAGGCCAAAATCTACAGGTAGGCACTTTGCAAAAAACACCTCTTTTTTCTGTGATGTGTCCACGTTGGGTTTTGGGGCATATCCTGTCGCGGGCGCTAGGCCTACCCACACAAGTGAGGTATCATTTTTATCGGGAGACTTGGGGGAACATAGAATCGCAGAACAAGTGTTATTTCCCCTTGTCTTTCTCTACATTTTTTCCTTCCAAATGTAAGACAGTGTGTAAAAAAGACGTCTATATGAGAAATGCCCTGTAATTCACATGCTAGTATGGGCACCCCGGAATTCAGAGATGTGCAAATAACCACTGCTTCTCAACACCTTATCTTGTGCCCATTTTGGAAATACAAAGGTTTTCTTGATAGCTATTTTTTACTCTTTATTTTTCAGCAAATGAATTGCTGTATACCAGGCATAGATTGAAAACCCACTGCAGGGTGCAGGTCATTTATAGGCTCTGGGTACCTAGAGTTCTTGATGAACCTATAATCCCCGCAACCAGAAGAGTCCAGCAGACGTAACGGTATATTGCTTTTGAAAATCTGACATTGCTGGAAAAAGTTACAGAGTAAAACGTAGAGAAAAATTGATGTTTTTTTCACCTCAATTTCAATATTTTTCTTTTTCAGTTGTTATTTTCTGTAGGAAACCCTTGTAGGATCTACACAAATTACCCCTTGCTGAATTCAGATTTTGTCTACTTTTCAAAAATGTTGCGGTTTCTGGGATCCAGCGTTGGTTTCAAGCCCATTTCTGTCACTGACTGGAAGGAGACTGAAAGCACAAAAAATCGTAAAAATGGGGTATGTCCCCGTAAAATGCCAAAATTGTGTTGAAAAATTGGGTTTTCTGATTCAAGTCTGCCTGTTCCTGAAAGCTGGGAAGCTGGTGATTTTATATAATTCTTCTTTACACATTGGTAGCAGAGGATGATTGTGAGCTAAAGAGTACCTCCTCTCTCTGAAGGGTCTAAAAAGGGTTCTTTCAGTCCCTATTGCCTGAGGGAAAAATAAAGTTTTTTAAAACTCCACCAGCATCTCCCAGTGTTGGAGTTTCCCAGGAGGTCTGCATTGCAGTGTTTTCCTGCATGCCTTGCAGTATAAGTATGAGTAGGGCCAACTGATTTATGGGTGGTGAGTATATTTCTGAGGTGTGTGTAGGTGTGAGTTTGAGATATGGCGTATTATGCTTTTTGTGCAATGTTTAGATATGCAATGTTGATTGTGGTTTCAGTTGGTGGATTGGTTACTATATTGTTCCTGTATTATTCATATTTGTGAATTTATTTTGTTTATTATTGGTTAGCATGGTTATCAGATTTGACGTCATTCAAGATCTTGAGATATTATGTTTTTTTTGTCTGCATGAAGCAGACAGAAGTGCAAGGAGTTGCATGCACACAGGGAGAAGTTTCTAAATGTAAAAGTTTATTTTCCAGGACTGTGTGGTTAATTTTGGTTGTGTGCTTTTCTCCTTGGTTCATGGGAGTGATTGGATTAACCAAGGTGGATTACTGTTTGGCGGGGGTCTACCTAGGTGTATTGAGACTTTAAATGATACCATGTAGGGTGCTGTTCTTTTAATAGTCATTAAGAGATTTGATTTGTTTTAATCTAACTTGCTGACTTTCTTCTAAGTTAGGTTAAGTAGACAAGGGTTTATTTACTCTATGTTGAGCTTGTAAGCCTTTACAATTGCCTTCTTTCTTCACAGAGAAATTGTACTTTGTTAGTCAGCCAGGGAGTCTCACTGTGATTGGTGAGGCGGCACCACAAAGCGGTGCTGCAGAGATTGGTTGCTGACATAACCGCGCTGTGGTAGGTTGACCTTTGACAGAGCTGCACTGGGATTGGTTGTTGTTTGGTGGTTAATTCATTCTCATTTTAGATAATTTTATAGTATAATGTAGCCTAAAGTTTCTGTTTTACCTACAAATGAAGGCCAGAAATTACCTGCTGAAGGGACAACTACATATTGAATGATGACAGATATTGGGGTCGATGCTTATATCTGGATTTGGGAATGGCATAAATATACTTTATCTGGCAACGACTTACAGTCTGAAAGTTGGTTTTGTTAACAAATCTATGACTGACAGGAAGCTGTTGCCCAGACCTGCACAGTTTGAGGCAATAAATTAATGGGATAAAATGTCAACAGAGAAGGTGACAGAGAAGGAGAGAAAGACAACTTCAATGTAAGTGAATGGTTGGAAAGCAAATGGGACGGATAAGAAAAATGTTGGAGGCAGGATACAATGGAAGGGCTAAAAGACTATCATGCCATACCCAAAGAAATAAATGAAGATAAATAGTTTCCTGAATGATCTTTTAAATACTGGATCGCCTTCATACACCTCTAGAGCAACTGGGATAAATGATTCTGATTATGAACCTGGCATGGAAGAGGAAGTGATGGCACTATAATGGAAGCTTCTACAGCTATGTTACCAAGTATACCAGCTGAGACGGCAATGACAGCCTTGTCCAGTACAAGTAAGGTTACCCAATTTTTTATTCAGGCTGAAGCTGAGCCGCCTGTAAGAAAAGTAGTAGCTGAGGAACCTCTTAAATCTATTAACATTGCCATTTAAAAAAAATAATTTGATGAAACGTTATTAGGAAAATTTATTAAGACAGGTTACTGACATACAATGTCAATGAAATTAGATATTTCCTCAAGGAAGCAGCCAGGTGTGCAAATGGAGTGTGTGAGAAATTAGAGGAGTATTATGTTATGTGGACTTGTCTGGAGTAGGGTATCATCCATGGGGGTATCCATGTGTTAGAGCTGGGGTGTAGGCCTGGCAGTACTCCTAGCTGAACAGCCAAGTCTTCAATTTCTTGCCAAAGTTGTGAAGAGGAGTGGCAGACCAGGTGTGTAGAGGCAGTTTGTTAAATTTTTTGACTGTGATGAAGGAGAATGTATACCCTCCAATCTTGCTTCTGCAGATGAGGGAGATTCTTGTGTGGGAGTAAAAGGTGGTGCATAGCTGTCTTGTAGGGTACGTAGAGTTAGTGTTGGTGGTTGAAGTACACTGATCCTGTGTTATGGAGGGCTTTGTAGGCATGGATGAACAGTTTGAATTTGCAACTATTCTGCTTGGGTAGCCAGTGTAGTTCAATGAGGTAGGGAGTGATATGAGCGCTCCTGGGGACGTCTACGATGAGTCTGGCAGTGATGTGTGGATGGTTTGGAGTGCTTGAGTTGGTTGCAGATGCCGACATAGAGTGTCATGCCATAGTCAAGTCATCTGTCGATGATAGCCTGTGTGAACGTACGTCTTTTGTGCGTGCAGAGCCATTTGAAAATCTTTTGAAGCATTCTGAAAATGTGGCAGCTGGATACGAATAAAGCATTGGCCTGTTTGTCCAACATGAGTTTGTTGTCAAGGATGATGCTGAGGGTTTTAGTGTGGTCTGTGGAGGTGGGTGTCAGACCTAGTTCAGATGGCACCACGAGGAGATGCAGGTAGAGAAAGTTTGTCCTGGTGGCATTGTTTGTGTCAGTGATGGAGAGGATGAGCTGAGTGTCATTGGTGTAGGAGACAATGGTGATGCCATAGGTTCTTATGATGTGGAGGAGAAGTGTCATGAAAACATTGAAAAGTGTTCAGCTGAGGGAAGAGCATGGGAGAACTCGGCAAGCAAGGTTTGTGCATTCAGAGCTGAAAGTGGAGAGTCTGACTCGTTGTGCCATATTGGAGATAAAGGAGGCAATCCAGATGAGGACAGGCCCATGGATTCTGGAGTCCTGGAGTCTGGTAATGAGGGTGCTATATGAGATGCTGTTGAATGTCTGGAAAGGTCAAGCAGGATTAGAGTGGCAGTTCCTTCTCTGTAAATGATGGACTGGATGTTGTCTGATGCAGCCAGGAGTGTAGTATCCATGCTCTGGTTACTGCTGAACCCTGACTGGGTGAGTCTAGGTCGTCCTGCTGTTCAAAATGGGTGGATAGCAGCTCGTTTCTCCAGGACTTTGGCCAGGAAGAGTAGGAGCGAGATAGGCCTGTAGTTGCGGAGATCTTTTTGTTTGGCTGGGTGTTTCTTCTGTGATCTCTGTGCGCTTCCAGCTGTCTGAGAAGTTTTCAATGAGGGTGGAGCAGTTAATGATAGTGGTGAGGTTGATACTGGTCAGTGTGCTTCTTAGTTCATTCATGTGTTGCAGGCAGTAGTATGAGGGGGCCCTTAAGTGGAGGATCTGCATGATTCTGGCAGTGTCATCAGAGGTAAGAAGGATTATAGTTTGTTAGAAGGCTGGGGATGGGAGTTGCATGATAATGTGTTCTACTGTGGATTGGGATGTGAAATTGGTGTAGATCCAACAATTTCTTTTGGAAAAAGTCAGAAAGGTCATCACACAGGTTTTGTGATGGGATGATGGTTTTGGAGGTAGGTGTTGGGTTAGTGAAATTGTTGACGATGTTGAAGGGTTATTTGCCGGTGCTGGAGCAAGATTCAAGTCTGAGAACGAGGACCGTTTCCCTGGCTTCTTTTATCTGTGCATGGTATCTTCTGAGTGTGGATTTGTAGGTGTCTCTCTGGAGGTGTTGTCTCATCTAGTTCTGTTTCTTCTTTTCATTAGTTTTGCAATGGCGCTTGGAGTCTCTTAGGTTTTCGGTGAATCGGCGTGCTTGAGCATGAGTTCCTGTGTGTCTGATCTTCTTTATGGGGCCAGGGTATTGGTACAGTCTTAGATCCAGCATTTGAAGGTGGATAGATCGTTCCCTAGGTTGCCTATGAGGATAGTTTGTTTAGATCTGAGGGTGTGGGTCCAGCATGATTCTGCTATTTTGTTCCAGTTGATGGTTGGTTTTGGTTTGTGGGGTGGGATGGGGTGTGTTGATGTATAACTGTACAATGGAGTGTTCGATCTATGTGCCCGGAGTAAGGAGGCTTAAGGTAATCTTGTTTCTGGCTGTGAAGACTGGGTCAAGTGTGTGCCCGGCAATGTTGATAGGGCCTTGGGTGAGTACTATATTCTCAAGGATCTCTAGGAGATTGGTGGTGTTTGGATCAGTGAATGTTTAGGTCACCAAGCATGAAGAAGTCAGTGGATCTAATGGTGATGGGAGTGATGAAGTCAGTGATGAGGTTTTTAAAAGTGGTGCTGGTCCTGGCAGTCAATAGGTGAGAGTACCTGAGGTGGTTGTGGAGTCGCTGAGATGAAGTTTGAAATGCAAGTGTTCTATGAGAGTGGTTGGTGTGTCAGTAGATGGTGTGCAGGTGATCCTGTGCAGGTTATGCTGATTTTCTAGCCAGGTGGGATAACCACTGCAGTAGCAGGGTGGATGATGGGCAGAGCCACGTTTCGGTGAGAACTAGAATGTCTGGCAAGTGTGTGTCAATGAGGTTCCAGAACTCCATAGCATGTTTGCAAAGGGATCTGGTGTTGAGGAGCATGCAGACTATGAGAGGAGTCGAGTTAGCTGATGAATGCAACTTGGACACCGGTAGAATGAAAAATGTGAAACAAAATTATAAGGTGGACTTGACTCATGATGAAATTAGAGAAATGGGTGTAATCACTTTGAGAGCCCATATTGAGGATTTAATTGAAAACAAATAGGAGAATGGGGTGATTTAAAGAAGTATAGGGAAAGTTGAAAGAGATGGACAGTAAGTAAAATGAAAGTGAAGGAACCTGAAGGTATGAAAAGGGATATCACATGTGATTCATAAGGTAGGACAGGAAGGGAATTAAAACTTCCTTTGAGGGAATTGCACAGAGTGACTCTTCTGCATATGCAGAGGACAATGGGTAATCTTTCTGCTTTTACCACAAATTTTCTACAGTTGAGACGAGAATTGGAGAATTGGTAAAAGGAAATGTTATCAAGCCAATTTGTAATCCCCTGTGAGAGTGTGCAGGTGCTTGAGCAGGAGTAAGGTGAGTGGTAAGCCATACAGTTACAGGAATACCTAGGTCTTTAGTTTGTTGTGGAACTCAAGAAGTGAGGAGGAGGCTCTGATGTGTTGAGAAAGTTCAATCCACATTTTAGGTGCAATGTAGAACAGCACATGCTCCCCTGCTATGCTTTTAAGAATGCAGAGGTGTGTGTGAGTGAAAGTAAGGCTGAGCGTAGGCATCTGCCTTGCTGGCAAAAGTGTTTTCAGCTCTACAATTTTGCTGGTCTAGGGTTGTGCGAGGCTGTATATGTGTCCCTGAGGAGTTTGAATTGGCTGTGTTTGTGAATGGAAGGCCAGTGGAGCTCTCTGAGGTGTGGTGAGATGTGGATGCACCATGTGAGATTGAGGATGAGTCTTCTAGCAGCATTCTGGATGGTCTGGAGTATGTGTGTGAGCTTCTTGGAGATTCAGGTGTAGAGTGCATAGTTCTAGTCAAGTCTGCTTGTGACGAGTGCCTGTGTGAAGGCTCATCTGGTGTTCTCTGGTAGCAATTTAAAGATCTTATGGTGCATCTGTAGTTCTCACTGCGTTGTCTTGTGCCGTCATATTGAGCTTGCTGTCCCAGTGTTGTGCAAGGCTTTATATGTGTCTGTGAGGAGTTTGAACTAGTTGTGTTTGTGAATGGAAAGCCAGTGAAGCTCTCTGAGGTGTGGTGAGATGTGGATGCGCCATGGAAGGTTGAGGATGAGTCTTCCAGCAGCATTCTGGATTGTCTGGAGTATGTGTGTGAGCTTCTTGGAGATTCAGGTGTAGAGTGCATAGCTCTAATCGAGTCTGCTTATGATGAGTGCCTGTGTGACGGTTCATCTGGTGTTCTGTGGTAGCAATTTGAAGATCTTACAGTTCATGTGCTGCGTTGTCTTGTGCCGTCATATTGAGATTGCTATCCCAGGTTTCTGGCGTGGTCAGTTGATGTTTTTGGTGTTGGGTGGCAACCAGGTGGTGTCCCAAGGGGAGGTCATTTCTGAAGAACAGTACTTGTGTCTTGTCTGAATTAAGCTTCCGGCACGTGGTTCTCATCCCTTCTGCCACCATGAATCAATTACATTAAAAGAGTAAATATCTATTCAGCTCTATTTCTGTTTGCAATAATGCAAGGATGCATTTTTGGGCTACGAAATGCAGCTAAATGCAGCAGAACCTGATTAGCGAGAGTGAGTGGCCACTTGCTAAATGTGCTCTTGGAGTAGGATTTGTCCAACTTACGCCCGGCATTTAGCACTATTTTCTGAACACAAAAATGCACCTTCTCCTCCACAATGGACACAAGGATGTATGTTTTTGTTAAGAACTAAATGCAACAGATCACAATGAGCACTAGTGGATGCTCACTATGTATGCTATTGTGATAGATTGTTTTCCCACAATTACATGAACAGGAGTAATCTCACAATTATCAGTATGTCCACATTAAAGAGTAATGCAGAATTTCCAAAATTACTCCAATTACTCCAGCATAATTGAAATTCTGCCCTGGCCTACTAATAGGCACAGATAGGCAATTGAGCATTTCAAGAAAAGGGTGCCTGAAAAGAATATAAATTGGGTGAAAATGTTGATATGTTCACAGGAATGCAAGAGTCAATGCATGCTTATTATGAGCCAAGGATACCAAGAAAGATGGTGTCATTGGTTTTGTTTCTGTTTTTGTTATGGGTTTGAGGCCAGAGCTGAGTAACCATATACAAAAGAGTGAACTATGTTGGAAGACAAAGTATAGATGAAATTTTGAAGCTGACAAAATACAGTAGTGACTATTTTCATACAAACCAGAAGAAAAGTAAAGGGACGTTGATAATTTACTCAGGCAAAGCAATTTGAGAGAGGATACTACAACTCATTTGGTTCAAATATGAAATATCCAGATTGGAATGAAATGAATGAATCAAATGGAAGGTGTGCAAATATTAAATGGAGGGATGCAAATGCAAGGTGGCGGAAGAGGAATGATGAATAAGGATGGATGAATTTGGATGCCGAAATGATGAAAAGAAACACTGATTTTCACGTCTGTGCCAGGATCGGGCACTGAAAACAATAGTGTCTCCAAAATCTAAATAGAATTCAGGAAGATTTGTCACATTATCAATAGCCCTGGCTGTGCCAAGTTGTAAGCAGGGTGTACTAATCATACATAATTTTGAATGTTGACGCCTTAAGCTCCAGTGATCAACAAAACATTAGAAATAAGATGCTATATAGTGCCATTTACCAACAGAATCCATTGATTTAGATAATGTTTGTGCATGAGGGAATAGGAGTATTGCCTACTTGGAGCAATCCTAGAGGTAGGTCAAAATGGTCCATATGTTGACATAAGAGTCAATAGACATCCTGTTTCATTTTTAAGCAATGTGGTGGCTACTCTTCCTACAGTTAATTCTGTAGAAGTCCCAGACCTACCCTTCTGAGGCAGGGAAGTCAATGTTGTAGGGACTAGTAATTAATAAATTGTTAATCAGGTCACAGCAGATGTCCCAGTTAAAAATGGTCAAATAAAATTAGCATTTTGTGTGTCAAGTCCTATAAGTCTGTTCGGTAGAGACTTGCATTGCAAAATTAATTTGTATGATTTATTACAAATCGGATGGTGTGGCGATTGAAACCTAAGATGGGGATTTTGTGTTTTGTCAAATGACACAAGAGTTTAGTCATTGGTGGCTTTGTCAAACGAAGACCACTTTTGATGCAGGCGATGCATCTTCATTGAGCTGTGCAGCAATCCTTTCAGATTGCCTCATCGTTGGGTCAGTCGGGTCGTGCATCCTCTTCAAATCGGCACTGCATTGGAGTTGAAAGGACCAGTGGTTCTGAGCCCACAATGGCCTCACTGCATCAGTTTTTGAAGAAATGCAGCTGCAGAGTCTCCTCTCAAGGCTCAGAACTGGAATGGCACCTCTTGGAAGGACAGGGCTCGCAGTGACAGAGTCCAGCAGCTGAAGCAAAGTTGAGGGAAGTCTTTGATGGCCCTGAGAGTTCCATAACGGGAGGTAAGCCAGAAAGCCCTTTGAGTCACTTGATTCTACAGTGGATGTAGAAAGAAAAAGACTAGTCCTTCTCACTCTCAGGCCAGAGGCAGCAAGCCAACACAGAGCTGAGTATAACAGCAGGTCTTCTTCCTGGCAGAATGTCCTCCGATCCAGGAGTGTACTGATTAGGTGGGGCTTGGGGTCCACCTGAGCATTTGAAGGGGAGAGACTTCAAAGAGAAGCCTTTGGAGTGCACAAGGTCCCTGTTCTTCCTTCATGGCTTCGGACACTCTACAGTGGGTTATGCAGCTCTTTATGTGGGGACAGGCACAGCCCTATTCAGATGTGTCAGCTCCTCCCTCCCATCTAGCCCAGGAAGGCCCATCAGCTTGGTGATGGGCCATCAGGATGCAAATGTCATGCCCCAGCTCCCTTTGTTTGTGATTCTCTAGAGGGACTACACAAAGCCCAGCTGTCACCCACCCAAGACAGGGATTCAGAGGCAGAGATACGGAATGGTTAATGCATGAAAATGCCATCTTTCTAAAAGTATATTACAAAACCACAGAGGGTAACCCAAAATAAACCCAGGGGACTGGGTAAAACTTACATTACATAAACTACAATGTCCCCATAGGAGACCACATTGTTGACACAAGGGTTATCTTACAATAAAAACAGAATGGGTATAATTACAGTAGAAAAACATATTTTATTAATGTATGTGCAGAATAAAATCTCTTACATACAAATCAAAAGGAGTCCCTAGCACACCACACAAAGATAGGACAGAAAATGTGCAAAGATCAAGTGCTCGTGTTCAGAAAAAGAAAACAAATAGAATGAATCTCATCACCATCTAATATAACAAATACTAAAACCTATATACAGCCTGTTGGTTGATCTTTTACTATATTCAACCAATCTTTAATTCCACAAGGCAATAAATTGCCATTCTAGTCGTCCATCCACAATATAAACTCCAACAGGCTGGAGCATCATCGTCGACGTTTCGACCCCCTTCACGCTCTTGGGCCAAACTCAAAAGCTTCTCCACGGGTCTTCTTCACGACAAACTGATAGGGACCCCTACAATAATATAAATCAAACCAATCATTCCAAATTATTCATTATACCATCCTGTTATATCCCAACATCATCTATACTTACCACTTGGTACAATTAAATCAGTATCATTGTATTTCTCTCCAGACAAAATTTGCAAATCGAAATCAATCTATAAATTCAAACAAAAAACAGCTCAATTTATCTAAACCCACATGTTCCATAGAAGTCATCTATAACACAGTATCAATCTTAATTTTACTGTGCACTTGACACCATACTTTCTCACTTGTTGTAAATCAATTACCAAGGGTACATCTCCCCTATCATTCCTTGAATGGTCCTTATTGCCTTCAATAAAACAACAAAATATCTTAAATCATACTTATTGCCTGCATTAATCCTCTCCTCAATATCCAATTCCTTGAAATCCAATCCATACCATATCTGTTTGCATATCAAATTGTTCCTATTTGCTTAATATCCTTCACATTATCTTATATGCCAGCCCTTCAATGAACCAGGCAAACGTCATTTCATGATTATTTTCTCTCAAATCCAGGACCCAGTCCTTCTTACACTAGTAAAATGAAGCCACATCAACAAAGGCACTGTCTCTTCTAACCTCGTAAATATATGACATTGCATCCCACCATAGATGTATAGACATTTCATAGTTTAATCACAAATGAAAGGGTCCTACAATCCTCCTACCTTATGGCCATTCGTATCTTTCTCCTGTCGTATCCATGCCGTGTTTCACTCGTATTGAAAACGCAGCGTTCCAAGCAGCCTGTTTTTTATATCCTGTGCCTGTACATCCGATTAGCGGCTTCCTTCGTCAGTTTCACTTACCTGAACGGACCTGTTCAAAAAACGAATCAGGCATTAGTAATCACTGCCGATTAACCTGAAATCCTCGATCCACATTTAAAAGACTAAAGGCATTGTACGGTCAGATATGTCTCCCATTTTGAAGTGTCTATTCAATCAATAAATCGCGACCGCCATTCGGTATTATAAATACCAAACACATTCTCTGTCAATTTGACTATATTTATGATCCCGCTTGGGAAACGGAATAAGCAAACCACACTGCTGGCCGACTTTATTTCACTAAAAACACGCGCACCTAAAAACTCTACGGACACATTTCCATTAAGTTTGTATTAGAATCCTCAAAACACATGCACATCTGACCTTATCTTGTTAGAATTAAAAATTAAAGGGGGGACAAATCAATTATTTCCAATTTATTTTACCCAGTTACAAATTAATTTTAGTCCATACTCAACTATTTTGAAGATCAATACCATTATAATCATATAGGTGATATCTTAACTTATATATACTCAAAAAAGGCCAAATTAACATTGGTCCTCATATTATTTAATCATTTTAATAGGTGTCCACAGATGAAATTATCTCTCCCAGAGAGAAACTTTATTGCCAATCACAAAAGAACTTTGTATCAGTCTAGATGTTCCTTATATTTTATAATTCAATACCTTAGTGTCACATACATATAACAGAGACTAATCAATGAATCGATTATCCATTGACCAAACCTGCTGTTTGTCTGGATATTTCTTCATATTCATTGAGTCCCTCATTAACCGAGTCTGAAAGATGAATCCATTTACATTCTCTCAGATTCAAAATATTTGTCAGATCACCCCCTCTTTGATTTTGAATGATTCTATCAATCTCCAGCCATCTAAGTGAGTCCACTGGATGGTTCAATGCAGTGAAATGATCAACCAAAGATGCACCCTGTAGTTTACATCTAATGCGACTACAATGCTTCAAAATCCGGGCCTTCACTTTTTGTCTTGTCTGTCCGACATAAATTCAATCACATGGACATTTGATGACATAAATTACATTCGTGCTACTACAGTTCGTATGTTCCTTTAAAGTTATAGATACATTCTTACACTGAAAAGTTTTTGTTTCCAAGCATTGTAAAAATGCTTTACAGGTGCCACATTTGAAGTGACCCACAATTTTCGGTAAACTTAACATTGATAACAAAGATGGTTTGTTGGGTTCCGCTAACATAGAGCTCACCACCCAATCTTTTATATTCTTCCCCTTCTTGAATGCATGCATGGGAGGATCATACTGTATATTTCAAGATCATCTGAAAGCATGTCCAATATTGATTAATCACTTTTCCTATTTCCGTACTTCTAGTGCAATATGTGGTAATACAGATCAATCTCTTATTGCCAGTCTTTGTCCGGACTTTTGGTTCTAATAAATTCTCTTGATGGCCAAACCAGGCTCTCATGCGAGCCTTTCTTACTATACTCTTTGGATAACCCCATGTTATGAACCGATTCATCAGATCCTAGGATTCCCTAAAGAAATCCTCTTTAAGTGAACAGTTCCTCCAAAGATATCACCTATATGATTATAATGGTTTTGATCTTTGAAATAGTTGAGTATGGACTAAAATGAATTTGTAACTGGGTCAAATAAATTGGAAATAATTGATTTGTCCCCCCTTTCATTTTTAATTCTAACAAGATAAGGTCAGATGTGCATGTGATTTGAGGATTCCAATACAAACTTAATGGAAATGTGTTCGTAGAGTTTTTAGGTGCGCGTGTTTTTAGTGAAATAAGGTAAATCGGCCAGCAATGTGGCTTGCTTATTCCGTTTCCCAAGCGGGATCGTAAATATAGTCAAAATGACAGAGAATGTGTTCGGTATTTATAATACCGAATGTCGGTCACGATTTATAGATTGAATAGACACTTGAAAATGGGAGACATATCTGACCGTACAATGCCTTTAGTCTTTTAAATGCGGATCGAGGATTTCAGGTTAATCGGCAGTGATTACTAATGCCTGATTTGTTTTTCAAACAGGTACCTTCAGGTAAGTGAAACTGACGAAGGAAGCCGCTAATCGGATGTACAGGCACATGATGTAAAAACACGCTGTTTGGAACGCCGCGTTTTCAATACGAGTGAAATACGGTATGGATACGACAGGAGAAAGATACGAATGGCCATAAGGTAGGAGGATTGTAGGACCCTTTCATTTGTGATTAAACTATGAAATGTCTATACATCTATGGTGAGATGCAATGTCATATATTTAAGAGGTTAGAAGAGACAGTGCCTTTGTTGATATGGCTTCATTTTACTAATGTAAGAAGGACTGAAGGAGTGGGTCCTGGATTTGAGAGAAGATAATCATGAAATGACGTTCGCCTGGTTCATTGAAGGGCTGGCATATAAGCTAATGTGAAGGATATTAAGCAAATAGGAACAATTTGATATGCAAACAGATATGGTATGGATTGGATTTCGAGGAATTGGATATTGAGGAGAGGATTAATGCAGGCAATAAGTATGATTTAAGATATTTTGTTGTTTTATTGAAGGCAATAAGGACCATTCAAGGAATGATAGGGGAGATGTACCCTTGGTAATTGATTTACAACAAGTGAGAATGTATGGTGTCAAGTGTACAGTAAAATTAGGATTGATACTGTGTTATAGATGACTTCTATGGAACATGTGTGTTTAGATAAATTGAGCTGTTTTTTGTTTGAATTTATAGATTGATTTCGATTTGCAAATTTTGTCTGGAGAGAAATACAATGATACAGATTTAATTGTACCAAGTGGTAAGTATAGATGATGTTGGGATATAACAGGATGGTATAATGAATAATTTGGAATGATTGGTTTGATTTATATTATTGTAGGGGTCCCTATCAGTTTGTTGTGAAGAAGACCCATGGAGGAGCTTTTGAGTTTGGCCCAAGAGCGTGAAGGGGGTCGAAACGTCAACGATGATGCTCCAGCCTGTTGGAGTTAATATTGTGGATGGAGGACTAGAATGGCAATTTATTGCCTTGTGGAATTAAGGATTGGTTGAATATAGTAAAAGATCAACCAACAAGCTGTATATAGGTTTTAGTATTTGTTATATATTAGATGGTGATGAGATTCATTCTATTTGTTTTCTTTTTCTGAACACGAGCACTTGATCTTTGCGCATTTTCTGTCCTATCTTTGTGTGGTGTGCTAGGGACTCCTTTTGATTTGTATGTAAGTGATTTTATTCTGAACATATTAATAAAATACGTTTTTCTACTGTAATTATACCCATTCTGTTTTTATTGTAAGATGACCCTTGTGTCAACAATGTGGTCTCCTATGGGGACATTGTAGTTTATATAATGTAACTTTCTAAAGGTGGCATTTTCAGACTTACGTTTTAAAATCCAACTTAACCATAATTTGTGTTTTTATATTTTTGAGTCCAGAGACACCAAACTCAAAAGTTCTATATTTTCCAAATTGGATCTTACACTCCAACTTAAAACCACTGTTAACCTATGGGAGAGATAGACTTTGCATTAGTGAAAAATAAATGTAATAGTTTCCCACTTACAGGACATGTTAAACTTAAAAGTACAAGACCAACCTTTTAAAAGCACTGCACCCTTCTCTTGGAGCTAACTAGGGCCTATCTTAGGGGTGACTTATATGTAATAAAAAAGAAGCTTTAGGTTTGGCAATTGTGTGCACTTGAAATGAAAATTTAAAACTGCACACACAAACTATGCAGTGGCAGGCCTGAGACATGTTTAAAGGGCTATAGTAGTAGGTGGCACAATAAGGCTGCAGGCCCACTAGTAGCATTTATTTTACAGGCCCTGAGCACATATAGGCCCTTATTACAACCCTGGCGATAAAGGCCGCTGACCGCCGTGCCGATGGCAGATAACATACCGGTGGAAATCCACTACGGGTTTTATGACCCACATTTAGAAATCCTATACAAAACAGACACCCACACAAGTCTGCCACACCAAAGGTCAGTGATAAATTGGCCTTACCAAAACCCACACTGTCACGCCAACAGGAATACGCCCACACTATCACGACCCAGGAATCAACACGGCGGTCATTCAACCACGGTAAACCATTGGCAGTACACACCGCCGTGCTCAAAATACACACACATTTACAAAACACAACCACATTGGACAATTCAAAATACACACACCTGATACACATATACACACCACACCCCCACACCCAATCCAATATAAAACACACACCCATATTACCCACAACCACTTACACCGAAATTCTTGGAAGAAGAAGCAGAGAGAGAGAAAAGCAAATACAACACCAGCATCCAAAGCCACACAACACCATCACTCATACACCATCGATGCACAAAACACCACACACCCCAACACATCACCCCACACATCACATCAACCATCACCTCACATATCACTCACACCACTTCATGGCAGCTCAAAGACACCCCAGGTTTTCTGAGGAGGAGCTCAGGGTCATGGTGGAAGAAATCATCCGGGTAGAGCCACAGCTATTCGGATCACAGGTGCTGCAGACATCCATTGCTAGGAAAATGGAGCTATGGTGGAGAATTGTCGACAGGGTCAACGCAGTGGGACTGTACCCAAGAACAAGGGATGACATCAGGAAGAGGTGGAACGACCTACGGGGGAAGGTACGTTCCGTGGTATCCAGACACCAGGTAGCTATACAGAGGACTGGCGGTAGACCCCCACCTCTTCCCCCACAACTAACAACATGGGAGGAGAAAGTCTTGGCGATCATGCATCCTGAGGGCCTCGCAAGAGTAGCAGGAGGACTGGACTCTGGTAAGTCATATCTTCACTATTATATCCCCCCCACCCTACCTGCATGCCATCACAAATAACAACCCCTACCCTCACACACATGACTCCACCACCTCACATGTACCCCACTATCACAACCCACACATCCCAATTCCAAGCCCTGCATGTTACACCAATGCATGGACCCCCATCACAGACCTGCATGGACACCCATCACCAAAGCATGTCCAAGGGAGAGACTCACCTAGGGCACACAATCACCACTCACACAAAGGCCAATGCGATATTGCAAGCACAGTAGTAGAGGGAAACACACCCATTGCACAAGATGGAACACACAGATACAATAACAATGCATTTCCACCCCAACAGGACCTCTACACAATGTCACCGGACAGGAGGTGCCAGCCATATCCAGTCCCCCCATAAAAGAGTCCCACAGTGACGACAGCAGCTCTGCACACCTACATCAAGATGACCAGCCTGGCCCATCAGGGACCTCTGGACAGTCGGTTCCCCTGCCACAGTCTCAAACCACCACTGAACCTCCCCCCTCAGGAAACACCATCACAGCACCCACCCAGTGGGCCCATGCCACTGTCCCCAGGACACGTCAATCAGCAGTGTGTCCACCACTACAGGGACCCCAGGCAACCCCACAAACCCAGGACGATCAGGGACCTGGGTCAATGGCTGTGGGCACACTGTTCAGGGGACAGAGGCACAGGATAACAGGGAAGCTGGGAGGGCTTCTGTGCGACAGGGGGAGGACAGGCCCAGGGAACCCACTCTTCACGAGGCACTCTCAAACATAATGGGAGCATACCACCATTCCCAGGAGACCATGGACACGTTACTGGTCAAGTTTCAGGAGACCCAGCGGCTCACCAGCACCCCACCCCCTGCAGAAGAAGAACCACCCCGTCACCCTTCTGTCCCACTATGTCACCCTGTCTTCCTTGAACTGCCATTGCTCCACTTCCTATGCCCATTTGGACAATGTACCTGTGATACCAAGAGACTAGACTCTATCCTGGACATTCCTCCACCATCATACCCCTATACACATTAGCCCATAAATAAACACCCTTGAATCACAAAACAATCTGGAGTCAGTCTGTACTTGTACAAATGTATAATTACAAGTTCTTGGACAAATATCAATGTCAATGTTTATTTGCACATACCAATGTATGACAGTTGTTGGGCAGCAGTAAACTTGGCAGAAGACAGAATGAGGTTCCCAGATCTGTGAAATGGAAAGCCAAAGTGAACTGTCAATGTCCATACACAGAGGTTAAGAAGCTGACGTATACAATGTCCAACAGTAGTCAGTTATGAGATGAGCAGTGCCAGTCTCTTACCTTTTGTCTCACTGGAAGTACTGCATGATGATGTTGTTTCGGTTGTCAATATCTTCTTCATCTGCCTCCTCTTCCTCACTGTCCACTGGCTCTACAGCTGCCACAATACCATCATCAGGCCCATCCTCCTGCAGAAAAGGCACCTGGTGTCACCATGCCAGGTGGTGCAACATGCAGCATGCCACGCTTATCTGGCACACCTTCTTCGGTGAGTAGTATAGGGAGCCACCTGTTAGATGGAGGAACCGGAACCTGGCCTTCAGGAGGCCGAAAATCCACTCAATAATACGCCTAGTTCGCTCATGTGCCTCATTGTAGCGTTCCTCTGCCCTTGTCCTGGCCTTCCTCAATGGCGTAAGTAGCCACGAGAGGCTGGGGTGATCAGAGTCACCTGCAAATGTCGAGGGAAATCTGTTAGACACACACTAACCCTTAGGGACTACCCCATACCCAGACACCTATTCATACTGTGTGGGGACCTTGGGCTCACCTATTAACCACACCCGGTGTCCCTGGAGTTGGCCCATCACATAAGGGATGCGGCTATTCCTCAAAATGCAAGCTTCATGCACAGAGCCAGGATATTTGGCATTCACATGGGAGATGTACTGGTCCGCCAAACACACCATCTGCACATTCATAAAATGGTAGCTTTTTTTTTTTTTTTATTTCTGTACACCTTTTCATTTCTGTGGGGGTGGACAAATGCCACATGTGTACCATCAGTGGCACCAATGATGTTGGGGATATGTCCCAGGGCATAGAAGTCAGCTTTCACTGTGGCCAAATCCTCCACCTGGGGGAATACAATGTAGTTGTGCATGTGTTTCAGCAGGGCAGACAACACTCTGGTCAACACGTTGGAGATCATTGGCTGAGACTTCCCTGATGCCATGGCCACTGTAGTTTGGAAGGAACCACTTGCCAGGAAATGGAGCACTGACAGGACCTGCACTAGAGCGGGTATTCCTGTGGGATGGCGTATAGCTGACATCAGGTCAAGCTCCAATTGGGCACACAGTTCTTGGATTGTGGCACGATCAAGTCTGTATGTGATAGGCGTGGCAAAGATGGCGGTGAGAGCAGACGCCTAAAAAACATCTCCGCTTACGGCCCACAATTGTCCTATAAGTCAAGGATTCCAAACACTAAAAACTCGGAGCAGACGACATCCTAAAGACGCAGGTAGCCCTGGTGCCCTCGAGGAACTCAGTGATTGAGATCTGCACCATGCACGGACCACTAATGCAGCGATCCGATCACGGGACGAGATGAACGCAAGACTGGGGCCGCGCTGAGGATTCGCCCTCTGCCTGCGCGGGCCGCTGCCTGATCGAGACCGGAGTGTGACCGCACGCTGCTGTACCCGAGACAAGGACCCCTCCGCTCCAGTCCTGAGCCGTGAAGGCTCATGAAGACGAAACACCAGATCGAAGGGAGGTGAGGAGGGCCGCTACAGCGGGGGCGGAGGATCGCAGGAGTTGTTGAACTCGATCCCACAAGGGTATAATCGGGTCTCCACCTCCGGACTGGGAGCCGCCCAGCTAACAAGCGTTACCACCTGCCCCATACTGAGGGAGCGCCGCGGTTCCGGTTGACCCGCAAGTGGAGCCTCCGCTCCACACACGCGCCATCGAGAGCGGAGAGGATGCGGGGCTGAGACCATCCCGGAGACCAGCCCGACCGCCAGTGCAAATTAGTGCCTGAGGGGGATAGGGTGGAATCCATGAGCTGATGCATTTGGGACTGGGACCCCCACGCGGACGACACGAAGAGGGGGACACACCTCGGCACTGGGGCACACTAGTTCACGGTGCAGGAGCACCGGATCTGAGACGAACTGAGCGAGACTGCAATGTCGGGGACGGAGGTCTACAGGTGCCCTTCCCAATGAATCTAACAGAGTAGGGTGCAGAGGATTGCGGGCATCGCCGGGCTTGGCCTGTGGGAAAACAATAGGACCCCCGTGACAAGACCTGCCTGGAAGTGCGCGCCGCTGTCGGTGGCGCGTAACAACAAAGGGAGAGACCGCGATTCTAGTGAACACCTGCCTCACTAAGTAGGGAGTCGGAACATCAAGATACTACCCAAGGGACTACCAAACTCCAGAAAGGAAACACAAACACCCAGAACAAAGTAGAGACTTCCTTTACAGCAGCCAGCATGGAAAAATAACAGGGAAACCCTGCATCTCCCTGCACAAACACTCCCAGTGAAAACGAGATTAAGAAAATTGAACTTCATCAAACCTCATACACCAGGCCAGGCGAGCCCGGTCCTGGCAGACACTGCAGAGGGGCTTATGACCTACTTTCCCCAGAAGCAAAGCCAAATGTAGATAACATCAAAACTAACTACAATTACACATAAACTGCAACTGCAAGTCGAGGCCTGGATGAGAGGCTAGGGCGCAACCCGCTACCCAATCACAGCCCTCGAGCAATACGGCCAATAATACAGCCTGTCTCCTAGGCCCGCAGAGAAGCCATGGTTAAACCAAAACCCCCAAGAGGACAATCTGAAGCGGGATACAAGACTCCGCCACTAGAATCAAAAATTGACACCACAGCTATCGCCCTACGCAAAGTGACCGAAACTCTGGCTACCCACTCCATAAAATTCGACAAGCTATTACAGGCCGTGCTGGAAACCAAAACCTCCCTGGAAGCAAAAATAGACTCAGTAACAATGGAAGTCAACATCCTAAGAGCTGACCACCATAAACTGGTGGAATGGGTCACCACTAACGAAGCAGCCATTGAAATGATCCATCCCGACATCAAGGACCTGAAAGCCAAACTTCAGCGCCAAGAAAACGAAATAACAACGCTGCAAAAACGAGCCGAGGACGCAGAGGGCCGCTCACGCCGAAACAACATCAGATTCTTGGGGTTTCCGGAACGGATAGAACTTCCAGATACAGAAATACCCCTCGAACGCTGGTTAAAAAAAACTATACTAACACAAAACGCTTCACCTTTACTATCAGTGGAACAAGCTCATCGGATACCAGGAGGCCCACCGTGTCCGGGGGCACCTCCTCGACCACTGATAGCGAGATTCTTGAACTACAGAGACAGAGACCAGATCCTACTGGAATTCTGGACCTCGGGTCCTGTGGACATGGAGAATGCGCAAGTCACGGCCTACCCAGACTACACGGCAGAAGTCCAACGCAAGCGCACCACATCCATCAAAGCAATGCAAATACTACGAGATAAAAACATACCCTACTCCCTCATGTACCCGGCCAGACTCAGAATGGTGGACGGCGATAGAGCACACATCTTTCCGTCCTGCGAAGATTTATGGACATGGATGCATGCAAAAGGTTTCGCGGACCACATCAACGAACAAACTGAACAAAAAGACTGGCACACCCAACGCCCCCGCAGTGGGAGGAAGACGGGCCCAGGACCCAAATCGCGCCCATCTAAATTACAAGCAGAGGCTGAGCAGTTACAAGCCATGAAAGACACTAATATGTTCTCGGCCTTACGCCAACACTCAATAACGAAACCAGCGTAACAGGCTCAGACTCACCAGAAAACAATAAAAGTCCCCCATCATCGCCTATGCTTTCTGGCCCGACTTTTACACCATGCACGACCAACGATCTCTAAAGACTAAACGTATAACCACAACATAAATGCAATCTCTTTGAACCCCACATGATGAGACCATAAACGGACGCCACCTCGGACTCAACCAAATTAATACTAACTAAGACCACAGACACCAGATGCTTCACACGCACCCACCTGCCCTACTTGAACACACGCCCGGATGGTATCATCGAACTGGACCTCACATACCAGATAATGTGACTTTGCCAAGAAAGCAGGAAAGCTCACAAAGGAAATAAACAAATCCGAAAGGGCCGAGCTCGTGAGCCACCTCCACATCCATCTCGGCTCTGCCCCCCAACCTGAATGGGTTACCGCATGGACTTCAACCGAACTACTACCCAAGTTGGCACCAGTTGTGCCTGGTTAAATCCAACATTAATAAGTTGTCTTCCCTCTCCTTTCCTTTCTTTCTGTCCTCGCTCTAACCGTCACCATCATATCTCAGACTGGGCTGTGCTTGTGGGGAGGTGGCGAACGAGGACCAAGGGGTATGGATGGAGGGTCATGCCGAAACTACTTGTAAAGCACGCCCTATCCAACACATAATGACAAAATACAATGGGGTCCTATAATATACTAACATGGAACATAAGAGGAATGGCGAACATAAACAAGAGTATTAGAATATATGCGTATCTCAAGCGACACAATATACATATAGCAATACTCCAAGAAACGCACCTATCCGCACATGAACTACGCATAATCAACAGAAAATGGTCGGGCACAATACACAGCACCAAAACATCCACATACGCAAAAGGGGTCCTAATCTAGATTGCCCGCGGGGTCCCCTACCTGATCAGTGAAACACAGATAGACACCGATGGCAGATATGTCTACTTGAACGGTGAACTAGATGACAAACAATTAGCCATAACTGGCATATATGCACCCAACACAGGCCAGGGAGAGTTCTACAAGGCTACATCTAAATTATTACCACACGACTTATCAATACCCATTGTATGGGAGGGGACTCTGATGGAGTCCCGGACGTATCATTAGACAAATCACATCCTCCATTGGAGAATACACACAGGCAAGAGAATATCTCGGACCTTAAAATCCTGGATCTCAGAGAGGAGACTACACAATATATGGAGGAACCTACACCCCACAACTAGAGAATACTCCTTCTACTCCCAGGTACACCAACTACACACACGCATTGATCTAATACTATGTACAGACGAGATCACACACCTAATCCATAATGTATTTTACATGGCTAAGACACTGTCCGACCACTGCCCACTGATGGCCACACGAAAATGGGGCAGACAACATATATGTATCTCCACATGGCAACTGCAGCCCGCATCGCTACAAGACCCCCCTTTCGCAAAGAAATAGCAGCTAACATTGAAACCTACTTCAAAACTAACACAGGATCAGCATCAACACGTGCTATAGATTGGGATGGGCATAAGGTAGTGATGAGAGGCATGTGTATGGCAATAGCAAGTGGAGTCAGGCGTATACTGACCTCAGAACTCCGTGACATTGAGAAAAATAAATGCAAAGCAGAATGCAAAACAGCGCTGCATGGCAACGCTGTTAATGATATATTCATTCTTCAAAAGCAATGGAATGAAGTTGAATCCTGACTGAGAAAATTTGACTACCGCCACTACACGAAGCGCCTCCACATGGAAGGAGACCGCTCTAGTAGAATGCTAGCATGGCTGGTGAAAGGAGAACAAAAACGTGCTCCTATTAACGCCATCTGCCTCGATACAGGCATAATAGTCAATACACAGACAGAAATAAATGACGCCTCCAGACACTATTACGACACCCTGTATAGTGCAGGATCTCCCCCATCACCGGAGCAGATAAAGGCCTTCCTCCAATCTGCTCAGCTGACTCGCTTAACAGCGATTCAAATACTAGAACTAGACAAAACCATAGAAATAGACAAAATAAAACAGGCCATACAACAACTAGCCCACAATAAGGCTCCAGGGAGAGATGGACTCCCAATAGAATACTACCAATATTTCCCGACCCAGACATTGGACCCTTATCTAGCAATGATTCAGGAAGCATATATCATAGGGCGATTACCTGACTCTCTACGAGAGGCATTAATAGTTGTCCTTCACAAGAAAGATCAAGACCCTCTGGATGTCTGTTCATACCGCCCATTATCATTGTTGAATACAGATTGTAAAATACTAGGGAAAGTACTGGCGAATTGCCTCCTCCCAATAATATCAACCATAATTCACTCAGACCAATCCGGGTTCATATCAGGACGCAATACTTTCATTAATATCAGAAACCTGGTACGTCTAATAGCTGAGACACTAGAAACCGACTTCACTTGAGCGGCGGTATCCCTAGATGTCGAGAAAGCGTTTTCCACATTAGGATGGCCATTCTTGATGGCCACACTAAAAGAAATGGGATTTGGCACAGTATTCACACGCTGGATATCAGTTCTGTATGCTGACCCAAGGGCACAAGTTAGAACAGGTGCAACCATCTCTGAGGAATTCATAATAGGGCGAGGCACCCAACAGGGTTGCCCCTTGTCACCGCTCCTTTTCACGCTAGCAATAGAACCACTCGCAGCCAGACTACGTAGAGAGGCAATACACTGAGGCATACCCGATGGAGAGAACTATTGTATTATCTCCCTATACACAGACGACGCATTAATATTTCTCCGCAACCACCCCAAATCCCTACCTGACCTGCTTCAACTACTGAACTCTTTCGGGCAGTTATCTGGACTTCATGTGAACTGGGCAAAATAGTGCCTGTTTCCAATGAGACCGCAATCAGACCGACAAGATAACCCGGACACAGTACATGGCTTACAATGGAGAAACACCACTTTTAAATATTTGGGCATACTTATTTACCACGATGATGCAGACCGTAAGGAAGGAAACCCAGAACAAATGATCAGATATGTAAAAAGCTCACTGCCCTTCTGGTGCTCCTTAACACTATCACCGATGGGTAGAGTCGCAGTGGCTAAGATGATAGTTCTCCCCAGATTATTATACTACTTTACTGCACTGCCACTAGTACTACCAAAATCATTCTTTGCACAACTGACAAGAATACTGATCAACTTGAAATGGGGAGGGAAACGACACCGTGTAGCCTTGGCCAAAGCTTATCTTCCTCTAGAGAAGGGAGGGATGGGTGCCCCCCAGTTCGAAATATACTACGCGGCGGCACAAATAAATTGGATCATGACGTGGCTGAAAGATCCACATGGCCCAGAAAACAGCACTCTAAACACAAATATAGGACACTCAGATGTACTAAGGTGGCTCCTTGGCCGCGAGGTCATCCCCCAACACAATAACGTATTGCTAAAAACAGCTGAAAGCATATGGCGCAGATATGTAGTCACAGCAACACGCACCCCGCTATGCTCACCCAAAATACCACTACAGGCCATACCGGGTGTAGATAAACTGCGCCGCAGGCTAGATCTGTAAACCTGGGACACAAAAGGTGTCAAGACGATGGGAGCCCTCTTTTCGGAGGGACAACTCCTAAACGAGATGCTAGCTGAAACACACAATCTAGGCAGCGGCGAATTTATTGTACATGGGGCATTGCAGCGGTTGATACGAAGTGCATGACGAAGCAGTAATAAAGAACCACAAACATCACCAGTTCTACACAAACTACTCCAGGGATCAGGGAATACAGTCAGATATCTCTTGGTTATATAGGATTTCACAAGCCAACCCTGAAGTAGCACAATCACAGGTCAAGATCAAATGGGATGAGGCAATACACACACCTCTGAGCACACAAGCATGGAACATGGCACTCACAACTACATGCGAGATATCATGCAATGCCCGTTTCCAATACACAATTCAACTACCTACATCAAACATACTTAGCACCAGCCAGAATACAACGCATGTTCCCGCAAGCAGGATCTGACTGTCCATGGTGCGGTCATTCACCAGCCGATTTCTACCACATGACATGGGATTGCTCACCATTACTACATATATGGCAAGATATAACTGAGCAGACCGCGCTCTTGACCGGGCTACCCCAATCCCCAACCCCCGAATCTTGCATTCTGGTAATACGCAAAAGACACAGTAAAGATAAACATAAACATAGATGCGCAGACCTGGCGTTCATTATATTAAAATTACCAAGTGCCTGTAGCGTACGCCATTGGACATCGGACTTATTACGATGGGCCACGGCGGAGATATAAACGCTAGACGCACTCTGTGATAGGGGAGTAGTAGTTAAAGGAGTGGAAGTATGGGAAGCATTCATAGAACAGCTGAAAGAGAAAGATGACACCCTCCCCCCCCTGAACTGCACACACAACACCAAATCGAACTGCATGATTGCTACCCAATAAGATCAATAGCACATCCATACCAATACAGAGACCTACCCAGACATAGAAAACATGCAAAAGCATGGACAAATAACTCAGCTGCAACACACAGAGCCTCACAGATCCCTCATACTCCATACAATTTCCCTCTGCTGGAATATAAGCTCAATGATAAAATACCTCACTACCCTCCAGCATGTCCCTCTCCCTGCCCCGACTGGCAATCCAACGTATAACAGAACCCCACATATCTCTTTAAGGTGACTTCTTTTTTCTCTCTATTCTCCCCTTTCATCGTTAATGCAATCAAGAACAAAATATTGACTCGTACTCATTTTATGTTTGACACAGTAATTAATCTATTAACGTGTTAAGATGGACGTAGGAGCGACTAAAGCCAATATCGTAACTTATTACATCGTCATGATTATGCTTGTAACCAATGCACTATACATAACAAAGTTAATAAACAGATAAAAAAAAAAAAGTCTGCATGTGATAATGATGTGTCTGTCTTCCATTGTCGGCAGCTCCACCAGGGGTCTGTACACCGGAGGATGACTCTATCTCATCATATGCCCCAGAGAATGTGCCCTATGGAGGAGAATGGTGAGGAGAGGGTCATATACCACATAGGTTGCACAAGTGTTTTTTCTGTAATGTGAGTAAATCCATGTGTGGCGTTGTCTATCCGTATTTCTGCCCAAATGTGCTGTGAAGCATTTAGGTGCCATGCCATGTGCCACCCTGAAATGGCGGCTGCCTGACCTATAAGGAGGGACAAGGGGAAATGAGGTAACTGTGCTGCCGTTGAGCAGCATCGCGGTAGGCGGTCAAAAACCGCCACGCAATTCAGCATTGGTTATCGTTGGGCCCTGTGGGTTACAGGAGCCAATGACAATGTACGCCAGTGGTAACGGTACACACCGCCGCGGACGTGACCGCCATTTTCTATCTGATCACTCACTTGATACCTGACCTTCAATAGGAGAGGACCAACACTGCAAGTGCTGCTGTGACCTCAGTCTGGAAGCGACAATGGCTCATGTGTCTGGAGAAAGGGCCCCTGCCTTCACTTCGGAGGAGTTGGAGAGACTAGTGGATGGGGTCCTCCCCAGTACACGTTACTCTACGGTCCTCCAGACAAACAGGTGAGTACACTGTGACCATGATGCATGGGCCATGAATGGATGGAGTGGTGTGGATGGAAGATATATGTGGGGGTGGGGGCTGAGGCCTGCACGTGAGGATGGTGAGTTTATGTGTGGGTGGGAACTGGTGGGCAATGAGTATGACAAACCGGACGGGGGAGTAATTTCCTTTCATCCAATACCTTTCCTCTAGGTTAGCTCCCACCAGAAGAAGGGTATTTGGCATGCCATCGCCAAGGAAGTGTGGATCCTGCGGGTCTATCATAGACAGAGCACCCACTGCTGCAACAGATGGGAGGACCTGCGCCGCTGGAGCAAGAAGATGGCGTAGGCCCAGCTGGGGATGGCCTCCCAACGTGGAAGGGGTGCCCTTGCACCATGACCCCCTGATGTTCCGAATCCTGGCGGTGGAGTATCCAGAGTTGGATGGGTGCTTCAGGGCATCACAGCAGCCACAAGGGGGGGAGTACAGTCTCATCCAGCTGACTCTGCACGCTTTACGAAGAGTCTGGTTGTGGGATGTGGGCTGTGGGTTCCCCTAGGCCACGGTGAACTTGGTAGGGTAGGTCCCTTGTTAGGCAGGCTCTGTGGAACTCCCACCCCAATAGTGGTAGTGGGCATCTACAACTAGTCAGCCTCCTGTGGGTTCCAGGTGCGCAGCAAATGGTGTTAGGCATAGTCCCCTATGGGCAGGTGATTTTCTTACTAACTGCTAGTGCATGGCCTAGTGCATAGGGCTGCTCCCTGTGTGTTGTGTCTGCCAACGGTAGTGGTGTTGCTGGCATTGACCATGTCTGTTCTCTGTCTTTCCCCCCCTTCTTGTTTCGTCACCCTGTTCTTGTGTGCATTAGCATCATCTGGCAGAGGAGCAGAGGCACCGGAGATGGAGGGAGCTGCCTTCCACATGGCCCAGGAGGGTGAATCCACTGACGGTGAGGGCACCAGTGGGACGGAGGGCGAGGGGAGCTCCACAATGGGGATAGGAGGGGATACCAGTGACAGCGACTCCTCCTCTGATGAGAGCTCCCTTGCGGTGGTGAGCACCTCTGTGCCCACCGCAACAACAGGCACAGCCGCCACCCCCCTATCAGCACCGCCCTCCCAGCAGCCCCTCAGCATGTTTCCTGTGCCCACTAACCTAGGAGGGTGGGCATCTCCTTTGCCCCAGGCACCTCAGGCCCTACCCCAGTGAGCCCTGCTGCCCTCATGAGGAGGCTATTGACCTCCTGAGATCCCTCACTGTTGGGCAGTCAACCATTTTGAATGCCATCCAGGGTATCGAGAGGCATTTGCAACAAGCAAATGCATACCTGCAGGGCATTCATTATGGCGAGGCGGCCCAACAAAGAGCATTTAAGGCTCTGGCCTCAGCACTGATGGCAGCCATTGTCCCTGTGTCCAGCCTCCCCCCTCTAACTTCCACTACCGAGACCCAATCCCCTCTACCTCAACCTATCCCAAGCACACCATCAGACCAGCATGCACACACATCAACACACAAAAATGGCTTAGGCAAACATAAGCACCACACATCCCACAGGCACTCACACAAGCACCATACACATGCAGACACACCAACATCCACTGTCTCCACTGTGCCCCCCTCCTCCAAATCCTCCACCTTCCTCCCTGTCTTGTCTCCACCCACACTTGCATGCACTACATCCTCAGCCACTACCTCCATCACCAGCACGCCCATCACTACACACCGCTCATGTGCAATCGCCACCCCCACTTCCATTCACACGTCCCCTGTGTCCGCTCTCTGTGTGTCTGTGAGCCCTCCTCCCAAAGTATACAAAGGCCGGCACACATCCACTCAACGGCCATCCACCTCACAACAGCCTCAAACCCATGCACCTTCACCCAAACTCCGCAGACGTACACCTCCTACAACCACTACCTCTTCCTCCACTCCCAAACCCCCTCCATCTTCCTGTCCCAGTGTGTCCCAAAAAATTTACCTAGCTGACCTGGAGCTCTTCCCTACACCTCCCCCGTCCTTCTCCTAGGGCCAGGATGTCTAGATCCCAGCCCTGCACCTCAGCCCCCAAATCTGCATCCGCTGTGGACCCTGCTACTCCAGTACGGTCAAAGGGGGCACCCGTCAGAGCTGCCAGTGTGCCACCAACGGATAAGAAGGACCACCCCATTCCACCACCTGCAAAGCTCAAAAAGGGACCGGCTTCAAGCAGGGGACAGTCACACCACTCAAGATGGGGAAGGGCCACAAGCCAAAGGGCACATCACCTCTGGGCACGATTTCATCTGGGGAGGGGCTGGTGACCACCAAATCATCAGGGATGGCAGCCACATGCACCCCAGTCACCACCGCCGCTCCGACCACCACCTGCCCCGCCACCTGCACCACCACTTGTACCTCCACCTGCACCGCCGCTCCCACAACGTCAGTCTGCAGAATCCTCCCCAAGGATCAGCCATCTGAGGCTGCCGGAGACGGTCTGGTGTCTCCATCCACCCAAACAGTCACTTGCACCACGGCCAGCACTGGCAGCATCTGTGCCGCAGCCACCGCCGCCTGCACCACCATCAGCACCGCCACGTGCACAGCCGATGCCACTCTGTCGGACGTCAGCCCCATCCCCAGTGTGCAGCGGTCAGAGTCTGCAGGTGACGTCCTGGACCCTGGACATGCCACTTGAGACACCACCTCCAGCACTGACACAAACCAGCAATTGGCAGCCTAAGTCGCCGCAGGATGGAGTGTGGGTCTGCCTCCATTGAGTATCATGCTACCTGTTCCGGGTACATCCTGTGGCTGTGACACCCAGGTGAGACGAAGTCAACATGCCACACCCCAGGTGCTACATCACTGGGCACAAAGCCCCCTCCAGAACCAGTGGAGAAAAATATCCACTAATCCAGTCTTTGGCAGGATGAAGCACTCTGGGCACAAAGCCCCCTCCAGAATCAGTGGAAGACGCCACCCACTAGAGAGACAGTGGCTTTGCACTCCCCAGGACCATGCAGTGGGCAAACCACACACTTGAGAGACTTGAGAGACTGTGGCTTTGCACTCCCAAGGACCATGCAGTGGGCAAAAGACCCACTTGAGAGACTTGAGAGACTGTGGCTTTGCACTCCCCAGGACCAAGCAGTGGGCAAACCACCCACTTGAGAGACTGTGGCTTTGCACTCCCCAGGACCATGCAGTGGACAAACCACCCACTTGAGAGACTGTGGCTTTGCACTCCCCAGGACCAGGCAGTGTGCATGGAGCCCCCTCGAGGAGCAGTGGCGTCATACCATCATCCTGCTGAGGTGCCCCACCACCCCTTTCCCCTGATGTGCCTGTGTTTTTTTGACCTGATGACTCTGCAGTGTTCTCTCAGTTTTGAGGCAGGTGTCATGTGTGGGCTTTGCTCACGCTTATTGGGACCCATGGTCCACGGACATTTCATGGGACAGTGTACAGACTTGTGTACTTGCTGTAAATATTTGTGTATACTGATTATTTACTGTTCTCTTGGGCTATCTGATTGTTCGAATATTACACTAGTTAAATTCATTTCATTTGGTCCTTGCGTTATTCCAGGGGGTGACGGGGTGTATATGTAGTGTTGTTGCATGTGTTTGTGTGTATAGTGTTGGGGGTGAGGTGGGGGTGGAGGTGCTGCATGTTGCGTGTGTGTGTCACTCTCTTTTCCCTCCTCCCCTCCCCTGTGTGCTAGGTGCAGTACTCACCGTGGTCGTCGCCGCCGGCGTTCGCACTCCTGGGAGATGAGAAGATACACCAATATTTGTAACACCTGTAGTTCAGGCTCCATGGTGTCCTGGTTCCTCGTTGAGTGTCGTGAGGTGAGTGGTCTCCCTTCCAAAGACTGTTTCCGCCGTGCTTTTGACTGTGTTGGTACCACCCTGGAAAAGCTGGCAGATTGGTGCCTTGGGCGGTACATTGTGTTCCGCCTGTCTGTTGGCGGTTACCGCCGCGGTGTGTGTTGCTACTGCTGTGGCGGTCGGAGTGTTAAAGTGGCTGTCTGTGTTGGCGGTTTCCGCCATGGTCGTAATTCCATTTTTTGGACCGCCGGCCTGTTACCGGTATTACAGCCACTTTATCACCGACCGCCAGGGTTGTAATGAGAGCCATAGTGCCCTTTACCAGGGATTTTACGAGTAAATAAAAAATGCCAATTGTGTACAAAGCACCTGCACTTTAGCACTGTTTAGCAGTAGTAAAGTGCACAGAACCCTGAAGCCAGCAAAAATGAAGTCAGAAAACAGGAGATCAGAAGGCAACATGTGAAAGGAAACCACGCCAAGGATGCCAGGTGTAGGAGGCTGGCCTGGTTTGTAGTGGGTACCTTGGGTACTTACATTTTATACCAGGTCCAGTTATCCCTTATTAGTGAAGTAGTAGTGTTCTAGCAGCTTAGGCTGATAGAGGTAGCTATAGCAGAGCAGCTTAGGCTGAACTAGGAGACATGCAAAGCTCATGCAATACCACTTATAGTTACACAGTACTTATATACAAGTAAAGACAGTACTCAGTGTTACCACAAATAAAAGTATATATTTGGGTGACACAGTACCAAAAATATCTTAGAGGCAATACTCCTTCTGGAGGTAAGTATTACACACAATATATACACTAGACATCAAAATAAGGTATATAATTAGACATAGGAAATGCTATTGAATGCAATGGGAGAAAATAGGTCTAGGTGCAACACAAACCATATACTAAGAAAGTGGAAGGCGAATCATGAATTCCCCCCTAGACAAGTGTAGTGTGGGCAGAATCGCTGGGAGAGTAAGAATACAGTAAAGGTAAGTAAATTACCCCACCCCAGAAAAGCAGGAGTAAAGTACTGGAAGTTTCCTCAGGACACACTACACCTTGTGATTGGGATTTTGCAGTAACCAATCAAGTCTGCAAACAACAACTGCTGGATTCCTGGACCTGAAGACATGCAAAAAAAGGGGACCAAGTCCAGAAGTCGAAAGAAGTTCCAGGAAGGGCAGGAGCCCCTGCCAACCCAGAAGAGAGTGCAAAAGAAGAGTCCCTGGTTGGACGAAGACTGCAGGATTGCACACTAGGAAGATGCCAGTGGGTTCCTGCATGATGCAGAAGATGTCCCACAACGTGAAGATGAATGCAGATGTGTTTTCGTGTTGGAAGTAGTCAACAATCCTTGGTTACGACAAATATACGTTTTGTGTCAAAATGGCGCTGGCTGGACCCAGGAGGGACCTGGGGGCCTCAACTCTGTGTGAGGAGGAAGAGGAGGCTTTCAGCACTTTAGAGAGCCCTCAGGATGCCAGGCAGCACCCACGAGAGTCCCAGGACACGTGGACAAAGCAGGTGCAAAACATGGTTTGTGCAGCACAACAAAGTAAGGTCCCACGCTGCCGGAAAACAACTCAGGGAGTTGAGCATCACAGGATGGAGTGCTGGGGGCCTGGGCCAGGCTCTGCATGAAGGAATTTTGGAAATAGTGCACCAAGTCCTCAAGAGGTGAAGAAGACACAGTACACAGGGGTAGCATCACTCTCAGGGAAGGCAAGGTCTTCCGTCCTCCAAATTGCATTAGCAGGACCTCAGTACAGTCTATGTCAATGAGGTCCAGCCTCTGTGTCCTTAGGAGCACGCTCTTGCTGTGAGAGGAGTCCAAGTGTACCGGTCGTCGTCTTAGAAGGTGCATGCGTGAGCAAGGGAGTGACTCCGTCACCCCACAGGAGATTTCTTTGGTCCTTCTGGTGCATGATGAAGACAGGGAGTCCTCAGAGTGTGCACAATGTGAAAACTGTTGCAGTTGCTGGCTGGAGCTGAAGTTGCAGAAGAAAAGTATCCCTGGTGGATACTTTGTTGCTGTTACAGCGGTTCCTGCAGCAGGCTGCGGTTGATCCGAGGTCAGAGGATGAAGTGGTAGTTGCAGAGGATTCCTGAAGGAATCTTGCAAGCAGAATCTGAAGAGTACCCACAGAAGAGACCCTAAATAGCCCTGGGAGGGGGATTGGCTACCGTATCAGGTAAGGACCTATCAGGAGAGGTCTCTGACGTCACCTGCTGGCACTGGCCATTCAGAGCCTCCAGAATGCCCCCACACCTTGCAAAGCAAGATGGCTGTGGTTTGGGACACACTGGAGGAGCTCTGGGCACCACCCCTAGGGTGTGACGGACAGGGGAGTGGTCACTCCCCTTTCCTTTGTCCAGTTTCACGCCAGAGCAGAGGACAAGGGGTCCTTGAACCGGTGTAGACTGGCTTATGCAAGGAGGGCACCATCTGTGCCCTTCAAAGCATTTCGGGAGGCTGGGGAGGCTACTCCTCCCCAGCCTGTAACACCTATTTCCAAAGGGAGAGGGTGTAACACCCTTCTCTCAGAGGAAATGCTTTGTTCTGTCTTCCTGGGACTGAGCTGCTCAGACCCCAGGAGGGCAGAACCCTGTCTGTGAGGTGACAGCAGCTGTCGCTGCAGTGCAAGCCTTGGAGAGCTAGTTTGGCAGTACTGTGGTTGGTAGTTGGGCCCCCAGGATGCATGGGATTGGCTCCCCAATACCAGATTTGGAATGGTGGGACAATTCCATGATCTTAGACATGTTACATATCCATATTTGGAATTACCATTGTGAAGCTACATATTGGTATTGACCTATATGTAGTGCACACGTGTAATGGCGTCCCAATACTCTCAAATTCCCGGGAAATGGCCCAGAACTAGTGCAAGGTGTAGGAGGTTGGCCTGGCTTATAATGGGTACCTTGTGGTACTAACACCTTGTGCCAGGTCCAGTTATCCCTTATTACTAGATTAGAGGTGTTCTAGCAGCTTAGGCTGATAGAGGTAGCTAAAGCAGAGCAGCTTAGGCTGAACTAGGAGACATAAAAAGATCTTACTATACCACTTATATCACTTAGTACTATATCATAAGAAAACACAATACTTAGAGTTACTAAAAATAAAGGTACTTTATTTTAGTGACAATATGCCAAAAGTATCTCGGAGGATATACTCCCTTAGGGGGTAAGTAATGTACACAAAATATACACACAAACCAAATCAGGTAAGTAAACAGTTAGAAAAGTAGTGCAAACACTGTAGAACACAATAGAATGCAATAGGGAAAAGTAGGCCTAGGGGCAACACAAACCACATACTCCAAAAGTGGAATGCGAACCACGAATGGACCCCAGGCCTAGTGTAGTGTGTAGAGGGTCGCTGGGAGTGTAAGAAAACACTAAGGGTGTCCAAGATACCCCACCCCAAGACCCTGAAAAGTAGGAGTAAAATTACCCTACGACCCCAGAAAGACAGTAAAGTTGAGATAGGGGATTCTCCAAGGACAACAACTGACTGCAAAGCACTGAAGACGGATTCCTGGACCTGAGGACCTGAAAAGGAAGGGGACCAAGTCCAAGAGTCACGCGAGTGTCGAGGGGGGGCAGGAGCCCACTAAACCCTGGATGAAGGTGCAAAAGGGCTGCCTCCTGGTGGAAGAAGCTAAAGATTCTGTAACAACGGAAGGTGCCAGGAACGTCTCCTTTGGTCAGAAGATGTCCCAAGGCATGCTGGAGGATGCAGAGTTATTTCCACGCAGAAAGACCACAAGTAAGCCTTGCTAGCTGAAAAAGTTGCGTTTGAGGATTTTGGGTGCTGCCAGGGCCCAAGAAGGACCAAGAGTTCTTCCCTCGGAGGAGGAGACAGAGGGGGCGCTCAGCAACACGGAGAGCCCATGCAGAAGCAGGCAAACCCCGCAGAAGCACCTTAACAGGCATTCAGAAGATCTGAGCACAATGGTCGTCTCAGCACAACAAAAGAGGGTCCCATGAAGTTGGAGTCCAACTCAGCGAGTTGGGCAATGCAGAACAGAGTGCTGGGGACCTGGGCTAGGCTGTGCACGAAGGAAGTCTTGTAGAAGTGCACAGAAGCCCGAGCAGCTGCAGTTTATGCAGTACACAGGATTACTTTCTGGCTTGGGGAGGCAAGGAATTACCTCCACCAAATCTGGACAGGAGGGCCACTGGACTGTCGGGGGCACTTGGACTCAGCTCCTGTGTTCCAGGGACCACACTCGTCAGGATGAGAGGGCACCCAGAGGACCGGTGATGCAGACGTTTGGTGCCTGCGTTGGCAGGGGGAAGATTCCATCGACCCACTGGAGATTTCTTCTTGGCTTCCAGTGCAGGGTGAAGGCAAACAGCCCTCAGAGCATGCACCACCAGGAAACAGTCGAGAAAGCTGGCAGGATGAGGCGGTACAATGCTTCTGGTAGTCTTCTTGCTACTTTGTTGAAGTTTTGCAGGCGTCCTGGAGCAGTCAGCGGTCGATCCTTGGCAGAAGTCGAAAAGGGAAGTGCATCGGAACTCTGGTGAGCTCTTGCATTCGTTATCTGGTGAGATACCCACAGGAGAGATCCTTAATAGCCCTCAGAGGAGGATTGGCTACAGAGAAAGGTAAGCACCTGTCAGGAGGGGTCTCTGACGTCACCTGCTGGCACTGGTCACTCAGAGCTGTCCATTGTGCCCTCACACCTCTGCATTCAAGATGGAAGAGGTCTGGGACACACTGGAGGATCTCTGGGCACCTCCCCTGGGAGGTGCTGGTCAGGGGAGTGGTCACTCCCCTTTCCTTTGTCCAGTTTCACGCCAAAGCAGGGCTGGGGGGATCCCTGAACCGGTGTAGACTGGCTTATGCAAGGAGGGCACCATCTGTGCCCTTCAAAGCATTTCCAGAGGACAGGAAAGGCTACTCCTCCCAGGCCTTTCACACCTATTTCCAAAGGGAGAGGGTGTAACACCCTCTCTCAGAGGAAGTCCTTTGTTCTGCCTTCCTGGTACTGGGCTGCCCAGACCCCAGAGGGGCAGAAACCTGTCTGAGGGTTGGCAGCAGCGGTAGCTGCAGAGAAAACCCAAGAAAGTTAGTTTGGCAGTACCCGGGCTCTATGCTGGAGACCCGGGGATGCATGGAATTGTCCCCCCAATACCAGAATGGTATTAAGGTGACAATTCCATGTTCATAAACATGTTACATGGGCAGGTTCAGAGTTACCTTTGTGACGCTACATATAGGTATTGACCTATATGTAGTGCACGCGTGTAATGGTGTCCCTGCACTCACAAAGTCTGTGGAATTTGCCGTGAACAATGTGGGGGCATCTTGACTAGTGCCAGGGTGCCCACACACTAAATAACTTTGCACCTAACCTCCACTAAGTGAGGGTTAGACATATAGGTGACTTATAAGTTACTTAAGTGCAGTGTAAAATGGCTGTGAAATAACGTGGACGTTGTTTCACTCAGGCTGCAGTGGCAATCCTGTGTAAGAATTGTCTGAGCTCCCTATGGGTGGCAAAAGAAATGCTGCAGCCCATAGGGATCTCCTGGAAACCCAATACCCTGGGTACCTAGGTAACATATACCAGGGAATTATAAGGGTGTACCAGTGTGCCAATCTGAATTGGTAAAATTTGTAACTTGCCTGCAGTGACAATTTTAAAAGCAGAGAGAGCATAAACACTGAGGTTCTGATTAGCAGAGCCTCAGTGATACAGTTAGGCACCACACAGGGAACACATACAGGGCATACTTTATGAGCACTGGGCTCCTAGCTAGCAGAATCACAGTGACACAGGCAAAAACAAACATACATACAGTAAAAATGGGGGTAACATGCCAAGCAAGATGGTACTTTCCTACACAACCCCGTCCCCAAACGAGGGACAATAAGACTAACCTTGCCCACATGAGTCTTCATTGTCTAAGTGGAAATATCTGGAGAGTCCATCTGCATTGGAGTGGGTGCTCCCAGGTCTATGTTCCGCTGTATAGTCCATTCCCTGTAGGTATATGGACCACCTCAACAATTTAGGGTTTTAACCTTTCATTTGTTTTAGCCAAAGTAGAGGTTTGTGGTCTGTCTGGACAATACAGTAAGTATCAAACAGGTATGGTCTCAACTTTTTCAGTGCCCAGACCACAGCAAAGGCCTCCCACTCTATGGCAGACCAATGCTTTTCTCTAGGGATCAACCTCCTGCTGATAAAAGCAACAGGTTGATCCTGGCCCTCAGTATTAAGCTGTGATAGCACTGCCCAACCCCCAATTCAGAAGCATCAGTCTGAACTATGATTTTGTTGGAGTAGCAAGGGCTTTTTAGGACAGGTGCAGAGCACATGGCCTGTTTGAGCTCATCAAAAGCTTTTTGACAGCTAGCTGTCCACATTACCTTTTTAGGCATCTTTTTACCAGTGAGGTCATTAAGAGGAGCTGCAATGAAGCCATAATTCTTAATAAACCTCCTACAGTACCCTTTGAGGCCTAAAAAGCTTCTCACCTGGGTTTGAGTTGTAGGGGGGGGGGCATTCCATAATGGTCTGGACCTTCCCCTGCAGTGGTGCAATCTGTTCCCCAGCTACCAGGTGGCCCAGATAAACCACTTTTCCCTGCCCTGTCTGGCACTTTGAGGCCTTGATAGTGAGGCTTGCCTTTTGCAGGGCCTCCAAAACTTTACACAGGTGGACCAGGTGGTCATCCCAGGTAGAGCTAAAGACAGCTATATCATCTAGATATGCTGCAATAAAAGCTTCCAACCCTTTGCAGGACTGTGTTCACCAACCTTTGAAAAGTAGCAGGTGCATTCTTCAGACCAAAGGGCATCACAGTGAATTGATAGTGCCCTCCAATGGTTGAGAATGCAGTTTTAGGTTTTGTATCTTCTCATAACTTAGTCTGCCAATACCCTGCAGTTAAGTCAAAAGTGCTCAGATACTTGGCAGAAGCCAGTGTATCAATCAGCTCATCTGCCCTGGGTATAGGGTGAGCATTTGTTTTGGTTACTTGGTTGAGCCCTCTATAGTCAACACAAAACCTCATCTCCCTTTTTCCATCTTTACTGTGAGGTTTTGAAACCAGCACGACTGGGCTAGCCCATGGGCTTTCTGAAGGCTCAACCACTCCAAAGTCAAACATTTTCTGAGCCTCTTGTTTAATGCAGTCTCTGACATGGTCAGGCTGCCTATACATCTTACATTTGACAAGTAAACAGTCTCCAGTGTTGTTTGTATGTTCACACCAAGTAGTGGTACCTGGTATCATTGAGAAGAGTTCAGAAAACTGACTTAAAAGATTTATACAGTTATCTTTCTGCTCAGCAGTAAGACAATCTGCAAGTACTACTCCTCCCACTAAGCCATCACCTTCAGCGGTGGAGAAGAGATCAGGGAGAGGGTCACTCGCTTCTTCCTGTCCCTCATTGGTTGTCATGAGCAGGGTGAGATTAGCCCTGTCCTAGTAGGGTTTCAGGCGGTTGACATGGAGTACCCTAAGGGGACTCCTGGCAGTGCCCAGGTCTACCAAGTAGGTAACCTCACCCTTTTTCTCAACAATTAGATGGGGTCCACTCCATTTTCCCTGGAGTGCTCTTGGGGCCACAGGCTCCAATACCCACACCTTCTGTCCTGTGTGGTACTGGGTCAGGACAGCCTTCTGTTCATGCCATTGCTTTTGCAGCTCCTAGTTGGCCTGAAGGTTTTTACTGGCCTTTTTCATGTACTCAGCCATTCTTGAACTTAGGCCAAGTACATAGTCCACAATGTCCTGTTTAGGAGCTTTTAAAGGTTGTTCCCAACCCTCCTAAACAAGTGCAAGGGGACCTCTCACAGGGTGCCCAAAGAGGAGTTCAAAGGGGCTAAAGCCCACTCCTTTTTGGGGTACCTTCCTGTAAGCAAAAAGGAGGCAAGGTAACAGGACATCCCACATCCTTCTGAGTTTTTCAGGGAGTCCCATTATCATACCTTTGAGAGTTTTATTAAACCTCTCAACAAGAACATTTGTTTGTGGATAATAGGGAGTAGTGAACTTGTATGTTACACCACCCTCCTTCCACATTACCTTGAGGTATGCAGACATGAAGTTACTACCTCTGTCTGACACCACTTCCTTAGGGAAGCCCACTCTGGAGAAGATTCCCAGGAGGGCCTTTGCCACTGCAGGAGCTGTAGTGGTCCTTAAGGGGATGGCTTCAGGGTACCTGGTGGCATGGTCCACCACCACCAGGATAAACCTATTGCCTGAAGCTGTTGGGGGGTCAAGGGGGCCAACTATGTCAACCCCTGCCCTTTCAAAGGGCACCCCAACCACAGGAAGTGGAATTAAGGGGGGCTTTGGAGTGCCACCAGTCTTGCCACTGGCTTGGCAGGTCACACAGGAGCGACAAAACTCTTTTGTGTCCTCTGATATATGAGGCCAGTTAAACAGGGGAACAAGCCTGTCCCAAGTTTTACTTTGGCCCAAATGCCCAGCCAAGGGAATGTCATGTGCTAAGGTAAGAAGAAACTCTCTGTTTTGCAAGGGGATGACCAATTTCCTGGCAGCTCCAGGTTTAGGGTCCCTTGACTCAGTATACAGGAGGTTGTCTTCCCAATACACCTTATGGCTATCACTGACATCCCCATTCTGCTGTTTGACAGCTTGCTGTCTCAAACCCTCTAGTGTGGGGCAGGTCTGCTGTACCACACTCAGCTCTTCCCTAGCAGGCCCCCTGCACCCAAAAGCTCAGCAGTGTCTGCTGCCAGATCATCTGGTGTAGGTTCTGCACAGGGAGAGGATTCCTCTTCCTCAAAAGGGGAATCTTCTGGTGAGGGAGTGATAGTGGGCAAGGATTTACCCTTCCTACCCCAAGCTTTTGGGGCCACTTGGTCCATTGTTCCATGATCCAGGTTTCCCTGACCTTTTTGCTTCTGGGCCTGAGCCCTTGTCAAAGAAAAAATATGCCCAGGAATGCCCAGCATTGCTGCATGAGCCTCCAACTCCACTTCAGCCCAAACTGATGTCCCCAAATCATTGCCTAGTAAACAATCTACAGGTAATTCAGTGGCTACCACAACTTTCTTTGGACCAGTAAACCCCCCCACCCCCAAGTTGAGATTCACAACAGCCATGGGGTGACTAAGGCCCATATTTATCCTTTTTGACGCACAACTGCGCCAACGCAGTTGTGCGTCAATAATTTTACCGCCGGCTACCGCCATTCCAAAGCGCCATGCAGGTGCCTTATTTATTGAATGACGTTAGCCGGCGCTATGGACTGGTGTGCGTCAAAAAAAATGACTCACACCAGGCAGTGCCGGCGTAGGGGAAAATGGAGGTTGGGCGTCAAAAAATGGGGCAAGTCAGGTCTGAGGCAAAATTCAGGCCTCAACCCGATTTGCGCCATTTTTTTTACGCCCAACCTCCATTGACATGACTCCTGTTTTAGCAAAGACAGGAGTCATGCCCCCTTGCCCAATGGCCATGCCCAGGGGACTTATGTCCCCTGGGCATGGTCATTGGACATAGTGGCATGTAGGGGGGGCCCAAATCAGGCCCCCCTATGCCACAAAAAAAAAAGAAAAAAAATACTTACCCTAACTTACCTCAACTTCCCTGGGATGGCTCCCTCCATCCTTGGGTGTCCTCCTGGGGTGGGCAAGGGTGGCAGGGGGTGTCCCTGGGGGCATGGGAGGGCACCTATGGGCTCCTTCTGAGCCCACAGGTCCCTTAACGCCTGCCCTGACCCAGGCGTTAAAAAACGGCGCCCATCAGGCTGGGCGCCGTTTTTTAAGGCTTGCCCCCTCCTGTGCGTCAAAATGACGTCAGGGTATAAATATGGGGCACAGGCCTTAAAGTAATTTTTTGGAAGGGAACGCCTACCTTGCATATAATTAACGCAAGGCTGGTTCCTCCTTCCAAAAAATGACGCACATGGTGGAACTTAGTATAAATATGGGGCAGGGTTTGCGCCGATTGTGCGTCAAAATTTTTTACGCACATTCGGCGCAAACAGAGTATAAATATGCCCCTAAGTGTGTTATTGTGAGCATCAGTCATGTGGTACTGCTAACCAAGTAGGTGTTGATCAGGGTAAACCAGTTTCTCTATAACCATAGTTACACTGGCTCCTGTGTCCATGTAGGCCTCAACCTCAACACCGTTAATTAGGGGTAGTTGCTTGTACTTACCCATATTAAGGGGAGAAGCAACCAAGGTGGCAAAGTGAATGTCACCATCACAGACTAAAACAGCCTCTGTGGTCTCCCTAACAAGACCAACCTCAACTACACTGCCAATAGTGAGCCCAGCTACACCCTTGGATTGGCTATTTGTAGTAGACTTCCCACCATCTCTGCTATTACTAGGGGCACTAGAGGTTGCAGTTGGGGTTGTGGTGGTGGGAGGTTTGGTGTTTTTCTTTGGGCAAGTGGAATCACTTGCCCAATGGCCTTTTTCTTTACATAAATAACACCAAGGCTTTTTCTGATTGTTAGAAGAGGATTTGGACCCACCATCCCCAGAGGATTTTTGTGGGCCTGAATGTTTTTTATCTTTGTCCCCACCCTTGTCAGAAGTCTTACCATCCTTCTTCTTGCTATCCTTGTCACCCCCTGTATGAACTTTTCTGTTCACTCTTGTTCTGACCCATTTGTCTGCCTTCTTTCCTAATTCTTGGGGAGAGGTCAGATCTGAGTCTACCAAGTACTGGTGCAACAAATCAGACACGCAATTGTTCAAAATATGCTCTCTCAGGATTAGATTATACAGGATTTCATAGTCAGTCACCTTACTGCCATGTAACTAACCCTCCAAGGCCTTCACTGAACAGTCCACAAAGTCTGTTGAGTCTTGAGAGGACTCTTTTCTGGTGTCTCTGAACTTAATCCTGTACTGTTCAGTGGTTAAGCCAAATCCATCCAAGATTGCATCCTTCAAAACTTTGTAGTTATTAGCATCACTTTCTCTGACAGTAAGGAGCCTATCCCTACCCTTTCCAGTGAAAGATATCCACAAGATAGCAGCCCACTGCCTTTGATGGACCAACTGTACCATACAGGGTCTCTCAAGTGCAGCAAACGACTTGTTAATGTCATCCCCCTCCTTGTAAGGGGGGACTATCTTATGCAGGTTTCTGGAATCTTGCTCTCTAACAGGATTGCTATCAAAAACACTGCTGCTGCCACCATGGGGAACTAACCCCAACCTATGTCTTTCCCTTTCCATATCCAGAGATTCCCTGTTGAAGGCCAGCTGCTGCTGTTTAACATTTAGCCTGGCCTCTTCCAACCTCAGCTTTCTGAGTTCCCTTTCCATTAAGTTATCCTCAGGGTGGGAGGCTTGGGAACTGTGAGATACATAAGAAAGGTGGGAATTGGCAGAGTTGGACCTGTCCCTAACTAGCTGGATTCTAGTAACCTGGCCTTTAGGAGTGAAAGGTGCCCTACTAGTGTGTGACCCCCCTCCCACTACCAGTGTCACTAGGTGGCCTGTTAGCTGGCAGGTCCTTGGAAGAACCCTCCCCAGCAACCTCAGGGGACTCCTTTGAGTCTGACTGGATAACCCCCTCCTCTACCTCCTGATCATGGGATGGGCCAGACTGGTTCTGGTCACTGTCTGGGACAAGGCTGAGGAGAAGATCTTTTGTAGGATTCTTTCCAATTGTTCAACCTCTTTCTATGCAGAGACCCTTCAAACTTTTAAAGTTTAGATTCCCATAGGTTGCCTGGACAACTGTGGGAGTTTGCTCTACTGCAGACATGATAGAAAAGGTTTAGGACAGAGAGAGAAAAAAAAAGGTTTTTGGAACTTTTAAAAGAACAGAGAAAAACTTTTGAAAACTTTTGAAAACTTTGTAGAAAGTTTTAGAGAAGGAAAGTTAAACTGTTTAGTTCAATGTGTATATCTTGAAGTATTTGGTATATGTTTTTCTTATGAAAAGCACCAATGACAAAGTGGAAAAGCAGTTACAAGTACTTATCCCACCGCTGCACCACCAATGTAGGAGGCTGGCCTGGCTTATAGTGGTACTGTGTGGTACTTAAACCTTGTGCCAGGTCCAGTTATCCCTTATTAGTAGTTTAGGGGTGTTCTAGCAGCTTAGGCCGATATACGTAGCTATAGCAGAGCAGCTTAGGCTGAACTTGGAGACATGCAAAGCTCCTGCTATACCACTTATATCACTTAAGAAAACACAATTCTCAGAGTTACTAAAAAAAAAGGTACTTTATTTTAGTGACAATATGCCAAAAGTACCTCAGAGGATATACTCCCTTAGGAGGTAAGTAATATACAGAAACTATAGACACACAAACCAAATCAGGTAAGTAAACAGTTAGAAAAGTAGTGCAAACACTGTAGAACACAATAGAATGCAATAGGGAAAAGTAGGCCTAGGGGCAACACAAACAATGTACTCCAAAAGTGGAATGCGAACCATGAATGGACCCCAGGCCTAGTGTAGTGTGTAGAGGGTCGCTGGGAGTGTAAGAAAACACTAAGGGTGACCAAGATACCCCATCCCAAGACCCTGAACAGTAGGAGTAAAGTTACCCTACTACCCCAGAAAGACAGTAAAGTTGAGATAGGGGATTCTGAAAGGACAAAAACTGAATGCAAAGCACTGAAGACGGATTCCTGGACCTGAGGACCTGCAAAGGAAGGGGACCAAGTCCAAGAGTCACGCAAGTGTCCAGGGGGGGCAGGAGGCCACTAAACCACAGATGAAAGTGCAAAAGGGCTGCCTCCGGGTTGAAGAAGCTGAAGATTCTGCAACAACAGAAGGTGCCAGGAACTTCTCCTTTGTTCAGAAGATGTCTCACAGCGTGCTGGAGGATGCAGAGGTGTTTCCACACAGAAAGACTGCAAACAAGGCTTGCTAGCTGCAGGAGTTGCAGTTGAGGATTTTGGGTGCTGCCAGGGCCCAGGAAGGACCAGGAGGTTGCCCCTTGGAGGAGGAGACAGAGGGGGCGCTCAGCAACATGGACAGCCCACGAAGAAGCAGGCAGCACCCTCAGAAGTACCTGAACAGGTGTTCAGAAGATCTGAGCACAACAGTCGACTCAGCACAACAAAAGAGGGTCCCATGAAGTCGGAGTCCAACTCAGCAAGTTGGGCAATGCAGCACAGAGTACTGGGAACCTGGGCAAGGCTGTGCATGAAGGAAGTCTTTCAGACGTGCACAGAAGCCCGAGCAGCTGCAGTTCATGCTGCACACAGGATTACTGTCTGGCGTGGGGAGGCAAGGACTTACCTCCACCAAATTTGGACAGAAGGGCCACTGGACTGTCGGGGACACTTGGACCCAGCTCCTGTGTTCCAGGGACCACGCTCGTCAGGATGAGAGGGGACCCAGAGGACCGGTGATGCAGAAGTTTGGTGCCTGCGTTGGAAGGGGGAAGATTCCGTCGACCCACAGGAGATTTCTTCTTGGCTTCCAGTGCAGGGTGAAGGCAGACAGCCCTCAGAGCATGCACCACCAGTAAACAGTCAAGAAAGCCAGCAGGATGAGGCACTACAATGTTGCTGGTAGTCTTCTTGCTACTTTGTTGCGGTTTTGCAGGCGTCCTGGAGCACTCAGCAGTCGATCCTTGGCAGAAGTCAAAGAGGGAAGTGCAGAGGAACTCTGGTGAGCTCTTGCATTCGTTATCTGGTGAGCTACCCACAGGAGAGACCCTAAATAGCCCTCAGAGGAGGATTGACTACAGAGAAAGGTAAGCACCTATCAGGAGGGGTCCCTGACGTCACCTGCTGGCACTGGCCACTCAGAGCTGTCCATTGTGCCCTCACACCTCTGCATCTAAGATGGCTGAGGTCTGGGACACACTGGAGGAGCTCTGGGCACCTCCCCTGGGAGGTGCTGATCAGGGGAGTCGTCACTCCCCTTTCCTTTGTCCAGTTTCACTCAGAGCAGGGCTGGGGGGATCCCTGAACCCGGTTTAGACTGGCTTATGCAAGGAGGGCACCATCTGTGCCCTTCAAAGCATTTCCAGAAGCCAGGAGAGGGTAGTCCTCCCAGGCCCTTCACACCTATTTCCTTCACACCCTCTCTTAGAGGAAATACTTTGTTCTGCCTTACTGGTACTGGGCTGCCCAGGCCCCAGGGGGGCATAAAACTGTCAGAGGGTTGGCAGCAGTGGTAGCTGCAGAGAAAACCCCAGAAAGCTAGTTTGGCAGTACCCCAGCTCTATGCTGGAGACCCGGGGATGCATGGAATTGTCTCCCCAATACCAGAATGGTATTGGGGTGACAATTCCATGATCCTAAACATGTTACATGGCCATGTTCGGAGTTACCATTGTGACAGTACATATAGGTATTGGCCTATATGTAGTGCACGCGTGTAATGGTGTCCCCGCACTCACAAAGTCCGGGGAATTTGCCCTGAACAATGTGGGGGCATCTTGGCTAGTGCCAGGGTGCCCACACACTAAATAACTTTGCACCTAACCTCCACTAAGTGAGGGTTAGACATATAGGTGACTTATAAGTTACTTAAGTGCAGTGTAAAATGGCTGTGAAATAATGTTGACGTTATTTCACTCAGGCTGCAGTGGCAGTCCTGTGTAAGAATTGTCTGAGCTCCCTATGGGTGGCAAAAGAAATGCTACAGCCCATAGGGATCTCCTGGAACCCCAATACCCTGGGTACCTAGGTACCATATACTAGGGAATTATATGGATGTTCCAGTGTGCCAATCAGAATTGGTAACGTTAGTCACTAGCCTGCAGTGACAATTTTAAAAGCAGAGTGAGCATAAACACTGAGGTTCTGATTAGTAGAGCCTCAGTGATACAGTTAGGCACCACACAGGGAATACATACAGGGCATAGTTTATGAGCACTGGGGTCCTGGCTAGCAGGATCCCAGTGACACAGGCAAAAACAAACATACATACATTTAAAATTGGGGTAACATGCCAGGCAAGATGGTACTTTCCTACACAAGGGTTCCCTCACACTTAGTAACTTTGCACCTAACATTCAGCAAGTGAAGGTTAAATATATAGGTGACTTACAAGTTACTTAAGTACTGTGAAAATGGCTGTGGAATAATGTGCGCATTGTTTCATGCAGGCTGCAATGGCAGGCCTGTGCAAGGGTTTGTCTGAGCTCCCTATGGATGGCAAATGACATGATGCATCCCATATGGATCTCCTGGAAACCACAATGCCCTGGGTTCCTTGGTACCATGTACTAGGGACTTATAAGAGGGGCGTCCAGTGTTCTAATTTAAATTGGTAAATAAAGGCACTATCCTACAGTGACAAATTTAAAATCAGAGAGAGCATAAGCACTGTGGTTCTGATTAGCAGAGCCTCAGTGACACAGTCAAGCACTATACAGACACACTCATTAGGCCATAAACTATGAGCACTGGGGTCCTCACCAGCAGGATCCCAGTGAGACAGGCAAAAACATACTGACATACAGGTAAAAATGGGGGTAACATGCCAAGGAAGGTGGTACTTTTCTACACCAGGTCTAACACCTACTTATGGATTTAAGACATACTCTCAACATTTAGGCCTCTGCAGAGTTCACAGAGTTCCAATCTGCAAAATTCTACGGAGTTGATTAAAAACTCTTTGGAATTCCACGGAGATGGACTTCCGTGAGCTGCAGAATCCTGAATGTGCCTGATCTTGGAAGCCCTAAGTAGGGTTGAGCCTGGTTAGCCAGGCCCAACGCTGCTTTGCGCTTCCGAGATCAGGCACATTCAGGAAAGGGTCAGGCTTCTTGTGCACCGGCCTGTACAAGCCAGGGCCGTAGGCAGCAACTACTGCCGTTTCAGGCTTCTTGTGTGCCAGTCTGCCCCGTGTGCACTGCACACAGGGCAGGCTGGTTTACAAGAGGCCTGGGCAGGTCAGTGCACTAGAGGCTTGAAACAGCAGCTTTTTAACTCAGGCCAGGGCCGTAGGCAGCGAAAGCTGCTGTTCATGCCTCTTGTACACAGGTGTGCACAGTAAGAAAAAAAAAAAAGATGAGGACTCACCTGGGTCTTCATTGTCAGCAGCCTGGCACTCTGCCTCTCTCTCTGGCACCTGCTCCAGGGTCCCGTCCGGGCTGCTGGCAGAGGAAGGCCTGGAGTATCCAGGCCAGAGCTGGTGCCAGAAGCAGCTCCATGCTGCTGTGCCAACATCAGGCAGAGAGTTCACACCGCAGCCCTGACTGTGACTGCAGTGCGCACACAGTGAGCCTTGCTCTGCTGGCGGGGCTAGCAGAATTTTTGGGTGAACTCCACGCTCCAGCGCGTAGTGCCAAAATCGCCATTAGACGTGCCAGCGGAGCTGAGCTTGCCACCCACCCCTATCAAAAATGACGTTTGAGATTTTTCAGAAAAAGAGAATGGATTGATTCAAAGTGTCAAAAAGTTCAAATAAACGTGAGGCCAGAAATAGTCTTCTCTAGACCTAACCAGTACAGACTTTCATAAGAGGTAGAAAAGGGAATGAAGTCAATGATCAAAAAATGATTGAACTGGTAGTTCTCCAGGAGGTACTTGGAATTCTCATGTGATGGGAATAAGGACACCAAGTGGAAAGTGAAGAATTGTCCAAGGTTTGTAAACAAAATAATAAAATTGTCAGTCCTTTTGTACTGAATCCACAAGTAATTTTGTACCAAACATCTTCAGATGTAGAATAATATACAGACATTGACTTATGCCAAGCTTTATTTGGGGGGTGGGGGAGACTGGTCTGCTCGTGCCCCCCTCCTGCAGGTGGCTCTTTAGCTCACACAGAGAGGTGAGGTGGTCCAGCAGCGGTGTTCCCCCTGGATGTACCACATTCCTGCGGGGGCCTGACACAGCTGACGGTGTCTTCCTTACTGTGACAGACCCCTCAGAGTGCCTCATTAAGTTGGCTGTGACTGAGGACTGCACATGCCCCTCTCCACACCTGCCATCCGTGAAGCCATGAGAGGCGAGGTGGGTCCCTAATGTTGATGAGCGCTGACATGTAACATCTTGCAGAGCCCATGGTGTCATGAGTGGGGACCAGGATTAGCGCGGCTAACCTCCTGACACTTACAGACAACTCTTGGACTACACATTACAGAAGCGTCTTGTGTTTGAGCAGTGATTCTACTTATTGACTATTTCCTTCACCTTCCGTGAGTGGTGTCCTGGTGGTCAGTGGTGACCCTTGAACGACCACCAGGTCTCTGGTCCCCCCCACTGTTTTTCTCCTTCATTCTCATTTAGTCTATGAACATCCATTGGCGCAGCTCCTTTGTAAGGGTAGAACATGGGTAGCATGGGGGACAGAGGACAAATTCACTGTGTCATTAAGGGGTGCGCTCCCCAGGGCAGAGTGTGCATGGAAGTGAGGATCCCCCCGACAGATAAACTGGATAAAATATTAGCAGCCATTGTAGAGGCAAGACTTGCAAACCAGAATCAACACTGTGGTAATTGAAGTGGGCCTGTTGTGTGAGGATCATAAAAAGCTGTCTGGATGAGTCAGCGTCGAGGAGATGTGACCCAAGTCATGGACCCTAAAAGCGAAGTCCACACCTTCGTGAACAGGGTACAGGAGGTGGAAAACCAGGAAGAGAATTCCGAAGGACGATCTCACTGCAACAATCTCCGGGTTGTTGGATTTCCCGACGAGGCAGAGGGCCATGATCCAGTGTCTTTGTTCAAGAAATGGCTTGCTCAGGTAATGGCTCCAGTGACCCTTTGCGCACACTACCAAGTGAAGGGAATGCACCGAGTATCAGTGTGTAGGCCACCTTTGGGATTACCTCCCAGACCGGTGGTGATCTGCCTCTTGAACTTTCAGGACAAGGAAACCATCCTGAGAGCTGCTCGCAATGCAGACCCCATAATGCACATATTTTCCTCTTTCCGGATTATACATAGAGAGTGCAGTGACGGAGGGCCTGCTTCCTGGGGGTCAAGAAATTACTAAGGTAGGTCTCACCTACTCTTTGTTGTTCCCAGTGAAGATGAAAGACATAGCCAAAAAATATCAGTCACAAACCTAAATTGTTTCATGAACCTACCAAGGCATGGGACTGGGTGGAACAACTCCACTACGAATCCTTCACTCCAATCACTCTGTCACAGTGACTTAACGCAGGGAGAAGATAGGGGTAGGCACCGAGGCTGAGATGGTGCAGTGCCACACACGGAGGGGCCTCCCTCCCCGGCACAGGTGCAGGCTCAGCAACAATGCACACTGATGGCTGTGTCATACCTAGCATCCAAACGGCGCTACCCCTTTTGCTGCAGCTCACTGAGAATTCGCAGTCAGACTCTGGATCCATCACATCGTTAACTAGCCACTCCTCAATGGTCCTGCCAAATGTCACCCCACAAACTGCAAATTCATTGGTTTAACTCTCTTTTTGTATCACTGAAACATGCTTGCTTTTGAGGATTTGGTCTTTCTGTTCCTCTCTCCACCACTGCAACCTCCTGGGGGCAAGGTTCATCTGAACACTGTCACTGGCAATCATTTCAGTGTTTTTTCCATGTAGTATAAATAGTTTGAGTACGCCTAGAAGAGCACATCTGTCCAGATTGCTCTAAAATCCTACTTTATGTTATCGGGAGACTGGATATTGTTCATGATACCGGTCGCCGCCTCTCACCAGACAATCATCCTATCTTTTTAGTTGGAGACCTTCATGAGGCCCAGCTAATAGAGTTCCCATGCTATGTTTGGGTTCTAGTCGCTCTTGCGGCTACCCTAGAAGGGGAGTTTGGGATAATGTGAATGTTGTTTCAGTTTGCAGGCCATGCATTACACACTTCATCAGCATTGGGTTGTGCCTATACCACACTTCTATAAAGCAACATGACTAAATTACAAGTGCTTACTTGTAATATATCGGCAATGGGGATAGCACGTAAGCAACACTTAGTCCAGCAATACTAATGGCATTGCAATACTTATATCGCATTTCTTCAGGAGACACACTTTGCAGGGGGAGAAGATGGCCGATAACAAAAACAATGATGCAGGCAATGTTAGTGTACTACATATTCTGGGTCCACCATGGGGCTTTAATTTGAATACGTCCCACTGTTGCCTTCAAAGGCACTGCCACAGAAATAGACCCTGAGGGAAGATTTTGTTTTATAGAGGGACAGCTTGACAGCTACCTGCTTCTGTTGGGCAGCAAGCCTTCATGGGCTGCCTCGTGGTTATCTTCACGAAGTGGGAACATATTCTGTGGCTAATTGGTAGAGACTTTAACAGTATACTCGACCCCGTTCTCGTACAATCACACCCCTCACTGCCGACTTACCCTGTAGTGGTGACTGCAGCAGAACTCAAGCAGTGGCTTGCCCACTGGCTGCTACTAGACAGCTGGCATGCATTATACCCAGAGGTAAATGACTACTACTTTTATTCCATGCTCCACAACCTATATGTGAGATTGGACTGAATTCTGTGCCACACAGCTATTCATGTGAGGGTGAAGACTGGGGAATATCTTGTTTGGACTTTTTCTGACCATAACTCGTTTTAGTTGAATTTGAGCTGGGGAGCCCCTCTCCTCCCCTAGTCTAAACAAGGAGCTTTCAGTTGGTCCTGTTGGAGGACAATGTGTTTTTGGACTCGACCCAGGAAATGCTGACTCGATATATGGTGGAGAATTGGGGTACAGCAACATCCAGGCCCATAGAATGGGAGGCACTTAAAATAGTGCTCTGGGGACACTGCACTAATGCTGTGGTGGGAGTACAGGCTGACGTACTCAGAGAACTAACATCCTCAGAGCAGTCACTCTGTGTGCTAGAGGCGAAATCTTGTACAACCCCTGCGGGCCATGACACACTTTCAGATTCCAGGGAACGACTCACCCAACTAGTCGCTCAACTGCAATGTTTTGATTTCCGGACCTACCAGGCTAAATGCATGCTGAGGTAGACAAGTCTGGTCAACTATTGGCCTGGCTGCCCCGCAGTGCAAGCCCTTTTGTGCCAATCACTATGATGCAGTGATCCCTGACTTGCGCCATCACTAGTCAGTAGGACATTCATGCCACAATTACATCATATTACAAGACACTCTGCTACCCGCATGCTACCGACCAAGTCCTTCCTAGAGGACCTGGTGTTGCTCACTGTAGACCAGTGGCCCAAGAAGACCTGCAGATGTCCCTTATAGAACAGGAGCTTCAGGAGCTTCAGGCATCCATCAGAGGGTCAGCTATGGGTAAAAGTCCCAGCCTGGATGGCCTCTCAGTAGAGTTTTATAAGGCTTATGAAGATGTTCTAGTACCTAGGTTATTGGAGGTATATCAGGCAGCCTTGGAGGAAGGGAGGTTAGATCCAACTCTTGGCAAATCACTCATAGTTTTGTAGCCGTAACCTGATAAGGACCCACTTGAGATGGCATCCCACCGTCCTTTGCCCATGTTAGGCACGGACGACAAAATCCTCAGTAAGACCATTGATGGCCACCTCTGGGTAAATATGCTGTAGCTAGTACACACCAACCAAACAGTTTCAGAGTCTTGTAGCTGACCCGTACCAATGGCTGTACGCTGCTTGCTTAGTGCTTGAACAAAAACGAGCATTTGATATAGTGGACTGGGCCTATATGTATATGGTGCTCCCACTGTTTGGCATCTCGGTGGTCTTGCTGCTCCTCATCTGCTTATTTTACACAGCCCCTTTGGCCCAATTTAAGATTAGCCAACTCATTTCGACTCCAATAGTGATAAGCCGGTGAATGCTCCAGGTATGCCCACTGTCACCACTCATATTTGCGCTAGCAGTGGAGCCACTGGCCCACTGCTTAGGGCACGATGGGGACGATTGGGGTATCCGATTGGGGATCAACTGCATGCAGTTTCTCTTTATGCAAACAATGTCCTCATTTACATCCGTGACATCTGAGAAGGACTTGCGAGAATTGAGTCGCCCCTGGTGATGCTTCTGGTTTGGATGTGAACTGGGTGAAGACGTGCCTGTTACCTGTGAACCCAGATTGTCTGCCACACCATCTAGTGGTGGGACCCCACATAGTGAGATGGGAGCCTTGCACATTTTGCTGTCTTGGGATTCAGATATACCATGCCACGCTATTGTCTCCCTGAGACCGCAGCTGACATTCTGATGCACACTCTCGCTAACAGTACAGGGCCGGGTCTCCCTGACTAAAATGGTAATGCTCCCCTGACTCCTTTATTATTTTCACAATTTATCGGTCCACATACCGAACTCCACTTGCTGTAAACTACATAGTATAATGGGGGCCTTCATCTGGAACAGGAGGCAGTGGCATGTAGCACATTTGACAGGGGGAGTAGGGGCTCCTAAATTTGAGCATTATTATTTGGAAGCACAACTAGAATGGCTGTCTCAATGGTTGGTGGGTTCGCGCTTGCACAAATTGGGTCTTCCCACGCCTGATCATGCAAGCCTTAAGATACATGAGATATTGCTGCCAACAGAGTAACTCCCTCCGCACTTTAACAAACTCCTGCCCAATGCATATGCCAGCTATACCAGAACCCTTCTGCATTCCCTGACACAGATACTGTACTCTCCTGAGATATACATTAGTCCCTGGCACTCCCTAAGGGAACTCCTCAGGAGGAAAGGGATATAGCTCTGGGAGGTGGAGGGAGTAGATACACTGGGCGGACTATTCCAAAATGCTGCCCTTATGTACTCTGAGCAGCTCAGTGTGGACCACAATCTGCCCCTAGGTCACTTCCATCCTTATAGGACTTTTCTGGCTGAACTACAGCGCAACTAGCAGATTACAGGCACAGAAACTGACACACATCCTCTAGTTCATGCAAACACATAATGGGTAACAGACGGCGCTTTATCATGTGGGTCACACGAGTGATGACTCAAACGCCACATGAGAGGCTCCATTCCATCAGGCAGAACTGGGAACATAATGCTGGTCACGCCTTAATGCAGAAAGAGTGGGATAGTGTCCTTCTATACCTGTGTAGATTGTCACACAATGCAAAATTCCAGTACATCCAACACAACATATTACATAAAGCGTGCTTAACACCTGTGTGTTTGCGTAGAATATATGGTAGTGCCTCAAATTGTCCCAGATGTGGCTCTCAGAATGCTGATATGGCACACATGTTCTGGATTGGTCCAGAAATGCAATTGTTATGGCAGTCGTTCATGGATGCTCTGACAACTGTCATGGGAGGGAGAATTTTTGTAGCATGAAAACTGCTTTGCTGGGGTTATTCAAACGTAATAAGGTGGGAAGTGCCATCAACCAATTTAAAGACCTGGCCCTACTCATAACCTGAAGGGCCATTGCCATTAAGTAGAAAAATACTCACCCCCCTGACTTGTCTCATTGGTTTGTAGCCAACTTGAAGTGGGGCAAAGCTGAGTCAGTAGTTCTTCATAGAGAAGAGGTTCAAGGCTTGTGAAGATCTCTCATTACACTTCTACATGAGATACAGGTGCTCTCTTAAGTGTATCAGTGTGCCACATTGGACAGGGATCCGTGACCCATTATTGTTTTGCATAACATGATGGGCTAAGTGATTGCTGTCCCCTTCTCTCCCCACCATGCCTCCCCAGTTGTATCATACTTTAGAATCTGCCCTGTGGAGTCTTGACTGATGCATCCTATTAGACACTCCCTCCCATGGGGAGCAGGACTATGCTTACCTATTGACTGCAGGTTTCAGACTATTTGCTTCTACGATCACAGCCAGTGCTGAACCGGTTTTATAGGCCACATGTAGAGATCTTGTCTGATTGCAATAGTTATGGCTTGCCAATAAGTTTCAATTAATGCTTGTTAATTCTGTAATAACCGAACCAATGTCTCCAGCTACGAAAAATGCTTAGAATACTTAGGCCCTTTGGGAACGTATGCATGGATGTTAGTTACATGATTATACTGTCATGACTATATTGTGGTTTGTACCATTAGAAAAACAATGAAAATTGGTTCAAATGCCAAGTTATATTCTCCGTGAGGAGACCCAGTACCTCTTTGCATTTCAATCCCAAAACAAAGTTCTAATGTGATGTAAGATCCCACAAAGCTATACAGAAAGTCCTTCAATCTTTAGCCAAATCATGAAGAAAGATCTGAAAAAAATGAGGTTGCTCTATATATCAGTTCTGGTGAAGTATTTAGATGATTTGTTTGTTGAATTTCAGATGAAAGATGCCTGTAAACTTTGTATAATTGCCCTTTTAAATTGTCTACTTGATAGTGGACATAAGGTCTCCCCAATAACAGCTCAGTATTGTTAAAATGAAGTAAATTATTGGGATATCATATTGAAAAAGGTGTTTCTGGAATTCTGAATGTGATTCCATCAACCACCAGAGGGCTGTACAGATCTTTCTTGGAATTGCTGGCTGATATTGTCAGTGTATTCTAAGCTTTTCCTGGATTGCAAAGCTCTCAGTAAGTTGAACCCACAGTGATATACAAGATCCTGTACCATTGACAATAAATGTTTTGATGCACTCAAAGTGTTTTGCGGGAGAATGTTTGTGAAGCCCCAGCACTGGAAATGCCAGATTATAATGTAATTTTCTTCCTGTTTTCTCATGTAACTTAATGACGTGTCAATCCTTGTACAAAGACATGGTAGGTATATGCAACCAGAGGCATACATTCAGCAGTAATGCATCCAGTAGCTGTAATTCTTCCAGGTTGCCCGAAATTGGTTGCATCTGTTTGTGTTGACACTGAACAAAGTGAACTAACAGTGAAAAAATAGTGGTGGGTCATACTTTAATTGTTTAGTTTCCAGTCAGTAGGATTTTATTGAGACAAACGAGAACTCAGCATTTGGCAAACAAACAGTAAGCTGACTCATTATGAGCAAGTCATTCTAGCAGCTGAGAATATTTCCATTAAAAGATGCAATACCTTGAATAGAGCAACACTGTTTCCTGTTTCAGATAAGAGCTGCAAAGATGATGATACTGATGATGAAGCAGAGCACAACCGTAATGCAGTTACTGATTTATGTACCTAACCATGACCAGATATTAGAGATTCTCCTTTGGAAATGGCTGATATGACATTATTTGTTTCTGGTTCTTGCTTAAAAGGCCATAATGGAGCATTGTGAACAGCCTTTGCGATATGTTCTATTACTGAGACTCTGGATACATCTTTCTTGCTGAAGGTAATCTCAGCACAGGTGACAAAATTAGTAGCACTGACAAGAACTTGGTGCCTGTCAGAGAATTTCAGTGTGACAATTTGTACAGCAAACCAGTTTCAATCAATCAATCAATCGATCATTGTTTATAAAGCACAGCTAATCACCTGTTTGGGTCTCAAGGCGCTGGGGGATGTAGCATGTACCGGAGGTGGAATTAAAAAAGCCATGTCTTCAGTTCCTTTTTGAAGCTGGGGAGTGAGGTGCTTTGTCTCATGTGGATGGGTAGGAGAAGGAGCGTCCTCCTGTTCTGGTTTTCCTGATGGGGGGTACTTCTGCGAGAGAGAGCTGGGCTGATCGTAGGGTGCTTTGGAGTACGTGGAAGTTGAGTCACTGGTTAAGGTAGGCAGGTCCGGTGTTGTGGAGAGCTTTGTGTGTGTAGGTGAGAATTTTGAAAGTGATTCTCTTCTCTATGGGGAGCCAGTGCAGTGTGCGTAGGTGTTGTGAGATGTGGCAGTGTCGGGGTAGGTTGAGGATCAACCTGGCGGCGTCATTTTTGATTTTTTGCAATTTGCGGGTGAGTTTTTTGTTGATTCCGGCGTAGAGTACTTTGCCGTAGTCCAGTCTGCTGATGATGAGGGCGAGTGTGACAGTCTTTCAATGATCGAGGGGGATCCATTTGAAGGTCTTGAGTAGGAGGCGGAGGGTGCAGAAGCAGGTGGAGGTGGCTGAGTTGATCTGATGGTTCATGCTGATGCCGGGGTCCAGGATGATTCTGAGGTTGCGGGCTTGTCTGGCGGGGGTGGGCGGGCTTCCGAGGGTGGGTGGCCACCAGGAGTCTCTCCATGCGTTGGGCTGAGGGACCAGGATGAGTACTTCAGTCTTGTTTGTGTTGAGTTGAAGGCAGCTGTCTCTCATCCAATTGGTGACTGCTTTCACGACTTCATGGAAGTTGTGTCTGGCCTTGTCTGGTTTGTTGGAGAGGTAGAGGATGAGTTGAGTGTTGTCGGTGTAAGAGATGATGTTTATTCCTTAGCTTCTGATGATGGTGGCTAGCGGGGCCATGTAGACGTTGAACAGCGGGGGCTGAGGGAGGATCCTTGGAGCGCTCAGCAGGTGGTGGGTGTGGGTTCTGCGAGGATGGTTTTAGATTGGTTCAAGGCTATGATCAACTGTGGTCACAGAGGGCTTTATGGCATCTCCTGGAGCTCCTATAAAACTGTGTTTAAACATTGAAGGTTTTGAAAGCAATACAACAGACAAAAGGAATAGCTATAGTCAAGTGTATAAGGCTGAAAAAGATGTAGTCACACTTGGTAATAAATATGTAGACCAAATGGCAAAGTACTGTGCATTACAAGATGAGACAGTGGTACAGGGACATGAAAATGACAAGTTAAGTATAATCATTGTGCAGAATGCAGAAAATGTTAACTGTTTCTATATGAGGTGCCCCAGAGGATGAGAGAAAGAAATGGGAGGAATTGGGTTCCAAGAAAAATTATCAAGACATACATAAATACATACTCCCAGAAGCAATTTTGTTCCCAATTGCTAAATACCTGTATGGATAGACACAGGTACGAACAAACAGTATGGTACATACTTTCAGAAAATATTGGGAAAATGTTGCACTGCATATACGTTAGCTGTTTGGGATGCCAAAAAATAATTCAAGCTTACAAAACAGTGATGAAACACTGGCAAATCAGAAGGCCCATTTACAAGACTTCAAGCACACTTTGTGGAGATGCTAATTCGCAGTGGTTTAAAATACATCTTAGTCATTGTCTGCTTGTTTTTCACAGGGCTTGAGGCCTACCCGACCCGGAAATCATATAGCCCAACAGTTGCCAAGCTTTTTTTGAGGGAGTTGATATCCATATTAGAAATGTCACATTTTATTGAGCCTGATGAGGTAATGAGACTTGCTTATGTTCCTTCAGCTGTATAAGTCGCAATAACTTATGACTTCCTGCTAGATTTCAGCAAAGGTCTGGCTGATGTAGGGAAATCTGTCTCTTATGAGGTGAATGTGGCAAAAGAAGCAACAAAGGACATTTCCTGTCACAGAGAGAATACTGGAGATTGGATAGTAGCCTGAAAGCATGTCAGGAATCAGTATGTAGGAGATAGGTGATGTGGATCCTATCAGGTGATACTGAAGACCAACACTGTGATGAAGTGTGCTGCAATACTGCAACAGATACATGCTGCTCATATAAGAAGAGTGAAAGCAATAAATTAGGATATGTAAGCAAAGCCACTGAATCAGCCACTGAGTTACAAAGTCAAACCCAAAGTGAAGCTCAGAGCTACGTTCAAGCTCACATCCAGAGGTGTGATGAGAATGTTTAAACTACTGAAGAAAACAATGAATCTGTGAAATTGTAGGTCAGTGAGAGCTCTGATAAAGAACATGAAATGTCTAAAGTAGAGTTTAAAAGCAAGAAATAGAGTGAAGGGCTGTTAACATGTAAGAGTCAAAGGCATGAGTGGCAGTAAGAAGAAGTAGTCTATGACCTAATCAATGAAATATTGCAGTTGAAAATCCAAGTCACAAGAAGAACTCCTAGTATCCTATGTAGTCAAAGTTGCTCAAGATTCCAGCACAAGTTCAATTTCTATTCTAGGTTCTTTAGAGAGTAAGGACAACTTGACAAAGACTGTTTATGAGGAAAGAAAACCTCAAGAAAATATTCCACATAAGAGAACTTGTAAAAGGAAGTATTGTGAACTAGAGCAGCTTGAGAGACAGTTAGGTCAACAATTTTTAAGTTCCACAATGGTATTTCTTTCTTAAAGTGAAGATTTAGAACAGCAAATGCTGTAGAATTGTAGGTTCAATGGTCATATAGTAATGTTGGTAGTTGGGCTGTTGTTGTGTTTATTATCTCCAGTGAGATATACCTCTATGAATGCTGAGTTAACTACTGTTAGGAATAACCTGAATCATGATATTTTGGATGTTAGCTTCTAAAGCACTGTGAAGGGGCAGAGAGGGATTTTGATCCAACACACGTTCTCCCTTTAATAAACTATTGCAACCAAAAAAGCATGCTGTTCCATAAATGTACTAGATTTCAGTACCCACACTATGGGTCTGAACCTGTCAGCTCATTGGAGGGAGGTCCTATTGGCAGCACAAGCCCACTCTCAATCAATCAATCAATCATGACATTTAAATAGCCCTGCTTCTCACCCGAGAGGGTATCCAGGCGATGTGCTGCTGTGTCAGTTGAAGAGCCAGGTTTTGAGTCCCTTTCTGAAGTGGGTCAGTGAGGGTGATGTACAGAGGTGGAGGCTGTTCCAGGACTTGGGGACAAGGTAGGAGAAGGAGCAGCCTTCTCTGTGGCAGCATTGGATGCGTGGTATCTGGGCAAAGGCTTGGTGAGAGGAGCTGAGGTTTCTGGGGATTGGTGGGAGTTCAGAAGGTGGTTCAAGTACGAGAGTCTTAGGTTGTGGAGGGCGTTGTAGGCGTGGGTCAGGAGATTGAATAGACACCTTTTCTGTATGGGGAGCAAGTGATTTTTTTTAGGTGATGTGGGTCCTCCTGGGCTGGTTGAGGATGAGTCTGGCTGCTGCGTTCTTGATCATCTGGAATCTGCTCATGAGTGCAGTAGTGGTGTCAGCATAAAGGTGGTCATTATGGCATTGGAGGTAAATCCCACTTACCGGCACCGTGACGGCCGCCAACATATTGTAGCAAGGTGAACATCCGTCTGCCATATTAAGACACACACACACTAAACTGACAGAATGCTGCCACAAACACATATCCGCCAGATCAAAGGTAAGTGTTAAATTGTCAGAACGAACACCCACACCGTCATGCCAACAAAACAACACCCTCCACATTATGACCCATGAATCACCACGGCGGACATTCAACGGAGGTAAACCATAGGCGGTACACACCGGCGCGGTCAGAATGGCTACCCAAATACAAAACAACACAACATTGGCCAATCCCAAAAACACACACCTGACACCAATACACACACCACGCCCACCCAACAACAGCACTATAAAACACCAACCCACATTACCCACAACCCTTTACGAACACAAAAAATAGTCACGAGACAGACACGCAAATCACAGACACAACTACACACATCACTAACACCCAGCCATCCGTCACGCACCCCACACCCCACCACATTATTCAACATGACCTGCACAACACACATCACACAACACCCATGTCCCCACAAAGGCACCCCCATTCCACAGATGAGGAGTTGCTGGTCATGGTAGTGGAAATAGTCAGTGTAGAGCCACAGCTCTTTGGAGCACAGGTATAGCAGATATCCATTGCAAGGAAGATTGAATTTTGGCAGAGAATTGTGGACTGGGTGAAGGTTGTAGGACAGCATCAAAGAACAAGGGACGACATCAGGAAGAGGTAGAACAACCTACGGGGGAAGGTACATTCCATGGCAGCAAGGCACCAGCTCGCTATCCAGAGAACTGACAGTGCCCCCCCCCCACTTCTTCCCCCACATCTGAATGCATGGGAAGAGCTCTTGGCAATACTGCATCCTGAGGGACTCACTGGAGTAATTTACGACCTATCTCCCCCCCATACCTGCATGCCATCTCACCCCCTCACCCTGACTCCCATCACTCCACTCCATCCCACACAGTGCACCTACACAGATGACTAACCCCAATGCCAAGCCCTGCGAGCCATATCCACTGCATGTACAGCCCTCCCAGCCTTGCATGCAAACCCACCACCTATGCATGCACGGTGGAAGCTAGGGATGTACAATATGTCACAGACATGAAGCATAATACATCACTTACATCCCCACAGGTGCCCAAGCCAATCCCAGCGGCGAGGAGGTGCCACGGCTATCCAGTCCCCAACAGAAGATGCCTCCAGTGATGACAGTAACTCTGGACATCTGGATCTGGATGAACTACCTGGCCCATCAGGGACCACTAGTCAGTTGGCCACTCCAGCCTGCTCCCTGTCCACTAAAGAGCCTCCACCCGCAGTATCCAACCCCACAGAAGCCACCCAATGTCCCCACACCTCTGACCCCAGGACATGTCAATCATTAGTGTGCCCACCTTTACAGGGACCCCAGTCCATACCTCACAGCCATGACAATCAGGGTCCTGGGGTCAGTGGCAGTGGGCACACCATTCAGGGGACACATGCACAGGGGGACATGGACACTAGGAGGACAGCTGTGCACCAGGGGGAGGACAGGCTCAGGGTAACGTCTGTCCTGGAGGCACTCACTAATGTACCGGACAAGATGGGCCAGATTCTTGACATCATGCAGTAGAACCAGAAGCTGCAGGAGGTACACTATCAGGAGATCAGGAAAGATTTGCAGGCCGTCAACATCACCATGGTCTCCATAGCAGGGGTGCTGGCTGACATGGCCATCATAATGAGGGAATATACAGCAAACCAGCAGGACTCTTCCACTATCCAGTCAACTGAATAGCCCACCACATCTGCTACAGCTAGTTGACTGGAGGCCCTGACACAGGACCCTCAGGCCACCAGCACCCCTCCCCCTGCAGAAGGTGAACCACCACGCAAATGGTACCTGCGACCCAGATAGATGCCAGAGACACTTGCCAAGACCAAGCCCACTGCCAGGAAATTAGACCCTCCTGAATGTCCCCATGTGTCCCACTCTGTCACGTTGTCCACTTTGAACTGCATATGCTCCCCTTCCTATCGCCCCTTGGACACTGGACCTGTGCTACAAACATACTGGACCAATACCCTGGACTCACCTCTACCATCACCCCATTCCATTGCACCATTCCATCTATAAATTTCACTACAATAAACACCCTTGAACACAACTTGAGTGATAGTGCTTTATGTCAAGAAATGTGCAATTATGGTAAGTTACATCTTGCGCAAATTACCTGAACTCTGTGATAGCATACAAAAAATGTCCTGTAGCTGTCTGTAGTCATCACATCAGTACATAGTAGTAATAACACCAACATCTGCAAAATGATAAGGTATAGGTGACAGTCAGTTGAGATGCAAAGGAATTGACTGCCATCATGCTACAGCCACACTGAAAGGATGAATAATCAGAGCAATGGAGAGTTCCACTGTCTAACCTGTGTGTCATTGGAAGTATTGCCGTGTAACTGATGTTCTTTTTACCACATCCTCATCCTCTGCCTCCTCCTCCTCACTGTCCTAAGGGTCCACTGCTGCCACAGGGGCATTTCCAATCTCCTCCTCCAGCAGATAAGGCACATGTCGTCTGAGGGCCAGGTTGTGCAACATGCAGCATGCAACAACTATCTGACAAACCTTCTCAGGGGAGTAGCTCAGGGATCCACCTGTCAGATGAAGGCATCTGAACCTGGCCTTCAGGAGTCTGAAGGTACGTTCTATGATCTGCCTGGTTCGCCCATGTGCATCATTATACCAATTCTCAGCCCCTGTCCTGGCATTCCTCACAGGGGTCAGGAACCACAATATGTTTGGTAGCCAGAGTCACCTGCAAGTATTGAGGGACAAACATTAGCCTTACACAATCATGTGGGGGATGACTCCTGAAGGCATACACTGACATACAGTGGGTGGAGACACTGGCTCACCTATTAGCCACACCCTGTGCCTCTGTAGTTGTGCCTCACATTTGGGATGCTGCTATTCCTCAGGATGAAGGCATCATGCACCGACCCAGGATACTTGGCAGTGACATGGGAGATATACTGATCAGCCAGGCACACCATTTGCAGATTGAGTGAGTGGAAACTCTTCCGATTCCTGAATACCTGTTCATTGTGCCTGGTGGGGGGGACAAATGCAATATGTGTTTCGTCAATCTCCCAAATAATATTTGATATATGTCCCTTTGCATAGAATCCAGCCTTCACAGTGGCAAAATCTTCCACCTGGGGGAAAGTGATGTAGCTGCACATGTGTTTGAACAAGGCAGACAAAACCCTTGCCGGCACTATTGAGAACGTTGGCTGCGACATTCCTGCTGCCAAGGCCACTGTCACTTGGAAAGGACCAGTTGCTAGGAAATGAAGCACTGATAGAACTTGCACAAGACAAGGGTTCCCAGTGGGATGATGGATAGCTGATATCAGATCAGGCTCCAATTGAGTACACAGTTCTGTGATTGTGGCCCTGTCCAGTCTATAGGTCAGTATTATGTGCCTGTCCTCCAGCAAAGCTAAGTCCACAAGGGGTCTGTACACCGGCTCTTGTCTCCTCCTCCTATTCCTCCACAGTGGTAGGTATTTCAGAGACATAAGAGTGAGTAAGGTCTAACAATCCGAACAATGGAACCTCCACCTTGGTGTACATAGAGACATTTGTGAATGGCAATGTATGTGCAATTTATAGCAATGATGCAGTTTCCAATTTCTGAATATTGTCCACATCCATAAAATGGCGACCGCCTGTCCTGTAAGTATGGACAGGTGGAAGTAATGTAACTCCACCGGCGTTGGGCATTATGGCGGAAGGCGGTCTTGCACCGCCGTGCCGTTCCTCATTGGCTAAAATGGGGGTCTATGGAATACAGTGTCCAATGAGGATTACTGGCGGCGGAGACGGTGTACACCACCACGTAGGAAAGTAGCCTCTTTCTAGCATGGTTACCCCCACTTTTGGCCTGTTTGTGAGTGTGTGTCAGTGTGTTTTTACTGTGTCACTGTGCTAGCCAGGACCCCAGTGCTCATAGTTTGTGGCCTAATGTGTATGCCTGTGTAGTGCCGAACTGTGTCACTGAGGCTCTCCTAATCAGAACCTCAGTGCTTATGCTCTCTCTGCTTTTACATTTGTCACTGTAGGCCACTGACTACATTTACCAATTTCAATTTGCATGCTGGACCCCCCTTATAAGTCCATAGTATATGGTACCTAGGTACCCAGGGTATTGGGGTTCCAGGAGATCCATATGGGTTGCAGCATTACTTTTGCCACCCATAGGGAGCTCAGACAAAGCCTTACACAGGACTGCCACTGCAGCCTGCAAGAAATAGTGCAAACACTATTTCACAGCCATTTTTACTGCACTTAAGTAACTTATAAGTCACCTATATGTCTCACCTTCACTTGCTGAAGGTTAGGTGCAAAGTTACGAAGTGTGAGGGCACCCTTGCACTGGCAAAGGTGACCCCCACATAGTTCAGGGCCATTTCCCTGGATTTTGTGAGTGCGGGGATATCATTACACGCGTTCACTACATATAGGTCAATACCTATATGTAGCTTCACAATGGTAAATCCGAATATGACCATGTAACATGTCTAAGATCATGGAATTGTCCCCCAATTCCAAATCTGCTATTGGGGAGCTAATTCCATGCATCCTGGGGTCTCCACCATGGACCCCCGTACTGCCAAACCAGCTCTCTGAGGCTTGCACAGCAGCTACAGCTGCTGCCACCTCACAGCAGGGTTCTGCCCTCCTGGGTCTGGGCAACTCAGTCCCAGGAAGGAAGAAAAAAACATTTCCTCTGAGACCACGGTGTTGCACCCTTTCCCTTTGGAAAACGGTGTTACAGGCTGAGGAGGGGTAGCCTCCCTCAGCCTCTGGAAATGCTTTGAAGGGCATAGGTGGTGCCCTCCTTGCATTAACCAGGCTACACCGGTTTCGGGAAACCTTCTGCCCTGTTCTGGCAGGAAACTGGACATTGGAAAGGGGAGTAACCACTCCATTGTCCATCACCACCCAGGATTGGTGCCCAGAGCTCCTCCATTGTGTCCCAGACTTCACCCATCTTGCTTTGCAAGGTGTGGGGGCACTCTGGAGGGCACTGAGTGGCCAGTGCCAGCAGGTGACGTCAGAGACCCCTCCTGATAAGTCCATACCTAATAAGGTAGCCAGTCCCCTTATCAGGGCTATTTAGGGTCTCTCCTGTGGGTTCTCTTCAGATTCTGCTTACAAGTTTCCTTCAGGAATCCTCTGCAACAACTTCAGCATCCTCTGACCTCGGATCAACCGCAGCCTGCTCCAAGAAACGCTGTAACTGCATCAAAGTGTCTACAAGAGACACTCTTCTTCATCAACCTCAGCTCCAAGTGAGCAACTGCAACAGTTTCCATGGTGTGCATGCTCTGGGGACTTCCTGTCTTCATCCTGCAGCAGAAGGACCGAAGAAATCTCCTGTGGAGTGACTGAGTCACTCCCCTGCTCCAGGCAGGCACCTTCCAAGGTGATGACTGGTACTCTGGGACTCCTCTTACACCGATGAGCCTGCTCCTAAGGACACAGAGGGTGGACATCATTGACAAAGACTGTCCTGAGGTCCTGCTGATGCAATTTGGAGGAAGTAGGACCTTGCCTTCCCCGAGAACGACGGTACCCCTGTGTTTTGTGTCTTCTTCGCCTCCTGAGGCGTCTGTGCACTCTTTGCAAAATTTCTTCATGCACAGCCTGGCCCAGATCCCCAGCACACCACCCTGTTATGCTCAACTCAATCAGTTGTTCCCCGGCAGCGTGGGACCTTCTTTTGTTGTGCTGCATCAACTGCATTTTGCACCTCCTTTTATTCCAGATCATGCAGCTTCTGCGGTGCTGGGTGGCATCCTGAGGGCTCTCTAAAGTGTTGAGAGCCCCCTCTTCCTCCTCACACAGAGTTAACGCCCCCAAGTGCCTCCTGGGTACATCCAGTGCCATTTTGAGGAAAAATGCACTTTTGACGTAGCCAAGGCTTGTTGGTGCCTTCCAACACGAAATCTCATCTGCAATGATCTTCACGCCATGGGACATCTTTTGCATTGTGCAGAAATCTGCTGGCATCTTCCTAGGGTGCTTTTTTGCAGTCTTCAACTAACCGGAGACTCTTCTTTTGCATCCTCTTCTGGGTTGGCAGGAGCTCCTGTCCTTTCTGCAACTTCTTTCGACTTCTGCACTTGGTCCCCTTACTTTGCAGGTCTTAAGGTCCAATAATCCAACAGTTGTTATTTGCAGACTTGGTTGGCTGCTGCAAAATCCCAAAAACGAGGTGTGGTGTTTCCTAAGGAAACTCGCAGTACTTTACACCTGCTTTTCTTGGCTCTGGGGTGGGGTCATTTACTTACCTTTACTGTATTCTTACTCTCCCAGTGATTCTGCACACACTTCCCCCTTGTCTATGGGGGAATTTGTGATTCACATTCCACTTTTTTATTATATGGTTTGTGTTGCCTCTAGACCTATTTTTTCCCATTGCATTCTATAGGATTTCCTACTGTTTGCATTGTTCTATGACTATTTACTTGTCTAATTATTGTGTATAATACTTACCTCCAGAAAGAGTGTTGTCTCTAAGATATTTTTGGTACTGTATCACACAAATAAATATCTTTACTTTTGGTAACACTGAGTATTGTCTTTACTTGTATATAAGTACTGTGTAACCATAAGTGGTATTGCATGAGCTTTGCATGTCTCCTAGTTCAGCCTAAGCTGCTCTGCTATAGCTACCCCTATCAGCCTAAGCTGCTAGAACACTACTACATTAACTAACAAGGGATAACTGGACATAGTATAAGGTGTAAGTAACCAAGGTACCCACTACAAACCAGGCCAGCCTCCTACATTGGCAGCAGCGATGGGATAAGTACTTGCAATTGCTTTATCACTTTGTTACCTGTTCTTTACACAAGAAAAGCTTGTTCCAATACTTAGAGCATATGCAATATATACTTAGAAACAATTTTCCAGCTGTCCTAAATGTGCTGTTTAACTTTGCAAACGTTTTTCAAAGTTCTGAAAAGTTTTCTTCTTTTCTCTAAAAAGTTAGCTCTGTCATTCTGCTAACTTTTTATTCACTTTCCCAAAACCTTTTTCCTTCAATATGTCTTCTGTAGATGCTATCCCTAGAGTTGTAAAAAACAACATGTGAGAATCTAAACTTTAAAAGTTTGAGGGGTCTCTGTATTGAAAGAAGTTTAGGGATTGGGAAGAAACCCACTGAGGAGTTCCTCTTAAATCTTCTTCTCCAAGATGACCAGGGACTCAGCACTAGTCCAGATCAGACAGGGGAAGAGGTAGACGATAATTTAAAACAGGAAGGCTCAGAGGAGCATGATGACAATCCTGGGGAGGGTTCGTCCACAGACCTATCTGTTAACAAGCCCTCTAGTATAACTGGTAGTGGGAAAGGTTAACACACAAGTAGGGCTCCCTTCACCCCTGGAGGCCAGGTCACTAGAGTGGCCCCTGTTAGAGATAGGTCTGCCTCTGCACACTCTCATCTTACCTCTGTTTTAGAGGCTTCACATTCTTCTAATCCTGAGGACCAGTCCCTAGATAGGGAACTCAGAAAGCTGAGGTTATAGGAGGCCAGACTGAAGCTAATGCAGTAGCAGTTGGCCTTAGACAGGGAATCCATGGCTGTGGAGAAAGAGAGGCAGGGTTTGGGGTTAGTTCCCCATGGTGGCATCAGCAGTTTTAGAAATACAAATGTTAGGGAACCTTCATTTGATTTTAGAAATCTGCACAAAGTTGTCCCTACAAGGATGGTGATGACGTCAACAAGTGGTTTGCTGCACTTGAGAGGGCCTGTAAAGTTCAGAGGGTCCCTCATATACAGTGGGCTGTTATCCTTTGGTTATCCTTCTCTGGCAAGGGGAGAGACAGTCTTCTTATTGTCAGAGAGGATGATGTGGATAATTACCAAATTCTTAAGAATGCACTCTTGGATAGTCTGGGCTTAACCACTGAACAGAATAGACTTAAGCTCAGTGAGTCCAGAAAGGAGTCATCACAGGACTGGACAGACTTTGTAGACTGTTCTGTGAAGGCCCTAGAAGGTTGGTTACATGGCAGTAAGGTGACTGATTATGAAATCCTATATAACTTGATTCTGAGAGAGCATATCTTGAATAATTGTGTGTCTGACTTGTTGCATCAGTATCTCGTGGACTCAGATCTGACCTCTCCCCAAGAACTGGGAAAGAAGGCAGACAAATGGGTCAGAACAAGTGTTAGGAGAAAAGCTCATACAGGAGGTGACAAGGACAGCAAAAGGAATGATGGTGAAAACTCTCAGGACAAGCATGGGGATAAAAGTAAACATAAAGATCCTTCTTCAGGTCCAAAACACTCCTCTGGTAGTAGGGATAAAATATATTAATCTCCTACAAAATCTTCACACAATTAGAAAAAGCCTTTGTGCTATGTGTGTAGAGGTAAAGGTCATTGGCCAGGGGATAAGTCCTGCACAGGTAAAGCCCCTGAGCATACCATCACTAAGACATCAGACTCTAGTGCCACTAGCAGTAGTGGTAATAGTGGTGGGACTACTGGCAATAGTCAAACTAAAGGTATAGTTGGGTTCACTTTTGGGACCATAATAGAAACTGGGGTAGACAGTCCCAAGACAGTTTCTGTCACACCTGGTGGCATTGGCGTTGCCACCTTGGTTGCTCATCCCCTTAACATGATAAGTACAGGCAGTCAATCTTAATAAATGGTGTTGAGGCCCAGGCCTAGAGGGACACAGGTGCCAGTATCACTTTGGTGACTGAAAACCTGGTGTCACCTGCACAACACCTCCTTGGACAGAAGTACCAAGTTCCTGATGTCAATAACTCCACTCAGTCTCTCCCCTTAGCTGTAGTTCAACTAAGTTGGGGTGAAGTTACTGGCCCTAAGCAGGTGGTGGTATCACTTAGCTTACCTGTAGATTGTCTCTTAGGGCATGACCTAGAGGCCTCAGGTTGGGCTGAGGTAGAGTTTAGTACCCATGCATCCATGCTAGGTAGCCCCGAGGAATTGCTTCCTCTAATTTCTGGTGAAATGAAAAAGCAAAGGAGAGAAAAAGGCCTGAAATCTCAGGATCTCTCTCCACCAACAGGTAAAAAGGGTATCAAAGTATCCCTTCCCCACCCTGCCACTAAGGATACCATTCCTGAGGTGGGAGAAACCTTCCTGGGGTGGAACCTGTACCAAAGGAGCTATCAGCTACCACAGCTGGACTCCCAGAAGTAAAAGTACCTCTCTGTGAAACTACTAATCCAGATGTGCAAAATTGAACCATTTTAATAAATATGGAGCATCCCTCCAGCCCTCCCAGAGAAACTTTAGTGCAGCAGCCCTGCACTACCTCTGAACACTTAGGACAGCAGCCCTGTCCTGGTGTGGAGCTTATAGGACAGCAGCCATGCCCTGCTCCAACTGAAGAGAAACAACAACCCTGTTCTCTCTTACAGCCATATGGACAAAGTTTTTGCCCAGCTATGACTTTATTGATACAGCATCCCTGTCTAGCATTTTCTGCATTTGACATAGTCCCAGTGAACAAATCCCACTGCCCTACTTTAAAACATACTAATAAGAACTCTGAGAATGTACACTCACACTATTGGTTAGGTACAAATCTCCAAACAGGTTGGTTTACATCCCCTCAGGGAAGTAACCATATAGTGGATAATAAAGAGAGTAACCACTCTATTGCAGATCTACTCTCCACTTATCACCACTTAGACAATAAAGTCTCAACTGGCCAAGGTTAGCCTTATTGTCCTTCGTTTGTTGGGGTTGTGTAGGAAAGTAGCCTCTTTCTAGCATGGATACCCCCACTTTTTGCCTGTTTGTGAGTGTGTGTCAGTGTGTTTTTACAGTGTCACTGGGATCCTGCTAGCCAGGACCCCAGTGGTCACAGATAAAATCCTATATGTCAGTGTGTTTTGCCTATCTCACTGGGATCCTGCTAGCCAGGACCCCAGTGCTCATAGTTTGTGGCCTAATGTGTATGCTTGTGTAGTGCCTGTGTCACCGAGGCTCTGCTAATCAGAACCTCAGTGCTTATGCTCTCTCTGCTTTTAAATTTGTCACTGTAGGCCAGTGACTACAGTTACCAAATTCAATTGGCATGCTGGACCCCCCTTATAAGTCCATAGTATATGGTACCAAGGAAATTGGGGTTCCAGGAGATCCATATGGGCTGCAGCATTTCTTTTGCCACCCATAGGGAGCTCAGGCAAAGCCTTACGCAGGACTGCCACTGCACCCTGCGTGAAATAGTGCACACACTATTTCACAGCCATTTTAACTGCACTTAAGTAACTTATAAGTCACCTATATGTCTAACCTTCACTTGCTGAAGGTTAGGTGCAAAGTTACAAAGTGTGAGGGCACCCTTGCACTAGCAAATGTGACCCCCACATAGTTCAGGGCCATTTCCCTGGACTTTGTGAGTCCGGGGACACCATTACACGCGTTCACTACATATACGTCAATACCTATATGTAGCTTCACAATGGTAACTCCGAATATGGCCATGTAACATGTCTAATATAATAGAATTGTCCCCCCATTCAAAATCTGCTGTTGGGGAGCCAATTCCATGCATCCTGGGGGCTCCACCATGGACCCCCGTACTGCCAAACCAGCTCTCTGAGTTTGCACTGCAGCTACAGCTGCTGCCACCTCTCAGACTCCAACAGGGTTCTGCCCTCTTAGAGTCTGGGCAGCCCAGTTGCCGGAAGGCAGAACAAAGCATTTCCTCTGAGAGCAGGGTGTTCCAACCTCTCCCTTTGGAAATAGGTGTTACAGGCTGAGGAGGGCTAGCCTTCCCCAGCCTCTGGAAATGCTTTGAAGGGCACAGATGGAGCCCTCCTTGCATAAACCAGTCTACACCGGTTCAGGGACCCCTTCTCCCCTGCTCTGATGGAAAACTGGACAAAGGAAAGGGGAGTGACCACTCCCCTGTCCATCACCACCCCAGGGGTGGTGCCCAGAGCTCCTCCAGTGTGTCCCAGACTTCAGCTATATTGCTTTGCAAAGTGTGGGGGCACTCTGGAGGGCTCTGAGTGGCCAGTGCCAGCAGGTGATGTCAGAGACCCCTCCTGATAGGTCCATAACTGATAAGGCAGCCAATCCCCTTCTCAGGGCTATTTAGGGTCTCTCCTGTGGGTTCTCTTCAGATTCTGCTTGCAAGTTTCCTTCAGGAATCCTCTGCAACAACTTCAGCATCCTCTGACCTCGGATCAACCACAGCCTGCTCCAAGAAACGCTGTAACTGCAACAAAGTGTTTACAAGAGACACTTTTCTTCAGCAACCTCAGGTCCAAGTCAGCAACTACAACAGTTTCCATGGTGTGCATGTTCTGGGGACTCCCTGTCTTCATCCTGCACCAGAAAGACCAAAGAAATCTCCTGTGGAGTGACGGAGTCACTCCCCTGCTCTAACCAGGCACCCTGAAAGGCGACGACTGGTACCCTGAGACTCCTCTCACTGTGATGAGCGTATTCCTAAGGACACAGAGGGTGGACATCATCGGCATTGATTGACCTGAGGTCCTGCTGACACAATTTGGAGGAGGTAAGACCTTGCCTTCCCCGAGAACAATGGTACCCATGTGTTTTCTGTCTTCTTCACCTCCTGAGGCCTCTGTGCTCTCTTTGCAAAATTCCTTTGTGAACACCCTGGCCCAGGTCCCCAGCACTCCACGCTGTGATGCTCAACTTGCTGAGTTGTTCTCAAGCGGCGTGGACCTTCTTTTTTTGTGCTTCATCAACTGCATTTTGCACCTCCTTTGAACCCAGATCCTGCAGCTTCTCGGGGAGCTGGCTGGCATCCCGAGGGCCCTCTAAAGTGCTGAGAGCCCCTTCTTCCTCCTCACACAGAGTTGAGGCCCACAGGTCCCTCCTGGATCCATTCAGCACCAATTTGAGCAAAAATGCACTTTTGCCGTATCCAAGGCGCGTTAGTGACTTCCAACACAAAATCTCCTCTGCAACGATCTTCACACCGTGAGACATCTTTTGCATCATGCAGAATCCCGCTGGCATCTTCCTAGGCTGCATTTCTGCAGTCTTCAACTAACCGGGGACTCTTCTTTTACACCCTCTTCTGGGTTGGCAGGGGCTCCTATCCTTCCTGGAACTTCTTTCGACTTCTGGACTCGGTCCCCTTCCTTTGCAGGTCGTCAGGTCCAATAATCCAGCAGTTGTTCTATGCAGACTTGGCTGGCTGCTGCAAAATCCCCAAAACGAGGTGTAGTGTGTCCTAAGGAAACTTGCAGTACTTTACTTCAGCTTTTCTGGGCTCTAGGGTGGGGTCATTTACTTACCTTTACTGTATTCTTACTCTTCCAGCGATTCTGCACACACTACACTTGTCTGTGGGGGAATTTGTGATTCACATTCCACTTTCTTAGTATATGGTTTGTGTTGCCCCTATACCTATTTTCTCCCATTTAATTCTATAGGAGTTCCTACTGTTTGCATTGTTTTGTATATATTGTGTATAATACTGCCCTCCAGAAGGACTATTGTCTCTAAGATATTTTTGGTTCTGTGTCAGCCAAATAAATACCTTTTTTTTGTAACATTGAGCATTGCCTTTCTTGTGTGTAAGTACTGTTTAACTATAAGTGGTATTGCATGAGCTTTGCATGTCTCCTAGTTCATCCTTAGCTGCTCTGCTATAGCTACCTCTATCAGCTTAAGCTGCTAGAACACTACTACATTCACTAACAAGGGATAACTGGACCTAGTATAAGGTGTAAGTACCCAAGGTACCCACTACAAACCAGGCCAGCCTCCCACAGACGTGACCACCAATTTCTATCTAAAACATCACTCGATTCCTGACTTTCCACAGGACAACACCTACACTGTGTGTGCTGCTGTGATCTGTGTCTGGATCCTGCCATGGCCCGTGTGGCAGGGGAAAGGGTCCCTGCCTTCATTTCGGAGGAGTTTGAGCACCTGGTGGATGGGGTCCTACCCCTGTATGAACAGCTGAATCAGCCTCCAGACCAACAGGTGAGTACACCATGGGCATGATGCATGTGACAAGGTTGCATGGAGGTGTGTGTGCTAGCAGTGTGTAATTTGGGTGGGGGTATGTCTGCTGGTAGTGTACATGCAGTGCTCCGAGTGATGTGTGTGCCAATGGAGATAGAAATTGTATTTTTGGGTCATATGTGTGACTGGCTAGATTGTATGTGTAATGTGTCCTCCTGTCTAAACTACCTCTGCAGGTCAGCACCCATCAGAAGAAGGGATTGTGGCGTGCCATTGCCAAGGACGTATAGCAGGTGGAGCACCCACTGTAGGAAAACCTGGGAGGACCTGAGACGCTGGGCACGGAAGACTGTGGAGGCCCAGCTGGGGGTGGCCTTCCAACGAGGGCAGGGTGCCCGTCGAAACCTGTCCCCCCTGATGGCCCGCATACTGGGGGTGGCCTACCCAGAGCTGGATGGGCACTTGAGGGCGACACAGCAGCCACAAGGGGGTGAGTACAGTAGCGTGAGAACAATTATCTTTGGGTTGCATGGGATCCTGGTGGTAGGTTTCAGTTAGTGGATGCCCCTTAATGCCAGCTCACCATTGCTGCATGATCCAGCTCTAGGTAAATGGGTGTATAGCAAAGAAAGTGAAGGTTCCCAGTCAACCACCAATGAAAGTGAAGGTTACACTCAACCACCAACGAAAGTGAAGGTTCCCACTCAACCACCAATGGAAGTGAAGGTTCCAACCCAGCCACCAATTAAAGTGAAGGTTCCCACTCAACCACCAATGAAAGGCAAGAGGCCCACTCAACCACCAATGAAAGGCAAGAGGCCCACTCCAACAGCAGAGGGCAAGGAGCCTCCACCTCCAGCAGAGACACAGCAGCCCTCACCTCCAGCAGAGACACAGCAGCCCTCACCTCCAGCAGTCACAGCAGCCCCCACCTACAGCAGAGGGCATGTAGGCCACCATCCAGGGACTGTTGTACAAGAAGCCCCCTCCATACCCAGTGGGCAAGTCCCCCACTTTAGTGAATGTGGCCTTGCACTCCCCAATAAAGACAAATGAGCATGGAGATACCCCCAGAACGAGTGGGCAACTCTCCCACTTCAGAGACTGTGGCCTTGCACTCCCCAGCAAAGACAAATGGGCATGGAGCCCCCTCCAGAACCAGTGGGCAAGTACTCAGCCCCTACCCCCTTCCCCTTGAGGTGCCTGCCCATTTCCAACCAGATGCCCCTGAATTGTGGATTCTGGAAGTTGTCAGGAGTCAGGTTTGGCCTTGAACTTTGCGCTGTGGCAATGTGGCCCTTTTGTAGTTTGGACTGGCCATTGGCCCATTCTGAACATTGTTGCCTGCATTTGGAATCAAATTACAGTGTTTTCTGATTCTCATAGTTGTCCTTGTTTTATTTTAACGTGTGTCCTGTGACACTGGTTTAACTCTGTAACTGGTTCGGTGTATGGTGTGTGTGTGAATAGTGCGTGTTGTGCGTGTGTGTGTGTCACTCTCCTCTTCCTCCCTCCCTCCCTTGTGTGCTAGGTGACTGTACTCACCGTCGTCATCTTCGTTGGTGTTGGTGTTCCAGGAGGGCCATGGCGTAGAATAGCATCAGGAAGACTTGAAGTTCCGGTTCCATGGCAGCGGCGGTGTCCTCTGTGTACCTGTTGGTGAGTCTTACATTGTCTGTGTTCTGTTTCCCCCAGGCTTTTGATAGTGCTGATACTGCCCCGGAAAGTGGTGTTGAAACCCTGGTGGTTGGTGTGGTACATTGGCTGTCTATAGGAGGGATCACTCCATGGTCATAATTTTGTGGTAATTACCGCCAGGTGTTGGCGGTATTACTGCCACTTTAACAGTCACCGCCAGTTTCATAATGACCACCATAGTGTGTTGCCGTAGACCAGTCTGCTGGTGTTGAGGGCCTGAGTCACTGTTTTCCTGGTGCTGAGGGGAAACACTTGAAGATTTTGCAGAGCACACGGAGGGTGTGGAAACATGATAAAGCAACCTCATTGACCTAGTGTTTCATGGACAGTTTGCTTTGTAGGATGATTGTCGGAAAGTACCATCTTGCCTGGCATGTTACCCCCATTTTTACTTGTGTGTATGTTTGTTTTTGCCTGTGTCACTGGGATCCTGCTAGCCAGGACCCCAGTGCTCATAAAGTATAACCTGTATGTGTTCCCTGTGTGGTGTCTAACTGTATCACTGAGGCTCTGCTAACCAGAACCTCCGTGTTTATGCTCTCTCTGCTTTCAAAATTGTCACTGCAGGCTAGTGACTAATTTTACCAATTCTCATTGGCACACTGGAAGACCATTATAATTCCCTAGTATATGGTACCTAGGTACCTAGGGTATTGAGGTTCCAGGAGATCTCTATGGGCTGCAGCATTTCTTCTGCCACCCATAGGGAGCTCAGACAATTCTTACACAGGCCTGCCACTGCAGCCTGCGTGAAATAACTTTCACATTATTTCACAGCCATTTTCACTGCACTTAAGTAACTTATAAGTCACCTATATGTCTAACCCTCACCTGGTGAAGGTTAGGTGCAAAGTTACTAAGTGTGAGGGCACCCTGGCACTAGCCAAGGTGCCCCCACATCGTTCAGGGCAATTTTCACGAACTTTGTGAGTGCGGGGACACCATTACATGCGTGCACTACATATAGGTCAATACCTATATGTAGCGTCACAATGGTAACTCCGAACATGGCCATGTAACATGTCTAAGATCATGGAATTGTCAGTGGACAATTCCATGCATCCCCAGGTCTCTAGCATAGAGCCCGGGTACTGCCAAACCAGCTCTATGGGGTTTTCCTGGCAGCTGCAACTGCTGCCAACCCTCAGACAGGTTTCTGCCCTCCTGGGGTCTGGGCAGCCCCGTCCCAGGAAGGCAGAACAAAGGATTTCCTCTGAGAGAGGGTGTTACACCCTCTCACTTTGGAAATAGGTGTTAAGGGCCTGAGAGGAATAGCCTCTCCTGGCCTCTGGAATTGCTTTGAAGGGTACAGATGGTGCCCTCCTTGCATAAGCCAGTTTACACTGGGTCAGGGATCCTCCCAGCCCTGCTCTGGCGCAAAACTGGACAAAGGAAAGGGGAGTGACCACTCTCCTGACCTGCACCTCCCCAGGGGAGGTGCCCGGAGCTCCTCCAGTGTGTCCCAGACCTCTGACATCATGAATGCAGAGATGTGAAGGCACAATGGACAGCTCTGAGTGGCCAGTGCCAGCAGGTGACGTCAGAGACCCCTCCTGATAGGTGCTTACCTCTCTCTGTAGCCAATCCTCCTCTGAGGGCCATATAGGGTCTCTCTTGTGGGTTTCTCTTCAGATTCTGAATGAAAGAACTCGCCAGAGTTCCTCTGCACTTCTCTCTTCGACTTCTGCCAACGACCGACCGCTGACTGCTCCAGGACGCCTGCATAACCGCAACAAAGTAGCAAGAAGACTACCAGCAACATGGTAGCGTGTAATCCTGCCGGCTTTCTCAACTGCTTCCTGGTGGTGCATGCTCTGAGGGCTGTCTGCCTTCACCCTGCACTGGACATCCTGAAGAAATCTCCAGTAGGTTGACGGAGTCTTCCCCCTGCTACCGCAGGCACCAAACCTCTGCTTCACCGGTCCTCTTGGTCCCCTCTCATCTCGACGAGCGTGGTCCCTGGAACACAGGAGCTGGATCCAAGTGACCCCCACAGTCCATTGGTCCTTCTGTCCAAGTTTGATGGAGGTAAGTCCTTGCCTCCTCACGCCAGACAGTAATCCTGTGTACTGCGTGAACTGCAGCTGCTAGGGCTTCTGTGCACTCTTGCAAGGATTCCTTCATGCATAGCCTAGCCCAGGTCCCCAGCACTCCATCCTGCATTGCCCAACTCGCTGAGTTAGACTCCTACGATGTGGGACCCTCTTTTGTTGTGCTGAGATGACTGTTGTGCTCAGATCTTCTGAATGCCTGTTCAGGTGCTTCTGTGGGTGCTGCCTGCTTCTGTGTGGGCTCTCTCTGTTGCTGAGAGCCCCCTCTGTCTCCTCCTCCAAGGGGCGACCTCCTGGTCCTTCCTGGGCCCTGGCAGCAGCCAAAACCTTCCATCGCGAATCACAGGAACAGTGGTAGCTGCAGAGAAAACCCTGGTGAGCTAGTCTGGCAGTACCCGTGCTCGATGCTGGAGCCTCAGGGATGCATGGAATTGTCACCCCAATACCAGAATGGTATTGGGGTGACAATTCCATGATCCTAGACATGTTACATGGCCATGTTCGGAGTTACCATGGTGAAGCTACATATAGGTATTGTCCTATATGTAGTTCACGTGTGTAATGGTGTCCCCACACTCACAAAGTCCGGGGAATTTGCCCTAAACAATGTAGGGGCACCTTGGCTAGTGCGAGGATGCCCTCACACTATGTAACTTTGCACCTAACCTACACTAAGTGAGGGTTAGACATATAGGTGACTTATAAGTTACTTAAGTGCAGTGTAAAATGGCTGTGAAATAACGTGGATGTTATTTCACTCAGGCTGCAGTGGCAGTCCTGTGTAAGAATTGGCTGCTCTCCCTATGGGTGGCAAAATAAATTCTGCAGCCCATAGGGATCACCTGGAACCCCAATACCCTGGGTATCTAGGTACCATATACTAGGGAATTATAAGGGTGTTTCAGTGTGCCAATAAAAATTGGTAAAATTAGTCACTAGCCTGCAGTGACAATTTTGAAAGCAGAGAGAGCATAAACACTGAGGTTCTGGCTAGCAGAGCCTCAGTGATACATTTAGGCACCACACAGGGAACACATATAGGCCACAAACGTATGAGCACTGGGGTTCTGGCTTGCAGGATCCCGTGACACATATCAAACACACTGACAACATAGAGGTTTTCACTATGAGCACTGGGCCCTGGCTAGCAGGATCCCAGTGATACAGTAGAAACACCCTGACATATACTAACTAACAGGCCAAAAGTGATGGTAACAAGGCTAGAAAGAGGCTACCTTCCTGCACAACCCCATCCCATTAGGTCCGAACTATCGACTCTCCTGAGTCTGTTGCTATGCAAGTTTCATCTAGTTTACATCTTCAGATACTTTGTTAGGATAGGCACATTTCCACTGTGACATATTAGGATGTACCATCATGCACTTGGGTCCCATTCTACTTGTTGTTGTCAATTACCATTTGCATCTGCTGCCTGTTCCTGCCCACTGATTCCTTTGGAAGCCTCCACATGAGACACGGGCTCTTCTGGAACACTCTTGGCTTCTGACTTGACTATAAAAAGCCCCTCTTAACTTGCATTGGAGCTTGGCCTCGTACCTGTATCCAGACCCTCACTAGCCTCCATCAAGTCCTGTGCAAGCAGCTTCCCTGCACTCACCCCCTGAGTCACCTGGATATCCTGTGCCCCTGTTCAGCACAAGCTTCATCCCTGCACTCATCTTCCGAGGTGCCCGGATCATCCTCAATTAGTTTCTATGCCATTTGCCAAGACTTCTAGAAACCACCCAACATTTACGTCTTCTAGGTCCTTTCCGATGACTCTGAGATCCTGACTCCTGAGATCCCTCAGAGTCTCTCTTCCATGAGGTACAATTCTGCCTCTTTTTAACTTCTAGCAATGACCCGCCTGCTGCCTTCAAGCTCCTGTACCTCCCAGTACCTGTTCCCAGGTTAGATCGCACTAATCTTTTAAAGTCATTGCAGGTCTGTTTGTTATCTCTTTGCTTCTGCCATGTTTTCTGTCATAGCTTGGGAGTGTTTATGACTCCAACTTTGAACTGAGTGTTACAGTGTATTCAAGTATATTTTGGAAGTGCCCACAACTACAGCCTTTGTTTCAGCAGTAAGTGTGTATCTAGATTGTCTTGGGAGTGTCTCTTACTCCAATCCTGTGGGAAGCTGGCCTGGTATGTGGTGGGTACCTAAGGTATTTACACCTTATACCAGGTTCAGGTATCACCTATTAGTGTAGTGTAGGCAGTGTCTAGAAGCCAGGCTTTCTAGAAGTAGCTGTGGATGAGCAGCCAAGGCTTATCTAGGAGACATGCAAAGCTCATGCAATACCACTGTTGTCACACAGCACTTACACACATGAAAGAATACACTCAGTGTTACAAAAATAAAGGTATTAACTTTATTATGGTAACACAACACCAAAAATACTATAGAGGCAATATTCTCTTAGGAGGTAAGTAATACACAAGGTATACACACTAGTTGTCAGAAGTAGGCATAAGAATAGTCAGAAAACAGTACAAATATTGTAAAACACAATAGAGAATAGTGGGCCTAGTGGGAGCACAAACCATATACTAAATAAATGGAATGCAAGAGTGTTACCCCCACCTAGGTAAGTGGGCTGCTGCGGGTACCAGGAAAGCACAAAGGTAAGTACCACAATACTCCCCAGCAACTGGGAAAGCAGGAGTTAAATTACTAGAATGTCACCAGCACACATACTTAGAAGAAAAGAAGAGAATTGCAAAACCCAGAGATGACTGCAAGAAACCAATAGTGGATTCCTGAAGACCTGTGGAGAGAGGGGACCACGTCCAGAAGACACAGCAGAGTCCAGTGGGGCAGGAGCCCCTACCCACCAGGCTGAGGATAGCAGGAGTTGGCTGATGGTGCGGAAGAAAAGTCAGCACTGCAGTCCTGGACTCAGAGTTGAGTTCCTGGAGGATACAGGTGATGTCCCATGCTGGAAGGAAGATTACAGTCAGGTTTGAGTGTCTGGATTCCACCAACAAGCCTTGGCACAGGCAAAACATGCAGTTGGTAGAAAGTGGTGCTGCCGGGGACCAGCATGGCCCAGGAGGGGGAGTCATAGGGGGCTGTCAGCATTGCAGAGAGCCCACAGAAGAACAGACAGCACACAAAGAATTCTGACAGGACTGGGACACAGAAGGTGCAAATGGAGCCCATGCAGCACTACGAAAAGGAGTCCCACGCCGCAAGAGAGATGCTCATGGAGCTGTGCATCACAGGAAGGAGTGCTGGGTCTGGAGCTACACGATGCCTTAAGACCCCTTGGAGGAAGTGTTAAAAAGCCTTGGCAGCTGCAAATGACGCGATGCATGGTGATAATGTCCTGCATGGGAAAGTAAGGGCCTACCTCCACCCAAGTTAGACAGGTGATAGAGAGGATCGTCTGGACCACTCCCAACCACCACCCATGTTGTAGGATCCACGCAGTTCAGCAGGAGAGGGAATCCATGCAACAGATCGTCATTGCTGTTGGTGCCTGCAGATGCAGGGGTGTCACTCCTTCACTCCAAGAGAGATTTCTTCTTCTCTCCTGTGCAGACTGAAGACAGGCTACTCTCAGAAGATGCACGACCGGGGAAATGTTGCAGAAGCTGGAAGGAGCCGGATAAACAATGTTGCAGGTGAAGTCTTTGTCTTTGTTGCAGATTGTCGGGTCCTGGAGAGTCCAGATGCAGTTTCTTTGGTCAGAACTCGAAGTAAGGGATGCAGAGGAATCCTGCTGGAATCTTACAAACCAAATCTGAGGAACCACCCAGAAGAGAGACTCTAAATAGCCCTGGAAGGGGGATTGGTCACCTAGCTGGGTGACCACCTATAAGGATGGGGCTCTGACGTCATCTGCCTGACCTGGCCACTCAGATGCTCCCAGAGTTCCCTGCCAACTTTGGATCCAAGATGGCAAAACCCAGGGACCCTCTAGAGGAGCTCTGGGTACCACCACTGGGGTGGTGACGGACAGGGGAGTGGTCACTCTCCTTTCCATTGTCCAATTTTGCACCAGAGCAGGGACTAGAGGTCCCTGAACTGGTGTAGACTGGTTTATGCATAAAGGGGAACAAATGTGCCCTTCAAAGCATACCAGTGGCATGGGAGGCTACCCTCCCAAGCCATGTAACACCCATTTCTAAAAGGAGTGGGTGTAACACCCTTCTCCCAAAGGAAATCCTTTGTTCTGCCCTCCTGGGCTTGAGCTGGCCAAGCACTAGGAGGGCAGAAACCTTTCTGTGAGGTGGCAGCAACTGGGGCTGCCTGGAAAACCTCAGAAGGCTGTGGAAGCAGTGCTAGGGGTCCTCTACGGAGCCCCCAGAGCACATGGAATCATGCAACCAAATACTTGCAAATGTAGTGGGGTATGATTCCAACATGTTTGATACCAAACATACCTAGATGTAGCTGGACATAAGTAGTAACCTATGCCCAGGACATGCATAAAATGGTGTCACCACACTCACAAAGTCCAGGAAAATGGGGCTGGGGTGCCCTCACGCACAGGTACATGTACCCTGCCCTCTGGGCTGAGAGGGCCTTCAATAGGGGTGACTTATAATGACCTGGTGCAGTGACCTATAGTGAAAATGGGTGCATGCGCCCGGTTAACGCAGACTGCAATGGCAGGCCTGTAGAACCCTTTGCATGGGCTCCCTATGGGTGGCAGAATAACTGCTGCAGCCCATAGGGATCCCCTGGAAACGCATTGCCCTGGGTACCAAGGTACCATATACTAGGGGCTTACATTGGGACACCAGTATGCCAATTGTGGGATGAATATAGATTTTTGGGAGAGAGAGCATAATCACTAGGGTCCTGGTTAGCAGGATCCCAGTAAACACAGTCAAACCCACTGACACCAGGCAGAAAAAGGGGGTAACCATGCCAGGAAAGAGAGTACTTTCCTACAAATCCATGTTTCTAGTACAACCTTGGAAATCCCAGTGATTCCAACCTTGTGTCTCGATGTAACTTTTTTTCTTACATTGTTGTGTTTTCAAGTGTTGGTCAACGTAAAGATTTGAATCCTGGAAGTGTTGATAACTCCAACCTTGTATCAAGAACAATTCTGTTTCATGTGAATGTACATTGTCGACTCCTGACCTATGTGTAGAGCACAACCTTGGGAAAGCTGGTATCCCCGCCTTCTGTCCCATTGTACATAATCGTATCCTGACCTATTTGTAAAGCACAATGTTGGGAAAGCTGATCCCAACCTTGTGTCCTATCAAGTATTGTTTCAAGTTCATGTAGTGTTTAATGTAATCCAGTTTGATAACAACCTGGACTCAAACATACCCTGAGAGTTGTTTAACTTCCAACCTATGTGCACCCTGGACACTTGCGTGACTCTTGGACTTGGTCCCCTTCCTTTACAGGTCCTCAGGTCCAGGAATCCATCTTCAGTGCTTTGTAGTCAGTTGTTGTCCTTGCAGAATCCCCTATCTCAACTTTACTGTCTTTCTGGGGTAGTAGGGTAACTTTACTCCTACTTTTCAGGGTCTTGGGGTGGGGTATCCTGGACACCCTTAGTAATTTCTGACACTCCCAGCAACCCTCTACACACTACACTAGGCCTGGGGTTCATTTGTGGTTCGCATTCCACTTTTGGAGTATATGGTTTTTGTTGCCCCTAGGCCTATTTTCCCCTATTGCATTCTATTGTGTTTTACAGTGTTTGCACTACTTTTCTAACTGTTTACTTACCTGATTTGGTTTGTGTGTATATATTTTGTGTATATTACTTACCTCCTAAGGGAGTATATCCTCTGAGATACTTTTGGCATATTGTCACTAAAATAAAGTAACTTTATTTTTAGTAACTCTGAGTATTGTGTTTTCTTGTGATATAGTACTAAGTGATATAAGTGGTATAGTAGGAGCTTTGCATGTCTCCTAGTTCAGCCGAAGCTGCTCTGCTATAGCTACCTCTATCAGCCTAAGCTGCTAGAACACCTCTAATCTACTAATAAGGGATAACTGGACCTGGCACAAGGTGTAAGTACCACAAGGTACCCAGTATAAGCCAGGCCAGCCTCCTACAAGACCTAGATCCACCACCTCGCAGATGCTAGCAAGGTGCAACACCGGTCAGTCTGTGTTCATGGTAGCTCCTGCTATGTTTTTCTCCACAGCAGCAAATCCTGTTCAGTGGTTACTCTTTGGAACTGTATTTTGCCTTATGGAGGCCTTGTAGGCTACAGCCTGCAGCTGGAAGCTGGAGATGTTCAGCTTCCAAAAGTGACAAAGTCCAAATGTAGAAATCTTCACTGCAACTTCTTCCCATGGCTTTGTGATAATGACACCTCTTCCTCGGACACCCCAGGCTGCCTTGTGTCCTAAACTTTTCCTTCTCAGATAATTTTCTTGAAAAATTCTTCTGAATTTGAAGGTAAGTGGAGTCTGAGCCCAATACACTTCCTGTATCCAAACCATGCTCCATTGTTGTCAGCCATAACTTTTGACTTTGCCCAGGTCTCATGTGACTAGATGCCTGCAGTTCGTGCTTTGTTCTTTTAGGCCCTAGTTTTTACTAAAAGTTTAAAAGAAATCATAACTCTGGTTCTACTGACTGGATTTTTGTCAATTTGGTGTCAAATTATGTATTAACTTTTTCCTATTTTTCTAAATTGGTGTGGGACTTGTCTGATGTTGTGTTTTCATGTAATTACTGTTTTTTGTGATGCATATGTACCTCACACATACCTGAATGCTTTGTGTCAAGCACAGGTTAATTTACTCCCTTTTTGTAGTCCCCCCTGACAGGGATTGTGGTTGTTGCTTGAGAAGGGCTAACAGCACTCTGAACCAAAAACCTACATTAGGGTATAAATACATTTTAGTTAGTAAATTCAAGGATAAACTATAGATGAAAATGTTGCATGAATCCATTAATGTTATGAAGGTTAAAGGGTGTTACCTTTGTGCTCTTCCCACTTCTGCTGGGAAGGGATCCACTTCCAACTTCCTATGCCTTGTCATCTAATGTGTATATTGCAATATTTATCATAATGATCTTCTTTCTCTTTAGCTAACAGATTTCAATGTGCATTTAGAGAACTTACCCATAAAAGAAGATAATAATATAGTATAAGCCTAGAGGTGGTTGTACAAACTAAGCATGAATCTAAAACCAATTAACGGGGTTATGTGTGTGATTTGAGTAAAGAAGAAAATTAGTTCATCAGGGAATGAAATGGGAGAGGAGTGAGAGTTGTGAGGCACTGGAAAGAGGGAAAAGCTATGATGGTAAAGGAAGAGGAGGAATTTAGTTTTTTTAATGTACATCTTAGGTTAAAGATGGAACAATAACCAAGGAATGGATTACAACATAGCAAAGGCAAAGAAGTGTTGTAACTAGATCTCAAATAAAAGTAGGTTATTCATACTTATATTACTAATATAACTAAAATATGCTTCAGTCTTTCGAAGAACATGGCTTGTGGTAAGCTGTAGGTTACTGGTCTAGTAAATTAGAAAAGGGTTTTTGCAATGTTGTTGAATAGTTGTATAATATTGGTGGTAGTACATCAAAAAATGATCTTAAAACCTGTCATAATTAGAAAGATTTGTGCAATTGTCTTTTTTTTTTGCTCACTTTTTCTGAGTGTATGTTCAAGAAGTAGGGAAACAGAAGTAAACAGAGTTATTTGAATGGGAAAAGATCTGAGGAGCTCAAGGAGTCTACAAACAGCTGAGGATGTCAGAGGAGAGTTCCAAAAAGAAGCAGAAAGTGATGGATACTGATGATTTCTTGATTAATAAAATCATTCACACTTAAACAGGCAAATACAGAAATGATTGCTATTAGGGCTATGCAAATTTGCTTAGTAGTAGATAACCGTCTCTTGGCAAAGTAAGTCAGAGCTGGCAACATGATAAAGGCAAAGAAGTGTTGTACCAAGATCCCAAGTAAAAGTAGGAGGCTGGCCTGGATTGTAGTGGGTACGTAAGGTACTTACACTTTATACCAGGTCCAGTTATCCCTTAATAGTAAAATGTAGGCAGTGTAGGAGGCTGGCCTGGCTTGTAGTGGGTACCAATGGTACTTACACCTTGTGCCAGGTCCAGGTATCCCTTATTAGTAGAGTAGTAGTGTTCTAGCAGCTTAGGCTGATAGAGGTAGCTATAGCAGAGCAGCCAAGGCTGAACTAGGAGACATGCAAAGCTCCTACTATACCACTTATATCATATAAATACTATATAATAAGAAAGACAATACTCAGAGTTACTAAAAATAAAGGTACTTTAGTTGAGTGACAATGTGGCAAAAATATCTCAGAGGATATACTCACTTAGGAGGTAAGTAAAATACACAACATATACACAGAAAACCAAATCAGGTAAGTAAAACAGTCAGGAAGTAGTGCAAACACTGTAGAATACAATAGGATGCAATAGGCCTAGGGGCAACACAAACCATATACTAAGAAAGTGGAATGTGAACCACAAATGGACCTCTAGGCTAGTGTTGTGTGTAGAGGGTCGCTGGGAGTGTAAGAAAACACTGAGAGTGCCCAAGATACCTCACCCCAAGACCCTGGAAAGCAGGAGTAAAGTACTACTATTTCCTCAGAAACACACTAAAGTCGTGATAAAGCATTTTTCAAAGACCACAACAGACTGCAAAGCACTGAAGACGGATTCCTGGACCTGAGGACCTGCAAAGGAAGGGGACCAAGTCCAAGAGTCACGAAAGTGTCCAGGGTGGCAGGAGCCCACTAAACCCCAGATGAAGGTGCAAAATGGCTGCTTCTGGATGGAAGAAGCTGAAGATACTGCAACAACAAAAGGAGATGTCCCAAGGCATGCTGGAGGATGCAGAGTTGTTTCCTTGGCAAAATACTGCAAACAAGCCTTGCTAGCTGCAAGAGTCACAGATGGAGAAAAAGGGTGCTGCCAAGGACCAGGATGTTGCCACTTGGGAGAGGAGACAGAGGGGGCCCTCAGCAAAGTAGAGAGCTAATACACAAGCAGGACGCACCTGCAGAGGTCCTTGAACACAGGTTAAAGATGATTGAACATGGTGATTGTCTCAACACTGCAAAAGGAGGTCCCACGACACCGAAGATCAACTCAGGGAGCTGAGCATCGCAGGACAGAGTGCTGGGGACCTAGACTCGGCTGTGCATGCAGTATTTCTTGAAAATGTGCACAGAAGCCCTTGTAGCTGCAGAACATGCAGTGCACAGGATTATTGTATGGAGAGGAGAGGCAAGGACTTATCCCCTCCAAATTTGGACAGTTGGACCACTGGATAGTCTGGGTCACTTGGGTCCACCACCTGTGTTTCAGGGGCCACGCTCGTCAGAATGAGAGGGGTCCCAGAGTACCGTTGGCGCTGAAGTATGGTGCCTGCTGAAGCAGGGGAAAGATTACGTCGACCCACAGGAGATTTCTTCGTGGCTTCCAGTGCAGGATGAAAGCAGGCAGCCCCCAAAGCATGCTCCACCAGGAAACAGTCGAGAAAGCCGGCAATAATAAGTGCTACAATGTCGCTGGTAGTCTTCTTGCTACTTTGTTGCAGTTTTGCAGGCATCCTGGAGCAGTCAGTGGTCGATCCTTGGCAGAAGTCAAAGAGAGAGGTGCAGAGGAACTCTGGGGAATACTTGCAAGTCATTATCTGAGATAAAGCCCACTGGAGAGACGCTAAATAGCCTTCGGAGGAGGATTGGCAACCTAGTCAGGTAAGCACCGAACAGGAGGGGTCACTGATGTCACCTGCTGGCACTGTCCACTCAGAGGCCTTCAGAGTGCCCTCACCCCTCTGGAAACAAGATGGCTAATGCCAAGGACAGTCTGGAGGAGCTCTGGGCACCACCCCTGGGGTGGTGATGGACAGGGGAGTGGCCACTCCTCTTTCCTTTGCCCAGTTTCGCGCCGAGGCAGAGACTGGTGGTCCCTGAACTGGTGTAGACTGGATTATGCAAGGAGGACACTGTTTGTGCCCTTCAAAGCATTTCCAGAGGCTCTGGGAGGATACCCCTGCCATGCCTGTAACACCTATTTCCAATGGGAGAGGGTGTAACACCCCTCTCCTAAAGGAAATGCATTGTTCTGCCTTCTCTGGATTGAGCTGCTCAATCCCCAGGAGGGCAGAAACCTGTCTGTGAGGTGGCAGCAGCTGGGGCTGCAGTGGAAACCTCAGAGAGCTGGTTTGACAGTTCTGGGGGTCCATGGTGGAGCTCCAGGGTGCATGGAATTGGCCCCCCTATATCATATTTGGATTGGGGGTTCAATTTCACAATCTTAGACACCTCACGTTTCCATATTCGGAGTTACCATTGTGAAGCTGCATATATGTATTGACATATATGTAGTGCACGCTTATAATGTTGTCCCCGCACTCACGAAGTCTGGGAATTTGGGCCTGGACAACATGGAGGCACTTTTGCTAGTGCAAAGGTGCCCTCACACACAGTGACGTTGCACCTAGCTGTCAGTAACTGAAGGTTAGACATATAGGTGACTTATAAGTTACCTGGTGCAGTGAAAATGGCTGTGAAATAGTGTGTGCACTATTTCACTCAGGCCGCAGTGGCAGTCCTGAAGGAGTGATTGTATAAGCTCCTTATGGGTGGCAAAAGAAATGCTGCAGCCTATAAGGATCTCCTGGAACCCCAATGCCCTGGGTACCTGGGTACCACATACTAGGGACTTGTAATGGGGGGTTCAGTGTGCCGATCTGATTTGGAATATGGAGTCACTAAACTATAGTGCCAAATTTGTTAAACAGAGACAATAAGCACTGGAGTTCTGGTTAGCCGAACTCGAGTGACACAGTCAAGCATACTGACAACAAATATAGGCCACAAACAATGAGCACTGGGGTCCTGACTAGCAGGATCCCAGTGAGACAGTAAAAACACACTGATAAATAGGTCTCAAACTATGAGCACTGGGGTCCTGGCTATCAGGATCCTAGTGAGACAATAGAAACGCAGAGGCAAACACTGAAAAACAGGCCAAAAATGGGGGTAACCATGTTAGAAAGAGGGTACTTTCTCACATAACCCCCCCAAATGAAGGGCAATAAGGCGAATCTTGGCCAGTTGAGAATTTATTGTCTAAGTGGTGATAAGTGGAGAGTAGATCTGCAATCAAGTGGTTACTCCCTTTATCATCCACTGTATGGTTACTTCTCTGTGGGGATATAAATAACCATGCTTGGAGATTTTTACCTAGTAAACAATGCAAGTGTATATTTCCTCAGATTCTCTATTTGTAAGTTTTAAAGTGGGGCAGTGGGATTGTTCCACTGATCCTATGTCAAGACAGGGCTGCTGTCCTAACAATGAGAATGCTAGATAGGGATGCTGTCTCAGTAAGGCCTTAGCTGGGCAAAAAGTTTCTCCATATAGCTGAAAGAGAGAACAGAGTTGATGTTTCTCCTGGGTCAGAGCAGGGCAGGGCTGCTGTCCTATAAGCTCCACACAAGGACAGGGCTGCTGTCTCATGTGTTCAGAGGTAGTGCAGGGCTGCTGCACTAAAGTTTCTCTGGGAGGGCTGGATAGTTGCTCCAAATTTACTAAAACAGTGCAATTTTGCTTATCTGTTTCAGTAGTTCCACATACAGTAGAGGGACTTTTACCTCTGGTAGCTCAGCTGTGGCAGCTGTGGGCTCTCTTGGTAAAGCTTCCAACCCAGGAAAGATTTCCCCCACCACAGGAATGGTATCCTTAGTGGTAGGGTGGGGAAGAGATACTTTGATACTCTTTTTACCTGATGGAGGAGAAGGATCCTGAGATTTCAGGCCTTTTTCTCTTCTTAGCTTTTTCACTTTACCAGCAATGAGAGGAAGCAATTCCTCAGGGATACCCAGCATGGATGCATGGGCCCTAAACTCTACTTCAGCACAACCTGAGGCCTCTAGGTCATTTCCTAAGAGACAGTCTACATGTAAGCTAGGTGATACCACCACCTGCTTTGGGTCAGTAATTCCACCCCAACTAAGTTGCACAACAGCTAAGGGGAGAGACTTAGTAGAGTTGTTGACATTAGTAACTTGGTACTTCTGTCCAAGGAGGTGTTGTGCAGGTGATACCAAGTTTTCAGCCACCAAAGTGATACTAGCACCAGTGTCCATGTAGGCATGGGCCTCAACACTGTTTATTAAAATTGACTGTTTGTACTTATTAAGGGGACAAGCAGCCAAGGTAGCAAGGCCAATGCCACCAGGTGTGACAGAGACTGTCTTGGGGGTTTCTACACCTACCCAGGTTTCTATAATGGCCCCAAAAGTGAACCCAACTACCCCCGTTGTTTGACTATTGACAGTAGTCCCACCACTATTACTGCTACTTCTAGGGGCACTAGAGTTTGAAGTGGATGTATTAGTGGTGGTGGGTTCAAGGGCCTTACCTAGGCAGGACTGAGGGGAGAGGTCAGATCTGAGACCACAAGATACTGGTGTAACATGTCAGACACACAACTATTCAGTATATGTTCTCTCAAAATCAGATTATACAGGCCCTGGTAATTAGACACTTTACTGCCATGTAACCAACAATCTAAAGCTTTCACAGAACAGTCCACAAAGTCAACCCAATCTTGTGAAGATTTGTCCTTGCTTTCCCTAAACTTAATTCTGTATTGCTCTGTGGTGAGCCCAAAAACATCAATGAGTGCATTCTTTAAAATGTTTTAGTTGTCTGCCTCCTCCTCCTTAACAGTGAGGAGTCTGTCCCTCCCTTTGTCAGAGAAGGACAACCAAAGTATAGCAGCCCACTGCTTTTGAGGGACCCTTTGAACCATACAAAGTGCAGCAAACCATTTTTGAATAGTCCAACATGGTCAGGGTGCTTAAAGAAGCCGCCCTGTACCATTCCTCCATCAGTGCAGGGCTGTTAACCTGCAACTGGCCCTCCAACCTGGGGTCTTTACCTTCAGGTTGGACTAGGGCCTGAGGTGAGGCTTCCCTCCCCCTGCTCTCCCTTCTGGGGTCCAGCACCCTCCAACTAGGAGTGGCCTCCTCAGAAGACAACATGGTAGGGGCACTGATATCAGTAGCTCCTCCCTCCAGGTCCGGGGGGACACCCTGAACCTGGCCTTCTAGCCCAGGGTCTGTACCCTCAGACTGGATCACTGCCTGGCAAAACAGGACTTTCTGGGGGGCACACCTACCCCCCACCAGGTCAGAGTTTAACCTCTGAACCTGGCCATATAACCCAGAGTCACCACCCTGAGGTTGAACAGTTGCCTGGCACACCAGGACTTCTTGGGGGGCACACTGACCCCCCACCAGGCCAGAGTTTAACCTCTGAACCTGGTCATCCAACCCAGAGTCACCACCCTGAGGTTGAACCCTGAGGTTGAACAAGTGCCTTGCACGCCAGGACTTCCTGGGGTGCACACTCACCCCCCACAAGGGACACACCGTCCCCAAAGGCTACACAGGAGTCTGGTTGGCACAGGTCTCCTGACCTCTGTCCATCTGGCAGAGTCTGGATCTCCCTCAAACCAGAAATGGTTTCACCTGGGTCATTCCTGCGGGGCTCTGCTCTCAGAGCTGACCCCTGACTCTCGAGGGCATCTCTACCCTCTGTCTGGACTTCTGCACGCACTCACTAGGAGTGGTACTGCCAGACACCAGAACTGGTGGGATGCATGCTACAGTCACCCCCCAAGTTCTTCTGACACTGAGGGGCCTCCCTCAACAGGTGGCCCTACGGTACAGGCTAGGCTTCCCTCCTGGTGTTCCACCATGGAACCCTCTAGGACCTGGGACCTACCTGGGACACTACAATTCTCTCCCACCTCACTTGGTTGGGAAACACCTAGACCACTCCCTTCAGGAGCACCCTCAAATGCCTCTTCAGACTCTCTGGTATTCACCCAGAAGTCTGCCTCCATTGTAAACTCCCTGGGGTCAGAGAACTCACAATCCACCTGGTGTTGGCGTAGCTCTGGAAAATAAGGACCAGACATATGCTCTCCATCAATTATATCACTCTGCCCTTCACATGTATTAACCACAGTACCCTTCACCCAACCATCCAGTGACTCAGCCTAGAAAAAGCACTCTACTTCACCCTCCTGAGACTGGTGAGACAGTATCTGACTGTCCCTGACACTCACATCATACTCTTCTGGGATGTCTCCACACTCTATATCCAGGACGTCCACCAGGGGGGAACCCTTTTCCCTCTCGCTCTCTGCTAGAGCCAGTAAAGTGTCCCTCCCCCCAGTGTGAATATGACTCCCTGTGCCAGTTCCCCAATCCTTCTCAGGGACCCTGTGCATCACGGGAACTTCCTCATACTCTTGAACCACCTGGGGTGTGTCAACTCCCTTCTTCAAGTTGGGCACCACATCTCTGGGCTTGTGCCCTTCTTCAGCAGTACTGGATTCAAGATTGTTGCTGCCACCATCTGAACTGGACTCAGCCCTTCCGGCTTCCAGTTTCAGCTCTTCACAGCTCAGTTCCTGAGCTGCAATCCTTTCTTTTTCCAGGGCTAAGGCTCTTGCTGCCTCAGCCCTTTCAATAAAGTCATCTAGCTCCTCCAGCGACCGCTCTGCCTCTTGGAGCCATTCATCTCTCACTGGTTCTCTTTCCTCATCTGAGTAGTCCTCCTCCTAATCTGAGCAATTCTCCTCCTCATCTGAGGAGTCCTTAGTCATTTCGTTTTTTGCTGCCTCTTCCTCTGCCCATCTTTCTTCCCCCCAGGTTATGTAGATATCTAGCAGTTCCATCTTAGTGGATCTCCTTGACATAGGAAGTCCCCATTTTCTACAAAGCCTCCTTAGGTCAGCCTTAGTGAGGGATTCAGTAGGCACAACGTATGACACACGGTAGATACCCATTCTCAATCTGATAGGTATCACAGGCAAAACCAAAATCCAAAGTTCAAAATATCAATAATATATCCAGGAGGACATCAGAGAACCAAATGCAAAAAGATGAAAAATCAAGTTGACCTTCAACTGTGGGTAGGTAGTGAAATACTTAGCTACTGTATGTCACTGCACAAATACAAGTCCTATCCCACCGATGCCACCAATGTTAGAAATTGGGTTTTTGGTTGGCAGTCAGGTTACCCTCTGTCCAAGCAAGAACCCTCACTCTGATCAGGGTAAGTCACACACAATCCAAATTATCCTGTGCCCACCCTCTGGTAGCTTGGCACGAGCAGCCAGGCTTACCTTAGAAGGCAATGTGTAAAGCATTTGTGCAATAACTCATATAATAACATAATATAGCACCACAAAAATACACCACACAGTGTTTAGAAAAATATATAATATTTATCTTGGAATTTGCATGTAAAAAAGATCAAAGATGCAACAAGAATTTGCAAAGACATCACTGAAGAGTGATATAAAGTGTCTTATGTCTTTAAAAAGCAAACAAAGGGCCTCATTCTAAGTCTGGCGGGCGGCGGAGGCCGCCCGCCAGACTTCCTCCCTCCAGAATACCGCACCGCGGTCGGAACACCGCTGCGGCTATTCTTAGTTTTACACTGGGCTGGCGGGCGACCGCCAAAAGGCCGCCCGCCAGCCCAGTGTAAAACTCCCTTCCCACGAGGACGCCGGCTCAGAATTGAGCCGGCGGAGTGGGAAGGTGCGACGGGTGCAGTTGCACCCGTAACGAATTTCACTGTCTGCAATGCAGACAGTGAAATTCTTTGTGGGGCCCTCTTACGGGGGCCCCTGCAGTGCCCATGCCATTGGCATGGGCACTGCAGGGGCCCCCAGGGGCCCCATGACAACCCATACCGCCATCTGGAACAGGATGGCGGCATGGGTTGTCAGAATCCCCATGGCGGCGCAGCGAGCTGCGCCGCCATGGAGGATTCTAATGGGCAGCGGAAAACCGGCGGGAGACCGCCGGTTTTCCACTTCTGACCGCGGCAAAACCGCCGCGGTCAGAATGCCCTGCGGGGCACCGCCAGCCTGTTGGCGGTGCTCCCGCCGACCCTGGCCCCGGCGGTAAGGAACCGCCGGGGTCAGAATCAGGCCCAAAGTCTCTTTCAAGCACAAAGTACCTGGTTTGGAGTGGAAAATCTCCGCCAAGGGCCGCAGAAAAGGAGATGCATGGAAAAATGGTGTGTGCGTCGGTTATGCCCCTTCACACACAGACTGGCGTCGTCATTTTTCACTCGGGGAAGACGTGCGTCGTTTTCCCGCACGCGGACCATCTCCTTCTGTGGATCGCGGGATTACCAGATGTCCCAGAGTCTGTGCGTGGATTCCTCGGCTTGTTATCCGGCTGCGCGTCATTCCGGGGGGCTGTGCGTGGAATTTTCTTCGTCATGGCAGGCGTTGCGTTGATTTCCTCTCTGGAAGGCAGGCGGCGTTGTCCATGCGAGGCCGTGCGTCGAAGTTCTTTTTTTCACCGCTGAGCAAGCTGTGCGTTGAAATTTTCAGCGCACGAGGAGTCCAAATGAAAAAGAGAAGTCTTTTTGGTCATGAGACTTCAGGGAACAGGAGGCAAGCTCTATCCAAGCCCTTGGAGAGCACTTTTGCAGCCAGACAAGAGTTCAGCAAGGCAGCAGGCCAACAGCAAGGCAGCAGTCCTTTCTAGAAAGCAGACAGGTGAGTCCTTTGAGCAGCCAGGCAGTTCTTCTTGGAAGGATGCAGGTTATGGTTCAGGTTTCTTCTCCAGCAAGTGTCTGATGAGGTAGAGCAGAGGCCCTGTTTCATACTAAATTGTGCCTTTGAAGTGGGGGTGATTTCAAAGAGTGGCTAAGAAATGCACCAGGTCCCCTTTCAGTTCAATCCTGTCTGCCAGGGTCCCAGTAGGGGTTGTGGCAGTCCTTTGTGTGAGGGCAGGCCCTCCACCCTCTCAGCCCAGGAAGACCCATTCAAAATGTAGATGTATGTAAGTGAGGCTGAGTACCCTGTGTTTGGGGTGTGTCTGAGTGAATGCACAAGGAGCTGTCAACTAAACCTAGCCAGATGTGGATTGTAAGGCACAGAAAGAATTAAGTGCAAAGACATGCTCACTTTCTAAAAGTGGCATTTCTAGAACAGTAATATTAAATCCGACTTCACCAGTCAGCAGGATTTTGTATTACCATTCTGGCCATACTAAATATGAACTTCCTGCTCCTTTCAGATCAGCAGCTGCCACTTCAACAATGTATGAGGGCAGCCCCAATGTTAGCCTATGAAGGGAGCAGGCCTCACAGTAGTGTAAAAATGAATTGAGGAGTTTTACACTACCAGGACATATGAACTACACAGGTACATGGCCTGCCTTTTACCCACACAGCACCCTGCTCTAGGGGTTACCTAGGGCACACATTAGAGGTGACTTATATGTAGAAAAAATGGGAGTTTTAGGCTTGGCAAGTATTTTTAAATGCCAAGTCGAAGTGACAGTGAAACTGCACACACAAGCCTTGCAATGGCAGGCCTGAGACCAGGTTAAGTGGCTACTTAAGTGGGTGGCACAACCAGTGCTGCAGGCCCACTAGTAGCATTTAATCTACAGGCCCTAGGCACATACAGTGCCCATTACTAGGGACTTACAAGTAAATCAAATAGCCAATCATGGATAAACCAGTCAGCAGTACAATTTACACAGAGAGCATATGCACTTTAGCACTGGTTAGCGGTGGTAAAGTGCCCAGAGTTCAAAAGCCAACAACAACAGGTCAGAAAAAATAGGAGGAAGGAGGCAAAAAGTTTGGGGATGACCCTGTCAAAAAGTCAAGTCCAACAAATATCATCCCCCACCTTGTAAGGGGGCACAATTTTATGTAAGCTTCTGGAGCTAATGTTGTCCTCCCTGACCTTATAAAGTCTGATACGGTTAATGCTGCTGCCACCATGGGGAACTAAACCCAACCCTTGTATTTTCCTTTCCACAGCTAGGGATTCTCTATCTAAGGCAAACTGTTACTGCTGTAGCCTCAATCTGACCTCCCCGCACCCACCCCCTCCCCAGAGTCCTCCCCACCCTCTCCCACCCGCTCCTGCCTCCCACACATATTCACACCCACACCCATATACACACATGCATACACTCAAACCCACCTCCACCCACGAATGCACACAGACATACCCACACACCACAACACACACCAACATACCTTGTCACACGCATGCCCCCACAACACACAACACTCACAATCACTCATTCACGCATGCATCCAACGTGACTCACACCCGCATGCACGCATCTCAAAACATGTACACACCGCCCCCTATACACACAACACCCCCAACCCCCTACTCCGGTCAGAGACCCATCTTACCTGCTTGCAGGGGGTCCTCCGGCACTAGACGGTCCGCGGCGCTGCTGTCAGCAGCAGTGTCTGCCAGCAAAACACTGTCAGGCTGTATCATTGCTCATGATACGGTCAGGGGTGTTTTGTTGGCATGGCGGTGCTGTTGTCAGCAGCGCTGCTTTACCGCCGTCTGCTGCCATGACCGGCGGCGGTGTTCCACCAGATTTCTGGCGGAATACCATCGGCGGTCATAGTACCCGTGGCCAGCTGGTAGCCACGGGGGCGGTATGTTGGCTGCCGTAGACGTGGCGGTAGGTGGTCATTACCGCCAATGTTGTAATGAGGGCCATAGTGTTGGAAAAAGTTAGAGAGAAGAGTAAGAAGTAAGCAAACTATTTCACCTAACTTTTTAGAGGAAAAGAAAAACTTTTCACAACTTTGTAAAACTTTTAAAAAGTTTGGAAAAACTTTTTGGAAGTGAAAAGGTGACTGCTAGGTATAATTGTACATAGTATTGGAGTACACTTTTCTTGTGAAAAGCACCAGTGACAAAGTGAGGCAATTACAAGTACTTATCCCACCGCTGCACCACCAATGAAGGAGGCTGGCCTGGTTGGTAGTGGGTACATGAGGTACTTACACCTTATACCAGGTCCAGGTATCACTTATTAGTGAAATATAGGCAGTATCTACCAGCTTAGGCTGTGTAGGGGTAGCTGTAGCAGAGCAGCCAAGGCTGAACTAGGAGACATGCAAAGCTCTTGCAACACCACTATAGTCACACAGTACTTATACACAATCAATCAATCAATATATTTATAGAGCGCACTACATACCCGTTAGGGTTTCAAGGCGCTGAGGGGGGGGGGTAAGCTGCTACTGGTCGAAGAGCCAGGTCTTGAGGAGTCTTCTGCAGGCGAGTAGGTCCTGGGTCCGTTGCAGGTTGGTTGGGAGAGTGTTCCATATTCTGACGGCGAGGTAGGAGAAGGATCTGCCGCTGGATGTCTTTCAGTGGATGCGGGGGACGGTGGCGAGTGCGAGCTCTGCGGAGTGGAGCTGTCGGGTGGGGGTGTAGAAGCTGAGTCTGTTGTTGAGGTAAGCAGGTCCGGTGTTGTGGAGTGCTTTGTGTGTGTGGGTGAGGAGCTTGAATGTGATCCTCTTGTCAACGGGGAGCCAGTGGAGGTCTCTCAGGTGGGGTGTGATGTGGTTGCGGCGGGGTACGTCGAGGATCAATCGGGCGGAGGCGTTTTGGATGCGTTGGAGGCACCTCAGGTGTTTTGTCGGGATGCCTGTGTATAGTTCGTTGCCGTAGTCTAGCCTGCTTCTGACGAGGGCCTGTGTCACTGTTTTACTTGTGTCTGTTGGTATCCACTTGTAGATCCTGCGGAGCATGCGGAGAGTGTTGTAGCAGGAGGAGGAGACTGCGTTGACCTGTTTTGACATGCAGAGGGAGGAGTCAAGAATGAAGCCCAGATTGCGTGCATGGTTGGTCGGTGTTGGTGGGGTTCCTAGAGATGTTGGCCACCAGGAGTCGTCCCAGGCGGAGAGGTTGGGTCCGAGGATGAGGACCTCCATCTTGTCTGAGTTCAGTTTCAGGCGGCTGTTTCTCATCCATTCGGCAATGGCCTGCATTCCCTCGTGGAGGTTGGACTTGCCGGTGTGCAGGTCCTTGGTGAGGGAGAGGATGAGCTGGGTGTCGTCGGCGTAGGAGATGATGTTGAGGTTGTATTGGCGGGCTACTTGGGCGAGGGGTGCCATGTATATGTTGAATAATGTTGGGGTGAGGGATGAGCCCTGGGGTACGCCGCAGATGATTTTGGTGGCTTTGGAGCGAAAGGGAGGGAGGCGGACTCTCTGGGTTCTGTCGGAGAGGAAGGATGTAGTCCACTCAAGGGCTTTCTCTTGTATTCCGGCTTCGAAGAGGCGGGTTCTCAGGGTGTGATGGCATACCGTGTCGAAGGCGGCTGATAGGTCCAGTACGATGAGGGCTGATGTTTCACTGTTGTCCATTTGGCGTCTGATGTCGTCTGTGGCGGCGAGGAGTGCGGTCTTGGTGCTGTGATTTTGTCAGAGAGCCAGACTGGGAGGGGTCCAGGATGTCGTTGTTTTCAAGGTGGCGAGTCAGTTGTGCGTTGACGATTTTCTCAATGACCTTCACAGGGAACGGGAGTAGGGAGATGGGTCGGAAGTTCTTAAGGTCCTGGGGGTCTGCTTTGGGCTTCTTAAGGATGGCGTTGATTTCGGCATGTTTCCAGCTTTCATGGAATGTTGCTGTTTCGAAGGAGATGTTGATGACCTTCCGTAGTTGGGGAGTGATGGCTGCGTCTGCTTTGTTGTACACGTGGTGAGGGCATGAGTCTGACGGTGATCCGGAGTGGATGGAGTTCATGAATTTGCGTGTATCGGTGTCGCTGATGTTGGCCCAGGCGGTCAGGCGATCGGAGCGGGTGGTGTTAGTGGGGGTGGTGTCTGGCGTGTTGGGGGGGCTGTGGTGTTAAAGCTGTCGTGGATGTCAGTGATCTTTTGGTGGAAGAAGGTGGCCAGAGAGTCGCAGAGTTCTTGTGAGGGTGGAATGTCGTTGACGTTGGTACTGGGGTTGGAGAGTTCTTTCACGATGCTGAAGAGCTCTTTGCTGTTGTGTGCGTTGTTATCTAGGCGGTCTTTGAAGGAGAATCTTTTGGCTAGTCTGATTAGTTGGTGGTGTCTGCGGGTGGCGTCTTTGTGGGCTGTGAGGCTGTCAGGTGTGTGTTCGGTGAGCCATTTATTCCGGCAAATGCGCTTGGAGGTCTGGAGCTCTTCGGTGAACCAAGTGGCTTTTTTGGTGGCTTGGTTGTTGGTGGTCTTCTTGAGTGGAGCGAGGGAGTTGGTACAGTTGTTGATCCACTGTCTGAGGTTGTGGGAGGTGGTGTCTAGGTCGGTGGGGTCGTTAGGTGGGTTCTGGGCAAGGGCGCTGGTCAGCTGGTCTTGGGTGACTTTGCTCCAGTGGCGGCGGGGTGGCTGTGGGGTACGGTGGTGCTTGACCTGTTTCTGGAAGGTGAAGTGGATGCAGTGGTGGTCGGTCCAGTGGAGTTTGGTGGTGTCGTTGAAGGTGATGTGGGTGCTTGTGGAGAAGATGGGGTCAATCGTGTGGCCGGCTGCGTGGGTGGGTGTGGTGACGAGTTGTCTGAGGCCAAGGTTGGCGAGGTTGTCGATCAGGGTGGTGGAGTTGACGTTGTTGTTGTTCTCGAGGTGGAAGTTAAGGTCCCCGAGGAGGATGTAGTCTGTGGAGGTGAGTGCGTGGGCGCTGGCGAGGTCAGAGATGGAGTCGCTGAAAGGTGCCCGTGGTCCGGAGGGTCTGTAGACGAGCGTTCCTCTGAGGGTGGTGTTGGGGTCGGTGTGTATTTGGAAGGGCAGATGTTCGGCGGTCTTGAGGGTGTCGACCTTGAGGGTGGCATTGTGGGCGATGGCTATTCCTACGCCGTTTCCGTTTGTGCGATCCCTGCAGGTGATCTTGTAGCCCTCTGGGATGGCTGTGGCGATGTCAGGTGCCGAAGAGTCGTTCCACCAGGTTTTGGTAAGGAAGGCCACGTCCGGGGCTGAGGTGTTGAGTAGGTCCCAGAGTTCAATGGCGTGCTTGCGTGCGGAGCGGGTGTTAAGGAGTATGCAGTGGAGGTGGTTGGTTCTGGTTTTTGGAGGTTTGGTGGTTCTGTCGCAGGTAAATCTGCAGTTGTGGCAGGAGAAGGGTCCGTGGGTATTTCTTGGTGAGGACTGGAAGCATGCTGTGGAGCGGCCAGGGTTGAGGGCGTTGAGGTCGCTGGCAGTGTAGTGGCGTCTGGAGGTGCGGGGGTTCCGTGGACCAGGGGGGGTGGCGCTGGGCACAGTCCAGGCGCGGACGCGCCATTAAGAAGGGGAGGAGGGAGGGAGGAGCAGCTGGGAGGCGGGAGGCGTTGACGAATGGGGGCTCGAGGGGGGCGGGCCGCAGGGACGCAGCGGTGGGGGAAGGGGGTCACACGGGGTGGCGGAAAAAACAACAGCTAAACTAAGCAAGACACGGAAAAACACGGAGTAAACAGACAGTTAAAACTAGGCAAAACACTGAAAAACACGGAGTTAACAGACAGCTAGGACAAGGCAAGACACGGAAATAACAAAACAGCTGAGACAAGGTAACTCAGGACGGGGTAAACACACACAGCAATTACAAGACAGCACTTACCATTAGACACCAGGGATGGCCAGCAGGGAGCAGCGAGGGCGGGGGGGAGGACACGGGGACAGCTGGGTGTCTCTGTACACGTGGGGAATGATCCAGTGGCCACAGAGGTCAAAGGTCATCAGTGTTACCAAAAATAAAGGTACTTTATTTTAGTGACACAAAGCTAAAAATATCTTAGAGGCAATACTCCTACTGGAGGTAAGTATTGTACACAATAGATACATTAGTAACCAAAATAAGGTAAGTAAACAGTCATAGAATAGTGCAAACAGTGAAAAAACCCAATAAATTGCAAAGGGCCTAGGGGCAACAAAAACCATATACTAAAATAGTGGAATGTGAAAGTCGGATTCCCCCCTAGGTAAATGTAGTGCATAGAGGCGTGCTGGGAGTGAAAGAAAACACCAAAGGTAAGTAAAGTACCACACCTCAGAACACAGGTAAACAGGAGTAAACTACAGCAAGTTTCCTCAGAACACATTAGACGTTGTGGTGAAGGATTATGCAAGAACCAACCAAGACTACAATACACCAACAATGGATTCCTGGACCTGAAGACCTGTAAAGAGAGGGGACCAAGTCCAGAAGTCGATGAAGAGTCCAGGAAGAACAGGAGCCCCTGCCCACCTGGAAGAAGGTGCAGAAATGGATTCTCCGGTTGGTAGAAAAGTACAGAAATGCACCAAAGAAGATAGCTGTGGGTTCCTGCTTGGCGCAGAAGATGTCCCACGTTGAGACATTGGATGCAGGCTGTTTGTGGTTGCTGGATTCCGCCAACAAGCCTTGGTTCACGCAAGAACACGGTTTATGTCAAAGAGGAGCTGCCCATGCCTAGGAGGGACCTGGGGGTCTCAACTCAGACTGAGGCAAAAGACGGGGCTCTCGGCACTTTAGAGAGCCCTCAGAAGACCAGGCAGCACCCACGGGAGTCCCAGGTCACTTGGACAAAGGAGTTGCATAGTGCGGTCGTTGCAGCACTACACAGAAGGATCCCACGCCACCGGAGAACAAGTGAGGGAGCTGATAGAGTGCTGGGGACCTGGGCTATACTGTGCATGAAGACCTTTTGAAATAAGTGAACAGAAAACCAAGGAGCTGCAGAGGACAAGATGTACAGGGTTACTGTCTGGCACAGGGAGGCAAGCACTTACCTCCACCAAATTTGGACATCTGGACCTTTGGGCAGTCAGGATCACTTCGGTCCACCACCTGTGTTCCAGGGATCTCACTCGTTGACAGGAGAGTAGTCCCAGAGTACCAGTCGTCGTTGCAGAGAGGTGCCTGCTGATGCAGGGAAGTGACTCTGTCACTCCGTCACTCCACAGGACATTTCTTTGGTTCTTCTGGTGCAGGGTGAAGACAGGCAGTCCTCAGAGAGTACACAACCTGGAAACTGTTGCAGTTGCTGGCTGGAGCTGAAGGTGCGGGTCACAGTAGCCTTCCTGGATACTTTGTTGCATTTACAGCGGTTCCTGGAGCAGTCTGTGGTTGATCCGACAGTCAGAAACTGAACCAGAGGATGCAGAGGAGTCCTGGTGGAGTCTTGCAAACCGAATCTGAGGAAACACCCAAAGGAGAGACCCTAAATAGCCCTGAGAGGGGAATTGGCTACCTAGCCAGGTATGCACCTATCAGGAGGGGTCTCTGACGTTTCCTGCTGGCACTGGCCACTCAGATGCTCCCAGCAGGTTCCCACACCTTGGAATCCAAGATGGCTAATGCCAGGGACACTCTGGAGGAGGTCTGGGCACCATCCCTGGGGTGGTGATGGACATGGGAGTGGTCACTCCCCTTTCCTTTGTCCAGTTTTGCACCAGAGCAGGGACTGGGGGGTTCCTGAACTGGTGTCGACTGGATTATGCAAGAAGGGCACCGTTTGTACCCTTCAAAGCATTTCCAGAGGCTCTGGGAGGTTACCCCTCCCATGCATGTAACACCTATTTCCAATGGGAGAGGGTGTAACATCCCTCTCCTAAAAGAAATGCATTGTGCTGCCTTCTCGGCAATGAGTTGTTCAATCTCCAGGAGGGCAGAAAGCCTGTCTGTGAGGTGGCAGCAGCTGGGGCTGCAGTGGAAACCTCAGAGAGCTAGTTTGGCAGTACTGGGGGTCCATGGTGGAGCCCCCAGGGTGCATGGAATTGGCCCCCCAATACCATATTTGGATTGGGAGTTCAATTTCACAATCATAGACACCTCACATGGCCATATTCGTAGTTACCATTGTGAAGCTACATATATGTGTATTGACACATATGTAGTGCACGCTAATAATGCTGTCCCCGCACTCACGAAGTCTGGGAATTTGGGCCTGGACAACGTGAGGGCACCTTTCCTAGTGCAAACGTGCCCTCACACACAGTTATTTTGCACCTAGCTGTCAGTAACTGAAGGTTAGACATATAGGTGACTTATAGGTTACTTGGTGCAGTGAAAATGGCTGTGAAATGGTGTGTGCACTATTTCACTCAGGCTGCAGTGGCAGTCCTGAAGGAGTGTTTGTATGAGCTCCTTATGCCTGGCAAAAGAAATGCGGCAGCCCATAAGGATCTCTTGGAACCCCGATGCCCTGGGTACCTAGGTACCATATAATAGGGACTTATAAGGGGGGGTCCAATCTGAGTTGGAATATGGAGTCACTAAACTATAGTGACAAATTTGGTAAACAGAGAGAGCATAAGCCCTGGAGTTGTAGTTAGCAGTACTCCAGTGACACATTCAAGCATACTGACAACACATATAGGCTACAAACTATGAGCACTGGAGTCCTAACTAGCAGGATCCTAGTGAGACAGTAAAAACACACTGACAAATAGGTCTCAAACTATGAACACTGGTGTCCTGGCTAGCAGGATCCAAGTGAGACAGTAGAAAAACACTGACAAACATGCCAAAAATGGGAGTAACTACGCTAGAAAGAGACTACTTTCTCACAAGTTAGTTATTCATACTTTTATTTCTAATAATATAGCTAACATATACTTCAGTCTTTTGAAGAACATGGCTTGTGGTAAGCTGTAGGTTCCTGGTCTACTAAATTAGAAAAGGGTTTTTGCAATATTGTTGAATGGTTAGATAATTTGGGTGGGAGCACATTTAAAAGTAATCTTAAAACCTGTATTAATTAGAAAGATTTCTGCAATTGTTCTTTTTTTGTTCACTTTTTCTGAGTGTATGGTCAAGAAGTAGGGAAACATAGGTGAAAAGAGCAATTTGAATGGTAAACGATCTGAGGAGCACAAGATGGAGTACATCAAGGACTAAGGGCCAGATATAGGAAACGATTTGCGAGTCGCAAAAGGCAAAAAATGCTGTTTGCGAGTCGCAAATCTCAGTTTCCTATGCAGAAATGCATTTTGCGAGTCGGGACCGACTCGCAAAATGCATTTCCGAATCGCAAATAGGAAGGGGTGTTCCCTTCCTATTTGCGATTCGCAGTGGTATGCAATACCATTTGCGACCGCATATGCGGTCGCAAATGGTGTCGCAGTTACCATCCACTTGAAGTGGATGGTAACCCACTCGCAAATTGGAAGGGGTCCCCATGGGACCCCTTCCCCTTTGTGAATGAACCACATATTATTTTTTCAGGGCAAGTAGTGGTCCAAGGGACCACTACCTGCCCTGAAAAAATACCGAAACTAAAGGTTTCGGATTTTTTTTTAAGTGCAGCTCGTTTTCCTTTAAGGAAAACGGGCTACACTTAAAAAAAAAAAAACTGCTTTATTTATAAGCAGTCACGAACATTGAGGTCTGCTGACGACAGCAGGCCTCCATGTTTGCGAGTGCCCATAGTCGCTATGGGGCCGCAATTTGCGACCCACCTCATTAATATTAATGAGGTGGGTCTTTGCGACCCCATAGCGACTCGCAAACGGTGTCTGAGACACCGTTCTGCATTGCAAATTGCGACTTGCAATTTGCGAGTCGGAAGGACTCGCAAATTGCAAGTCACAATTTGCAATTTTGCTACATCTGGCCCTAAGTCTACAAGCAGCTGAGGATGTCAGAGTAGAATTCCAAAAAGAAGCAGAAAGTGATGGATGCTGATGATTTCTTGATTAATAAAATAATTAACAGGTTTTAGTGATTATAGAATAAATAGAGGCTGGGTTGTGGAAGTACTTTCAAATCTGTATTCTATATATATAATACTGTATAATACAGAGTTTTTATGTTGGATCCAATAAGTACCTGATGAGTGCATGTGGTTGTAGTTGAAACAAGTTTCATATGATGTATAAAAGTGTGTTTATCAGTATAATTTACTTGTGACACATTTATGTGCACACACCATCTTAGAGAAAATAAATGTTGTTTCTGTTATTCAGTTCTGTATTCACCCTGTCCCATCCCATCCCTTTGCACATCTTCTCTCCTTACCAGCTCTGCAGAGCAAAGTCAAGCTGTTGTAACAGTTTTTCCACTCTTATTCATACAGTATAAAGCTTTGAAAGAACTTTCTAGTTTTTGTAACTTGTTGTAACTTGAAGGTCCTTCTTCTGTAGTTCTGCTGTGTAGATGGGTCGTATTCATTAGTTTGAAGTGCTATTGTTTAAATGTTTCATATTTTCTTCTAACATCTCTGGATGACAGTAGCGAAGAAGATGTGGATGCATTTTAAAAATGGGATAGTGCATATGTGTGAAAGTAATGACCCAAATTTTTTTACTTATGATCATAGCACATCAAATCTGCTGTCTTACTAATTTGACATGAAAGGATTGTTATAAAAACATCTTTATTTTGGGGGTGAGTCAGAGATTTGGTTGCTTTCCTAGATGCTGCTCATTCAGATTTTCCTGTTCATCTGGGGATTAGAACAATTTCTGAATTTGATTACTCTGTATTCACCATCATGGAATAGATTCTGTACTGCTTAATGTTCTGATTTTTGTGATAAAGGGCCAGATGTAGCAAAGGTTTTCACCCATTCTGTGTCTATGGGAACAAGTGTTTGTACATATGGCCCAAAATCCTTTAACTTCTGTCCTGGTTCAGAACTCAGCTATTGAGTGGCCCATTTATTTGATTCTTACTACTTTTCTAAATGGATGTCAGGTGTCTTTTTGTGCTGCTTCTTTAATGGGAAAACTGTCCAAAGTAAAATTAGCAGTCTTCAAAATTGTGGCTTGAATGTCGGGGTATTTTTTTTCTCCTACACATGAATACCCTTAAATATTATGAATAATAGTAATAGTACTAATAATAGTACTACTACTACTACTAGTACTACTACTATAATTATACACTGAAATGGAAACTCCCCATCTACAGCTTGCCATATCCAAAATTATTTGATGCTACAAGACCAAAAAAATGGCAAATGGCATTTACAGGCATCTTACATTGGCCTGTCACCTGTAGTGACCCCTTGACAACCATGTACACTAGTCATATAAATTGTGACTATATGCCCTGTTAATTAAATATCACAGTATTTTAAAACAAGAAATGCATTCTTGTCAGTGATTAATTGTTAAAAGAATGAGAACAAATGTGCAAAGGCCTGCTCAGAAGCATGTGGCCGCCCCTACTAAAATTTACCGCACTGAATACCAAGCCTGCGTAGTCCTAAATCCACCTCATTTCACTTTAATCAAGTACCAGACACCCCTACCCCTTTAGCTGACTTTTGCACATATTGCTTTCTTGTTTTGTGATCTTTTCTATCTTTCTATTCCTTCTTCTTTCCTCCCTGCATGTTTTTCTCTCTCTTGCTCTCGAAAAAAGTGCAGTCAGGGAAAATAAGTGCCAGTCCTCACATATATGAGTGCCGATTGACCCCACCGGCAACCACCGGATCAATAAAAGCACTGAATCTTGCAATTTATAAGCTTTATAACAGGAGTGTTATGGGTTCTGTTTCCCATTCCCATAATGTTGCTCCTGTCCAGCTTGTGTTTGAAGGTTTTTTTTGCTTATTATTTCATGTTGGTGAATTGTTTTCTAGTGGGTCTGTTCCCTTGTAGGCTCCCTTTCACTTCTCTGATGCATTTTCACAAAAGAGAGCCCCTCTTTTCTTCACTGAGTCCTTTCACTAAAGGACCAGTCCTGCTGTGGGCTCCATCATCCTCCTTGCCCGTTGCCCTCCTTACTGAAGACCTTCCTACCCCCGCAGTGGCCTGTCATATTTGCAATCATTCCCACTCAGTGGTTTTGTATCAATGATCATGTCCTTTTGTATGGGCCCGCATATTCTGCCTTATCCAATGCTACTTGTCCTAGTTTCTAGACCCGGCCTTTGCCAGCTGCTGAAATATCTCCTTGCAAGCTGCCTCCCATGCTTGTAGGCTTGCTTTTTCTCATTGTTAGCTTTCCTCCTGTGGGCTTCCTCCTCCAGATGTGAGTCCCTTGCTCACTGGATTTAAGCAAGCCTGGCTGATGAGGGGTGATACCCTGAAACCGGCCCCAGGATGCTTGTTTCCAGTCAAGGGAGGACCTGGCCAGGCAGTTCGGGCTGAACTGTTCCTATGGGGAGCAGGGTCAAGACGGATTTGGCTGACTCTAAACTGGGTTGGCATGGTGAGCAAAAGAAAAATGGATTTAACTCAGATCTGTGACTGATGGTGACTGAAAAGTTTCAGCACTCCGTCCATCATCTTGTTGTGTTGCTGTAGGAGGCTGGCCTGGCTTATAGTGGGTACCTTGTGGTACTTACACCTTGTGCCAGGTCCAGTTATCCCTTAATAGTAAATTAGAGGTGTTCTAGCAGCTTAAGCTGATAGAGGTAGCTATAGCAGAGCAGCTTAGGCTGAACTAGGAGACATGCAAAGCTCCTACCATACCACTTAAATCACTTAGCGCTATATCATAAGAAAACACAATACTCAGAGTTACTAAAAATAAAGGTGCTTTGTTTTTGTGACAATATACCAGAAGTATCTCAGAGGATATACTCCCTTAGGAGCTAAATAATGTACACAAAATATACACACCCAAAACAAATCAGGTAAGTAAACAGTTAGGAAAGTAGAGCAAACACTGTAGAACACAATAGAATGCAATCGGGAAAAATAGGCCTCCGGCAAGACAAACCATATACTCCAAAAGTGGAATGCGAACCACGAATGGACCCCAGGCCTAGTGTAGTGTGTATAGAATCACTGGAAGTGTAAGAAAACACTAAGGGTGTCCAAGATACCCCACCCCCAGACCCTGAAAAGTAGGAGTAAAGTTACCCTACTACACCAGAAAGACAGTAAAGATTAGATAGGGGATTCTACATGGAAAACAACTAACTGCAAAGCACTGAAGACGGATTCCTGGACCTGCGGACCTGTAAAGGAATGGGACAAAGTCCAAGAGTCACGCAAGTGTCCAGGGAGGGCAGGAGCCCACTAAACCCCAGATGAAGGTGCAAAAGGGCTGCCTCCTGCTGGAAGAAGCTGACTATTCTGCAATGACGGAAGGTGCCACAAACTTCTCCTTTGCTCAGAAGATGTCCCACGGCGTGCTGGAGGATGCAGAGTTGCTTCCACGCAGAAAGATTGCAAACAAGCCTTGCTAGCTGCAAGAGTTGTGGTTGAGGATTTTGTGTGCTGCCAGGGCCCAGGAAGGACCAGGGGGTCGCCCCTTGGAGGAGGAGACAGAGGGGGCACTCAGCAAAACAGAGAGCCCATGCAGAAGCAGGCAGCACCAGCAGAAGCACCTGGACAGGCGCTCAGAAGATCTGAGGATAGTGGTCAACTCAGCACAACAAAAGGGAGTCCCACGAAGTCGGAGTCCAACTCAGCAAGTTGGGCAATGCAGGGCGGAGTGCTGGGGACCTGGGCTAGGCAGTGCATGAAGGAAGTCTTGCAAAAGTGCACAAAAGCCCGAGCAGCTGCAGTTCATGCAGTACACATGATTACTTTCTGGCGTGGGGAGGCAAGGACTTACCTCCACCAAATTTGGACGGAAGGGCCACTGGACTGTCGGGGATAATTGGACCTAGCTCCTGTGTTCCATGGACCATGCTCGTCAGGATGAGAGGGCACCCAGAGGACCAGTGATGCAGAAGTTTGGTGCCTGCGTTGGCAGGGGGAAGACTCACTCGACCCACAGGAGATGTCTTCTTGGCTTCCAGTGCAGGGTGAAGGCAGACAGCTCTCAGAGCATGCACCACCAGGAAACAGTCGAGAAAGCCGTCAGGATGAGGCGCTACAATGTTGCTGGTAGTCTTCTTGCTACTTTGTTGCAGTTATGCAGGCGTCCTTGAGTAGTCAGCGGTCGATCCTTGGCAGAAGTTGAAGAGGGAAGTGCAGAGGAACTCTGGTGAGCTCTTGCATTCGTTATCTGAAGAGAAACCCACAGGAGAGACCCTAAATAGCCCTCAGAGGAGGATTGGCTACAGAGAGAGGTAAGCACCTATCAGGAGGTGTCTCTGACGTCACCTGCTGGCACTGGCGACTCAGAGCTGTCCACTGTGCCCTCACACCTCTGCATCCAAGATGGCAGAGATCTGAGACACACTGGAGGAGCTCTGGGCACCTCCCGTGGGGAGTTGCAGGTCAAGGGAGTGGTCACTCCCATTTCCTTTGTCCAGTTTCGGGCCAGAGCAGGGCTGAGGGGGTATCCCTGAACTGGTGTAGACTGGCTTATGCAAGGAGGGCACCATCTGTGCCTTTCAAAGCATTTCCAGAGTCTGGGGGAGGCTACTCCTCCCCAGCCATTCCCACCTATTTCCAAGGGGAGATGGTTTAACACCCTCTCTCAGAGGAAATTCTTTGTTATACTTTCCTGGACCTGGGCTGCCCAGACCCCAGGAGGGAAGAAACCTGTCTGAGGGTTGGCAGCAGCTGCAGCTGCCCAGAAAACCCCAGAGAGCTAGTTTGGCACTACCCGGGTTCTATGCTGGAGCCCCGGGGATGGATGGGATTGTCCCCCCAATACCAGAATGGTATTTGGGTGACAATTCCATGATCCCAGACATGTTACATGGCCATATTCGGAGTTACCATTGTGCCGCTACATATAGGTATTGACCTATATGAAGGGCACGCGTGTAATGGTGTCCCCGCACTCACAAAGTTCTGGGAAATGGCCCTGAACGATGTGGGGACACCTTGGCTAGTGCCAGGGTGCCCTCACACTTAGTAACTTTGCACCTAACCTTCACCAGGTGAGGGTTAGACATATAGGTAACTCATAAGTTACTTGAGTGCAGTGAAAATGGCTGTGAAATAACGTGTGCGTTATTTCACGCAGGCTGCAGTGCCAGGCCTGTGTAAGAATTGTCTGAACTCCCTCTGGGTGGCAAAAGAAATGCTGCAGCCCATAGGGATCTCCTGAAACCCCAATACCCTGGGTACTTAGGAACCATATACTAGGGAATTATAAGGGTGTTCCAGTGTGCCAATCAGAATTGGTAAAATTAGTCACTAGCCTGCAGTGACAATTTTAAAAGCAGAGAGAGCCTAAACACTGAGGTTCTGGTTAGCAGAGCCTCAGTGATACAGTTAGGCACCACATAGGGAACACATACAGGGCATACTTTATGAACACTGGGGTAATGACTAGCAGGATCCCAGTGACACAGGCAAAAACAAATATACATACAGTAAAAATGGGGGGTACCATGCCAGACAAGATGGTACTTTCCTACAGTTGCTGTGTTCACCCTAAGTGGCAAGGGTAATCCCGGACTTGGGTCCCTTTGCCAGGCACAAACCTTCCTTTTTAATACTTATAAGTCACCCCTAAGAAACACCGTGGACAGTCGAAAGGGCAGGATGCAATTTAGTTTAAAAAATAGGGTTTGTACTGTAATTTTAAAAATGACACTTTTGGAAAGTTGGCTTTTTTACCTTTGATACCTGTAGCCTGGCCTGGATCACTTTACTTGGTGTAAGTGACAGATAGACTTTGTAAATTCTTCCCAGACAGTCTCATAATAGAAGGATTAGGTATGGCTGAGTGGGCCATCTCCTGAACACAGCCCAAAGTACACCTGAATAGTCTGTGATCTAGCTTCTCACAAGGGCCCTTATGACCCTTCAGGCACTTCAGCCAACTTGGAAGCAGGGAAGGGGATGCAGGAAATTCCATGCATTTCTAAGCCAGTGCCTAGAAGCTTCTCCGCACCTTCCAGTACGAGGGTACCAGGGTGTACTGCTTTTCCACTTAAACTAAGATGACACTATGCCAAAAGAATTCAGCACTCAGTCTGAATGATGAATTTATTAAGGCTCTTTCCAAATATCTAACAAAGGTCATACAAATATATGAGAATAAACATATAACTCAAGTGCAATAGAATGTGTGTATATATATGAATAAATTCATCAGTTAGTTGTTCACAAAAAGAAATGCGCAATGCGTCAACAGAGCATGTATACATGAGCTAACAATCAAGATTTGAAATACGTCACTGATTGAGTTAAGGTCTTCATCCTCACGAGCGCGACTGGGGAGCCCTCAGATCAGTCAGGCAGGAGTCTCGATCGGGATCACAAGCAAATCCTGGGCAACGCATCTGTTCCACATTTGAACTCCTGTCCGAGCGCCAAGTCTTCCCGTCTTTTATAACTTAAAGCACCTCAAAGAGAGAGTTCTAGAACTCCCTCCTACCCCCCGTTATGAAACTAAATGTTGGCTGTACTTTGTCTGCGTCAACAACACTCACAGGACCTGGCCAGACTCCCATGTTTGCTCTGAGACAGATCCATAAATTCCTGTGGCAAAAACAATCACAGCCTTGTGAACTCTTATCAAATGCACGTCGCACATATTATCTCCCAAGAACTCTCATGTTCTGTACTTGTGAAGAGAAAAACAACTTCTGTAAAGAAATACACCTGTGCTGCCCTGCAACTGCCACACAACAGAAAATAGAGTCACTCAAATCAAAATGGGGTTGATGGTCAAATGATGGTCAAATCTGTATAGCTTCACAAACGGTATAAGAGAAGGACCCCAAACACCAACTCTTCAGTACACTTCTGGGCCTGTGAAAACTCTGTCAGTAAGAAGGACTGCTGTGCTTCTGAAAGGACTGCCACTCTGCTGAACTGCTGGCATGAAGGAGCTACTTCCTTGCTGTGCTGACCTGATGCCAGCTGCCCTCTTGCCTGGGGAGGAAGAACTGGAACTGCTACCCACTTTGAACCCAGGACCCCAGATTGCCTCTAAGGGTTAGCTTGCTGGCTTCCTGATCTGGGCCTCAGGGAAACAAAAGGCTCCCCAACAGCTCTTGGACCCATCTTCAATGAGTCCCTGATCCCCAAATGGTGCCCCTCAGTTTCAAGACCCTTGGTGTTGCTTGGTGGGCTCTTAAATGAGGCTTTTTGGCTCTTAGTGGCTGTGCATCTACCAGTTTCAACCTAGATTGCACCACTACCACCAAAAGTCAGTCCAAGCCACAACCAGCCCACCTCTTCTCACAGCAAGCTTTGATCATCTGTGGAGGACTGCCAATGCGAAACACCAGTCAATGCATAAACCTTCAGCAGGACTAATCTGGGACTGCATCCAAACCCAGCTCCAGTGTGGTCAGCTTGAACTTTAACTTTGCCCCTTTCAACCACGACCAACTAGCCACGGTTGGTGCTTTCTGTTTTTAGGCATCATCATACTGTATGTTCTTTAAAGAATAAGAACTACGTTTCTACTGTTTGGATTTTTGCCACTTTCATCTTGTTTTATTTTTTTAATTTTGCTCTATTTTTCTAACCTAGTTTGGGATTTTGTTTGAGGTTTTTTCACTGTTACTGTTTGAAGTTTTGCCAAAATACTTTACACATCACCTCTAAGTTAAGCCTTGCTGTTAATTGCCAAGCTGCAGGGGGTTGAGCACAGGTTAATTTGGGGTTGTTTATGCCTTATCCTGATGAGGATTGTGGTTGCTGTTTGACCAGGGCTCACACCTAGTCAACTAGTAAACCAATTTCTTACAAATGTTGTACCACCACTACCTGTGCTGCAACTAGCGTCCTCTCATACTGTCTTTGTTCTCCATGCCATGTGGCCCGTCCCATTTTGTATAGTCTGTGTCCATGGGCCTGAATGTATTTGTTGTTCCCCATCCCTCCTTGCTCCCTGTTGTTATTTGACCATGTGACTGGCAGCCATTTTGAGCAACCCGCCAGTGTGCTTTTGCATAAGTCAAAATGGGGAGCACCCTGTCTTCAAATCCAGCATTTTTGACCCCAAGGCATCATGGTAAATGCAGTCATTAGCACAAATTTGAATAGAGTTTTTAAAGTTTTTCACCATAAGTTGGTGCAGCGAGTGCCTTATCTTCGGACACATGTTTCTGGCTATTTGGCCGTCATCAGCGAAGAGCAACGTGTAGCTGGCAGGGTTGCTTGAAATGCCGCCTTGAAAGTATACACAGGTTTAAGTACCACTCAAGAAGGCGCACAGGTGCTTCACCCAAGCTCGTCAGCTCAGAGGCTCACGGGAGCCTTAATTACAACAGTCAAAATGGGGAGCACCCTGCCTTCCATTCCAGCATTTGTGACGTCAAGGCATCATGGTTATTGCAGTCATTAGCACAAATGTGAATAGAGTTTTGAAAGTTTTTCACCATAAGTTGGTGCGGCGAGTGCCGTATCTTCTGACACGTGTTTCTGGCTATTTGGCCATCATCAGCGAAGAGCAACGTGTAGCTGGCAGGGTAGATTGAAATGCCGCCTTGAAAGTATTCACAGGTTTAAGTACCACTCAAGAAGGCCCACAGGTGCTTCACCTGAGCTCGTCAGCTCAGAGGCTCACGGGAGCCTTAATTACAACAGTCAAAATGGGGAGCACCCTGTCTTCCATTCCAGCATTTGTGACCCCAAGGCATCATGGTAAATGCAGTCATTAGCACAAATTTGAATAGAGTTTTGAAAGTTTTTCACCATAAGATGGTGCGGAGAGTGCCTTATCTTCGGACACGTGTTTCTGGCTATTTGGCCGTCATCAGCGAAGAGCAACGTGTCTCTGGCGGGGTTGCTTGAAATGCCGCCTTGAAAGTATTCACTGGTTTAAGTACCACTCAAGAAGGCGCACAGGTGCTTCACCCGAGCTCGTCAGCTCAGAGGCTCACGGGAGCCTTAATTACAACAGTCAAAATGGGGAGCACCCTGTCTTCCATTCCAGCAATTGTGACCCCAAGGCATCATGGTAAATGCAGTCATTAGCACGAATTTGAATAGAGTTTTGAAAGTTTTTCACCATAAGTTGGTGCGGCGAGTGCCGTATCTTCGGACATGTGTTTCTGGCTATTTGGCCGTCATCAGCGAAGAGCAACGTGTAGCTGGCGGAGTTACTTGAAATGCCGCCTTGAAAATATTCACAGGTTTAAGTACCACTTAAGAAGGCGCACAGGTGCTTCACCCGAGCTCGTCAGCTCAGAGGCTCACGGGAGCCTTAATTACAACAGTCAAAATGGGGAGCACCCTGTCTTCCATTCCAGCATTTGTGAACCCAAGGCATCATGGTAAATGCAGTCATTAGCACGAATTTTAATAGAGTTTTGAAAGTTTTTCACCATAAGATGGTGCGGCGAGTGCCTTATCTTCGGACACGTGTTTCTGGCTATTTGGCCGTCATCAGCGAAGAGCAACGTGTAGCTGGCGGAGTTACTTGAAATGCCGCCTTGAAAATATTCACAGGTTTAAGTACCACTTACGAAGGCGCACAGGTGCTTCACCCGAGCTCGTCAGCTCAGAGGCTCACGGGAGCCTTAATTACAACAGTCAAAATGGGGAGCACCCTGTCTTCCATTCCAGCATTTGTGAACCCAAGGCATCATGGTAAATGCAGTCATTAGCACGAATTTTAATAGAGTTTTGAAAGTTTTTCACCATAAGTTGGTGCGGGGAGTGCCGTATCTTCGGACACATGTTTCTGGCTATTTGGCCATCATCAGCGAAGAGCAACGTGTAGCTGGCGGGGTTGCTTGAAATACCGCCTTGAAAGTATTCACAGGTTTATGTACCACTCAAGAAGGCACACAGGTGCTTCACCCGAGCACGTCAGCCCAGAGGCTCACGGGAGCCTTAATTACAACAGTCAAAATGGGGAGCACCCTGTCTTCCATTCCAGCATTTGTGACCCCAAGGCATCATGGTAAATGCAGTCATTAGCACAAATTTTAATAGAGTTTTTAAATTTTTTCACCATAAGTTGGTGCGGTGAGTGCCGTATCTTCGGACACGTGTTTCTGGCTATTTGGCCGTCATCAGCGAAGAGCAACGTGTAGCTGGCGGGGTTGCTTGAAATGCCGCCTTGAAAGTATTCACAAATTTAAGTACCACTCAAGAAGGCGCACAGGTGCTTCTCCCGAGCTCGTCAGCTCAGAGGCTCACAGGAGCCTTAATTACAACAGTCAAAATGGGGAGCACCCTGTCTTCCATTCCAGCATTTGTGACCCCAAGGCATCATGGTAAATGCAGTCATTAGCACAAATTTTAATAGAGTTTTGAAAGTTTTTCCCCATAAGTTGGTGCGGCGAGTGCCGTATCTTCGGACACGTGTTTCTGGCTATTTGCCCGTCATCAGCGAAGAGTAACGTGTAGCTGGCAGGGTTGCTTGAAATGCCACCTTGAAAGTATTCACAGGTTTAAGTACCACTCAAGAAGGCGCACAGGTGCTTCACCCAAGCTCGTCAGCTCGGAGGCTCACGGGAGCCTTAATTACAACAGTCAAAATGGGGAGCACCCTGTCTTCCATTCCAGCATTTGTGACCCCAAGGCATCATGGTAAATGCAGTCATTAGCACAAATTTTAATAGAGTTTTGAAAGTTTTTCACCATAAGTTGGTACGGCGAGTGCCATATCTTCGGACACGTGTTTCTGGCTATTTGGCCGTCATCAGCGAAGAGCAACGTGTAGCTGGCAGGGTTGCTTGAAATGCCGCCTTGAAAGTATTCACAGGTTTAAGTACCACTCAAGAAGGCGCACAGTTGCTTCACCCGAGCTCGTCAGCTCAGAGGCTCACGGTAGCCTTAATTACAACAGTCAAAATGGGGAGCACCCTGTCTTCCATTCCAGCATTTGTGACCCCAAAGCATCATGGTAAATGCAGTCATTAGCACGAATTTGAATAGAGTTTTGAAAGTTTTTCAGCATAAGTTGGTGCAGCGAGTGCCGTATCTTCGGAAACGTGTTTCTGGCTATTTGGCCGTCATCAGCGAACAGCAACGTGTAGCTGGCGGGGTTGCTTGAAATGCCACCTTGAAAGTATTCACAGATTTAAGTACCACTCAAGAAGACGCACAGGTGCTTCACCCGAGCTTGTCAGCTCATAGCCTCACGGGAGCCTTAATTACAAAAGTCAAAATGGGGAGCACCCTGTCTTCCATTCCAGCATTTGTGACCCCAAGGCATCATGGTAAATGCAGTCATTAGCACGAATTTGAATAGAGTTTTGAAAGTTTTTCACCATAAGTTGGTGCGGTGAGTGCCGTATCTTCGGACACGTGTTTCTGGCTATTTGGCCATCATCAGCGAACAGTAACGTGTAGCTGGCGGGGTTGCATGAAATGCCGCCTTGAAAGTATTCACAGGTTTAAGTTACCACTCAAGAAGGCACACAGGTGGTTCACCCGAGCTCGTCAGCTCAGAGGCTCACGGGAGCCTTAATTACAACAGTCAAAATGGGGAGCACCCTGTCTTCCATTCCAGCATTTGTGACCCCATGGCATCATGGTAAATGCAGTCATTAGCACAAATTTTAATAGAGTTTTGAAAGCTTTTCACCATAAGTTGGTGCGGCGAGTGCCGTATCTTCGGACACATGTTTCTGGCTATTTGGCCGTCATCAGCGAAGAGCAACGTGTAGCTGGCGGGGTTGCTTGAAATGCCGCCTTGAAAGTATTCACAGGTTTAAGTACCACTCAAGAAGGCGCACTGGTGTTTCACCCGAGCTCATCAGCTCAGAGGCTCACGAGAGCCTTAATTACAACAGTCAAAGGAGAACCCTGTCTTCCATTCCAGCATTTGTGACCCCAAGGCATCATGGTAAATGCAGTCATTAGCACAAATTTGAATAGAGTTTTGAAAGGTTTTCACCATAAGTTGGTGCAGCAAATGCCGTATCTTCGGACACGTGTTTCTGGCTATTTGGCCGTCATCAGCGAAGAGCAACGTGTAGCCTGCGGGGTTGCTTGAAATGCCGCCGTGAAAGTATTCACAGATTTAAGTACCACTCAAGAAGGCGCACAGGTGCTTCACCCGAGTTCGTCAGCTCAGAGGCTCATGTGAGCCTTAATTACAACAGTCAAAATGGGGAGCACCCTGTCTTCCATTCCAGCATTTGTGACCCCAAGGCATCATGGTAAATGCAGTCATTAGCACGAATTTGAATAGAGTTTTGAAAGTTTTTCACCATAAGTTGGTGCGGTGAGTGCCGTATCTTCGGACACGTGTTTCTGGCTATTTGGCCATCATCAGCGAACAGTAACGTGTAGCTGGCGGGGTTGCATGAAATGCCGCCTTGAAAGTATTCACAGGTTTAAGTTACCACTCAAGAAGGCACACAGGTGGTTCACCCGAGCTCGTCAGCTCAGAGGCTCACGGGAGCCTTAATTACAACAGTCAAAATGGGGAGCACCCTGTCTTCCATTCCAGCATTTGTGACCCCATGGCATCATGGTAAATGCAGTCATTAGCACAAATTTTAATAGAGTTTTGAAAGCTTTTCACCATAAGTTGGTGCGGCGAGTGCCGTATCTTCGGACACATGTTTCTGGCTATTTGGCCGTCATCAGCGAAGAGCAACGTGTAGCTGGCGGGGTTGCTTGAAATGCCGCCTTGAAAGTATTCACAGGTTTAAGTACCACTCAAGAAGGTGCACTGGTGTTTCACCCGAGCTCATCAGCTCAGAGGCTCACGGGAGCCTTAATTACAACAGTCAAAGGAGCACCCTGTCTTCCATTCCAGCATTTGTGACCCCAAGGCATCATGGTAAATGCAGTCATTAGCACGAATTTGAATAGAGTTTTGAAAGGTTTTCACCATAAGTTGGTGCGGCAAATGCCGTATCTTCGGACACGTGTTTCTGGCTATTTGGCCGTTATCAGCGAAGAGCAACGTGTAGCTGGCGGGGTTGCTTGAAATGCCGCTGTGAAAGTATTCACAGATTTAAGTACCACTCAAGAAGGCGCACAGGTGCTTCACCCGAGCTCGTCAGCTCAGAGGCTCATGTGAGCCTTAATTACAACAGTCAAAATGGGGAGCACCCTGTCTTCTATTCCAGCATTTGTGACCCCAAGGCATCATGGTAAATGCAGTCATTAGCACGAATTTGAATAGAGTTTTGAAAGTTTTTCACCATAAGTTGGTACGGCGAGTGCCGTATCTTCGGACACGTGTTTCTGGCTATTTGGCCGTCATCAGCGAAGAGCAACGTGTAGCTGGCAGGGTTGCTTGAAATGCCGCCTTGAAAGTATTCACAGGTTTAGGTACCACTCAAGAAGGCGCACAGGTGCTTCACCTGAGCGCGTCAGCTCAGAGGCTCACGGGAGCCTTAATTACAACAGTCAAAATGGGGAGCACCCTGTCTTCCATTCCAGCATTTGTGACCCCAAGGCATCTTGGTGAATGCAGTCATTAGCACAAATTTGAATAGAATTTTGAAAGTTTTTTACCATAAGTTGGTGCCGCGAGTGCCGTATCTATGGACACGTGTTTCTGGCTATTTGGCCCTCATCAGCGAAGAGCAACGTGTAGCTGGCGGGGTTGCTTGAAATTCCGCCTTGAAAGTATTCACAGGTTTAAGTACCACTCAAGAAGGCGCACAGGTGCTTCACCCGAGCTCGTCAGCTCAGAGGCTCATGGGAGCCTTAATTACAACAGTCAAAATGGGGAGCACCCTGTCTTCCATTCCAGCATTTGTGACCCGAAGGCATCATGGTAAATGCAGTCATTAGCACGAATTTGAATAGCCAGAAACACGTGTCCGAAGATACGGCACTCGCCGCACCAACTTATGGTGAAAAACTTTCAAAACTCTATTCAAATTTGTGCTAATGACTGCATTTACCATGATGCCTTGGGGTCACAAATGCTGGAATGGAATACAGGGTGCTCCCCATTTTGACCAGTGTGCTTTTGCAATAGGCTTGCATGTGTTCTTTGTTCTCCATGCCTCCTTGCTTTATGCTGTTGTTTGACTATGTGGCTGGTGGCCATTTTGTGCATCCAGCCACTGTGCATTTGCCATGGGCATTCATGTGTTCTTTTTTCCCCATGCCTCCTTGCTCACTATTGTTGTTTGACCATGTGGTCGGTGGCCATTTTATGCATCCAGCAAGAGTGCCTTTGCCATAGGCTTGCATGTGTTCTTTGTTGTCCATACCTCCTTGCTCGCTGTTGTTTGACCATGTGTCTGGCAGCCATTTTGTGCATCCAGTCAATGTGCTTTTGCCATACGCTTACATGGAAGGATGTGATATTGGTTTAATAATATGCTCAAGGATTATTGTAGTATATCTATGTTATATGATTTTGATGAGCAATGCTTATATATATGCATTTTTGCATTTTTTATTTTACACCTCCTTGCCTCATAGAAGATCTTTTCTTATTCTCCCATACAGAGACAATTTTATTTGTTTGTTTTTTCATTTTTTTAGATTTTCATTTTTTTAATTTTCATTTTTTACATTTATTATTTATTTTTTTATTCATTTTTGTTTGCATTTTGCCTTGATCCTTCCATCCATCCATCCATCCATTCATCCACCAAGTCGTACAGTTGTGCAACACCAGTCAGTTTTTTTTAGGTATAATTCCATTGCCTCCTAAACGCCCTTCCTGCAGTGCACTGCAGACACATTCAGCATAATTCATTTTTTTAATAATAATTATTCCATTTCACCTGGACCATATTGCCTGCCATAAGCACACACTAGCCTTAATTTTTTTTAAGATTATTCCATTTACCCATGCACTTCCCTGACTGTAACAGGTGTCTCCTTTAGAATAGACTGACATATAGTAAAGAACGTAATCTGAATGCTATGTGTTATGCTATCCTGATTGGAAATTACATGTTATGGTATAGTGGTGTGGTTTGACTTTAATGTGGTTGATTTATTATTACCTAAGTTACGAACCACATTAAAATTGCCTTTGTCTGTACTAATTCAAACTGGAACAATGCCACATTTCACTAACTACATGTTCTTCTTGCTTTGTTGCCTTTAGGTGCACAAGAAAAGAAGAAACATCACTGGCATTACTGCCAAACAGAAGGCCTTTACAGTTGCTTCAGTCATCCAATATCTTTCACTTGTGAAGCTTAGCTTAGTGGCATTGCCAACTGAGAGCTTTAAGATGCCCCAAAGTAATTTGCCCCTAAACAATTAGTCAGTGAGAAGAAGCAGCTTTTTGCCAGTGGCGTGTGGACTACAACCTTTTTCAGAAGAAGAAGTAGCAACATTAAATTTGATTTGTCCCTTTTGTGAAGCAGTACCCAATCATTTCAGGAAACAGGGCAAAGTGGACAGTAGCCACAACCAGCAATAGTAGATCTTCCTGAAGTTGGAACAGAACAGGAGGTCAAGCTTCCTGCTGAGCAAAACCTTCTCTTTTAGAATCATTGGTTTCCAGATCTCTGGCAAGGAAAAGGAAGGGTGCTACTCCACCATCTTTTCCAAGGCACCACTTATGATGATAATGATAGGGGCATGGAGTGGACCCTGGCAGAGTCTGGGAGATGCAAGGAGAGGCAATGGAAAAAGAAAAATCCCTGAAAGCCTTAGAATTAAGGAAAGGGGTGATGATGAGGATGATGATGAGCCAAACATTGTGGAAGCTGGCACAGAGGAATCTGACATCACTATTCAACCTGCTCTGAGGGATGTGGCACAGGTAGCACCACCACCTCCCATATTTCTAAAGCCCCAGCTGAGAACTGCACCAACTCCTACCTCAGTAGAAATATGCGCTGCAGAGATGTAATCAATGAAATACCCACCTACCTCCAGTTCTTCTTCAGGCATTGGCAGTGACCCACTAAGAAAGTACTTCTCTCCAGTTTGGGGCTTTTTATGATAAGCATTAAGGAGGAGAACATTGCAATATGCTCCATTTTCTACACGAGTGTTCCTCGAGGTAAGCCTGGTGCACATCATGGTACAGGAGGTCAAGCAACTCATTAAAAAAATCACGCAATCTGGTGAGAGAAGCACCTTCAAAAAATTGCTGAACATGTTAGTGAAAGTGAGGAAAGCTGGGAAACATCAGCTACAAGTCCAATCACAGTGGGAGGTGATGATGAGGAAGAGGGTCACATCTTCATGCAAAGCAGCCCTGTCCCCAGCTGTATGTCAGAATCACCTGCCTCAGCGACCTCAAATAGCACAGGAGTTATATGGAGACACAATGCCATACAGTGACTGCCCCACATCGCACATTGAGTCTTCCACCACCTACTTCTCAAAAGTCCCCTGTCTCAGTGGCCCCATAAAAGAAGAAAAGCCAGGTTACTATTAGGGTCATGTTCAGGCAGGAGGAGCCCTATGACTTCAACCATCCAATGGATTTGTGGCAGCAATCTGCACAAAATGGAAAGTTCCAAGTTGGGCCTGAGTTGCGAATCCGGCGCTGCATCATGATGTACTGCAATTGGTTGGACAGGCTTTGCAGCAACGTGTTATCACACTAGCCACCTGATGACAGATATGTGGACCAGTTAATAGCTGACTGATTACATGTTCATCATGAAAAACTCACATTGGCTTCAATAGCAAGGTGTCGGAATGGCTGCAACCCAGAGGACTCTGAAATTGATTTTTTGCCATGGACAATGACAGTAATATAGTGAAGGCCATGGCAGATGATGGCTATTTCAGGGTCCCATGTGTGGTGCACTACATCAAACTGGTTGTGCAAGAGGTTCTCAAAAAAGAAGCTATAGTCAGCAACATACTGACCACGTGCAGACTAATCTGCACACATTTCAGCCATTCTTTTAAAGCCTGGAAGCAGCTGCGTATTATTCAGCATGCTAATAGAGCAACAGTTAAAGCCCTGATACAGGAGCTGCCAACATGTTGGAACTCGACCTATTATATGCAGCAAAGTCTGTTTGAGCAGTACAAATAGATCAATTACTATGTCATTCAAAGAGGAGAGGATGCAATTGTGAAAGCTATGACCATGGATGAGGATAAATTGTGCATAGTTAAATGCCTGACATAGATGCTGCTCTCTTTTGAGGTTTTCACATGGGAAGTCAGCAAGAAGGACCTACAAAAGGCCAAGCTATCCCTGCTTCAGGAACAGCTAAGGAAGGTGTCTGAAAGATTTGCACTTGGAGGTGTGAATGAAAACACCGAAGCACATGCCTTAGTTGAGAGCTTAATCTTTTGCTTGGCTCTTAATGCAAGGCTGCAAAATGAGATCATCTCATCCAAAGAGTACATCTGTGCCACACTACTTGATCCACGGTACAAAAAAGATTAGCCCAATTTAAGACCGTTTTCTGAAGGGGTTGTTTCAAAATACAAGAGGTGGTTCGTTGAGCAAGCCAGAAATCTCTAAGAAGAACGGCTGGATTTAGACTCCCACTCTGTAGTTCTAGGGTGCCGTCTTCAACTTCCAAAGAGAGCTGCCTGGTCTCACAGCAGCTAGAATATGCGCAACAACACCAAAGGAAGAATCAGACCCAACCTCTGCATTGCCTTGGTTTCAAGTGGCAGGTCTTAAGTCCAATGCAGAGGTGAAGGCAAAAGAGGTTGAGCAAGTGGCAGCCCCAAATACCATTCAAAGGATGTTCTAGGAGTATATGAATTACCCAAAAGAGGTCTATATGGTTCAAAACCCATTGGTGTATTGGTATGTGAACTCAGCCGGCTGGCAATAAAATATCTAGTTTGTTCTGTAGCCAGTGTGTCTGCTGAGTGAGTCTTCAGTGCAACTGGTGAAGCTTTTACAGTGAGAAGGACCAGGCTCTCGCTTCAAAGCATGGAGAGATTGACCATGATCAAAATGAACCAACATTTTATACCACCTGATTACACCATTCTTGAAACACAGAGGAGGTGGAGGAGGATGATTGGTCAAAATCAAGTGAGTTAGCTGACCAATGTCTGGGTTAACGATCTAAGTTTGAGGACAAACTCTACTTCCCAGACTGAGTATGACAGTGCCACCATAGTACTTTTTAATGACTTCTCTTTGTAAAAAAAAAAAAAGGCGCAAGGACCAAGTGGAATATTATTTTTGTGTCGGATTCAATTTTATGCTGCCCCACCATTTTTTAGTCACATATCTGGCTGGATTGGAGTTGGACCAGTGTGCAGTGAAGAAACCTCCACAATACCTTCATGACTTTGGAGACAATGCCTGACTTCTTCGCATGGCTGTTCTTTTTTTTGCCTCACTTAGCAGGCTGTACCAGAAGATCATTTATTTACAAGAGTGACACTACCAAATTCCAATGTGTTGCCTGTGTCAAAGATACAATTGGGTGTCTAACCTACCTATGCTTGGATTGGAAGAGGTAACTGTAACTAAGTATAACTATCACAACAATATGTGAGTGATTGTGAGTGATAATTCGTGATTTATGTGGTGGCAGACAGTGAGGAAGAGTGTTCAGTTAATAGTGAACTTTGATCAATCTTTGGTGCCTGATGGATGAGCGTTTTTCCTGGAGGTGATTGGCCTTTACAAACCTACTTAGTGAAAATGTACTTGTACAGTCTACTTTTTTGGGCGGTTCTTCACAGACCAGACCAGTCACTTTAGTTAACAAACGCAAATCTATACAACATACAGCAGTTACAGGGACAAGTTACTCGGAGTCAGGAGGAGGATGGAAGGACTCAGGGCGTGACTGCCTCATCATCAACAACAGCTAGAAGAAGGGCGTTATTGGCTTAGAATGGAAATTGGAAACCATGGCAATGTGGAATGGAAGTTCCCCTTTCTAATTTATTCATCAAACCTCTAATCCCTAACTTTCTTTCCCCAGGCTGTCTGATTTATTGAGGTGTGACTTAATTTACATCAAATAAATTCCACACTTGGTGGGGTAAATGTGGTTAAATGCAACACTAATTCACTGCAGGATCTTCTATTACCTGAGCAATAGCCCATACCAGCCCCACTTTTCCAACCACGCATAAGTAAAAAAGAATGTCATTCCTCAAAGTCAACATCATAATTCAGGCCTTTGTTATGTGTAAACAAAGTGCTTAACATTGATGACTACAGAGGAGACCTTGAGTACATTTTTCCAGACTTGAGGATTTCATAACTTTGGTTTCCAAGTTTCACGCTCACCATTGGTCAATATAATTTACTATTTCTAGTTTTTGTTATGAGGTATTCTTTGATGTGTCATGTATATTTATAGCCTAATAACTCTAATTTGTTTCTTTCAATTTAGTTGCCTGTGATCCTTTTGATTAATCCTACAGTTGGACATCACATAGGTGGGAGTGGGACCGTGCTGTGATGCTTACACTGCTATGGTACTGCCACTACCATAAAGAAGGAACCTTTGAAATCCTCCAATGAGGTGTTGGAACTTGGAAGATTGAGCGGGGTAGCAGCTGCCAGCCATCACTCCATGTAATCAGGTAAGAGAACTATAAGGTAAAGGAAACTAGTTTACTTAGCATGTAGCATGTAACTACCTTCTACTGCAGATGAGATAAGTGTGTGTTCATCAATGTTTCTGTAGGCAGTATAAGGGGATGGCAGCATACCCTCCTAACTGGCATTGACTTAGAAAAATAGATTAAAAATACAAGCTGTGTAAAGAGGCAGCAGTGCGAAGTTAAAGTAAAACATAAAAAACAGAACTTCAGACATAAAAAGGATTATAAAAGTTTACCCTACACTAACTTACTAAATGTAAATAATATAATGTAAAATCCACCATCTCTGCCAACAGGCCCACCACCCTGCCATATCTTTCACCATCCCCAACCAATGTCCCAAAAATATGGCCATGTCCGAATTAAAAGTGTCCATGATGAAGGAAAATGCCCTTCACAAATTCCCACTCTCTTCACCCACAAGAACTCCCTCCCACCCAAAACAATAATAAAAAAAGGCTAATAGAGTGCATTTTGTATGAGGTTCTCCAGATGTTCAATGTGGGTCTCAATGTATGCCATCTGATGGTCCAAGTGCAGCAGCTTGCGCAGCATGCAGCGATGGTAGAGCTGGTCTGAAATGGGAGCAGCACAGGGAGGGGAGTTCCAAACTGACGGCAGTGCTGCTGTGGCCTGGAGGCTGGAGCCACAGGTGGTTGGCTGGTGGAACTGGGCCCAGGTCCAGGAGCATGTGTCATGATCTCCTTGTCCACCAGCTGCTGGAAATGTGCACTGGTTGCCTCCAGCCTCTGCCACTGGAACTGGACCACAATCTCCTGCTGGGACAGTGGTGGTGGTGGACCAGCAGGAGTAGCTATATCAAGAAAGAAAAACAATAAAAAACAAATTGTACGGAATGTTCTGTGCAAACACTTGTCTTTTTATTTAAATTGCATAGCAATATGTATAAGTACATTGTTGCTGGTCCCATAGGAGCACTGGATTTTTTGGTGTGATGATTAGGAAAGTCAGCCACAGGGAGGGACATGATTTTAACAACACATGCATCAGAAAACCAGTGGAAAAAATAAGAACTCTGTTCAATGAGTGAGGCATCATCCACTATGGAGTACAAGTGACTTTTAAACATGCTCGCTAGCTCATCTGGTACACATTTGCTACTCTCTGCAATCTGCAGCTGGGGCAGCTGCAATGGACAAAATTATCTTTAATTCTAATGGCCTTGCTTTTTTCCAAATGCCTTTCACTTTCTACGCTGACCCCAAAGAGATAGATGATGATTATATATGTCACACATGTGATGTATGACATGTGAATAATAGATATCCTGTCTCGAGTAAGTAGATGATAGAAAAAACGACACACTGCAGTACAGGGATAGAAACAGGATATATAGATTTTATTGGGCAATTTGTAACAGAGTATCTCATGCCCAAAAAACAAAATTAATGACACTTAATACCACTTTACTTCCTAGCCTCACCCTCAAACACAAAATATATAAATCAAATACATTCGCATGGCAGTAAGAAAAGGGAAAGGAAACTTGACCTAGGGAATGATTTAGACTTTAGAGTGGAGTTTGTTGGGGGTAGGGATTAAAAACTCAATCTTACCCTTAGTCTGTTGCAGCAGGTTAAGGTACAGTGAAAAGTCTGGGTAGGTACGTTAGAGATTTGCCATAGATTACTGAGGGGCGGTTCACTGATGGTGTAGCTTAGGCTTAGTCAGTCTCTGTAGTTGAAACTCACAGCTGATGAATGTCAAATTTGAACAGACATAAATCCATTATGAAGCCATATGAAGTATGAACCAATTGTTCCGCCATAATAGTTGGCACGTGCCAAAAATGTTTTTCTTTCAATGTGGACAGCACTTAGGAATGAATAAAGGAGTGTGGTTATAGGGTGATAGGTGACCGAGTGGGCACTTGGAGGTGAGAGAAAGACATCTTGTTTTTGTTTTGGTTTGCATTGAAAGCTTTGCAAATGCTACATTAACAGAAGCAGACGTACATTGGACAGCCAACACAGCAGTGCCAGATTGAACCATGCTGCAGCTGGTTGTGGTCATCATAGGGTAGGGGGTCACAACTCACGAAGTGCCATGGGCAGGGAGGTCATGGATGATGATGGAAGGTTAGGATCTGCCTGACTTAACAAATACAGTTGGTATATTAGTAATTTTCAATAACCAAGCAATAGGCTTACTATCAGCCATCCCTTCCACTGCAGAGATTTCCCAGTTAGATGCTGCATCTGTCACACTGGTGCTGGCCCCGGGACTGGTGGTCTGTGTGGCAAGAAAAAGAATACACATTTTAGATGCCAAGTACACCTCTCTTTTTCTTTTTTAACAAAATACAACGCAACACATAACTACAGTTGAGTTTTCACTATCTCCTCTCCCATCTAAACTATCATTTTGGGCATTTTGCTGGTTGACAATGTTAGAAAAGCCAATAGACAAGTCAACCATAATGGAGGGGCAGAGCTAAGATGATGACTGTGAGTAGGGGTAGAATAAATTGTCAAGAATGACACAGTTTAGTTTTGGTTGGCAGTTTTGGTAAATATAATGGTACTGTCTTCATACTATTTTACTGCCATGTTGCACTGTCATCAAAACTGCCAGGATAATACAACATAGCACTGGGGAGGTTTCACCATAACCTTTGCCACTCTCTTGTTATTTAAACATGAGCAAGAAATAGAAAGGGTTATCAACAAACAAGCATAGAAGAGCTTGCTTGGATCTGCAAACTTTGCAATCGTCACAGTAAACTACCTAATCTAATGTCTTAGGGCCGAATTAGACCTCAGTGGATGGAATACACCGTCATAAACATGACTGATATCCTGTCCGCCATATTATGATCCCATTATTGAGATCATAATACAGCAGACTGGATATCTGTCACGTTTGTGACAGAGTATTCCATCCACCAAGATCAAAATCAGGTCCTATGTCCTACAGTACCAGAACACAGGATATAACAGGAGAGAGGGACAGCATAACCAAGCAGAAGAATGTTTAAGTTACAGATTAGTAGAGAAACAGAGGAAGTCAGCTACAGAAACAAGAAATATAGAAAAAAGGATAATGCAGGGTGAGACAACAAGAACAAACATTTATATTTTGATCCTATTTTTATTGCTAAACAATGGATGTTCTACCTCGGGCCAAATAATGATGAATCTTCCACACGTCCTGCTGTGTTGTGAATGAATGATATAGCATTTTGGCATGTCCTTGCTCCAGGAATGGAAGGTAAACTGGTCTTTGTCCTTCAGACCTATGTGGTTACAATGAGTACAGCTTGTGTTCCCCTGTCTTTTGTTCCCTTTCAGGTGTGCAATAGATGTGTGTCTGCCTAGGTAACTGGTTCAATCTATGGATATGGATCTGCATGTGCGTCCATTGAGGACTCACCTCCAGTGCTGTCCCATGAGGCTCCCATTGCTGCAGAAGCGTACTATGAGCCATTGTTACGAGTTGATATGGATTCTTCGGTCCCTTGAATCCTGGGATCTGTGTATAACATTGCAGCTACACTACCAGCTATTGTGTTTTCAGCATCTGCTGATTGGGCTAGATATGATCATGTATGTTCATTGAAACTTGCTTCTCAGACCACTGTGGAGCTGTTGTCTGCAGATGCGGCTTCCTCCCTGGACTTCACTGACTGTGAACATGAAAACATCTCAGGAGCCTCCTAAAGTTTTGATTCAGCCCTTTGTTTTTAACAATTTGTTTTTGTAGATTTTATTGGCTGTGTGCTTTTTTAGTTGACATTTTTTTAATATGGCTTTCATCTGCTTTTATTGTTAAAGTACTTTTGCATCTTAAAGTTCCATTCATTTAACACATATTTTAGGTTAGTTTTTCTGTTTTTGTTTAGTTTTGAGCTAAATCTCTCACACCCGATTAGACGGCGTGGTGAAGCTTGTTAGGGACACACAGGGTTTCCATTTTAGATTGCACTTTTTTAGCTTGTAATCTTTTTCTGATGGTGAATTATTACATGGTTTTACACTCATGCAATATAGCACTGAGGAAACTCTATACAAGCAGTCTGTACACTCCAACCAAGACTAGGCACACAGAATGTTATACCCTTGTATCATGATTCTTCGTTGGAGACAGCTCAGAAATTGCAGACAAATCATTGAATCCTCTGACACAGTGTGATATGAACAGAACTTCCATTATATAAACTACCTGTGTGCTACATTCGGCAGAGGGGCATTTCTGCTTGGCTTATCCTATAATGTGGTGCACTGTGATTGAGATGCAGCCCTGATGACTCTGATCTCCCTCCTGCAGCAGATAGCCTACATTACACCAGACCAGCTTCCTGACTTCCCAGTACATCTTAACCAGTGATGGGGAGGGTGAAGCTTTCCCAACTGATCTGGCAGAGGGTACTCCCACTATGCTCTCAGTAACGTTGGTAGTAACAGATAGGAGTATACCAACATACTAACATTATCATGGTTGAATTGTTTATCTCTTATATCAATCCTTTAATGCTGTTGCCATGTTTTGTTTCACCTGCTAATAATTGCGGCTCATGCTTTCTATACAAGAATATTATTGTTTTAATAAATGATTGAAAATACATTTTCATATCATTCAGGTGCTTTACTTTGGGCATTCAAAGTGACAAAAAAGGGTAGATCTGTTTCCACGATTTCTATTGCAATACGAGTACTCATGTTGGAGTTATCCAATAACATCTGCTACCCTGATAAGTTTAGGAGCTCAGGTGGGGCTTCGTGAGCTAACTAGGAATTATGTCAACATTTCCTGATGGTATATATGGACTGAGGGCCACATCTACAAGCGGCCTGCCCCATCGGTGCATCACTTTTTTGATGTACCAGCAGCAATGGCTACCGGGCCTACCTATAAGGCCACGCAAAGCCACTTTGCATCGCTTTTCATGGCCTTGTAGCTATGACCCCTGTTCACACATTACTCTGCGTGAAAGGGGAGTTCCATGGGTGTTGCTATAGGTGTTCCCACACAACACCCATGGAATCAAATGCATTTACAGATTTACGAGGTTTTGTAAACCTGGGAATGCATCAGTTTCCTACGCCACCCTAGGGTGGAGTAACAGTGGCACAAGGGGAAAAAATAACATTATTTCCCTTCGTATTGTCCTCCTCTGTCCCTTCCTGCACAAAAGCAATCATCCCAGCAAAGCAGGAATCCTTGCATTGTGGTGCAAGGGTGTCTGTGTTGGTGCATAGCAGCAATTTGTATGCCAGCACAGGGGACAAGGACAGGAATGTGCCATATCTTATAGATACAGGGCATTCCTGCCCTTTTAATTTGACACAGGGTAGCATAGCAAAAAGGCTTGCAACACTGTCCTGAGCCAAAACTTTGTAAATGAGGCCATGAGTCCCTATATTCTGTAGACTATGTTGACCTGAACCACATCCTTACTTAATTTGTAGGAACCATATAATACCTTTTACCACTACAAGCACAGTATCACAGCTTTGGATTGGTAAAATACCATTCATTCTAACCTGGAATAAATAAAAGCAGACCCTGACACCTGGTGTGCACTGATTAGAGCTCACTCCATAATCTGCTCACCGCAAGTGTCTGTTTTTCAAGCAGAGTTTTGAAGTGAAGGGATAGCACAGTGCCATCCATGCCAAGGTAGAAAAAGGCAAAGCCTTTGGATTTCTACACTAAAATCATAAGGCATAACACTAGTAAGTGCCATTCACATCAAAGTGAAACATGACAAAAGCCTTTTACCACTACATGTACAGTATTACAGCTTCGAATTGGTAAAATACCATTCAAGCCAACCTGGAATGAATAGAAGCAACCCCTGACACATGTTGTGCTCTGACTAGAGCTCATCGGAGAGGTAGAGCTTTGTTTAAGCACAAGGGATCAACCACTATAAGTCAAAACAATACCCTTTCAGGTTTAGAGTGCCAACAAATTATGCAAAAGAGGGGCAGAGAACCCTGGGTAGTTTCCAGGTTTTAGGTAGAGAGTAGCTCTTTTGTATGAAACACTCTACAACACAACTAACATTCCAAATCTACTCACCTCAAATGTCTATTTTTCTCGCAGAGTTTTTAAGCATAGGATTAAGGCAGTTTCAACCATGCTGAGATAGAAAGTGACTAATCCATACATAAAATCCACCATGATCACATACATAAACAGCTGCCTTATAGCCAAAGATCAATGGATGTTGTGGAATCACCCTAAGTTAAGACACTTGAAAAAATGAAATACTGAGTTGCAGGAAATGGAAGAGTTATGCTCCACTATCTTATTGCAGAGGTATAGGGACCACCGCCTAAGAATGAAATTGCAGAATTGTCTTTGACTTTCCTTTAATGCTCAAATGGACAAGCTGTCTAATTCAACGTTCTCGATAATAACAGCATTTCAGTACATTTTTTCTCTTCTTGTATTTCCTCAAAAAGTACAAGCAAATACATCACTTGATCTCTCTAAATTGGATTAGACTAATGTACTGTACCATAGTGCCCCACCTTCAACCATGGGAATACTGAAGACAATTCACAATTTAGCAGCACGGCTACTCCTAAATGTAAAACATGCGCTCACATTTCCCATGTTCTGAAGGCTCTCCACTGGCTCCAAAGAAGGCTTTATTTCAAGGTACTAGGCAACAATCCCAGACTGGTACCAAGTCTGATAATTCCAATTCACAGGAAAAGAAATGGTGGCACTACTTTTCCTGTTAAATTGGGAAAATCCATATCTACAAGGCTTAAGGCCACTGAGAATTATTTTGATGTTCAGAAGAATAGTTAATTTTGGTTATTCCCAACTTGATTCATCAGAGAATCTATTTGATGTGTGTGGCCCCCCTGTCTTAGAACAGATGGCATGCTCTAGCCACTAATGATTAAGGAAGATCCTCATCAACCAAAAGCCATTTACACACACGTCCTTTAGACAGTCAAAGGAGAACCAGCCCAGTAAGTGTTTTACAAGATTCTATGTGAGCTGTTGTTGCAGGGTAGGGATAGTTGTATACATGTAGATGTAGCATTCTATCAGTGTCGACAGGTGTTTTGGCACTCCACGTGGAAGTAATGCACTGCAAATTCTCAAGTGTACTATGCTATCACACATCCAAATAATGTTGTTTCTTTCAACAATTTTGCTATCTCAGAAAGCTGCCTCAATATTCCTGAATCCATGTAGGAGAATGTGACCTTAACTTAAGAGTAGTGACTGCTTCTCTCTCCGACTTTCCTATCGAATGAACACCATCTTCTACATACCTTACTCTTTCTGAGTATAGCTTACTCTAAGCAACCTACCAGTCTCCCTACTCTCTAATATTGTTTTCCTGCAGCTTGCCCAGGCCTCACCTCATAGGTAACAACTTCCTTCCTTGAAACGGTATGCCAGCAACCTAACAATATTGAATTTCCACTTGCCTAGTTATTCATCACACCAACCATTGCATGACCCCAAGTGAACTCATAAACCTCAGTTATGATCACACCTAGGTACTATTAATTTAATTTACCACAAGGACACTAAATTGAATACATGGATTGGTTTCCATGATAGTGCAAGACTAATCACAACAACCATCAATTACCAATACTAACCAAAAATCAACAAATAACCAACAAATAAGCAATGGATTATCCGCTAATCTTGGCCTCTGTAGTAGTGTGCATACTGCCATAAAGTCTGTCAACACTTTTGTCAGGACTAGTAAGCACTATATATATGCAGTTACAATACAATACAGCATCACAAACCAAGCACTTGGTGCTCTGAGATCATACTGGTCACAGATGCCATCAACTTTTCATACATGTAGTGAGACACAGACTCAAGATCTGCACCCTAACATTAGTGACAAGGTATGGGCCATTCCTGAATTAACCTATGTCATCCCATCCTGCTCTTCTTCTTACATTGTGCAGCAGCCTCCAATTTCACTCATAGTGAGTGAGACTCACTATTAGAAATTGAGTTTCTCGTTGGCTAGGGTATGTACCTAAGCCAGGCAGCATCCACCATTCTAGTCAGGGCAAGTCAGTTACACAAAAAGGATGACCTGTGCTGACCCTCTGGTGCCTTGGTGCAGAGCAGGTAGGCTTATCATCAGAGGCAATGTGTAAAGCGTTTACGCAACACACTTGCACAGTAGCACACTAAAAAGATAAACTCCATACAGGATTAAATAATAAATATGTTTTCTATATTATCTTTACCATAAAACCAAATTACACAAATACATTATATGCTTTTCCAATATGCATCTTTTCAGATAGTACTCATTATTCTGATTCGAAGACGAAAATGTCATGCATCAATGAAAACAACTTTTGCAAGTAATGCAGGTGTGAGAAAGTTGCAAGTGCCCTGGGCCTCTGCTAAACAGGTTCCCAGGGCAAGATCTCTTTCTCCAATTGGCAACACCTTCAGCTGCCGCTATAGGTCCCTAGTAAATGGTACTTAGATACCCAGGGCATGGGGTACTGAGGGTAGGCCCCTCAGGGCAGCAGTACAGATTGTGCCACCCTCAGGGACTCTGCATCCAAGTACACTCAGCCTTGCCATTGCAGGCTGAGTGTCCTGGTGCAATCCTAACATGCAAACAGGACATGGCACACAGCCTGTGTGACCTGTTCACTACACACTGCATACAATATAGGTAAGCGTCCCCTCTGGCAGGCCTTACAACCTAAGGCAGGGTGCACTATAATGCATGTGTGGGCATAGGTGCATGAGCAATATGCCCCTACAGTGTCCTTGTCAAATCTGGGACATAGTAAGGGTACAGAGCAGCCATTTTACATGCATGTGCTATACACTGGTCAGTACGAGTTTCACAGCTACATGAATTCCACTCTGAACCCCGGGTTGTTTGGTATACAACAATGAATCCAAACTGGTACCGGTATTGAATTTATTGCAAAAGGTACCCAGGGGCTAACTTAGAGATGACCCCTGCAACGTTAACTAGCCCTGGCAGGGTTGCTAGCCGGTCCCAACCAATCAGCCTGCCACCACCAAACAAGATTCTGGAACCCTGGGGTGGGGGCATTTGCTCTTTGGGACCAGAAATGAAGCCCTTACTGGGCAGAAGTGTTACAGCTCCTTTCCCAGGAATGTGCACTGCGCTGCCTGAGAGCTTCACAGGGCTTGGCACCCTTGAAACTCAACCCTTAGCCCTGCTGCTGGTTACTTCCATCACCCACGTTTGGCAGAAGCAAATGCACAAAGACTAGAGGAGTGGCCACCCTCTGCCTGCACTACCCCTCAGGAGTGGCAGGCGAGGTGGCCTCTCAATTTACTTTTCCTCCGTCTTGCATGGTAAGAAAATAGCCACTCACGGTTAGGGATGTGACCTCTTCCCTCACGAAGTGGTCACATAGTGGGTGTAGCCACCTAAAGGTAGATGGCCCATTGGCCACTACCAGTTAACGCCCTAAATCCCCCCTAAATGCAGAATTTTTGGGGTCACACTAGACTTACAGATCAGATTTGATGGACACAATAAGACCAGCAACAAAGAAGACTCAAGACTCGAGAACAGAAGTACTGCCGCAAGAAGAAGAAATAGGTGCTAAACCCTGCCTACTGAACCCAGGACTCAACAATCACTGAGGGGTTGGCTGGACATTGGACAGACTCTAAGATACCCCAGAGGACCTCCAACATTCTAAATATTGCCAAGAACCCCGCTCCAGAGTGAAGGCATCACTCCCTGCAACCTGCAAGCAAGAACCAGTGAAGTCCAGTTCACTGACCAGCCACTGACCAACCGGACAGAGCAGCCAGACCACATTTTGCCTGATGGACCCAGAGGACAAACCCTGTAAGTGTGCCAAGTTTGGTGGTACTGCGACCTCCAGTGGCTGAACCATGCACTAGCCAATGGTACTGGAACCCCAACGTAAGAGACCCAGAAGAAAAGTCCAATCAAGACTCCAAAAAAACAAAAAGTAAGCACCAGTTGAGGGACTTCAGGACAACCAAGAACCACCCCCGAGAGTGGCACTGCTGACCTGCAATCCAACCTCCAAGTGACCTGGCCCCTGGTTCCAACAGATCCTTTGCGCACAGCTCTTGGGTGACCTATCTGCTCTGCACCCAGCCTCCCTGGTCCCTGTACCAGAAAACCAGCTGTGCTTTATGGGTCCCCAACCCCTTGCAACCTCTACTCACCCGTTCACCTTTCAGTCTGCATGTGCAGTGCATTTCTAAGTGGTCCTCTTCGCCTGTCCTCACCAGCTTCAAGACCTTCAGCCACTGCTCCCGCTTGAGCCAGGAACTGCCTGAACTTCTCAAGGTGACCCACAGGACATCTCAATGACCTCAGCCTAAAACCAGAAGGTGACATTTGTAAAAGCATTGCCTAATTTAAAATGCATTTTAAAAAATTTCTGGATTCCTAGGGTGCGTAATTACGCACAAAGACTATTTTTACTAAACTTAAAAAAAACATAACTTAAAAAGTACTTACCTGATTTTGATGATCTTCATCTTAATAATTTAATAAGAATCTGAAGTATTTTTGTAAATTGGTCTTAAGTTATTCCTGTGAGTAGCTGTCACTATTTATTGATACTGTGAGTACAACAAATGGTTCTCACTTCTCCAAAAGTGGGGGATTACTAGTCGACCAAGTTACCTCAAAGATTAGAGCATTAGGTGGTCTAGATTTTACCTCTGTGAGCCAACGTGGGGTTGCTCATAGTCTCTGCATGGTGCACATCATTTTTGTGACCATATAGAGAGCCGACCTACAGCAGGTTACTGGGGTAAATCACAAATCACAGTGAGCACATAGGGCACATAGTACCTGTGCTCCTATTACAACTTATACGGTAATTGTGGGGAGCTCTACTGGAATGAATGCATTCTGAAACAGAAAGTAGAGCACGGGAACCGCTACATGCCTACTGGTGGTAACTTATGCGAAGCCTCACAGAAGTCCATATATGTTATCTCCTGTAATGCCAAGGAATGGGAACATCATGTTTATCCAAAGAAAAGGCAGTTACTGTTAAATGTTTCCCATTTTGGGGGTCCTTCACAAAGGGTCTCCTCGACCCATTTTAGGGCCCTAGAACAATGCCCCCACAGGCCTCTTATGAGGTAAAGAGGGGAAGGGGGTGCTTCCTCCAGTTTCCTGCGAGCACGTGGGGCAGCTACAGCAGCCCAGTACTTTTGCCCCAGCCCATGTAGTGGGGGGTCTCCTCTCCACACAGTGGGATGAAAAGGGAACACCCTGAGCTGTCATCAGTCAAGTGGAACAGGCTCAAGGGGCTGACACTGGAGTGCCAGTACCATAGCGGGAAGGCAGGCGGCAGTTCTGGGCTGTTATCCTGATGCTTACACATCCTCAGCGGTCTGCTCTCATCACATGCATCACAGGTGCAGTCCACGTTGCTCCAGGCAACGCACCTGCAGGCAGGTTCACTCTCATCCCTCTTGAAGCCCTGGTGTCTCTCCTCCTTTGTGGAAACTGGCGCTGGAGGGCTCAAAGCACTCAATGCAAGCGCTGCCCTGGTGGTATGAAAACAAAGCACTCCACGCACTGACTGGAAAGGAGATTATGACAAGAGCCAGGAGTGGTCAGTCACAGCTCCTTAATCAGCACACTGCTGCCAGACCCGCAGGTGCTGAGGTCCCACAACAGAAGTGCTTGAGGTGCAATCTCTGATGGCCCTGAGATTGAGACAACAGGGGACAAGCCAACTAGCCCTTGGAGAACACTGGGGCACTAAGTGAGGGGCAGGGAGGCAGGCCAGCATAGTAGTTTACTTTAGCGGAGTGGCAGTCCCTCCAGCAGCCCAGCAGGTCAGCACAACAATGTAAGTAGACCCAATAGTTGTTCATCCTGGCAGCACAGCAGTCCTCTGGCAATGTGTAATTTGTAGAGCCAGCAGCATCTGGTTACAGGTCCCATGCAGTGTCTAAAATCGTGGGGTCATAGCTGCTGAACTTGTACTTAAATTGTCTTTGATCAAGGGGTGACTTCAAAGGAACCCCTTTGGGTCCACAGCAAACACTTTCAATCCAACCCTGGCTCCAGACATCAGTAGGGGTAAATTACCCCTTTGTGTGACGGCAGGACACAGCCTATACAAATGTAAATGTCTTCCTTTCCCAAGAAGACCATCAGTATGCAGATGAATGTAGATGTATCTCCTGTCCCAACCTGTCCTTCCTGTGTTGTGGCTATCTAGACAGTATTTAGCATTACTATTCTAAACAAACCAAAGCTACTCCTTTCTGATGAGAAATTACAACTTAACAGTGTATAAGGGAATTCCTGGTATTAACCTATCAGAGGAGCCGACTCCACAGTAGTGAAAAATGTAATAGGCTGTTTTTTACTACTAGGACATGCAAAACATAAAAGTACATGCCCTACCTTTTATTTACACAGCACCCTACCCAAAGTGGCTATGTAGGGCCTACATTAGGGGCGAGCTATATGCAATAAAAAGGGAAGTTCAAGGCTTGGCAAGTAGTTTTAAATGCTAAGCCAAAGTGGCAGTAAACTGCACACAGAGGCACAGCAGTGGCAAGCCTGAGACAGGTTTGAAAGGCTACTTTTATGGGTGGAACAATCAGTGCTGCAGGCCCACTAGTAGCATTTAACTTAGAGGCCCTGGGTATATAGTATACCACTTTACAAGGGACTTAAACAAATTATGCTAAACAGGTGTAAGCCAATTATACCATGTTTAGATGAGGGAGCATGTTCACTTTAGTACTGATTAGCAGTGGTAAAGTGGCCAGTGTCCTAAAGCCAACACAAAAAAGGTCAGGAAAATAGGAGGAGGAAGGCAAAAACTTTGGAGCCACCCTGCAAAAAGGGCCAGGTCCGACACTCACACATTTGGAGGTTGTGTTGAGCTCACACTCACAACAAACTGACCATCAGGCCTGAAGAGAAGTGCTTGAACCTGACTTCTAAAAGTGCCTTTGTCCAGTAGTCTGTTATATGCAAAACTACTTTTGAGAGATAAAGATGCTACAAAATGCTCTTCCAACACCCACCAACAAACCCTTCAATTCACGGGAGAAGCAAAAAACTACAATGATTCTCAACTACTTGGGCTTGATGCATGGGCAACATTGAAATATATATATATATATATATATATATATATATATATATATATATATATATATATATAGTATATATTAGCGCAAGTGCAAACCTGAAATCTGCTTTACTAATGTATTTAGGTACAGATAGCTTTATCTGTCTGGCAAGAACTATTGCCTCTTCTACACACACCATACAACACACAAAAAGACATACATCACATTTATACAGAAAAATACTTACAGAAAAGGGCTTTGTTCAGTCCTCTTTAGTTATTGACAGGTTTGGTGAGCCCCCATCACAAATTGGGATACACAGGTTTCCCTGGCATTTTTGATTATCCATGGCATTTCATTAATGTTTGCAGTTAAGACAATCCAGTACCAACTTATCCAAGAAGCACTGGCCAATTTCAGGAACCTGGTATTTGCCTGCTCTGGTGTGGATAGTTTACCTATGTTGAAGCATGCCATGGTAAGTTGTGGATAAGGCGATCTTTCTCATATTATTAAAATCCCTGTAGGTTTTGGACATTCCTCTTAGTAATAAGACTCATGTACTTATTATTCAAAGATATACTGGTAAGGAGAGCATGCCTTGGTTTATTCTCTCTCTCTTTTTTTGTACCTATTTAATATTTACTCCCTCCTTAAGCGCAGAGGTGTCTACATAGCCCTGCTCCAAGGATCTCAAATAACGCTGGCAGACCATGCAAAGCTTCAAAAGTGCTGATTGGATCAAATCTTCTCAACTATCTTTTCAGCCTGTGCCCGGGCAGCTTTGTTATGGGTGAGGGTGTATGCCCATTTTGAGTCGAGGACAGTAGTGGCAGATGGAGAGGGCAGATTTGTCCTCGTGGAGGACAGGCCAAATGGCACTCCAGTATTATTGGGAAGTATTTATACTCCTAACACGAACAACACACATTCTTGAACCGGCTATCAGAACAGCTTACCAAGTGGGAGCTCATTCCATGGATTCTAGGGGGTGACTTTAAGTGTGTGTTAGATGCTTTGCTAGACAGGTCACAACCCCCCCTTCCACATGCTCAGACTGTCTGCAGCACAAAACTACTGTCACACTGGCTTATGCAGTGGACCATGTTGGCTTACACAATGTTCCATGATGGATCTGTGGAGGCTAAGCTGTCCTGAGGTTAAGCTCTACTCATTTCATCCCCACTCACATCCTGCATGTGGGACTGGACCTAGTTGTCTTCTCCACATTAATCTGCCCACTTGTTTCCTTCTTCACTTATCTAGGGAGGATTGTTTTTGATCCAAACCCTCTGCTGATTTACCTTAGCTGGAGCAAAGTCCATCCTCATAGCCCATAGTGGTGCCTTCAAGGCACCATGTTAGAATACGCAGCATTCTACTGTGCCCTTACAAAAAGTATACGTGAATATTTTGAGGACAATGTTGAAATGGTCTCCTCCCAGCAATTGAGTGTGAGGTCTTTAAACTAGTAACAAAAGGATACTGTATCCACATCACTATTGATACACATTGAGCCCTAACAGAAGGAACTTAGAAAGGCAGAAAATGTTCACGTTCAAATCAAAAGAAATCTGGTGGATAACACTACTCTTTGGATCTGTCTCAAGACAGGCTGAATGTGAGAAACAGGCCGCCTTGATGGAGGGGCTGCAATGCCTAGACTAAACAGCTTACACTGCTTGAGCGCACATTTTAGGTAACAGGGCAGGACGATTGTTGGTGTGGCTCACCAACTGAGCAAACACACATGTGCCTATTTTATCACTTAAAATTGCATTGGGATTGTATTTTACACATCCAGCAAGTCATCCACAAGGTTTGTATCAACATTACAGCATGTGCTTTGAGGGCAGGAGTACTGACACAGCAGCTGAGATGCCTTTGCCTTGGGTTCCCCCTGAACTCAGTGAAGAAACAGAGACTCCTATTAGTGTCCAGAACATCTTGGAGGCCACACTCGAGCAGCCTACTGGCAAGTTACCAGAAATTGATGGGTTTCTGTGAAAATTCTATCAGATCCACGCTAATATTCTAGTGCCAAAGCTGGCCTTACATAACATGTGTATTTATAAACTGCATGTTTACCCAGAAGGGCATATTGGTGCAGAATGACATATGCTTAGGCCTGTCTGGATCTGGGTGGCAACATAATCAAATAGGAGAGTGTCTCCTTCCGTTACTTGGGTTTTAGAACTAGCATGCTGACTGAGACCTTCCTGAATGGAATCTCACCACAAAAACCCTCAGGGCACAAATAACATTTTAAAGGACTATCCTGTGTTTGGGCAGGGGATGCATGCCTGATCTCCTGCCCCATTTTGCTAATCTCCCACCTTTCTTATGAAAATGTTCTTCGGAGAGTTAGATGTTTTGCCTGGGAAGGTCAGATGCAACAACAGCCCACACAGGGCTACATAATCAGACTGTGCCTCCTAATTGAGCAGGACAGACTGGGGCCTCCTAATTTGGAGCAGTATTATCTGGCTGCCCAGCTACAGTGTCCAAGTCTCGGGCTTTCGGGGCTCCTGCTCTTAGAGACATGTGCTAAGGACACACCCTGTGCATCTGGGAGTTATGTGAGCTCCTACCCCCAGGCACTAGACGTGGAAGGTTGGCCCAGGTTACTACAAACAGCACTGAGCTGCCTTGTTAGAATGCTGCTGATCTCTAAATATGCTACACTCTCCCCCAGCTATCCTTTTGCAAGACTTGCTTAAGCATCTAGGCTGCCTCAAGGCTAGCGATCACAAGCACAGTGAAGACACAGGCATCATGCCAGTGGGAGATCCATTTCAGGATGGCCAACTCTTCTCTTTTGACGTACTTGGGGAACAGTTCATCATACACAGGGAACCATTCCATATTTACTATGTCCTGAGTATCACCCTTTGGGATGAACAGCATACACTACTGAGGCAGAACCCATAATGTACTCTGGGGCATACTTTTTGGTGCAAAACTGCACTAACGTAGTTTTGCACCAAAAAGGTTAGCACCGGCTTGCGCCATTCCTGAGCACCAGATGGGCGCCATATTTATGGAATGGCGCAAGCCGGTGCAAAGGGTGGGCTAGCGTAAAAAAATGACGTTAGCCGGGTGGGGCTGGCAATATGGGAGAAGGAGGTTTTGCACCAAAAAATGACATTAGGCTGGTTAGAGTAAAAAAATATGATTCTAACCAGCCTAGCATTATTTTCTGACACAAAACCATCCATACTATATGAATCCTGACTTAGAAAAAACATGAGTCATGCCCACCACCCCAATGGCCAGCACAGGGTACCAGTGTTCCCTGGGCATGGCCATTGCACTCTGTGCCATACAGGGAGCCCCAAGTTGGACCCCCGGTGGCACTTTCATTAATACAAAAAAATTATTTACCTATACTTACCTGGGATGGGGGCCCCCCTCTTCTGCTATCCCTCTGGTGTGGTTGGGGGTGTTCCTGGGGCTTGAGGAGGGCCATGGAAATGGGCCCACAGGTCCCTTAACGCCTGGTCTGACCCAGGCATTAAATAATGGTGCAAAGCAAGCTTTGCACCATTATTGAGCCCCTCCTCCCACCCGTGCGTCATTTTAGCATGGGGGGATAAATATGGGGCTATGGGGTTAGCACCATTTTTTACATGGGAACGCTTACCTTGCATCTCATTGACGCAAGGTAGGTTCACACATCTAAAAAATGGTGCAAACTCCAGTGTTTTGACGTTAGATGGCCTAACGTCAAAATATAAATATGGAGTTAGTTTTGCGACAGAATTTGCGTAAAAAATGAAGCAAATTCGGTGCAAATGGGCTATAAATATGCCCCTCTGTGCTTCAGACTTTCTTTGTGAAGGGAACTGTAGGAGATGTGTCAGTGGGTTATCTAAGGCCCTTCAGAAGCACACAGAAACATCACTTCAGTCCCTGCGTGACACATGGGTGGCCAGAATAGGTAAAACACTGTTCACTGCACCATCCTATATTGTCAGTAGGTATCACATTAATTCATAGTGACAACTTTTTCCTGTGACCAATCAAGATTGTAGCAAGTGTGTATTTGATCTTTATCTGTTGTTGATTTGCATGCCTTAGTTTGCAGGCTGTGGCTCACTCCTTGTGATTTTTACATGGATTACTTATCACCTAGGCTAAAAATGTCAAGAAGCATGTTTTAAAAAAACTTTTAAACCATGATCCTGCCATTCAAAAGCGCTATGTATTAAGTATGTTACTGCTACCAAATTTAATATTATTAGATTTTCTGACCTCAGGAGCAAGGAAGGCCAAGCCGGTATTAATGGGGTACGAATTTGTAAGTGTGGATCATCACATAAAACAGCAACACCCTACTGGGTACCACCTGCTTTCCTTCCGAGACTTGAGAAGTTCCTGTAACTGGCACCGCTAATCCTGGTCTGGCACAGCAGCTCTACAAGGAAAAGCCACAGAAGAAGAGTGAAAAACTAATATTTAACACTCTTACTAGAATCTCCTGTCACAAGTCACTTGAACAAACATTTTACATTCATGCCAGTTGGTGAAATTGGTGCACTTGTGATCGCTGGTCAACACAATGTTAAGGAGGCCTTTCTCCCCTGCCGTATTTATTATATGCTTGCATTGCGTCACTTTATAAACCCTTGTGGCATTTCGATGCAGGGAGACTGCACCATTTTTTCCATCATCTTTAATGCCTGCTCAGAGCAGGCATTAAAGTGACGCACCCATTTTAATCAATTGGCCTTGTGATTTTCCGCACTAGCATCAACATTTTTACACTAGTGCAGCAGAGAGTCACAACAGCATAAACAAAAAGAGAGTGATACACAAACCTAGCCAGATTACAGTGATTGCCTCAATTGCTGGAGAAAACTTCATGTACCAAGGCTTGCTCCCAGACAAATATTTGTTTTTTCAATCTGTGGTTGTGGGAAAGCAAGTCTCTTTGGAGATGTCCCCCATTTTTTGCCCTTATTTGAAGTGCAGGATCTGTTTTTCTGCTCTACATCCCTAACCCTGCTAACCAGGTCCCAGTGCCGGGGTTCTGACTCCTAAAAGTGCCAAATGGAAATTGTACATAATTGGTGAAGATTTTAGCACCCCAGAAACTCCATAGCAAGTGGTACTCCTTGTACCTAGGGCCTGAGTACTAAAGAGGGTCCACAAGGGCTGCAGCATATATTATGCCACCCTAATAGGCCCACACTGAAACACATGCAGACCGCCAGTCCCCCTGACACCGGGCCTTCAGATTTGTCTACTGGGAACCGAAGGAAGGAGAAAGAAGAGCCGATGTCGTAAGAACAGAGGTCCTGCACCAAAATTGGCACCCAACCCTGCCTGGCTGCATGCACTGTAACAATCTCAAAGACTGACTCCTTCAGAAGCTGAACAGCCTCCCCAATGCTTGGAGGACTGTTCTACCCTTCATCAACCAAGCAGCATCCCCTTGGGGTTGAGGAGCTATCCCAAGCACCTGCAGGGACCTCAGCACCAACCCAGTATGTCATGTTGCCGGCTTCTGGGCACACCGAGGGAGCAGCTCACCAGGAGGAGGTTGTTGTGAGTCCGGGTGGTCATTCCTGTTGCTTTCACCACATCCCGAGACGCTGACCTCTCCAGGAACCTCTCAGCATCAAATCGTGGGTCAATATGCTGGGCACCAGGGCCCTTGCAACCACCAATGCTTTTTGTGTGTCCAGTCTAGACACCACCAATGCTAATACCGAACTGCCATCAAGGAACATCAAGATCCATTAGGACTTCGATGAGAGTAGCCCTGCTGCCTCTAAACTACAGCTACCTGCCAGGTTAAGCATCTCTGCATGCAAGCCCCCCAGCCCAGTTTCACTGAAAGCAACTTCCAAAGATCCTCAAGAGCCAAGCCTCCCTTTGGGTTCTGACAGACTTGTCCCCAAGTTTCCCCTTGCAATCTCTTTTTTACAGATACCCAGCCATTGACTTTAACGTGTAGTGCTCAAAGCTACCAATGTGACCAGCATTACTGCACCAAGACTCACCAGGACAGATAAACCCAAACTGCTGGTGGTTTCTTGGGTCTTGACCCCTGAGCACCTCAAGTCCTAAAGGGCACTCTCAGGTATTGTTTGCAAGTATACAGGTGCAGTGTATTTTTCTCTCATAGGAAAACATTACCATGTTTGAGGCAAATTTGACAGCTTTACTATTTTTACTGTTTCCCTGTAAAAAATGAATAACGTCTAAACATCTTAACCAATATCGATGATCTTGGTGTCTAAATTTATATAAAATCAGTGTTATTTTTCTAAATTGGACTCTGTTTTTTTTTTTTAATGTGCGTCTCATTTATGGGCTCTGTGTATATAAAAAATGCCCAACTCTCCCCTCTGATAAGCCTAAGCTGCTCGACCAACCACCACAAATAGAGCACTTGGGATTATGAAAGTAACCCCCTGTAAACCTATAAGAGTTGTCTGGACTTCTTGCATGGTGTACCCTTACATTGGTACACCACATAAAAAGCCAGCTTTCTACCGTGCCTGCTTATTTTTGCCTGTGTTGGAGCACTCCAGTTTTTGTCTGCTAAGGGAACTGAGGCTTTAGAGTGTATAAGTGATTTGCTCAGGATCACACAACTTGTGGAAGCCAGCATCATAACTGAGGTTTTCAGGTATTGATGTAAACTACGTATTCTCATGTCAAGTAACATCTTTATTCAGCATGGGTCGCCATAAAAAAAACAAATATATAAAACACAAGAAACAGAGAACAAGACAGTTCATCACCAAAATCTATATAATTAATTAAATATGAAGCCCAGAAACACTGCACTTACTGAAGAACTCACCTAACTATAAAACCACATATATTAGACTGTGACTGTTAAACAATATTGATTTACACTGCTTTTCATTTAATCTGCTTAATACTACAATGTGGTTTGTGCAGAAAAATGATCACACGGGGAACACACAGGTTCCATGTACCAGGAGACTCATGTGGGATTGTTGCTAAAGATGGACCTTGTTAAATCAAAAAAATCAAATAAAGTCTATGCTGTATAAATGATAAAAAAAACAATTGTTCCCAGATTTACAGGAAATGGTGCAAAACTGCCTAGCGCAGTTTTGGTTAAAAAAGATTAACACTGCACTACGACATTTCCTTGCACCATGTATGTGGTAAATTTAAAACATGGCGCAACATGGCAGTAGGGATGATTTAATGCCAGAAAAAATTGCACTAACACAAGTGGTGTGTCACAAATAAAAAAATTATGCTATTGCCAGAAAAGTGGCGCTAACCTGATTTGCGGCACATGTGACACTAATCGTAATAGCATCACTTTTCGGATAAAAGCGTTAAAAAAATGCCAGAGAAAACGGAAAACAGAAAAAAGCCTGGAAATACAAAAATGGAGGATAAACGACAGGAGAGAGAGACCCAAAAGACCCAAATGAGCCAGGTTCCAGCCAGGATGCCCATGCAGAGTCACAGGAGAAGGGGAAAAGGAAGAGGAAGTGCAGGTTCAATCGAAAGGAAAACAAAATACTGATCACAGAGGTGCCAGAGCACCAACACCAGATCTTTGTCACCACTAACTTGCCATTAGGTAGGAGAAGGCCATTTGCCAGTCAATAGTCAATAAAGTCAACAGTGTAGTAGAGACAAGAAGAAAGGTGGTGGATTGCAAGAAGCATTGGCATGATTGCAAGTGCAGAACTAAAGAGAAACTGGCCAGCAACAGAAAGGCAGCACAGCAGACCAGAGGTGGAAGCCCAGCACCCCATGAGGACCTGGATGAGCTGGACGAGATGTTGGCAGCGATCATCCTGGATGGGTTGGTGGAAGCAGTTCAGGGATGGGACCCTGCAGCAGTTCAGAGGTCACAACAAAAACAGGTTAAGGAGCAGTGGGGGGAGGGGGGCTACGTTGTAACCCACAAATAACATAAGGAGGGAGGCACTTGTGAGGCACATAATGCATGCCCAATGGTTCCATGGGGGGATTCTAATTACTAAACATCTAATGCATGTAATGTCCAATGACCCACCCCCACAAGCACAGACCAATTCACTACCTTCACACCACTACCTACACTGTGTCAACTCTACCATCTAGCCATTTCTGATTCATAATGGGCAGCACGGACCAGGCATGTTGTGTGGGGGGGGGGCACCCAGGGCTTGGAAATGACTACCTGTACCACTGGGAAAGAGCACTAATGTAACTTGCAGACAACTGATGGCCCTCCACTGTTCATACCACATGAGCTGCTGCATATTTTGCTGCCATGTGCCTATGCAGACACATCAGCACCATACTGCAAGGGCGCCTGTGTTGAGGGGATGATCCCTTTTGGGCATGAAGGGATACCTCCTGGTATGGACACATACACACAAGGTGGGTGCATATTACTATGGATAGTGCAGGATAATGCACCTAATACAAGAGATCGCATGGAGGATGTATGTTGACTATTACCCTCTCTGCATCACTTCTACAAAACAAATGGGTCAGCGTAGGGACTTGACAAAGTCCCAACAATGTACATTTGGCAATGCATCAGATAAACCTGGATCCATGGGTCTTGCATGGGTACTCCACAAACAACACCCTCAGCATCCAAATGCCATGCTTTGTACACCAAGAAATGTGACACATGCAGCTTCAAAACTAAAGCTGTGTAACTGAGAGGTGGCAAGACTTGGACAAGAGTACTTGCACAATGTGTCTACAGAGGGTCATTCTAATGCATGTCCTGGTGGCACTGTGTGAATTCAGGGGCCTGTGACTTGGGGACTTCAAGTGTGGCTCTGCGCCATCAAAATATGGAAATAGTAAAATTCCTGAGGATAACTAGATTTAATAGTTATCACATATATCCATCTCATTTCAAAGACAGAAGAAATCACTCCTGGTGAGCTGCCAATTCTGGACTTCCAAGATGACCTTGATGACCAGCTACTTTACCATCAATCCAGATACCATTCATCAGGTCCTTGGTTCCACTTAGTGACCATCTCCAGTTACAGGGATGACACACAGCGTTATGGGGTCTCCACATGACTCACACAACAGAGCACACATACCACCTGCCAGCTCACACACAGCCCTGGACTCCCAAGACCCTGAAATAGTTTTCCAAAATCAAGTGGTAGAAGTCCAGCAGGAGCTGGCACAAAATGTGCGGGTGGGGAAGGAGCCAATGGTGGGTAGCTTAGCTGAAGTACAGAGGTGCCTCAGTCCCAAGAGGGATAACTCTGCTGCCATCAGAGGCACCCACTCCATACTGTGTGGACTTAATCAGTCCCTGGCTGAATTCGCTGGTGTCCTTAGGCAGAGGCACAAACAAATGCCCTACCAAATTGGCACAAATGAGGCTGCCAACAGGCTAGGGGAAATGCTTACTGTCATGTAGTCCATGCAGCAGGAGGTTGTATCCATCAAGGAGTACCTGCTTGCCTCGCACCATGATGTTGCTGCCGTGTTGAGAAACCAGCAGGTCCTCCTTGCTGCAGTGATGACTCACATCTACCCACAGATGACAGCTACTAGGATCTATGATTCCTCCTCTTTAGCCCCTGATGTGTGTGTGCCACCCTCAACAACAACTCAGCCACAATCCCTGGCACAGAAGGCACCGTACACATCAGAGGATGAAGCTGAGGAACAAACTATTTTCACTTGTGAGGCATCCCGGTAACTATAGTCTGTGGCCCATTGACAGTTTTTCTTTAGCTCTGTGTCAAAGATTGTGCCAGTGTCCCTAAAACAATCTATGTCCCCACTTATCTTACCCAATGTTGACCAATCAGACTTATGGACAGTCAATGTACCCCAACCTACCTATTGCCTCTGTGACCACCTCCTGACTGAACCGTTCCTCCTCCACACATGTCTGAATATATGTTACCCTGTATCTCATTGGGCATCTAATGAAAAACTATTTCTCATGGGGTCTATCTAATTTGCAGTGACCTGAATCAAGACATCACAATTGGTAACTGAATACATCCATGTTACACATCATCTGTGTCACTCTGTGTGTGATGTGAATACATTTTTAACATAACGCATCATATGAATTAAAAACAAAGCAGGTATATGTACATAAAAATGGAGCTGTGCTTTATTACAAGCAAGGTATATATACTGAGGTGTGTCCCACACAAAGTGCATGAGAGGAAACATATTAAATATAGCAATGACAAAGTGTGTGCCTACAGTAGCTATTGTGCATGATCTACAGCCCTGCATCAATGCTGGCATCCTGGCACCATACTGCAATGTGTGGCAAGCCTTTAGGTGTAAGTACATAAAGGTCTGACATTCTGTATGACAAAATGTCCTAATGTATCGAAGCACTCCTCGTGTGTTTAGGTAAATTGGTCACACATAGTGAAAGCCAATCGTAAAAGCAAGAAATGTCTTACACACAGATGTGTCTTCCAAAACACACCCCTGGGCTGTAAATTATCCTTTGCCTCAGGTACATGTTTCATGGTATGGCTGATGCTGTGTTAAACATAATGAATTGTGCTTGGGTATGGCCTAAATACCCATTGTATGCCCCTCTACCACATCACCCAGCTGCAAGGGTGCATAACCTGTAAATTTGACTAGTGACACTGTTGGAAAATGGGTTATTGGTAGGGCAGGTAGGTACCTACACCTAGCAACAAGCCACTAACCTCCACATAGGTACAGTTAGGTCTCAGTAAATTAATCCCAGCTCTACCCTTGGTAGCTTGGCATCGAGCGTCAAGGCTTAACTTAGGAGACAAAGGGCCTCATTATGACCCTGGCGGGCGGCGGAGGCCGCCCGCCAGGATCCCGCCCTCCAAATTACCGCGCCGCGGTCAAAAGACCGCGGCGGGTATTACGAGTTTTCCCCTGGGCTGGCGGGCGGTTCCAGTAAAACCGCCCGCCAGCCCAGGGGAAAACGACCTTCCCACGAGGATGCCGGCTCGTAATCGAGCCGGCGGAGTGGGAAGGTGCGACGGGTGCTGTGGCACCCGTCGCGTATTTCAGTGTCTGCAAGGCAGACACTGAAATACTTTTCGGGGCCCTCTTACGGGGGCCCCGCGACCCCCCCTACCGCCATCCTGTTCATGGCGGCTTTCCCGCCATGAACAGGATGGCGGTAGGGGGGGTCAGAATCCTCATGGCTGCGGAGCGCGCTCCTCAGCCATGGAGGATTCCAAAGAGCAGCGGAAAGTCAGCGGGAGACCGCTGACTTTCCGCTTCTGACCGCGGCTGAACCGCCGCGGTCAGAATGCTCATTGGAGCACCGCCAGCCTGTTGGTCAGAATGACCCTCAAAGTGTAAAGCATTCAAATATCACAAAACAGTAATTAAATAAAACACAGGAAACAGTTTAAAAATCCAAACCAATTTATAAAAATAGCTTATATTTTTATCTTTAAAATGACACAAAAACGATTAAAATCGGTTCAGGGGAACCGGAGATATGAATTTTTAAAGTATTATTATTTTCTAGCGCTTAGAAACAAAAAGCGCCAATCGGGTCATCTGGTTGCACCAGGACCGGGGCAAAGTCAAACTTTCAGGCCGACCGCGATGGAGCCCTGCTCGGCTACAAGTCGCGGGAGGCCTCGGTTAAAAAGTTACCTTCTGACTTAGGCCCTCATTCTGACCCTGGCGGATTGAATCCGCCAGGGCCGAGGGCAGCGAATGCACCGACAACAGGCTGGCGGTGCATTCATGGGCATTCTGACTGCGGCGGTAACGCCGCGGTCAGAAACGGGAAACCAGCGGTCTCCCGCCGGTTTCCCGCTGCCCATGGGAATCCTCCATGGCGGCGCAGCAAGCTGCGCCGCCATGGGGATTCCGACCCCCTTCCCGCCAGCCTGGTTCTGGCGGTTTACACCGCCAGAACCTGGCTGGCGGGAACGGGTGTCGTGGGGCCCCTGCGGGCCCCTGCAGTGCCCATGCCAATGGCATGGGCACTGCAGGGGCCCCCTAACAGGGGCCCACATTGCTTTTCAGTGTCTGCTTAGCAGACACTGAAAAGCGCGACGGGTGCCACAGCACCCGTCGCACACCTTCCACTCCGCCGGCTCCATTCGGAGCCGGCATCCTCGTGGAAGGCGCTTTCCCGCTGGGCCGGCGGGCGATCTTTTGCAGATCGCCCGCCGGCCCAGCGGGAAAGTTGAAATGCCCCCCGCGGTCTTCTGACCGCGGGGCGGTGTTTGGGCGGTTTCCGCCTGGCGGGCGGCGTCCGCCGCCCGTCCGGGTCGGAATGAGGCCCTTAGTCTCTTTTTTTATGTTTTTCTTCCCCGGGACGAACCTGCCAGTTGAATCCGACCTCCTGGAGCCCTTGTCCGGATACGCGAAGTTGGTTTCCTCAGTGGTGATTTTTACCTTCGGACTTAGTCGTTTTTTCGAGATGAAAATCCTTCGACCGGGGTAAACCTGGATCTTGATCCGACGTCCATGGAGCCCTTCTCGGATACGATGGCTGGGAGGTCCCGGTCAACTTTTTACCTTCGGACTTAGGGCCTGATTCTAACTTTGGAGGACGGTGTTAAACCGTCCCAAAAGTGGCGGATATACCACCTACCGTATTACGAGTTCCATAGGATATAATGGACTCGTAATACGGTAGGTGGTATATCCGCCACTTTTGGGACGGTTTAACACCGTCCTCCAAAGTTAGAATCAGGCCCTTAGGCGGTCATTCTGACCCTGGCCAGGGCGGAGGACCGCGGGAGCACCGCCGACAGGCCGGCGGTGCTCCAATGGGGATTCCGACCGCGGCGGTAAAGCCGCGGTCGGACCGGCAACACTGGCGGGCTCCCGCCAGTGTACCGCCGCACCATTGAATCCTCCAAGGCGGCGCAGCTTGCTGCGCCGCCGAGGGGATTCCGACCCCCCCTACCGCCATCCAGATCCCGGCGGTCCGACCGCCGGGATCCGGATGGCGGTAGGGGGGGTCGCGGGGCCCCTGGGGGCCCCTGCAGTGCCCATGCCACTGGCATGGGCATTGCAGGGGCCCCCGTAAGAGGGCCCCTAAATGTATTTCACTGTCTGCTGCGCAGACAGTGAAATACGCGACGGGTGCAACTGCACCCGTCGCACAGCTTCCACTCCGCCGGCTCGATTCCGAGCCGGCTTCATCGTGGAAGCCTCTTTCCCGCTGGGCTGGCGGGCGGCCTGAAGGCGACCGCCCGCCAGCCCAGCGGGAAAGTCAGAATTACCGCCGCGGTCTTTCGACCGCGGAACGGTAACCTGACGGCGGGACTTTGGCGGGCGGCCTCCGCCGCCCGCCAAGGTCAGAATGAGGGCCTTAGTCTCTTTTTTTGGATGTTTTTCTTTACCGGGACGAACCACGAAGTCAGGCCGGGTCGCGGTTGAGGCAAGCCGGCTAGAATTTCCGCGTCGGGTCGGTCCCTCTCTGGAGCTTTTTTCCAAAAATTCTCAAATCTTTTCCAAACTTCTGGGGCTTCACCCAGATGTTCTTTTAAGGTTCTTTTGGGGTCCACAGCTCACCCCAAGGGTCCAGAAGTTCTGTGATGGTCCTTGGGGGGTGCGGACTTCAACTCCCAGAATGCACCTGGCGCAAACTCCTTTTTGGCCACTGGACAGTGGTCAGCTGGTCGCTTTCTTCAGGAGTTGGTGCAGGGGACTCTGGTTTAGCAATTTTTCACCTGTAGCAAACAGGGAGTCCCTCCTTGAACCAGTTGAAGCCAGGCAAAGTCCTTCTTGTGGTGAAGCCCAAGTGTGCAGCTGGTGCAGTCCTTCTGAGTGCAGGGTCCAGGTGCAGGCCAGGAGTCCAGCAGGGCAGTCCTTCTTCTTCTTTAGTTCCTTTCTTGTTGAATTCTGGAGGGGATCTGAGGTGTGGGTGCAGGTCTGCCAGTTTTATCCTTGCTCCTGGGTGAAAAGCAGAGGGGTCCTGGTCCTCCAATCAGGTACAGGGTCGTCCCCCTGTGATGACCACTTCCTGGGAAGTGTGGCAAAAATCCATCCCAAAAGGCAACAGTCTCCAAAAATCCAAAATGGCTGAATCTGATATTTGGAGGTTACATCTGGCTGAGCCCACCCACTGGTGTGGCTAAAAATCATAAACACACCCCTCTCCTGCCCTCTCCTAATCTAATCAAGGGGGCACCTAATTGTCTGGGGTTGCAGGATGTGGGGGTGTTGCTGGGTGCTGCAAATGTCCTTCTCTGCCTTTGAAGACCAGTTTGGCAGCCCTCCCCCTTCCTGCCTCACCATCTGCTGAGGGGAGATTCTCTCCCCCAAGCACATTCCTTTGTGTGAAGTCAGGCCACTTCAAACCTCATCAAGGTAGCCTGGCAGAAGCTGCTGCAGGCTGGCCAATCAGAGCACAGCAGCAAAAACAATGCAGAGCTGAAATTGGCAACTTTTTAGGTAAAGTCTAAACTTTTTACCTGGACAAGTTATATTAAATCCAACAACTGGAAGTTGTAGGATTTATTACAACAATTAATTTGATACCAAATTCTTGGTATACAACATTTAAGGAGGCTTTAAAATTTAAAATAAAGTCTGCCCATTCTAGCCTATGAAGGCCATTTACTTCAATGAGGGAAAAACGAATTTGGCTGTTTTTACCTCACCAGGGCTTATAAATCTATTTCTATAAAGTCCCTGCTTATAGTTACATGGCACCCAGCCCTAGGGGCACATAGGGCACACCTTAGGGGTGACTTATATGTAAAAATAAGGTAGTTTAAGACTTTGGAAGTACCTTTAATTCCAAAGTCGAATTTGCATATAACTTTAATTTAAAAGCAGCCAGCAAGGCAGGCTTGCTTTTAAAATGACAATGGGCACCTCAGCAGTGCACCTAGGTGTGCACCACCTATGCTGTGGTCCCTAAACCTACATGCCCTACCATATACTAGGGACTTATAGGTAGGTTAACTTAGCCAATTATAATTAGCCTAATTTGCATATCCATTTTACACAGAGCACAGGCCCTGGGACTGGTTAGCAGTACCCAGGGCACCATCAGAGTCAGGAAAACACCAGCATAAAGTGGAAAATGGGGGCAAAAAGTTATGGGGCCTCTACAATCAGCCCTAGTTTCTCACAGGCACCCACAGTGCCACAGTGCCAATTTGAACATTTGTGTAAGAAACCATCACCTCGGCATTGTCAAAATTGCTTAGGGCATAGTGCTGTCAATGCACTGCACATATGCCACTGAGTACCTCCCAAATGGATATGCGTGTCAATGTGTCTGGAACAATTACACATATACTGACTGCAACATGATCATGGTAACTGAGAATTGTGATGCTAACTAAGCAATACATGACAAATACAAGCATGGCATGTGTCCTGTAGCTTATGTGTATAATGACTCCCGACCTCAATTGTAAAACATGAGGGTGGGCGATCAAGCATCTTAGTTGCATCACACCAACAATATGACAATTACTAAATGCATGTGTAAAATTGTGACGGCCCTGGATGAGTGACCTTGTCCCAGTACCTTGGTGTAAGAGGAATACAATGTAAATTATACTATTGACAGTACCATACACATGACACAGTTTAAAATAACATCATCACATTTGTGTTGGGATGTTGATCCATCCACAACCAGTGGCCCATGTATTTTGCAGAAACATTTCTTCATGAGTAGGCATCAGACTCTTGGCAACCTGGCAGGAAGCTCAGCACAGTTGACATTCATTTTTCATTTATGTCACAAAGTACTGCTGATCAGGTAAATGGATTGCACCAAATTGTAACATAACAGACATGCCATCGCAAACACAATAGACATGACAGAGAGGAAGCTGCATGGTAAAACAATATTTATTGTAAAAAATTATTCTCATCAAAATAACACACTAATCACAATACCTAACCTAACCTACCTTATCCTAACTTATAACTACAACTATCTTAGCTTAGCCTAACCTATACTAAATATCAAGCACCACAATTGAAATTCAACCCCCCTTAATCACATCCATTGACAAAGACAACAGTGACTAAAGCTAAACATTGACTATACATACATTCTATACAAAGATATCTTTTTTTGTATTTTCATAAAAGAATCTGCCCCCACCCTCTACTAACACCCAGTTGCCCAACAAATACCGCCCACCCAAAAAAACTATTAACTACACTGAACTAATTTACCTATAAAAATTAAATTACAAAACTCCAAACATTAACACAGTACAAATGTTAATAGGGGAAGGGGAAACATTCCAAACCATAAGTCCCACCACTCGTTTCCTCCGTTGGTTGGCCTGTATGTCCTTAATTATCAATAGGATCTGGTCCACTTTAAGCTGCAGAGTGGCTAGTCTGTGTTTTTGATCAGCCTGTTCTTTTTTCATATCCTGATTGTGGAGTAGCTCAACATGTTGCTGCATTGGCTGTGATCCAGCATGTTGTGGGTGCAAAATTGGTGGCACAGGTGTTGAGGATAATCCGGCTCCAGACGGTCCTCCAAAATCCACTAATGTAGAGCTGCCTGCTGTTTGGCTGGCGGAACCCACGTTGTTGCTTCTTGCTCCCTCAAGGCTGAAAGCCTTCCACCTTCCTGAGCCCTTCTCCTGGTGATAGAGGGCCTCCATCTTGCGGTAAACCCCGTGGACCTGCCTGATGTAGCGAAAAAGCTCTGCCCTTCTGCTGGAATTTCTTTTTTGTTCTAGGGTCATGTTTGAAGCTGAATGAAAAAAATGACGCGTTAGGCTACTGCCTGTCAGTCTAATGACAAACAGACATGCCGAGAAAACAGGCAACTACAAAAATATTACATTGATGCAGACTGTTAAATTATTGGAAATGTGAGAGACAAAGTAAGGCCAATCTTACAGCTATCAAAACTTCCCAGATATGGATCATATTCAGGGTGTCTCAGGTATCAACTGTGCACCAATAGGTAAACAATGTCCTTTTTCTTCTACTAAGGTTGATGACACCATTGTCAAATATTATCAGACACAGCATCCATGTGTCCATGGTATCTATTAGACCTGGCAGCTCTTGGTGTGATTTCCCTGTACTTGTTGCTTCTGACCCTCTGTTTTTGGACCCTGTGCTGTAATTCGTTTTTGCTGGTTTTGATACACTTGGCACTTTACCACTGCTAACCAGTGCTGAAGTGCAAGTGCTCTTTGTCTAAAGAATATTGGTATTGGTTTTCCATGGTTGGTACATTTGATTTACACATTTGAAGTCCCTAGGAAAGTGCAGTATGGGTGCCCATTACCTGTAAATCAAATGCTACTAGTGGGCCTGCAACCCTGATTGTGCCACCCACATGAGTAACCCTGTAAACATGTCTCAGGCTGGCCACTGCAGTGTCTGTGTTTGCAGTTGTGCACTGCCAATTCGACCTGGCAAGTGTACCCACTTGCCAGGCCCAAACCTTCCCTTTTACTATATGTAAATCACCCCTAAGGTAGGCCCTAGGTAGCCCCATGTACAGGGTGCAGTGCATCTAAAAGGTAGAACATGTATTGGTGCATTTTACATGTCCTGATGGTGAAATACTGCCAAATTGGATTTTCACTGTTGCAAGGCATATCTCCATTAGGTTAACATAGTGCCTGGCTTTAAATATATTTTAAGTGCAGTTTACCAGTGGAAGCAGATAGCGATTTGTCATTTGGGGTCTCTGAACTCACAATTAAAAAATATATCTTTTGGTAAAGTTGTTTTTTAGATTGTCAGTTTGAAAATGCCACTTTTAGAAAGTGGGCATTTTCTTGCTTAACCATTCTGTGCCTATGCCTGCCTGTGGAATCGACATCTGGGTCAGACTCACAGTTGGTCTGTTTGTGAATTCCCTCTAGACAGTGACACAAAGGGAGCTGAGTAGTGTCCTGCACATCCTGATGAGTCTCCTGGGCTAGAGTGGGGAGGACTGTGTCTGTCTCACACAACTCAGTCTCCAACTCCTTGGTGTGTGTTTGGTGCCAGGCCTGGGCAAGGCAGGATCTTGGGAACAACAGCGACATTCCTTTGAAGTTTGCCTACTTCAAAGGCAGAAAGGAGTATAAGTAGTGCCCCCAAAACTTAAGACTTTAGATTCCTTCTGGAACAAGAGGAACCTCTGCCAAGGAGAAGAGCTTGATGCTTGAGGAGGAAATGCCATTCTGCCTGCTGATTTGCTGTGCTGGCCTGCTGCTTCTGCCAAAGAGGGAAAGCACTGGAATCTGCTTTTTATAATCCTGCTTGTGAAGTGTCTCCAAGGGCTTGGACTGAGCTAACCTCCTGTTAAGGAGTCTCAGGGACAGCAGAGACTTCACCTACCAGCCTCTTGGTTCACTTGCTGTGGATCCTAACATGGTAGGTGGTGCCAACTCCAGTCTCTGGGCCTCTGGTAGTGAAAGCTGGTTGAAAAACAAGAATAGTTACACCGACTCCGGACGACACCAGGACCGACGTTGCTGCTTGACTCCTCGACGACCCCTGTAACCGGTGCCATGGTCCCCGCTGGAGTGCAACAAGCCCACCTGACATCACAGGCCTGACACTGACACAGCACCGCTGACGTCCTGTGGCTTTGTGAGTCCAGAGTGCCGTGTCACCAATGTCAATGATGCCTGACTTCACTGCAGTGCCTGCAGCCCCATGGCGTGACCACGACCTTGTGAGGTCACTCCACTGCATCCTGACCCACCAGACATTGACCCCGGCAGAGCGTAAAGAACAAACACTTTGCACAAATGCCGCATCACCTCCCCTGCTCTGCAGTAAGGAAGCGATGTCACACCAGATGCAGTGATGCCTCACCTCCCTGACCATGCGCACTGCCTTATTTCTTTGTTACCAAAGGCACTGTACCTGGGGCTCCGTGTGACTCTGTGACAATATTGAAGTTTAATCTTTGAAAATTCATAACTTTGCTTGTGTATGTTGGATGTTTGTTGTTTTGGTCTTGTTTTACTCAGATAAATATTGGCTATTCCTCTAAACTGGTGCTGACTCTTTCTGTGGTGTTTTTCTTGTGTTGCTTTGTGTGTCGGTACAAATACTTTACACATTGCCTCCGGGATAAGCCTGATGGCTTGTGCCAAGCTACCAAGGGGGTGAGCTGGGGTTATCTGAGCTGTGTATCTCCCTTACCCTAACAGAAGTGAGGGTCCCTACTTGGACAGGGTGCAAATTGACTACCAACTAGGGAACCCATTTCTCACAATATCTAATACTCATCTTATGGGATAGTTCTTGTTTGACCTTCATTCATACAGCATAGACCCATGCTCTATTTGCATGTACAAATACTTCTGAGTACATAGTGCACCAACAGGTAGGCTCACAACAGTTTGTGCCTGCTGTGGCAGGAATTGTGTTTGATCACTTGCTACAAGGAAAGGGTCAGTCAAACATTTGTCTTTGGAAATTGATGGGAACACCAGTCACACATGTCACACACAGGAGGGTGACATATTCCCCATCTCAGTACAGCTCTGTACCACTTTCCTTGTGCCTTAAGTGTGGAGAGAATCCAAGAGTAACTTAATGCCTAGAACTATGTTTAGCATACTTTGAGCCTTATGTACAAGCCTAGGTGGCGTTGGGAAGCTTAGCAAGTGTTGTGCTGTGCCATACTGCACCACCCGCAAAGGGCAGGAATGCGACATATCTACAAGATATGGCGAATTCGTGTCCTCTCCCCCTGCGTTGGAACACAAATTGCTGCCTAGCGCCAGCACAGGTACCCTTGCATCATGGTGCAAGGATGCATGCGTTGTGGGGAATACTGATTTTTGTGCAGGAAGGGACACCTTTTGCACAAAAACAATCATGAGAGTCATTTATTTCTTACTCTGTGTGCTGCAGAATTCCTCACACATAGAATGCAGACAAAACAGGGAAAAATAAATAAATTTCTCCCCTTCACATTTCCTCTACACCACCTCTTAAATGGTGTAACAATCTGATGAATTTCCAGAGTTGTATATCTGGGAATGGGCGAGATCCGTTAGCGTTCCATGGGTGTTGCAGTGGGAACACCCACAGCAACATCCATGGACTGCCCCTTTTATGCAGAAATATGAATGACAGGGCCATATTTACTAGGACATTAGTAGTCATGCAAGGTGGCTTTGCATGTCTTTGTAAATATGGAATCACACACTGTGCCACCGGAGCGCTGTGACAATATGACGCTTCGGTGGCTCAGTGTGCCAATAGGAGCTACTAAATATGCTCCTTTGTGTAGTGTTCCAAAACATATCTTTGCATGAAGCAGTACAGCAGTCAGTGCCACCATCTCATATGTGGGGGTACAGATGTCAAACACCTACTCAGCCATAGGTGTTTTGATCAGCACTGACTAATGCTTCACACATTGTGAAGCAACTGGAATCACATCATGGACACTTAAAGGTCATTCGCTGACAGGAAATGTGTGACAGGATGGGATCTGGTCTGACAAGGTTTTATGGACATGTCTCAGTTCTCACACAAGTCAAGGTATCTGAGGATCATATGTGTTGCTAATGTAGTTGATAACAACAATTAATCTGGGCTTTGACACCATGATGCTGGTTGAGTAGTGTGTTGTATTGAATTGTTGTTTCTTGCCTAGAATACAGCATCATCTGATTATTACTGAACATAATAGACATCTCATCATGTTGGCAGTAAACTTGTACCACGTGGAATACATAGGTCACATACGAACCAAATTACATATGAACATTGTCCAAATCTATGTCAGATTGCAAAATACATGAAGATTTAATTACAGTCAACACTGTTTGCCGAAATCTTACAGTATTATACATTTTAACCAGTCTCTACCAGAACACCGAAGACAGCAGGCCATTTTGTACTGGTGATTCTCATCTCCAACACATTTGAAGGTAATTAGTCTACAACCATGTTTGGCATTTAAGGACATGCAAAAGTTGTTCAACATCACAGCTGACCATGTCACGTCGGACACCATGCTATCAACACAGAAGAAATAAAGTATTGTGACACTAAGTGACATGGTTGGGGTGTGCAAAAGCGGCAACTTCTGCAGTGGTGAAAGGAGGTGGACCACCTGCAAAAAGAAGCATGACACATTGCTTAGAGGATGTACGGCATCTAACTTCATGGTTACATTTTGCACATTACACAGATTTACATAGAAGACATAGGTGACTTTGGATCAAGATGACCCAACTAGATAGACAAAGTCTAACGCCACTGGAGCGTCACTTTTAGCCATGTTCTGAAGGTACAATACACTTATCCTTTTTACAAGGAGTTATTACCCTACTTTTAGTGGCTAAACATCCCTTTCCTGCACATAAACTATCACTCCCCTAATGTACACACCCGTACACTATGGTGCAAGGATGCTTGCATTGGCGAAGGCAGCTTTATTTTGCACTGGCAAAGCCAACATGCAGGGCTGCACCAGTTACTTGTGAGGATATTGCAGTCCTATGTTACTAAACTGGCCCAGCGTGGTGCTGCAGAAATTGGCGTAGCAGCACTCTGTGCAACTAGCTTTTCAATCTGGTCCAAAATGAGATGTAAATGTTAACAATACATTTCACGGGTCACCTTTGCACAGTAGCATGTTTGCATGGACGATACATATGTGTCTCAGACACATTGTACACAGTTATGCATAGGTCTCATCAGTGCTGCATTTAGCAATCATTGACAAATGTCATGTCACCCAGTGCATATGTGACTCAAGGGACACACTCTGGCTTGGTCACTTAACTCCTGCATGGCTTCCATCATAACATATGCTAGAGATTGCCATATACCACATAATGGAATTCCTCACTGGTCCTGGAAAAATGTACTTGTGAATGTGTACTTAACGTCCATGACACAGTAGTGTCAACATTTGTACACAGCATCTCAGTGTCTCACATGCCAAAGTTGGGAAAATCTGAATTAATTGACAGGTTTGAAAAGTATTTTGCTTCACTGGCCTTATGGTGCTTGCATCTGTACTAAATTGTCCTCACACACTAGGCCGTCCAGATGTTTGACTTACAAAATAATTTGACATATTTAATACATAGTAAATACTTGTACTCCCCAACTGTTCCGCCAACCTCTACTCCAAAGAAGTCCAGCAGGTCAACCTCACATGCGATCAGGTCTGCCCATCGATGTTTTAGCTGATGGACCGTCCTCTCCACCTTGAAAATCAATATCATATGGGCCAGGACCTTGCCCCAATGCAGCTTCCTGGCCTTGGTCCTGTATCCCTGGATTACCCTTCCACCCTGAGCCACCATGTGGGGGAGGTAGAGCAGGGCCAACCATATAAAGCCCCCAACCTCATCTGGGCCAAAATGAAGGAGCCTTCTCGTCCCCAACATCTTACCCTCACAAAGCACCCTAAACACCCAAAAACCAAACAAACAGTACCCTAACTGCAACTGCCTCAACTCTTAAACTACCCCTAAAACAAACACCCAACAATACAATGAGCATACAATAGAAGTTATAATTACTATACACCAAAGGGACACAAATGACAATAAATGGACAACACACAGCACAACACACCACTCAAAATACATCACAAATCTCTCCAAAAAGCTCTCACACCCTTCCTTCAAGGCAGACAATAAGCCTGTGATAAGAAAATGAAAGCAAAACTAAGTCAGTAGATCCTGCTTGGCATCATGCCAGATGTGTTACGTAGCTTTCTGTGCACATGCTGCACGTTTTTTTAAATGCATTGCTTTTTTAGAGGCAACGCTCAAATTAGTTATTTTCACATAAACATGACTTTTTTGTATGTGTCACATCGTATGCATTGTTTTTTTACATGCACCATATGTATAAAAACCACACATATGATGAATGCATTGTGTTTTTGATAGAAATGTATGTAAAGTACATTTGCTGATATATAATGTAATATACTACACAGGTTCAATATTTCACTGCCTTGTGGATGTGGGTCCTGCTTGTGTAAGCTTGTATGGCACATACTCCTCCATACACACATACACTTTCAGTGACAAACGTTGACAGGGGTAATGATACATGTGTTACATGGATGTGTATACGTTCATTTTGTGATACTATTGTACATGTAAACTAATTATATTTGTGTTATGTGTTGACATTGTGCTGTTATCAGATTACAATGCCCATGTCAAACTCATAAATTAAATGTACTTGACATGGAATTTGATTGTTACAGCAACATATTGACAGCTCCACATGTCATACATTGTGTATAATTTCATTAAGTGCAGAGTGTATGCCATCAGTCAAGGTTGTTTGGAGTGTGGCTGACCTAATTTGGGCAGCAAACATGTTCTGTGTTGTGATGGATGGACAAGTACAAAGGGATATTGATTATTGACATGAGATACATTTTCAAGGCCTTTTATCTTAGTGAATCAACATATTCTGCAAACAACAGTTGTTTGTACTAGGAGTAAACCTTAAACTACAATTTCTCTGCCCAATGGGTCAATGCAGTCCTATTCTGTGGTATAATTGCTCATATTGGTATGTTATATGTAGTCCAATTCCAAAACATCTATCCTGCACCGAGGTGTGCAGAGGTGTTTTAACCTCACACCAGGTCCATTGCTACATAATTGCATTTGTTCTTATGACAGATAGCAATACACACAATGCAGGGGGAAACAAGGGAGCAAAAGTCTGTATTATATTGTGTAACGTTACCTGACACATACACTTTGACAGTGGCCTTGCGCTTCAGGTGTCATTTCACTGACTTACTTTTGACACACACTCTGTATGGCAGGGCTGGTGTCAGGACAAAGACTCCAGGGTACACATCAGGCCACACTGACGTGTAGTGACATTAAACCTTTGCCTGCGCTCCCGTGGCATGTTATCTACTAGGGAGTTACAGCTCGTTTGCTTTCAAGCATCTCTCTTTTTTCTACTTGGACTCTGGTGGATTGGTGGTAGTCATGCCCATTATCCACTTGGGATGTACAGCTCGATTCTTGTCATCCATACCCATCATATACTGGAACTCTGTGGTGAAATGGTAGAAGTCATGCCCTATTATCTACTAGGGTCTTATGTGACACTGTGATGCTTCCAAGACGTTGCAGCCACCTTAAGCGGTATTGGTATGTATTGACACTTGGCTGGCACAGTTTGTGTTCACATTTGTTCTTCATCTTCCTCATCCAGACTACCCACTCCCTTCATACATGCTACAGTATATGTCTAACTAGTACATACAAATGTTTTCAGCTCAAGAACTACCTGTTTTTGCAGAGGCATTTCTATTGTGCGCATGATTGGTGGCTGAAACCCACATAATTGCAGACTTTCACCACTACATTTGAGCAGTCTGTGTGTGGCCCACAGAAAGGGGCTTGGGTCATTGAGTAAAGAGTTGTTGCATATGTGCCTCAATATCTGTCGCTTTCACATGTGTACTTACACACACATGCATCCAACATTCTTTGTCAGATGCATAATGATTTGTGATAGGGTGTATACAAATTTCAGACAGATAGAGATGCAACATGCTTGTGGTTATATGTCTGAGTCCTGTGTTCCATTAGCATTTTTTTGGGATTACACACATTACTTCTCATACTTTTATATACATGCAGGCTGACAACTGACTTTGATGTGAAAGGCCTAGACATAGAGGTGCTGTGTCTTCCTTATTTTATTCTGTATATGTTACGTACATGTTTGCCACTGAGGGGTGTGTTGGTAATTGTAACTTGTGATGGTGGCAGTCAGAAATAAATTTGTGATGTATGTCACAGTGACTCACTGATGCAGGCACTGACTACTGCGGTCCTACCTTTGGGTAACCTATGGGTCTGATACTTCAGTTGGATCCTAAAGTCTTGGCTGTCATGTTGAATTCTGACAGACTTGTTCAATTTGAATGTAAATATGAGAAAACTATGTTAATGTTACAGTGTATACATTTGGCTAGCACGTCTTCCACTGTGCTGTTTTTGTGTATGTTGGGGGTTCTATTGTGCTTTAGTCCTTGCCTCAAACCTTTGCAGGCTATTCATGTTATGAGACTTGTGGATGATTTACTGTTGCATACTTATGTCAATAATTTCTCCAAGACAATAGTGTTGATGAGCATATTTCTTTAAAGCAATGGTGAATACTGAACATATGTTGTTCGAAGTTAAGAGAAACAATTGTGGACTAATGCAGCCCTTTCTGACTGCCCCAGCAGCAGTGCTCAGTAGTACTCTTTCATGTTGTGGGGCATCATTCTCCTCATCCTCCTCCCTGGGGACCTCCACCTGTTCCTCCAAGGGGACATTGGTCCTCACACATATATTGCACATTATGACACACACAACTATGATTTTTCACTCAAGTGATGGTGTTTAAAGCAGTTTGCCTTCACAGAAATCCAGGCGTCTGAAGTGGCCCTTTAGTATGACAAATGTCCTCTCAACCACGTTTCTGGTCTTTTTGTGTGCCTCATTATAAGCCTTCTCCGAGTCCATTTGTAGGGTGGGAAATGGGGTCATCCCCCATGGTTGGATGCCATATCCCTAGTCTGCTGCAATGGAGAGGAGAGACAGTGTGAGACTTGCCCTTGTGTAGCAATTAGACTGAACTGGCACAGTTGTGCAGCATGATTTAAATGTTGACACTAACGTGGCACATTTTGTAGGTTCCTCTGTGCATCCATGATTATATTGGTGTGTAGCGGCATGCCTCCCAGTTGTGTGAGTGCGGCCTCAGGGGCATGGGGACTGTGTCATTTGAATGGCTTTACAGTACCCATGTAGTATGTGTATGATGTACATGTCTGTGAGTTTGATCCCTTTGTATGTGTTCTGTGCCGCAATACAGGTGTTCTGCCCTGTGTGTAGTTGTAAACCACACCCCTTGGGCATAGTACTCTTCCCCTGCCCAAATGTTGCTTTCTGTGTTTCTCGACTCACTTTTTTGGGTAGCCCTTGTGGCACAGGATGTGACAGGAATTGTCTTGATACCTTACACCACTGGGACAGATCAGCAGTGTGCCATATCTACTAGATATTGAGCATTGCTGTCCTCAACCACTGTTCTGACACTTGTTCGAATGGCAGTTTGCCATAGAAGCACCTTGGCACCTTGATACCATGATGTCTGCATTGCAGATGTGATTGTGTTCATTACTGTCACCTTTTCTGCACATTACATAACAATGTTGTCAATTAGCTATTTCTATGTGTGTTGTACACTGGTAGTTGTTAATAATTTATAGTGTAAATTGGTTGTCCTATTTACACACTACTACTTGTACCCATGTGGTGGGCTTAATCAGTGTTGCAGCCTCAGATGAATATATGGCAAAATATGTGTGCCAATGTGAGGTCCTTCCACACTCCGGGTGGATGTGCTACAGCTATGTTAATACAGCTGCTTAAAGAGCCATAGGAGTTGTTGCACACCACCTTGTGAATGCAGAGCAGGCACTGCTATAAAGGAGCATCATTAGAAATGCAACTCAAGTGGCACTAGGGGCTTATTAAGTGGTTCTTATGTGTTGGAGATGTGTATTGTAAGTTTGCTGTTATGCATGTTACATGTGTGTTGCTGATTGTAGCTCCATGTGTTCATATCCATGTGTGGGGAGTGTTGTGTGTGTGTATAGTATGCACCATGTGTGTTGTGTGTTGTAGGTGTTAGGTGGCAGCTGTTTGCTTACCTACTAGCAGGTCATTGCCATATTGTCCATCCTGGGAGTGTTGGTTGATTGTGGAATGCCGGAAGATATAGGCATCATGCACACTTCCATGATACTTGGCTGGCACATTTTTGAATACTCCCTTGTGGTCCACAATGGCCTGCCTGTTGATGGAATGTGTGAGCTTCCTGTTCCTGTACAGGTATTCAGTGTCTCCAGGAAGGACCATTAGCACATGCAAACAGTCCATGGCACCCATCACATGTGGGAAGCCTGCAACTGCATAAAATACCAGTTGCTGGGTGTTTGGAAACAGGATATGGTGAGGAGTGAGGTGGGTGATGGCATCCAACACCTTTGGCAGTAGGGCTGAGAGGGAGGACTGGAATAATCCACCCATTTCTACCACAATTGATTGGAAAGTGCCAGGGGCCAGCATGTGCAGCACAGCCAGGAGCTTGGTCATGGGTGGTATTTTGGTTGAACTGTGCATCCTTGGTGTGATAGCTGGTGTTATGTCATGTGGACTCTGGCTTCAGTGTCTAATGACAGTTTCCTCTCTTTGGCCAAGGATGGATATCCATTGTTAATAGATGTGTTCTCTTCTCCTTCCCTGCCTTTGTGATTATTGTAGTGGTGATGGAGGTTCCTGTGGAGGGTCTGGCAGTGTTTGACGTTGTCTATGTCTTCTTTTCCTTGTGCCTAGCTTGAGCGTTTACAGGCCCATGTTTCTCTGGTGGTTGTCAGAGTGCTTAATGTATGTTTTCCTTTTATACCAGTGCCTTTGCACCATTTTAACACCTGGTCTGACCAGCTGTTATTTTTTTGGCGCAAATGGGTATTTGCGCTATTTTTCCAATCCACGTGCAATTTTTTGCCATGCTTGTAATTATGGAGTTGGGTGGCTTGTGCAATTCTTGAATAGGGAATGCCTGCTCTGCATACAATTTTCATAAAACAGCACAAGGTTTGACAGCGCTACTGAAACATGGTGCAAGCCCAGTGACGTGGAGCTAAATGGGTCGAGCGCCACTTAGTAAATAACACGCTACTTTTTTTGTGGCGCAAATGTGGAGCTAACTCCTTGTAAATCTGGGCCTCAGTGATGGGTCATCTATACAGGCTTAATGGCTGTAACTGATCAATATTTTGGGATCAGTTAAGAATATGTGGGCCCAGAGTACAAAAGGAATTTAGATCAATCTGACTAGGGGAGGAATCGAGTGATGAGCTGTGCTATTGCCAAATATAACATTTTCAGTTCCCTGAGGAAGTTCACGTGGGTGAACTAAGGTCCTGATTTATACTTTTTTAGCGCTGCATTTGTGTCATTTTTTTATGTAAAATCGGCATAAACTTACAAAATTCTAGTATATTTTGTAAGTTTACGCCACTTTTGCATCAAAAAATGACTCAAATGCTCCACTAAAAAAGTATAAATCAGGCCCTAAATGCATTGGCTGTTTGGTGTTATCATCAAAGTAAATAAAGACGATCTGGAATCCATGCCATATGGAATTGGACTTTTGTTTGAATGAACTGTAACCAGTGCTTAATTTATAAAAAAAATAAGTGCCAAGGCCCTCGTCTGGAGGCAACAGCAGCTTGCACCCTCCCCCCCCCCCCATTGCCCCTGCCAGGATTGCTAATTACCATACCAAAACAACTATTAACCACCATACTCTTATATGTGTGACAATTCACACTATTCTAGCGCCCAACACTAGAAGGGTGGCTTGGGCAGCATGTATGTGCCCTTTTTAATGTAAATGGAATCAAAAAATGACTGCTGTATTGTTAATTTCGTAATTAGACAGACAGTCCATCATGTGGCAGACTGTCGTAAGCGTCGGTGTTGACAATAAAGTGCCGGTGCCAAGCACCAGACTATTAAGCACTGACTGTAACGTATCGGTGCCCCACAATTTGTGAAATTTGGATTCAATGTAACCCTTTGGTTGCACCTGGGGAGCAGAAGGTGCCTTGGTTGGGTGCACGCAGTAGGATTATACATTCTAACAATTCAGACAAGGGGGAGGCCTGCTGCTCTGCTCTGGTCCCACAAACCATTGTATATGATGTTGCAAATTTTGTGGTCAATCAAGCAGATTTATAAAAACAGAAATAATATCTGAAGACCGTGTGCAGTTGTTTTAATAATACCGCATCACCTTCACATAACAGTACAGACATTTGCCAAGCTGTGGCATAACCTTCCCATTTGCTGTCAAAAAAATTATCTAAATTAATAATATATAAGATTAACAGAAACCGGGCTAGGACACAGCCCTGACACACCCCTCTGTTCACTCTAATTGGGTATGTGCATTTACCGTTCCTATAAAATTGCACCATAGCCCTCACATACGTGTACAGTTAATACAAAAGTTCCCTATTGTTTTATCATCCGCGATATCTAGTATTAAAGATGAAAGTTTTTACCTTTTACCTTTTTACGGTTTGGAAGGCACAAATAATATTAATAAACGGCAGGTTTAATGCTGTTTTCTTTGCTAGAGTTTATTTGACAATTAATAGGTATACATTCAAACATTGATCCACGGGCCCCAAGTCCTTTTTAAAATCATACCGTGTATTTGAGGTGACGGCCTGCTGCCCTGTCCTGTCTTCGCTAAGCAGCTCGAAGCTACATGCTGAATAAAAACAAGTAAAATGCATCCCCATCGTTCTGCTGTTAAAGGGCTTTCTAATCCAGCCGTGTGGTAGTCGTTAAAAATAATGATTACCAGTTATCCAGAAAGACCCCCAATCTTTATTCTTGCTGGCAATTACTAGTGAGTCCCAAGCTGTCTCCCATATTTGTTTTCTCCTCAGTTTTAAGCAGTGCTTAATTTGTAAATAAAGAGGTGCTGGTGCTCAAAGTCCTTCTCTTAAACACGAGGCAGCTGTAATTAAATCTGCCAGCACTGAATACTGAGGCAGCGTAATCCTGAACCCATCTCGGGCCTCTTCAATCCATTTACGGCCACCCCTGCCCCTTCAGCTCATCCTGCAACTTTCTACTTTCTCCCTTTATGAAGTTTTTTCGTTTTTCCTTCTCCGTCTTTCCCATTTGTGTCTTTTGCTCGCAGCAAATGCTTGAGGCATAAAAATAAGCCCCAGCCCTCACAAATAAGTGCCGGTGCTCAGCACCAGAAACAACAAGCACAAATTAAGCAATGGTTTTAAGACCCCTTTGTATTGTTCTCTGCATCACTGCACCTCCTCCTGGCAAGTGGCTCCCTTGTGCGATGGTGTATGTGCTTTTTATGGGCGAGCGCAAAGCGCTCCGTCCCATTCTATAAACTCTCTTTGGGAGTCAAACCATGCCCATGTCAAGTCAGTCACTTACATTGGTTCGTGTGCTTGCTTTTTAAAATCCGCTTGCTTTCATTTGTGAAAAGCATGCATACCTCGTGCCTTTTCCCATGTTTAGCCCACCTACACAGTACCGGTAAACTACTAAAAACATACGAGGCTCGATGTTTTTAGCATTTATTCCAGACTACTTTATCTGTTTATTTTCCACGCAGCACAATCGAGCAGGGGTTTATATAGTGCGATCGAGCTGCGTTTTTTTCTTCTTTACAACCCTAATAGTTTTAACTCGTTTTGTGATAGGAGTTACCACAAGTCACCGGATTATATTCTTAAAGGAAATTTGAGTGTGAATTCCAGGGGGCATGCTCAAGTGCTTTGGTTTGTCCAGATGGTTGTGAAACAAAAAGTTTACACTCAAAGCAAACCCACTTCCCAAGCGAGAATCCGATTATTTCCCTGGAACCTGATGGCGTGAGGGGGCCCTGATCTTTTCTGCCATGCAGTCTTACATGGGCTCTACCGTAACCCATGCTTCTTTTTCCAGTTACTTCATTGTGTCTGTCAGGTCTCTTGATATGCACTTATATTTTTTGTATACATCGTTTACACATGACGTCCTATACCAGTGCTTGCAGTAATATACATCAATTTCCATTACCTTCTATTTATAATGTGAAGAAATTGCCTTTCCTTTACTTTCTTCTTGCACCGGTTGTTTCTCTTACTTTTAATATCTCAGTGGTCTTGCTTACATCTTTTCGAGAGGCATGAGAGCGATTGTGCTCGCACAACAAATGGCAGCTCTCCAAAGTATTGACAGCAGGGGCCCCCATCCTTCTCGCGCAAAAGCTGTTTTGCAGCACAAAAATCACCTGTTGTGGAGGGCCAACTCCACTGTAATCTATGCAAAGGAGTTGCAATGGGGTGGTGTGGTAAGCCCCAAAACCCAAAGGTTGCTTCCCCAAAAACTTTTAAGTTATTCATGGCAGCAGATAAATTCCAACCCCTTCCCGGTCGGATTAAAGCAACTGTAGTAAATATTGCACCCTCCTCCAGTTCACTCATACTGATAGATGTAATCTAGGAGAATGAATACAACACTGCACAGTAAAATATGGGACTTGTTGTTCAAGGGTTAGCACAGCACAGCCGGGGCTCGAGAAATGTAAGCAATTAAATACGTTTCAACTCCAGCTCAGGGATGGGCGGAGCATTGACTTCAATTCACAAAAATGGCAGAGGTAGCAGAAGTGACATCACACGCCCTTTGACATCCACTTTCATTTATACCCACATACTTTACACATACACACACATCCATACTTACAAACACTCTCACATAAACACACTCACCCACAAGCATGCACACACCATACAATTAAAAGCTTTATTTTACTTAACCCTGCTGCCATTGAGGAACCAGGAAAGATTAGACCCCACCCGGGGCCTTCTTCCCAGCGGTGGAGGGACACCCTTGTCCTCAGAGTCCGTTTAGCAGAGAGTACACAAATCAGGCGGAGTCACCAACTGGAGGAATAAAGAGAAGTTTATTACATGGATTATAGCTCGAGCTAATACAGAGTCCCAGGACAGCCAAGTGACTATCCTACGGAGGCTGCTCCTTCACTCTGGGGCACCCAACCTTATATACACACAAAACTGCTTAGTCAGAGGACAACTTCACCCCTAGCGAATTTAAGGTCCTCTGCGGCCTTCAGAATATTTCAGGGATACATGTGTGGTGGGAGAAGGTACAGATGCAGCTGGCAGGAGGTGGCAACGACCTGTACAAACCTGTTCTGGCAGTTACTGATTAAGCACGACAATTCTCGGAACTGTGATTGGAAAAAGTAAATGGCAGCGATAAGCAGATTGCAGCCCAAGGCTGTGAGCACAAGGTCAATCATCAAAGTTCAGGAGGTTTGTCGAGCACATGGCAACATAATAAAGATAAACAGATGCCTAGCATCTATGGTGTATGATTAAGTTTATGTACATTTTCTCACCATGGAAGGGCATATTCCAGCTAAATACACTCCATTTTCATTACAATAATGGTGAATAATAATAGTGAATAATATCTCATTATTCAGTATCGATGTAATAATAAATAACAGAAAACAAAGAGAGTAGATCCTTAAATGACGTCCGAACTGCCTCTGTGTTCCTGGCACTTAATTTTCCACCTTTGAGGTTAGAGGTCATAAAGGCAGGGCCCGGGGTAGCAAAAGGCAAGCCAGAGATCGCATCTGCAACCCCTAAATGACGCCAATGGGGAAGAGAAGGATGGAAGAGAGTGGACAGTGACAAGAAGAGTATTCAGCATGGTATATTGTCCTTAGGGCCTATGTTACATAGCTGCATACTGGATGAAGAGTGTGCGTAATATAACAGGTTGCAGAGGCAAAGGAGGTCTCTGGTGCTTATGGTGAAAAACTGGATTGATGCTTTTCTTTTGTGAAAACTTTTTAGGTCGAGCGTGCAAACGCTTTCCCCTGTTGTAAGTATTGTGGGCTTTAACCATGCCCACCTCACGCCCATCACTTTAACTCATTGCGGGCTTGTCTTTCAAGCAATCCTTTGTCATCATTGGTAAATGCTTTACGTTTGTCCATCCTTGGGGCGATTTTGTTACCGCCTTGCAGACTGCCCCTGTTACATGGATAATTGCACAACTGCTGATACGTTTGAGTGTGAGAGAACTTCTTTTTCTTTTTGTGTCTCTCCTCACTCATGCTTATGGCGGCCAAGGCACTTTGAATCAGCTCGCTTATGTCAACTGTTTTAGTTTTCATTTTCAATTTATGCAGCAAGAAAAGTCCAGTTAGGAATTTACAACGCCAATAGCTCTAACTCGAGCAAATGCGAGACCCACTGCATTGCAAATGCTTGTTATTCTTCTACCTTCTGCATGCAGACTAGAGACAAGACTAGTAATGAGCTGACAAATGCACGATTTAAGGCAGAAGCACAGACACAACACAACAGCATGCCCAAGCCACACAAATTTGGACTATTGACATTTTTTCATTTTTGAACTTCACAAATATTTCCCAATTCCTGTCTTTGTACCTGCAATTTTGTGAAGACAATTCAGCACATACAGTTGTACATAGTGAACAATTGTGCATGGGCACGTCCCATTGCATTTCTGCAATAGTACTTTTTTGTTCTCCACTGGAAAAATATGTCACTCTGTAAAGCAATTCCTGCCCCTACAGCCTCTTCCCTCTTGGGGTTGTTTTGATTAGATAGGTACTCTAGAAAAGAAGTTACACCTGCCTTTGTCCGAAGTTCCAAACCTGTCCCATGTTAGAAAGGACTTGGCGAGGAGTCCATGAAAGCCCACACGTGTAATTTAAGGCAATGAAGTGACCGACAGGGAATTAAAGTCTTGAAATGATCACGCTCCTCAAATGCTGCCCAGTGGTGAGTTATTCACCTTAAAATCTTTAAGTAAATTGTTTTGCAAGAAAACAACCTTTGAGCATTGAAAAGTTGGTTCACGCATTTCGCTTGGTAAAAAGGCTTTTTGTGTGTGCAAGCGAAACCTACAAGTAAAAATTTCTGTCAACAATAAGCCTACAATCTGTAGAAAGGGAGAGGGGATGCTGACGTTGCAACACTCAAAGAAACAAAAATCTAGCATGGACAAGTTTATTATTCTCACTTTTTTACATACTACTTAAGGGTGACCAAAATACTTATGAGTGAAATCTAATGAAATAGATAACCTACTGAAGTCTGACATTAATTTAGTCAATTAAAAAAACATGAACATAAATACAGTATTTTTATGTATGGTGAATATACTATGTCTATTCCATGCGGCAATAGGTATAACGTAAGATAGTAGCATCGGCTGGCAATATGAAGGCACGTAGCTCACTGCATGATGACAGCAGGCCAAGTGAATGCCCTGTTGCGGGAGTACCTGTTCTGGTGAAATACATTTAAGTTACTAAAAGCTTAGGAGTTCATTTGGAGTTTGGCAGAGTGGGAGCTGTGCTTTAAAGTAGCTTCCACTCTACCGAACTTGTGGTTCTTTCACCCCATTTAGATAGGTGGCAAACAACCAGCTTTCTCAGAATGTGTGACATGATAGACTTAGCTAGGGAAAGAAAACAGTGGCCTCTACTGACAGGAAGAAACACCATGCGCACCAGTCACACTGTTTTTCCACCCCAAAAAAACATGCTATTAGTGTTTATTTTATTAAAAGAAAAAGCATGCCTAGCTCTCAAAAACGCGTTGCCCTCTTGCCATTTAATGTGCCTTTAAAAGCAGATGCACTTCAGGCCCAGATACCCCCACAATGCAGGCCGGGGATTCTAAATATAATGGGCTGTCTTCTGCAGCTACAACAGAGTCCCAGGTCTCAGCTGGTCTCAATGGCTCCCTCATGCGGTGTGAAGATAGAAACATTGCTGCAAGCACGATATTCATAAAATAAAAAACACAGCTAGCACATAAGTCCGCTAGACTTCTATGATCTGGACATTTTTAGATGTGTTCTAATTTCCCTGGCTAGCACTACAATTAAATCTATGGAGACAAGGACACGATCGGGTTCTTCTTTTTCCTAAAGTGAAATGTAAAAATTAACTTTAAAAATGTTGGTAAATGCACGTTCACTTAAACAACATATCAACATACAACAATACAGCATCTACTGTTCGAAGCACAGTACAGAGGAGTATTAGTGGCGAAGTGGAATTTCAACGATTGCAATTATACACAGATATGTTCTCATTACCCTGAAGGGAAATTTCATCTGAGGGGTCAAGATACATTGGATTAGTCAATGTCACATTTGCAATGGTAGATTGGCTAGGTATACTACGATGGTTTATGAAGTTTGAGTTTTTTACTGCCAAAAAGCTGATTGTATTTCTGTTCCTGGAATTTACTGATTGTACTGCCAAAAAGCTACTGCATTGTTTAATTCAAGTTAATGCAGTTGTGAACTTTGTTTTACTTATCCAAATGTGTCTGTATCCGAGCTTGCACTAACCAAAAATGTGTTGTCTTTCTTTCTGAAGTGAAGTCGGAATCCTTTGTCTACAGTCCTAAACAAACATTTGCAATGCAACAGTTCTCACATTTGCTCGAGTTAAAGCTATTAGCGTTATAATCTCCTAACCAGACTTTTCTTGCCACATAAATTGAAAGAAAAAAAAAATTAGCACGATCGCGCTATGTAAAACCCAGTGCGAACAAGCTGCGTAGAAAGTAGTGCAGAAACCAGGCTGAAAACATGGAGCCTTGTATGTTTTCAGTATTTTACCAGTGCTGTGTAGGAGGGCTAAACACCAGAAAAGACATGCCTTTCACTAATGAAAGCAAGTGGATTCTAAGAGGCACCACCATGAACCAATGAAAGTGACAGGCGTGACATGGGTGTGGTTAAAAGCCCAAAGAGAGATTACAACAGGGACGGAACGCTTGTGCGCTCGACCCTAAAAAGGACTTGCATTTCCCACATTGATGGAGCCCCACACAGTGATGGAACCCCATTTTCCCACTATTGGAAGGCAAATCTATGCTGAACTTTTCTTAGAAATTTGTACTTATGGTCTGTATTGTTTCTGCTAACCTGATCAATGCAATTTCATGTACTTTACCTAATAACTCTCTACATAAAGCCTTGGAAATATGACCAGTGTCTGTCATTCTTACTGAGAAAGTCACATTTCTGAGTCTTAAATAGAGACAGGTCCTATCAGGGAACACCAAAGTCCATGTAGGGGCTGCACCACTCCCAATCTGAGCAACTGACAAGCACAGGGTGACACAAGGTAATACAGATTTGCGTGCTAACCAAGTGAAGTTTTGTACGAGATTGGATGGGGAAGTTACTGGTGACTTCAGACCCAGAGGGGCATAAACGACATATTTTGATATGTGGATCTTTCCTTTCATCAATGCAAAACTACCTGCAATTGGTTATTCATGAATAATGATCCTACAGAACGTTAAAAGGGAGAAAGAGACAATCCCACATTTAAATCAGTCCAATTACACTAAGATTTTTCAGACAGGTTGTCTTTTCTAGTTCTCCAAGTCCCCACTCCTTTGTAGCCCTTCAAGATCCCGGGAGTAGAAATTTCAGCAACTGCATCTCAAACAGGACTGCTTGTGTCTCTTGCCCAGGCAAAAAGCAATGAGCCAGTAGTGGCATTCATGGATTGACAAGATTTCCCAGACTGTATCTCAGCTGCCTCTCGCAAGACTGGGACAAAGTGTTCTAAGGGTTTAGCAGCTAAAATGGTCCCATGCTTGAGAAATGTTGTGATATCGCAAGCTTTGGTGGAGAAACGGGTGGCCATCTTGGAACTACTATTAAAAACATATTTTCAGTTCTGCTCATGCTCCTCTTTAGCTTGTGATTCTATGTCAGGACCGGAGGCTTCGGATTTTGCTTCTCTCTCTTTACTGCAAGAAAATCAGCAGCCAATCAAAACACTTAAAACAAAAGACTATGGCCCTCATTACAACCCTGGTGGTAAATGCCGCTTACCACCATGCAGAAGACCGCCAACATACCGCTGCGGCCACGGAATTCCGCTACAGGTATTACGACTCACAGCTCGGAATCCGCCATAATACAGACTTCCACACAAGTCCGCCACACCAAAGGTCAGTGATAACCTGTCGATAACAAAACCGACACATTCACGCCAACAGGATTACACCCACACTATTTCGACCCACGAATCAACGCGGCGGCCTTTCAACCGCGGTATTCTATTGGCGGTACACACCACTGAGCTCAAAATACACACACATTTACAAAACACAACCATATTGGACAAATCGAAATACACACACCTAATACACATACACACACCACACCCACACACCCAATCCAATATAAAGCACACACCCACATCACCCACAAACCCTTACTACCAGAATTCTGAAACCACGCCAGAGAGAGAGACCACCTTAAACAAGACCAGCATCCACAGACACACAACACCATCACTTACACAACATCCAGGCACCTCAAACAACACACACTAACACATCCCTTCACACATCACAACACACACCACCTCACACATCACCCACACCACATCATGGCACCTCAACGACACCCCAGGTTCTCTGAGGAGGAGCTCAGGGTCATGGTGGATGAAATCGTCCGGGTAGAGCCACAGCTATTCAGATCACAGGTGCAGCACACCTCCATTGCAGGGAAGATTGAGCTATGGTGCAGAATTGCCGACAGGGTCAACGCAGTGGCACAGCATCCAAGAACTAGGGATGACATCAGGAAGAGGTGGAACGGCCTACGGGGGAAGGTGAGTTCAGTGGTCTCTCGACACCAGATTGCTGTACAGAGGACTGGTGTTGGACCCCCGCCTCCTCCCCCACAACTAACAACAAGGGAGGAGCAAGTCTTGGCTAGACTGCATCCTGAGGGCCTCGCAGGAGTAGCAGGAGGAATGGACTCTGGTAAGTCAAATCTTTACTACCTTATCCCCCCCACCCTACCTGCATGCCATCACATACTCCCACCCTCACCCCATCACTCCAACACATCACATATGTCCCACTATCACAACCCACCCATCCCAATACCAAGCCCTGCATGCAACACCAAAGCATGGAGACCCATCACCAAAGCATGTCCACTACAGATACCCACAGAGACCCCAAACCAAATATCACACAAGGTCCAAGCCAAGAATGCAAGCACTGGAGTACAGGGTCACTCACCCATTGCACACAATGGCACACAGAGATGCAATAATCATGCCTTTACACCCCTGCAGGACCCCTACCCAACGTCACCGGACAGGAGGTACCAGACATATCCAGTCCCCTACAGAAGAGACCCACAGTGATGACAGCAGCTCTGCACAACTGGATCAAGATGACCAGCGCGGCAAATCAGGGACCTCTGGACAGTCGGTTCCCCTGACACTGGCACAAGCCACCACAGAGCCTCCCCTATCAGGAAACTCCACCACAGCACCCACCCAGGGGGTCCATACCTCTGTCCCCAGGACACGTCAATCAGCAGTGTGTCCACCACTACAGGGAACCCAGGCAACCCCACTCACACAGGGTGATCAGGGACCTGGGGGCAGTGGCAGTGGGCACACGGTTCAGGGGACAGAGGCTCAGGAAAACAGGGAAGCTGGGAGGACTGCTGTGTGACGGGGAGCACAGGCCCAGGGAACCCACTCTCCACAAGGCCCTCTCCAGCATCATGGGAGCTTACCATCATTCCCAGGAGACGATGGCAACGATACTGGCCAAGTTTCAGGAGACCCAATGGCTGCAGGAGGAACACTATCTGGGGATCAGGGAGGACCTGAAGTCTATTAACTACACCCTGGTCACCATTGCAGGGGTGCTTCAAGACCTTTTCAACACCAGGAGGGTCACAGTGGCACAACAAGGGGCCCCTGACACTAGCCTGGACGATGAACTGCCCTCCACCTCTGCCGGCGCTAGTGGACAAGAGGCACCACCACAGGAAAACTACACCAGCACCCCACCCCCTGCAGATGGAGAACCACCAGCAAACGGGCCTTGAGATACAGGAACAAGACAGAGAATATTGTCAAGACCCCCACCAGAAAATGAGACCCCCCTGAATGTCACTTTTCTGTCCCACTTTGTCACCCTGTCCATCCTTCAACTGCCATTGCTCCACTTCCTATGCCCCTTTGGACAATGCACCTGTGAAACAAATAGACTGGACTCTGCCATGGACATTCCTCCACCATCCCCCCTGCCCGTTTTACAACCCCCTCCATTTATTTGCACAGAAATAAACACACTTCAATCACAAAATAATCTGGAGTCAGTCTGTGCTTTCACAAACGTGTAATTGCAATAACCATGGAATATAGCAATGTTAATTTACTTGTGCACATACTGATGTAACACAGCTGTAGGCCTAGAGGAAATATAGCAGAGGGCACAAAGTGGGACCCACATCTGTGAAATGGAAAGGCAAAGTGACAAGTCAGGGTCCATACACTGAGTGAAAATGACAGACTTATGCTAGCTCCAATATTAGTATGAGATATGGGAGGCAGTGACATCTTCTTACCTGTGTCTCACTGTAAGTATTGAATGAATATGTTGTTTCTGTTGTCAATATCCTCTTCTTCTGCCTCCTCTTCTTCACTGTCCACAGGCTCCACAGCTGCCAAAAGACCACCATCTGGTCCATCCTCCTGCAGAAAAGGCACCTGGTGTCGCAAAGCCATGTTGTGCAGCATACAGCATGCCACGATGATCTGGCACACCTTCTTTGGTGAGTAGTAGAGAGAACCACCTGTCATATGGAGGCACTGGAATCTTGCCTTCAGGAGGCTGAAGGTTTGTTCAATAACCCTCCTAGTTCTCCCATGTGCCTCATTATAGCGTTCCTCTGCCCTTGTCCTGGGATTCCTCACTGCGGTCATGTCAGGTATAAACAAGTGCGCGGTCTCGGACCCACTTCATCCAGAGCTTTGCCCGTTGTTGCACGTGGTTGCAGTGCCTTGTTTGTTCCAGCCTATGTCAAATCACGTTGTTCACCTTTGCCATGTGGCAAAGCTCACCTGTCTGCTGGGTTCGGGCATTGGTGGTTGCGCTGCAACCATCGTGCGTTTGCCTGTCCCAGTAATGGTGCTTGGTAAACAATAAGAGAACCACAACTCCCAGTATACATTGTTGGCGGCCAACTTGGGGTGTGGTCGGGCTATAGATACCAGCCACACCCTGCCAAAGACACTCACTATTCTGGAATTGGAATTGAGCGAGAGACAGAGAGCTTGGAATTCCTGCATCAGTTTCATTTCAAGGTAAACAGTTACAAAGAGAGTGACGAGTAGGTCGTACTCGCAACGGTAAGTTTGGTTTCCAACTGGAGTTTCTTCCCTTCATGAGCGCTTCCTAAATACGCTTGCATCTTCGATTCTTTGTTGCTCTTTTTCAGAGTTCCAATAGAGTTCAGGAAATATCATCGTATTACAGAGAGCGTACTCGACAATAGTTTGAAGGCTTATGTGATGTTTAATCTTCGCACATATCAGTATAAAAACGATCTTTGTTTTCTGTGTCTAACTGAACTCGAACGGATTATCTAGATATCGCTGGCACTGTTCCTCATAAAAGATTTACAGTGGAAATTTAGAGGTTTAAAGGACATTGGATTAATCATGTTTTATGATTTAAAAGGAAATGATATTCTTTGTTTACAACTAAGACTCAGTCTGTGTTTGCAGTGAGACATTTTTTGATGCAAGTTCTTCTTAAATAATCTTTGTTCAAAAAGAGACCGCTGCAATTTTGTTTCATGATAACCTCTAGAAAAATCTTAGTGGTTTCCTTTTAGTGTTGTTGATAGCATTTGATGGTTGGACCAAGTCTTATTCAGACTTTCTTTTGATATTCAGAAACTACTATTTTATATCAACACGAGATGTTATATGTTTAAAAGGAGACAATTGTAATTACAGTTTTTTAGTGTGCTGCATTGTGTTGAAAACCTTTTGTTTTTCAGATCTCCTTCCCAGATGTTCCCTTCCTACTTCCCTTCCCCTCTTCGGGCACCTCCAACACTCAGCGCTATAAAGGCATTTTGAGTTGGTGTTGCCAGGAGGTGGGCCTCTTGTTAAGCAATGTGTAGACTCCGAGGAATTGGACACTCTGATAGAATAGATGGCCACCTTAGAGGCATTGATGAAGGCAATTACTCAGATTCAGAGAGAGTTATCAGAATCAAAAAATGTTACAGCTGAACTGGTTACAAAGGTAACTCAATTACAGGCTAAGGTAGACGGAACAGGGGATGCACCCCCTCCACCTTTAATGCCTTCAGCGTCTACTAACATAGCTGTCAATGTACCCACTCAGATTCCGTTAGCAGCACCCGAAAGGTTTTCAGGGGATGCCTCCAAAGTTCAGATCTTCCTCACACAGGTGGAGTTACATTTTACGTGTCACCCTGGTGACTTCCAGATGCGCAATATCGAATTGCTTTTTTTTAATCTCTTATCTGACTGGTGACGCAGCCACTTGGGCGGTTCCATTGGTGAGACTAGACAGTCCTCTATTGTATAATTGCCGTCAGTTTGTGAATGAATTCGAGAAGGTCTTTGATAGACGCGCTATTACCATGTCAGCTGATAAAGAACTATTAGAACTGAGCCAGGGAATAAAGATCTTATTTCTTACTTATCTCAATTCAACCGACTGGTAGTAGAAACTGCATGGCCGGAAGAAAATGATCAGCAATTTTTTACGAAGGGCTGAAAGAGGAGTTAAAGGGTGTTTTGGCTCAAATTGACCGCCAGCCCAAAACTTGCACAGACTTGATAAATTTCACCCTTAGATTGGATCACAGACTTACAGAAAGAAAAGGGGAAAAGAAAAGACCAGAACAAATCAATTGGTGTCTCGACAAGTATCGAACTCCTCTCACATCCTCAGAAAACACTATTGAACCAATGGAAATAGGAACTATCCGACAGCCCTTAACTAAGGAAGAAAAGGACTTCCGACGCCGCAAAGGTCAATGTCTGTATTGTGGCAAGAGAGGGCACTTTGTAAGAGAATGTCAGTTAAAACAGAAAACAAAAATGGACTCCGCTACTATTCCTAAGAAAACAATAGCAACCATAAAAAATCCTGAGGAAAACTAAGGAGCCCAAGAAACAAGGAAGGGGACCTCTTGGGTAATCTAACAATCCCTTCAGTATGTTCTTGTATTAATCAAGTTAAACACTTCCGACTCAACATACAACTTCAGATTCAGGGAAAACAACATACGATGTACGCCTTGATAGATTGAGGGGCTACTGGCAACTTTGTGGACTTACAAACTGCCCAAAAACTACAAAATCTCAGTATAAAAAGGAAAGTACCTGAAATCGTACAAGCAGTAGATGGTAGTGAATTAGCAGGACGACCTGTCACTATGCACACCTCATTAATGCAGATAACATGCAAGGATGTCGAGAATCAGGAACACCGCGAAGAGATACTGTTAGAAATGGGGGTTTTGGTTGGCAGTCAGGTTACCCTCTGTCCAAGCAACAACCCTCACTCTAGTCAGGGTAAGTCACACACAATCCAAAATTATCCTGTGCCCACCCTCTGGTAGCTTGGCACAAGCAGTCAGGCTTAACTTAGAAGGCAATGTGTAAAGTATTTGTGCAATAAATCATACAATAACACCATATAGCACCACAAAAATACACCACAGTGTTTAGAAAAATATATAATATTTTGTCTGGATAATTGCAGGTCAAAACAAATAAAGATGCAATGTGAAACTGTAGAGATACCACTGAAAAGTGATATAAAGGTGGTCATTCTGACCTCGGCGGTAAAAGGCGCTTACCGCCGGTCAGAAGACCGCCATAACACCGCCGCGGCCGCAGTAAACCGCCACGGTCATTCTGACCCGCAACTGGCAAACCGCCAAAAACCCGACATCAACAAAAGTCCGCCACACCAACGGCCAGCGGGAAACTGGCGATGACCAAATCTCCACCGTCACGCCAACAGAAATATGCCCATGCCATTCCGACCCACGAATCCACGCGGCGGTCTTTCAACCGCGGTATTCCATTGGCGGTACACACAGCCGCGGTCAAAATACACACACATTTACAAAACACAACCACATTGGACAATTCGAAATACACACACCTGATACACATACACACACCACACCCACACACCCAATTCAATATAAAACACACACCCACATCACCCACAAACCCTTACGACCAAAAAAAACGACAGAAAGCCAGAGACAGACAGCACTGCTTAGATAACACCATCACACAGAGGCAAACCACACCATCACCCACACAATATCCACGCACAAAACACCACACATCACCACACTCACCACACTCTACAACACATACACCACCCCACACCTCATCCACACCACCCTATGGCACCCCAAAGACACCCCCAGTTTTCAGACGCCGAACTCCGGGTCATGGTGGAGGAAATAGTTCGGGTAGAGCCCCAGCTCTTCGGGACACAGGTGCAGCACACCACCATTGCCAGGAAGATGGAGCTATGGCAAAGGATAGTCGACAGGGTCAACGTTGTGGGACAGCATCCATGAAATCGGGATGACATCAGGAAGCGGTAGAACGACCTACGGGGGAAGGTGCGTTCGATGGTATGAAGGCACAACATCGCCGTGCAGAAGACTGGCGGCGGACCCCCACCTACTCCTCCAGAATTTACAGCATGGGAGGAGGAAGTCTTGCACATCCTGCATCCTGAAGGCCTCGCAGGAGTATCTGGAGGAATGGACTCTGGTAAGTCAAATCTTAACTACTTCATCCCTCCACCCCACCCCACCTGCATCCCAAATCATACCCCCACCCCCATCACACCTACTCCCTGCAAATGTCTCACCATCACAACCCACCCATCCCAACACCTAGCCCTGCATGCGTCCACAAAGCATGGACACCCATCACCAAAGCATGCCCACTGCACATACACATCTCCCCCACAAGCCACCCTCACTTAAGCCCCCACACAGGAATGCCAGCCCTGGGGTACACGGGCACCCACCCATTGACCGATATGGCACACACTGAAGCAATAACCATACCTCTATACCCCTGCAGGACCCGAACGCCACCACACCGCCCAGGAGGGTCCAGAAATGTCCATCCCACCCCCAGAAGAGGCCACCAGTGATGACAGCAGCTCTGTCTCCCTGGACCCAGATGACCAGCCCGGACCATCGGGGACATCGGGACAGTCGGTTTCCCTCACACAGGCATTGGCCACAGCAGACCCAACCCCCTCTGGGAACACCAGCACAGCTCCCACCCAGCGGGCCCATACCTCTGTCTCCAGGACACGTCAATCAGCGGTGTGTCCACCACTACAGGGTACCCAGGTTAACCCACCACCCCAACAACAACAGGAACCTGGGGGCAGTGGTAGTGGGCACATGGTCCAGGGGACGGAGGCCCAGGGAAACAGGGGAACTGGGAGGGCTGCTGTGCGACAGGGGGGGGACAGGCCAAGGGAACCCACTGTCCACAAGGCCCTCTCCTCCATCATGGGAGCCTACCACCACTCCCAGGAGACGATGGCGACGGTACTGGCCAGGTTCCAGGAGATCCAGGTCATGCAGGAGCAACAGTACATGGGGTTCAGGAAAGAACTTCGAAGCATCAGTTCCGCAATGGGCACAATCGTCGGTGCACTCAACCAGATTGTCACCACATTGCGGGACCATGTGGCACAACAAAGGGCCCCTGTCACTAGCATGGACCAAGAACAGGCAACCACCTCCGCCGGCGCTAGTGGACAGGAGGCCTCCACACAACAACAGGCCACCAGAACCCCACCTCCTGCAGAAGAAGAACCACCCCACAAGCGGGGCCTGAGATCTCGTAAGAAGACAGAGTAGGATGCCAAGACCCCCGCCAGCAAAGGATACCCCCTGATGTCATCCCACTGTCCCACATTGTCACCCTGTCCAACCTTGAACTGCCCCTGCTCCACCTTCCACAGGCATATGGATAATGTACCTGTGAGACTGAAAAGCTGGACTCTGCCATGGACATTCCTCCACCATCACCCATCACCGATTTGCAACCATGTCCCTATTTCCAGTACTTTAATAAAAACACTTATTGCACAAAAATCATCTGGAGTCTGCCTGTATTGTGAACAAATGTATTAGACATAACGCTGCCAAAATGTCCAGTTACACAGTGATGAGAACATACCATTGTCACACAGCTGTAGTCCATGGGTAAACAAAGCAGAGGTCACGCAGTGGGGGCCACATCTCTGAAATTTAAAGGGAAAGTCACAAATCAGTTAACATACACTGGGGGAATAGGCCAGACAGTAGAGAGGCAGGAGACTGTAAGTAATCGTAAAATGCCGGTGTTGATTCTTACCTGTGTGTTATTGAAAATACTGTTGTATCACTCTGTCCCTGTTGTCTGTGTCGTCCCCGTCGTCTTCCTCCTCTTCAATCTCCACAGGTTCCACCGCTGCCACAACACCACCATCTGGACCATCCTCCTGCAGGAAAGGCACCTGGCGTCGCAAAGCCAGGTTGTGAAGCATACAGCAGGCCACGATGATATGACACACCTTCTTTGGTGAGTACATTAGGGATCCACCTGTCATATGCAGGCACCTAAACCTGGCCTTCAGGAGGCCGAAGGTCCGCTCGATCACCCTCCTAGTACGCCCATGGGCCTCATTGTACCGTTCCTCTGCCCAAGTCCTGGGATTCCTTACTGGGGTCAGTAGCCAGGACAGGTTGGGGTAACCAGAGTCACCTATTAGCCACACACGGTGTCTCTGTAGCTGTTCCATCACATAAGGGATGCTGCTATTTCGCATGATGTACGCGTCATGCACTGACCCAGGGAACTTGGCATTTACATGGGAGATGTACTGGTCTGCCAAACAGACCACCTGGACATTCATCGAATGATAACTTTTTCTGTTCCTGTACACCTGTTCACTACCTCTGGGGGGAACCAAAGCCACATGGGTCCCATCAATGGCACCAATGATGTTGGGAATATGTCCAAGGGTATAGAAATCACCCTTCACTGTAGCCAAATCACCCACCTCAGGGAAAACAATGTAGCTCCGCATGTATTTCATCAGGGCAGACAACACTCTGGACAACACCTTTGAAAACATAGGCTGAGACATCCCTGATGAAATGGCCACTGTTGTTTGAAACGACCCACTTGCCAAAAAATGGAGTACTGACAGAACCTGCACTAGAGGGGGGATCCCTGTGGGTTGGCGGATGGGTGACATCAGGTCTGGCTCCAGCTGGGCACACAGTTCCTTTATAGTGGCACGGTCAAGTCTGTATGTCAGTATGACATGTCTTTCTTCCATTGTCGACAGGTCCACCAGCGGTCTGTACACCAGAGGATTCCTCCATCTCCTCGCAAGTCCCAGCGGACGGTGCCTAGGAAGGACAACATGGAGCACAGAGTCAAGCAAACCACAGGTACGTTCACACAGCTTGCACAGTACACGATTCTCTATGCATTGAATGGCTTGTATGAGTGGCAATGCAAGGCCTAGGCCTGTGTGACGCAGTAGAAATTAAGCCATGTGGGTCCTTGAAATGGCGGCTGCCTGACCTGTGAAGTGTGACAATAGGATGTGAGGTCAATGCGCTGGCGTGGCACACCGTGGCGGCAGGCGGTCGAAGACCGCGGTGCAAAGCCGCATTGGTTAACATTGAACCCTATGGGTTTCAGGAGCCAATGAGGATGTGCGCCGGCGGTCGCGGTACGCACCGCCGCGGCCGTGACCGCCATTTTCTTTCTGCTTAATCACTCGAGACCTGATCATCCACAGGAGAGGACCTACACTGCAAGTGCTGCTGTGACCTCGGTCTGGAAGAGACAATAGCTGCTGCGACTGGGGAAAGGGCCCCTGCCTTCACTTCAGAAGAATTGGAGAAACTCGTCGATGGGGTCCTCCCCCAGTATGCGCTACTCTACAGTCCTCCAGACTAACAGGTAAGTACACTGGGACCATGTTTTGTGGCCAATGCCTGGGTTGAGTGGGGTGAATGAAAGATGGTGGGGAGGGGAGCGAATGAGGCATGCATCGCACGACAGATGAGAGCATGTGCCATATGTCAAGGTTGGGGAGGGGGGGCCACTCACATCGACCATGCAGAACATGATGATATTTTTTTTCCCACCCTGTACATGTCACATAGGTCAGCGCCCATCAGAAGATCGACATTCGGCATGCCATCGCCAAGGACGTCCGGACCCTGGGGGTCCACAACAGACGGGGCACCCACTGCCAAAAGAGGTGGGAGGACATCCGCCGCGGGAGCAGAAAGACCGCGGAGGCTCTGCTGGGGATGGCCTCCCAACCTAGGAGGGGTGCCACACGGCAATTGACCCCTCTGATGTCCCGGATCCTGGCGGTGGCCTACCCCGATTTGGATGGGCGCGTGAGGACATCACAGCAGACACAAGGGGGTGAGTACCAGCAAATTCTGCTATATTAGCGCACAGTGGAGGTGTCTGGGTGGGGGAGGAGGGCTGTGGCTATCTCTAGGCCAGGGCGATTTCAGTAGGCTAGGCCCCTCCGTAAGGCATGGCCCTGTGCCCCCGCCCCCCACCTCTGTATGGTGCTAAGTACAGCTATCCATGGCCCTAGGTCACCTATGTGTGCATTTGTCGTCCATAGGCTTGTAGGCCAAGTCACAATAATTGAGTAGTGTACACCGAGTGCGCGGCGTAGTGCATGGGGCTTCTGTGTCTGTCCTCTCCGCCAACAGTGTTGCCAATGCATGCACTCAACATGTCTTTGTTTCTCCCCCCCTCTTTTGTTGTGGTCTTCCTGTTCATGTGTGCATTAGCATCATCAGGCGGAGGAGAAGTGGCATCGGAGCACGAGGGAGCTGCATCTCACATGGCCCCGGAGGGCCATGCAACCGACTCCGAGTTCAACAGTGAGACGGAGGGCGAGGGGAGCTCCACAACGGGGACCCGTGGAGACGTCAGCGACACAGACACGTCCTCGGAAGGGAGCTCCCTTGTGGTGGCGGCAACATCCGTGCCCACCGCTACAACAGGTACAGCCGCCACCCAGTGCACCAGCTCCGCCCTCCAAGCAGCCCCTCAGCGCTCGCCCCGTGCCTGCTCGGCCAGGAAGGCCCTGCCCCAGTTACCCCTGCTGCCCTCAGTGAGGAGATCATTGACCTCCTCCAGACACTCATTGTTGGGCAGTCTACCCTTTTGAATGCCATCCAGGGTGTAGAAAGGGAGGTGCACCGGAGCAATGCGTACCTGGAGGGCATTCATTCGGGTCAGGCTGCCCATCAGCGATCGTTCCACGCACTGGCCTCAGCACTGACGGGGGCCATTGTCCCTGTCTCCAGCCTCCCTCCTCCAGCTCCCTCCACCCAGTCCCTCTCCCCTGTTCCTCTGCCTATCCCAGACACACCTACAGACCAGCCTGCACACACATCAACACCCAAGGGCAGCTCATCCAGACATAAGCACCACAGATCACACAAGCATTCACCCAAGCAACATCCACATGCAGACATGCCAACAACCACTGCCTCCTCTGTGTCCCCCTCCTCCTCGTCTCCCTCCTCCCTCCCTGTGACGTCTCCACTCACACTTGCATGCACAACATCATCAGCCACTACGTCCATCACCAGCACACCCACCAGAACACTCCGCACACGTGCAGTCACCACCCCCACTGCCATTTACACGTCCCCTGTGTCCACTCCCACTGTGTCTGTCACCCCCTCTTCCAAACCACACAAACGCAGGCAGCCACCCAACAGCCATCCACCTCACGACAGCCTCCGTCACAAGCACCTGCACCCAAAGACAGCACACTTGGCTCTCCTACAACCACATCCTCTTCCTCCACTCCCATACCCACTGCACCTACCCTTCCCACTGCTCCTAAAAAGTTTTTCCTCTCCAAAATTAACCTCTTTGCATCACCTGACCCACCCCCTCCATCTCGTAAGAGTCCAAACAGCACCTCAGCCACCACAAGCCCTGCACCTACAAGGACCATAGTCCAGGGCTATTGGAGTCCACCAGCTTCTAGGGCAGCAACATCGGCCAGCAGCAAGGGGACAGCCATCCCACCCCCTGGGAAAAAAACTAAAAAAGGGAAGGGCCGGCGCGAGAGGCCAGAGACGGCAGCCCCCAAAGACACTACCCATGCACCGTCACCTGGCACATCCACAAAGGGAGGCATGGGCCCCAGAGAATCGGCAAAGGAGGGCAAGGGCAGCACGCCTGACAAGTCCGGCAGCAGGCGAGCTGCCCAGGAGGGCCCCACCAGCCCCATTTCGGGTGTGAAGGAGGACACCCACGGGCCCAGGACTCCAGCACAGGAGGGCCCCGCAAGCGAAAGGTCGGATGGCGACTGAGCGGAAAATATTGGCCCGATCTGGTTCCCTGGGAACACATGTGAAGCACCGCTGAACAGGGCCCCGCCGTGACAAGCCCTGCTGAACAGGGCCCCGCCGTGACAAGCACCGCTGAACTTGGTCCCCGCCGTGACAAGCACCGCTGAACAGGGCCCCGCCGTGACAAGCACCGCTGAACTTGGGCCCCGCCGTGACAAGCACCGCTGAACTTGGGCCCCGCCGTGACAAGCACCGCTGAACAGTGCCCCGCCGTGACAAGCACCGCTGAACTTGGGCCCTTCAAGACAAGCACCGCTGAACAGGGCCCCGCCGTGACAAGCACTGCTGAACTTGGGCCCTTCAAGACAAGCACCGCTGAACAGGGCCCCGCCGTGACAAGCACCGCTGAACAGGGCCCCGCCATGACAAGCACCGCTGAACAGGGCCCCGCCGTGACAAGCACCGCTGAACGTGGGCCCTTCAAGAAAAGCACCGCTGAACAGGGCCCCGCCGTGACAAGCACCGCTGAACTTGGGCCCTTCAAGACAAGCACCGCTGAACAGGGCCCCGCCGTGACAAGCACCGCTGAACAGGGCCCCGCCGTGACAATCACCATTGAACTTGGGCCCCGCCGTGACAAGCACCGCTGAACTTGGGCCCTTCAAGACAAGCACCGCTGAACAGGGCCCCGCCGTGACAAGCACTGCTCCGCTGGGCCCTTCAAGACAAGCACCGCTCCGCTGGGCCCTTCATGTCAAGCACCGCTCTGCTGGGCACCGCCGTCTCTGAACCGCTCCGCTGGGCCCTTCCTGCCAAGCACCGCTCCGCTGGGCACCGCCGTCTCTGAACCGCTCCGCTGGGCCCTTCCTGTCAAGCACCGCTCCGCTGGGCCCTTCCTGTCAAGCACCGCTCCGCTGGGCACCGCCGTCTCTGAACAGCTCCGCTGGGCCCTTCATCTCAAGCACCGCTCCGCTGGGCCCTTCCTGTCAAGCACCGCTCTGCTGGGCCCTTCATCTCAAACATCGCTCCGCTGGGCCCTTCCTGTCAAGCACCGCTCCGCTGGGCCCTTCATCTCAAGCACCGCTCCGCTGGGCACCGGCGTCTCTGAACCGCTCCGCTGGGCCCTTCATCTCAAGCACCGCTCCGCTGGGCCCTTCCTGTCAAGCACCGCTCCGCTGAGCCCTTCATCTCAAGCACCGCTCCGCTGGGCCCTTCCTGTCAAGCACCGCTCCGCTGGGCCCTTCCTGTCAAGCACCGCTCCGCTGGGCCCTTCATCTCAAGCACCGCTCCGCTGAGCACCGCCGTCTCTGAACCGCTCCGCTGGGCCCTTCATCTCAATCACCGCTCCGCTGGGCACTTCATCTCAAGCACCGCTCCGCTGGGCCCTTCCTGTCAAGCACCGCTTCGCTGGGCCCTTCATCTCAAGCACCGCTCCGCTGGGCACCGCCGTCTCTGAACCGCTCCGCTGGGCCCTTCATCTCAAGCACCGCTCTGCTGGGCCCTTCCTGTCAAGCACCACTCCGCTGGGCCCTTCATCTCAAGCACCGCTCCGCTGGGCACGCCGTCTCTGAACCGCTCCGCTGGGCCCTTCATCTCAAGCCCCGCTTGGCTGGGCACCGCCGTCTCTGAACCGCTCCGCTGGGCCCTTCATCACAAGCACCGCTGGCCCATTGGCAGGGCCGGATCTGTGTCGGGCAGGGCTTCACGAAGCACTCTGGGCACCATGCCTCCTCCAGAACCAGTGGAGTCTGTAATCCACTTGATGGACTGTGGCTTTGCACTCCCCAGGATGGGTCAGTGGGCAACCCACCCACTGTAGAGACTTGTGAGACTGTGGCTTTGCACTCCCCAGGATGGTACAGTGGGCATGGAGGCCCCTCGTGGATCTGGCGTCGTGGACTCATGTGGCTGAGGTGCCGCCCCCTTCCCTTCCCCCTGAGGTGCCTGTAGTTTTACTATCTGATGCCCCTGCAGTGTTCTCTCCAATGGAATCGGGTCTCGTGTGTGGGCTTTGCCCATGTGTTTAGGCCCATTGGCCCACGAACAATGGATGATAGACAATATGGACCGGACTTTTGACCTATGTATATATTGTTGATGATGTAATATATTTTATTTATATATTTCATATTTCACTTAACTTCAAACATGCTATAATATACTTCAACTTTAATGATCATTTTATTTTGTCTTTGCATTCTTCCAGGGGTTTTGGGGGGTGTCACTCTGACTTGTTGCTCTGCATTGATGTGTGTTTTGTAGTGGGTAAGGGTGGGGGTGGGTGTGTGGCGTACGTGTGTCCCCGTAAATTTTTGCCTCCCCCCTCCCCTGTGTCGTAGGTGCAGTACTCACCGTTGTCGTCTGCACCGGCGTTCGTGCTCCTGGTAGAGGAGCAGGAAGACGATGGCTGGGAGGATGTGTAGTTCCGGTTCCATGCTGTCCAGATTCCTCGTGCAGTGTGTAGAGGTGAGCGTTTTCCGTTAGGAAAGTCTGTTTCTGCCGTGCTTTTATCGGCGGGGCAACCGCCCCGGAAAAGGTGGCGGATTGGTGGGTCGTGATAGTGTGGGCGGTACATTGTCTCCCGCCTGTCTGTTGGCGGTGACCGCCGAGCTGTTTGTTTGTACCGCCGTGGTGGTCGGAGTGTTAAAGTGGCGGGCTGTGTTGGCGGTTCCCGCCAGGGTCGGAATTCCATTTTTTGGACCGCCAGCCTGTTGGCAGGTTGGCCGCCGCTTTAACACCGACCGCCAGGGTTGGAATGACCCCCAAAGTGTCTTAAGTCTTTAAAAAGCAAACAAAGTCTCTTTCAAGCACAAAGTCCCTGGTTTAAAGTGGTAACTCTCCGCAAAGGGCCGCAGAAGTAGAGATACGTGGAAAAATGGTGTGTGCATCGATTTCTCCCCTGCACACACGGACTTGCGTCGTTACTTTTCCCGCAGGGAAGTCGTGCCTCATTTTCCAGCACTCGGACAGTCTCTTTCTGTGAGTCACGGGATTACCAGATGTCCTGGGGTCTGGGGTGGATTCTTCAGCTTGTTTTCCGGCTGCGCGTCGTTCCGTGAGGCTGTGCATCGAAGTTTCGATCTCACGGCAGGCATCAAGCCGATTTCCCCTCTGGAAGTCAGGCAGCGTTGTCCTTGCGAGCCCGTGCATCGAAGTTCCGGTAGCCCCGAAGGCATTGGGTCGATCAGCGTCGGTTTGCGGCATTTTTCTTACCGCAGAGCAAGCTGTGCATCGAAATTTTCGGCGCACGAAGAGTCCAAATGAAAAAGAGAAGTCTTTTTGGTCCTGAGACTTCAGGGAACAGGAGACAAGTTCTATCCAAGCCCTTGGAGAGCACTTTTACAGCCAGACAAGAGTTCAGTAAGGCAGCAGGCCAACAGCAAGGCAGCAGTCCTTTGTAGAAAGCAGACAGGTGAGTCTTTTGAGCAGCCAGGCAGTTCTTCTTGGCAGGATGCAGTTTCTGGTTCAGGTTTCTTCTACAGCAAGTGTCTGATGAGGTAGGGCAGAGGTCCTGTTTTATACCCAAATATGCCTTTGAAGTGGGGGAGACTTCAAAGAGTGGCTAAAAAGTGCACCAGGTCCCCTTTCAGTTCAATCCTGTCTGCCAGGGTCCCAGTAGGGGGTGTGGCAGTCCTTTGTGTGAGAGCAGTCCCTCCACCCTCCCAGCCCAGGAAGACCCTTTCAAAATGCAGATGTATGCAAGTGAGGCTGAGTACCCTGTGTTTGGGGTGTGTCTGAGTGAATGCACAAGGAGCTGTCAACCAAGCCCAGCCAGACGTGGATTGTAAGGCACAGAAAGATTTAAGTGCAAAGAAATGTTCCCTTTCTAAAAGTGGCATTTCTAGAATAGTAATATTAAATCCAACTTCATCAGTCAGCAGGATTTGGTATTACCATTCTGGCCATACTAAATATGACCTTCCTACTCCTTTCAGATCAGCAGCTACCACTTCAATACTGTATAAGGGCAGCCCCAATGTTAGCCTCTGAAGGGAGCAGGCCTCATAGTAGTGCAAAAACAAATTTAGGAGTTTTACACTACCAGGACATGTAAACTACACAGGTACATGTCCTGCCTTTCATCCACACAGCACCCTGCTCTAGGGGTTACCTAGGGCACACATTAGAGGTGACCTATGTGTGGAGAAAGGGGAGGTTTAGGCTTGGCAAGTACTTTTAAATGCCAATTCGAGGTGACAGTGAAACTGCACACACAGGCCTTGCAATGGCAGACCTGAGACAAGGTAAAGGGGCTACTTAAGTGGGTGGCACAACCAGTGCTGCAGGCCCACTAGTAGCATTTAATCTATAGGCCCTAGGCACATTACTAGGGACTTATAAGTAAATTAAATAGTCCAAACAGGTATGATCCAAGGTTACCATGTTTAAAAGGGAGAGAGCATATGCACTTTAGCACTGGTTAGCAGTGGTAAAGTGCGCAGAGTCTAAGAGCCAGCAAAAACAGAGTCCAAAAAGTGACAGGAGGCAGGCAAAAAGTTAGGGGTGACTACCCTAAAGCATGTCAGGTCTAACATGTGTCCCCCCCAGCTGAAAGTGGGGAGAGCTACCCGACCTCCTGGGAGCTCTCATCGCTAAGGCGGAAGTATCTGGAGAGACCATCAGCGTTGGTGTGGTCAACCCCTGGGCGATGCTCTACCGTAAAGTCCATCCCCTGTAGGGAAATGGACCACCTCAAGAGTTTTGAAATCTCACCCCTCATCTGCATGAGCCACCTGAGGGGCCTGTGGTCTGTCTGAACCCGGAAGTGAGTCCCAAACAGGTAGGGTCTTAGCTTCTTCAGTGCCCAGACCACAGCAAATGCTTCTCTCTCAATAGCACTCCACCTTTGTTCCCGTGGTAATAGTCTTCTGCTAATAAAGACTACTGGTTGGTCTGAGCCCTCCTCATTTAGCTGTGCTAGAACAGCCCCTATGCCATGCTCTGAAGCATCTGTCTGCACAATAAATTCCTGGCAATAGTCAGGGGCCTTGAGCACGGGGGCCGTGCACATGGCTTCCTTCAGAGAGTCAAAGGCTTTCTGACAAGCCTCTGTCCAATTCACCAACCTAGGTTGTTTCTTGGAAGTGAGTTCTGTCAAGGGGGATACAATGGTACCATAACCCTTGACGAATCTGCGGTAGTATCCAGTGAGGCCCAAAAAGGCTCTCACCTCGGTCTGTGTTCTAGGTGGTTGCCAGGGCTTGATAGTCTCAATCTTGGCCTGGAGTGGCTGCACCTTGCTACCACCTACTAGGTGTCCCAAGTACACCACGGAACCCTGCCCAATCTGGCACTTACTAGCCTTGATAGTCAGGCCTGCCTGTTGCAGAGCCTGAAGCACCTCCTTGAAGGCATCTTTACCAGCTAGGACCCCGTTAACCAAACGTTGGAAGGTAGCGGGGGCATTTTTCAGCCCAATTGGCATCACCCGGAATTGGTAATGGCCATCAGGAGTGGAAAATGCTGATCTTTCTTTAGCCACCTCAGTCAGGCCGATCTGCCAGTACCCTGAAGGAAGATCGAACGTACTCAGGAACTTGGCAGCGCCTAGCCTGTCAACGAGCTCATCAGCTCGGGGGATGGGGTGAGCATCAGTCCGGGTGACTGAGTTGGGACCCCAGTAGTCCACACAGAACCGAAGTTCTGGCTTTGCACCTGGGGCAGTAGCCTTAGGAACCAATACCACGGGGTTGGCCCAGGGACTACTGGATTTCTCAATAACCCCTAAAGTCAACATCTTGGAGACCTCCTCCTTGATGCTGGCCTTCACCTTATCCGACAACCTGTAAATTTTGTTCTTCACAGGGGGACTGTCACCTGTGTCAATGTCATGAACACAGAGGTGGGTTAGTCCAGGACTAAGGGAGAACCGGGGGGAGAACTGCTCTAACAGCTCATAGCAGTCTCCTCTCTGGGTTAGAGTCAGGGTTTCAGAGAGAATGACATCCCCCACTGACCCATCCCCTTCTTTGACAGCGAGGAGGTCGGGGAGAGGTTCACTCTCCTCTTCCATGCCCTCATCTGTGACCAGGAGCATACTGTCCTCAGACCTCTCAAAGTGAGGTTTGAGCCGGTTGTGATGGAGGACCCTTAGGGGGTCCCTAGGGGTCTTGAGGTCCACTAGGTAAGTGGCCTCCCCTTTATGCTCCTTGATCTCAAAGGGGACAGTCCAGCGGTCCTGGAGAGCCCTGGGCTCTACTGGCTCCATCACCCAAACTTTGTCTCCAGGGGAGAACTCAACTAGAGTAGCCTTCTGGTCATACCACTCCTTCATCACCTCTTGACTGGCCTCGAGGTTACTCTGGGCCTGCTTCCAGAAGCGTTGGGTTTGGTTGTGGAGGGTCAACATGTAGCTGACCACATCCTGGGGAGGTGACTTGGGAGCTTTCTCCCAGCCCTCCTTAACAATGCTTAGGGGTCCCCTGACAGGGTGATCATAGAGAAGCTCAAAGGGGCTGAACCCCACCCCTTTCTGGAGCACCTCTATGTAAGAAAACAACAGGCAGGGTAAAAGGACGTCCCACTTAAGCCTCATTGCCTCAGTCAGGCCACCAATCATGCCTTTCAGGGTCTGGTTGAATCTCTCAACAAGCCCATTGGATTGAGATGATAAGGGGTGGTAAACCGATAGGTCACCCCACACTCATTCCACATGGCCTTCATGTATGCAGACATGAAGTTTGTGCCCCTGTCGGACACGACCTCCTTAGGGAATCCCACACGGGTAAATATTCCCAACAGGGCTGTGGTCACCACCGGTGCAGTCACTGTTCTCAGGAGGATTGCCTCTGGATAGCGGGTGGCATGGTCCACCAAAACCAGGATAAACCTGTTGCCCAAGGCAGTTTTGGGGTCCAAGGGACCAACAATGTTGATGCCCACCCTTTCAAAGGGGGTGCGAACGACTGGCAGTGGGATCAGGGGAGCCTTAAGCCGTTTCCCTGTCTTCCCTCTAGCCTGGCAGGTGGGGCAAGCTCTGCAGAAGTTATCTGAGGCTGTCCTCATTCTGGGTTAATAGAAGTGGGTGTCAAGCCTGTTAAAGGTCTTTTCTTGGCCCAGGTGTCCTACCAGGGGGATGTTGTGAGCAAGGCCCAGTAGGAAGTTCCGATAACACTGGGGGACCACCAGCACACGGGGGGCCCCAGGAACTGGAACCTTACACTCACTGTAAAGGAGATCATTCTCCCAGTAAATATGATGAGCGCCAGAGGCGTCACCTGCTGCTTGGGCTGTGGCCTGTTGCCTCAGACCCTCAAGGGTGGGGCATTCTTTCTGCGCCTTGCAGAATGCTGCTCTGGTTGGCCACCCCTCTACTTGCCAGCCAGCAAGTTCAGGTAGGTTACTCAGGTCAGCTATGTCCTCCCCAGTTGGCTCAGGGGCCTCCTCCTCCTCAGGGGCCTCGTCCACCACTGTGGGAACATTTGAGGCGGGTTTCCCGCGCCTCTTGCCCTTCCTCTTTGCAGCTGTCTGAGCCATCTTTCCAGGCTCCAGACGCCCTTGACTCCATTCCCGGGCAGCCATAGACCGTGTGGTCATGCAGACCCACTCAGGTAACCCTAACATCTCCAGGTGAGATCTGAGCTCTACTTCTTTCCAAGCAGTATGCTCAAGATCATTGCCTAACAGACAATCTACAGGCATGGCAGGACTCACAGATACTTTCAGAGTACCAGAGCCCCCCCCCCCACTGAAAGGGAACCAGAGCCACTGGTAGGTGACTCTCACGATTGTCAGCGACTATGACCTGGTGGAATGTATTAGGAACTATCTGCTCTGTTGACACCAGCTGACTCTTGATAGTAGTCTTACTAGCTCCTGTGTCACGCACAGCCTCCACCTTTTGCACATCAATGGTGACCCACTGCCGGTACTTGGAAGTATTTCGGGGCATGTGGGCTTTGGGCACCATTTCTCTTTCTCCCAGGGACACTAGGGAAATCTCTACCTGCTTCCCAAAGCTATCTGGGTCCATCTCCCCCGAGCGCTACACTAGTCAACCCAGGTGTCTGTCCGGTAGTGGACGGTGCCCTCTTTGAGCACTGGGGGTCGCCTTTATAGTGACCATACTGGTAACACTCCATGCATTTTGGGTTGGATTTCCCTGTTTTTTTCCCAAATCTGGAAAAGGAATGGTTGCCACCGCCTCCCTGGGAATTCTTTTGGGGGCCTTTTGAGAATTCCTTATCTGTAAGTTTATCTCCTCCCTCTTTATTCTGTTGGGAACCCTGACCATCTTTGTGGGTGTCCCACCCAGGTACCTTTTTGGACACTCTGGTGCTAACCCAGAGGTCCGCCTCCTCAGCAAGCTTCCTGGGATCAGTCAGATTACTATCTACTAAGTGCTGGCACAACTCTGTAAAAGTAATATTGAGCATATGGTCTCTCAGAATCAAGTCATATAACCCTTTATAATTATCTACTCTGTTGCCCCGCACCCATCCATTCCATGCCTTACTGGAAAAGTCAAAGAAATCTACTCATGTTTGTGTGGCTTGTTTGGTGCTGTCCCTGAACCTCTGACGTATCCCGCAGGGGTCAGCCCAAACTTGGCAAGTAAAGTGGCTTTCTGAAATGGGTATGTGTTTTGATCAGGTTGATCCAATGTGAGAAGTGTGTCCCTCCCCAATGGCGACACATAACCCCACATAGCTAACCCCCATTGCCCTTCAGGAACCTCATGAGCCCTTAGTGCGACTTCATAAGCAGCTAAACATTTATCTATGTCATCTCCCACCACAAAACTGGGCACCACATTTTTGGGTATACAAACCTTCTTTTCTCCAGCAGGTCCTGTCTGTATGCTGCCACCATTATTGCTGGATTCAGACTGTCTCACCTTGATCTCCAGTTTCTTTTCAGCCAAAGCTCTTTCAGCTTCTCCTTGTTTGGCTTCTCTCTCTGCCCTCTTTTCTTCCTGTTGGGCCTCAATTTTCAGTTTGCCATTTGCAATTGGAACTCCCTTTCTTCTCTCCTTTCCTCTGCAGTCAGGCTTTGCACAGAGACACTGCTCCCTGGTTTGGAAGGGGGCACAATTGCAGTGGTAACATCATCCACTGAGAGCAACAAATCCTCTGAGGGGCCATTTTCTGGCTCCTCTTCCTCATCATCCTCCTCTAAATGGGCTTCTGCCCAGGCCCTCAGCGCCACTTGAAAGTCCTCCTTTTTGGAGCCCCCTTGGGTGGGTACTCTCATCACCCTGCAGAACCCTCTTAGCTGTTTGACCATATATGTATCCAACAGGGCTAGGTCAAAGTCTCCTACTTGAGACCCAGTCAGAGACATGTTGAGTGAGGATTTAGTGTTTGAAAATTGTCAGGAAAATGAATTTGCAAACCAAGAGATAAAAATCAAGTTGACCTTCAACTGTGGGTAGGTAGTGAAATACTTAGCTACTGTATGTCACTGCACAAATAAAAGTCCTATCCTCACCACTGATCACCAGTGTTAGAAATGGGGTTTTTGGTTGGCAGTCAGGTTACCCTCTGTCCAAGCAAGAACCCTCACTCTAGTCAAGGTAAGTCACACACAATCCAAAATTATTCTGTGCCCACCCTCTGGTAGCTTGGCACGAGCAGTCAGGCTTAACTTAGAAGGCAATGTGTAACGTATTTGTGCAATAAATCATACAATAACACCATATAGCACCACAAAAAATACACCACACAGTGTTTATAAAAAAATATAATATTTATCTGGATAATTGCGGGTCAAAACAAATAAAGATGCAATGTGAAATTGTAGAGATATCACTGAAAAGTGATATAAAGTGTCTTAAGTCTTTAATAAGCAAACAAAGTCTCTTTCAAGCACGAAGTACCTGGTTTAAAGTGGAAAATCTCTGCAAAGGGCCGCAGAAGTGATACGTGGAAAAATGGTGTGTGCATCGATTTCTCCCCTGCACACACGGACTTGCGTTGTTATTTTTCACGCGGGGAAGTCGTGCATCGTTTTCCGGTGCACGGACAGTCTCTTTCTGTGGGTCACGGGATTACCAGATGTCCCGTGGTCTGTGCGTGGATTCTTCGGCTTGTTTTCCAGTGTAAAAATTCTTGTCTTCAATCAAAAGAAGAAAGAAAAACTCAATTATATTTAGCCACAGCTGTGGAAAAAGACATAGCCTTACCAAAGAGATATTTTGATTATGTTGATGATTTTAGTGAAAAGGCGGCAAGCAGTCTACCCCCTCATAGGCCATATGATTGACAAATAGATCTCATACCTGGGGCCAATATTCCTAATTGCAGAATTTATGCACTTACAGAAAAAGAAAAACAATACTTGCGTGAATATCTTGATCAATGTCTGGCTAATGATTTGATTCGACCATCACGATCGCCTGCAGCTTCTACATTGTTCTTCGTACCCAAGGCCAATGGTGAATTAAGGCCTTGTATTGACTATAGAGCCTTGAACAAAGTCACCATTAAGAATAAATACCCTTTGCCACTCATCCCAGTATTGTTAGATCAAGTAAAATCTGCAGTCGTTTATACCAAGCTTGATTTGTGTGGGGCCTATCATCTAGTTCGTATACGTGATGGAGATGAGTGGAAGACAGCTTTTAAAACCCATTACGGTCTATTTGAATATCAAGTAATGCCATTTGGCTTATGTAATGCCCTCGCTACCTTTCAGTATTTTTTGAATGACATCCTGAGAGAGTATTTAGACATTTTTGTTATTGTCTATATTGATGACATCCTAATTTACTCTAACTCAGAAGAGATTAACGAACAACATGTAAAGCGGGTTCTACAAACCTTACAAAAACATCAGCTATAATGCAAATTGAGCAAATGTGAGTTTTATACCAGAGAAGTGGAATTCTTAGGAGTTAACTTAACGCCCAATGGAATGCAAATGACAGAACGGAAGATTCGAGCCGTGACTGATTTGCCCACACCAAAATCAGTACGAGACGTTCAATGTTTCTCAGGATTCACAAATTTCTACCAGCGTTTCATTGATAATTTTTCACAAAAAGTAACACCAATTACTAAATTACTACTTAAAAACTCCCATTTTCATTGGTCCAAAGAAACTGATGATGCCTTCAAAGATCTAAAGAAAGCTTTTACATCTGCTCCCATTCTAGCTCATCCAAAGATCACAGAGCCATTTATAGTAGAAGCAGATGCATCTGATGAAGTGGTAGGGGCTATCCTTTCCCAATGTCATTCTCAGACTGGGCAATTACATCCCATTGCTTATATGTCACGAAACTTAAGTGCAGCTGAACAAAATTACACCATTGTGGAAAAAGAACTATTAGACATCCGTGATGCTTTAAAAGAGTGGAGGCAATATTTACTTGGAACGAAATACACCATCACGGTTTATTCAGATCACAGAAATTTGCCGTTCATGAGTTCTGCCAGGGTACTAACTCCACGACAGTTACAGTGGATGTTATTCTTTGCTGAATTTGATTTTGTAGTAACATTCAGACCAGGAACAAATAATCGAAAAGCAGATGCATTAACCAGGCAAGACTCCTCAATCACGCATGAATAAATCAAGCCTTTTCCCATCATAGCCCCTTCAAAGGTCTTTTGCTTCATAGCAGCTGAAAAATTCCTCAACCTTATCCGTATTCACTTTCATATCACAGAATGACTGCAACAGGATACCAAACGTTCTATTTATCAAGGTCTGCCACTACATGAATCTCGAGTATTCTTACCCACAACTGATCTGAGACAAATAGCTTTCCATTGGTTACATCATCACCCCTTAGCCGGACAGCCAGGTCCTCAGAAAACAACGGAACTAATGAAAAGGTATTTTTGGTGGCCTACCTTCTCTAAAGATCTGAAACAGATGTTACGAACATGTGAAGTGTGTGCGAGATGTAAAAACACACATAGTAAACCGAAAGGCTTATTAATACCTTTACCTACCCCAAAACAACCTTGGGAACACATTTCCATGGACTTCATTACAGGGCTTCTAGAAACACGCCACTTAACTGCAATTTTAGTAGTAATAGACAGTCTCACTAAGTACACTCATTTTATTGCATGCAAAGGTCTTCCATCAGCTGGAGAGTTAGCTACTATTATTCTTCAAAACATAGTCCAACTCCATGGACTCCCTAACGTCATCCTCTCTGATAGGTGATCACAATTTTCTGCACACTTCTGGCAAAAGTGGTGGGAAGCTCTACACATTGAATCTACATTATCCACCAGTTATCATCCCTAGACCGATGGTCAGACTGCATGATTAACCCAGACATTAAAACAATATTTAAGATGTTATGCTGCAGACTCACCAACTACATGGCCAGATCTTCTTTGGCTGGCGGCATTAGCATACAATAATTCACATCATTCGTCAACAAAAACTACCCCTTTTTATGGTCTCTATGGTCTTCATCCTCACATCCTACCAGTTAAACTCTCAGGCTCTATACATAATATGACTGCAGTCCAAGATATGGTATCACACATGCAAAACATACATTCACAGTTACAAATCAGCCTACGTCATGCAAAATAAAATACAAATTACAATATGACAAGAAACATCAACCCGGCCCCGAATATAAAGAGAAAGATATGGTCTGGTTATCTACAAAGAACTTTGGGGGTCATTACAACATTGGCGGTAAAAGCCGCTTACCGCTGTGCAGAAGACCGCCAATACACCGCAGCGGCGGCGGAAAACCGCCACAGCTATTATGACCCACATCTCGGAATCCGCCAAAATTCAGACACCCACACAAGTCCGCCACACCAAAGGTCAGTGATAAACTGGCGAAAACAAATCCTCCACCGTCACGCCAACAGAAACACGCCCATGCTATCACGACCCACGAATCCACTCGGCAGTCTTTCAACCGCGGTATTCCATTGGCAGTACACACCGCCGCGCTCGAAATACACACACATCTCCAAAACACCGCCACATTGAACAATTCCAAATACACACACCTGATACACATACAAACACCACTCCCACACACCCAACACAATATAAAACACACACCCACATCACCCACAAACCCCTACGACCAAAAAATAGAGACAAAGGCGACAAAGAGAGCACAGCAATAGACAACCCCACCACACAGAGGCACACAACACCATCACCCACACAACATCCACGCACAAAACACCACACACCACTACACATCACCACACTCATCACCACATACACCACCCCACACATCACCTACACCACCCCATGGCATGCCAAAGACACCCCAGGTTTTCGGAGGAGGAGCTCAGGGTCATGGTGGAGGAAATCGTACGGGTAGAGCCACAGCTATTTGGCTCACAGGTGCAGCACTCCTCCATAGCTAGGAAGATGGAGCTATGGCGAAGAATAGTCAACAGGGTCAACGCAATGGGACAGCACCCAAGAAATCGGGAGGACATCAGGAAGAGGTGGAACGGCCTACGGGGGAAGGTGTGTTCCGTGGTCTCCAGGCACAACATCGCAGTACAGCGGACTGGTGGCGGACCCCCACCTCCTCCCCCACAACTAACAACATGGGAGGAGCAAGTCTTGACCATTATGCATCCAGAGGGCCTCGGAGGAGTCGGTGGAGGAATGGACATTGGTAAGTCAAACCTTAACTATCATATCCCCCACCCTACCTGCATGCTATCACACACCCCCACCCTCACACCCTCCCCTATCACTCCAACTCCTCACTAATGTACTAAATACACAAACCACCCATCCCAACACCAAGCCATGCATGCAACAACTAAGCATGGGCACCCATCACTTAAGCATGCCCACTGCACATACCCATAACACCCCCTAACCATCATCACACAAGCACACACACAGGAATGCTAGCACTGGGGTACACGCTCACCCACCCATTGCACACCATGAGACACACACATGCTCTAATCATGCTTTTATACCTCTGCAGGACCACTACCTAATGTCACCAGACAGGAGGGTCCAGACATCTCCACCCCACCCACAGAAGAGGCCCACAGTGATGACAGCAGCTCTGGCCAACTGGATCCAGATGACCAGCCCGGACAATCGTGGGCCTCGGGACAGTCGGTTCCCCTCACACAGCCCAACACTGACCTTCCACCCTTTGGTAACACCAGCACAGCACCCACCCAGCGGGCCCATACCTCCGTACCCAGGACACGTCAATCAGCTGTGTGTCCACCACTACAGGGAACCCAGAATAACCCACCACCCCAACAACAACAGGGATCTGGGGGCAGTGGTAGTGGGAACACGGTCCAGGGGACGGAGGCACAGGAACACAGGGGAACTGGGAGGGCTGCTGTGTGACAGGGGGCGGACAGGCCTAGGGAATCCACTCTCCACGAGGCCCTCTCCTCCATCATGGGAGCATACCACCACTCCCAGGAGACGATGGCAACGGTCCTGGCCAAGTTTCAGGAGACCCAGCGCATGCAGGACGAACTGTATTTGGGGTTCAGGGAGGAGCTCAGAACCATCAGCTCCGCCCTGGGCACCATCGTAGGGGTGCTGAAGGACATACAGAAGACCATGAGGGACACCGTGGCACTCAAAGGGGCCCCTGACACTAGCCCGGACGATGAACTGCCCACCACCTCCTCCAGCGCAAGTGGACAGGACGCCCCACCACAGGACCACCACACCAGCACCCCACCCCTTGCAGATGGAGAACCACCCCGCAAGCGGTCCCTGAGATCCAGGAACAGGACAGAGCAAGATGGCAAGACCCCCGCCAGGAAATGAGACCACCCTGATTGTCATCCCACTGTCCCACTTTGTTACCCTGTCCAGATTGGAACTGTTCCAGCTCCACTTTCTATGCCCATATGGGCAGTGCACCTGTGAGACTAATAGACTGGACTCTGCAATGGACATTCCTCCACCATCACCCATCACCATTTTGCCACCCCCTCCAATAATTAGCACTTCAATAAACAACCTTGAACCACAAAACAATCTGGAGTCAGTCTGTGATTATGAAAATGTATATTAACTATGACAATGGCCAAATCCGTTCGAAAATGTAATGTCAACATACCTATGTCACACATCACAAGTCCATGAAGGATGCAAGCAGATGACACACGTTGGTAACCATACCTGTGAAACCGTAATGGAAATGTACCACTCAGTTAGCAAATACTGCTTCAAATTGACAGACAGGACAGAGGTAGAAGTGTGAAAGTAAATGTAATAGTAAAAAAAATGTTCTCACCTGTGTGTCACTGGAAATATTGCTGAATGACAGAGTCCCTGTTATCAATGTCTTCTTCCTATGCTTCCTCCTCATCAATGTCCACAGGCTCCATAGCTGGCACAACACCCTCATCTGGACCATCCTCCTGCAGAAAAGGCACCTGGCGTCGCAAAGCCAGGTTGTGAAGCATACAGCAGGCCACGATGATCTGGCACACCTTCTTTGGTGAGTAGCACAGAGAACCACCTGTCATATGGAGGCACCTGAACCTGGCCTTCAGGAGGCCGAAGGTTCGCTCGATCACCCTCCTAGTCCGCCCATGGGCCTCATTGTAACGTTCCTCTGCCCTTGTCCTGGGATTCCTCACTGGGGTCAGTAGCCATGACAGGTTGGGGTAACCAGAGTCCCCTAATAGCCACACCCGGTGCCTCTGGAGGTGACCCATCACGTGAGGGATGCTGCTATTCCGCAGGATGTAGGCGTCATGCACTGAGCCAGGGAACTTGGCATTGACATGGGAGATGTACTGGTCTGCCAAACACACCATCTGTACATTCATGGAATGATAACTCTTCCTGTTCCTGTACACCTGTTCACTCCTGCTGGGGGGGACCAAAGCAACATGTGTCCCATCAATGGCACCTATGATGTTGGGGATATGTCCAAGGGGATGGAAATCACCCTTCACTGTAGCCAAATCCCCCACCTCAGGGAAAATGATGTAGCTGCGCAAGTGTTTCAGCAGGGCAGACAACACTCTGGACAACACCTTGGAAAACATAGGCTGGGGCATCCCTGATGATATGGCCACTGTTGTTTGAAATGACCCACTTGCAAAGAAATGGAGTACTGACAGTACCTGCACTAGAGGGGGGATCCCTGTGGGTTGGTGGATTGGTGACATCAGGTCTGGCTCCAGCTGGGCACACAGTTCATGAATAGTGTCTTGGTCAAGCCTGTATGTCAGTATGACATGTCTTTCCTCCATTGTCGACAGGTCCACCAGCGGTCTGTACACAGGAAGATTTCTCCATCTCCTCGCATGTCCCAGCGGACGGTGCCTATGAAGGACAACATGGAGCACAGAGTCAATCAACCCACAGGTACGTTCCCACAGCTTGCACATAACACGATTCCCAATGCATTGAATGGCTTGTATGAGTGTTGATGCAAGGCCTAGGTATGTGTGACGCAGTAGAAAGTAAGCCATGTGGGCCCTTGAAATGGCGGCTGCCTGACCTGTGAAGTGCGACAATGGGATGTGAGGTCAATGCGCTGGCGTGGCACACCGTGGCGGTAGGCGGTCGAAGACTGCGGCGCAAAGCAGCATTGGTTAACATTGAACCCTATGGGTCTCAGGAGCCAATGGCGATGTGCGCCGGCGGTCGCGGTACGCACTGCCGCGGTACGCACCGCCACGGGCGTGACCGCCATTTTCTATCTGCTTAATCACTCGATACCTGATCTTCCACAGGAGAGGACCTACACTGCAAGTGCTGCTGTGACCTCGGTCTGGAAGAGACAATGGCTCATGCGACTGGGGAAAGGGCCCCTGCCTTCACTGCTCAGGAATTGGAGAAACTTGTGGATGGGGTCCTCCCCCAGTATGCGCTAATCTACGGTCCTCCAGGTAAGTACACTGGGACCATGCTTTGTGGGCAATGCCTGTGTTGAGTGGGGTGGATGAAAGATGGTGGGGAGTGGAGCGATTGAGGCATGCATCAAACAACAGATGAGAGCATGTGCCACATGGCAAGGGTGGGGATGGGGGGCCATTCACATCGAGCATGCAGAAGGTGATGAATATTTTTCTCTCCCTGTACATGTCACATAGGTCAGCGCCCACCAGAACATTGATATTTGGAGTGCCATCGCCAAGGACGTCCGGACCCTGGGGGTCCACCACAGATGGGGCACCCACTGCCGGAAGAGATGGGAGGACATCCGACGCTGGAGCAGGAAGACGGCGGAGGCTCAGCTGGGGATGGCCTCCCAACGTGGGAGGGGTGCCAGTCGGACTTTTACCCCCCTGATGTCCCGGATCCTGGCGGTGGCCTACCCCGATTTGGATGGGCGCGTGAGGACATCACAGCAGACACAAGGGGGTGAGTACACTCTCATTCTGCTGACTTTGCGTGCAGTGGAGGTGTCTGGGTGGGGGAGGAGGGTTGTGGGTATCCCTAGGCCAGCGCGATTTCTGTAGGCTAGGCCCCTCCGTAAGGCATGGCCCTGTGCCCCCGCCCCCCACCTCTGTAGGGTGCCAAGTACAGCTATTCATTGCCCTGTGTCATCTATGTGTGCAGATGTCGCCCATAGGCTTATAGGCCATGTCCCACGGATTGCGTAGTCGACCCCAAGTGCGCGGCGTAGTGCAAGGGGCTTCTGTGTCTGTCCTGTCCACCAACGGTGTCGCCAATGCATGCACTCAACATGTCTTTATTTTCTCCCCCCCCCCTTTTTTGTGGTCTTCCTGTTCATGTGTGCATTAGCATCATCAGGCGGAGGAGAAGTGGCATCGGAGCACGTGGGAGCTGCATCTCACATGGCCATGGCGGGCCATGCAACGGATTCGGAATTCACCAGTGAGACGGAGGGCGAGGGGAGCTCCACAGCGGGGACTCGTGCTGATGTCAGTGACAGCGACTCGTCCTCTGAAGGGAGCTCCCTTATGGTGGCGGGAACATCTGTGCCCCCCGCAACAACAGGTACAGCCGCCACCCAGCGCACCAGCACCGCCCTCCCAGCAGCCCCTCAGCGTTTGCCCCGTGCCCGCTCACCCAGGAAGGTGGGCATCTCCTTCACCCCAGGCACCTCAGGCCCGCCCCTGTCACCCCTGCTGCCCTCATTGAGGAGGTCATTGACCTCCTGAGGAAGCTCACTGTTGGGCAGTCTACCATTTTGAATGCCATCCAGAGTGTAGAAAGGGAGGTGCACCAGAGTAATGCATACCTGGAGGGCATTCATTCTGGTCAGGCTGCCCTTCAGCGATCGTTCAACACTCTGGCCTCAGCACTGATGGCAGCCATTGTCCCTGTGTCTAGCCTCCCCCCTCCAACTTCCTCCACCCATACCCAATCCCCTGTACCTCTGCCTATCCCAGACACACCATCAGACCAGCCTGCACACACCTCAACACCCAAGGGAAGCTCAGGCAAACATAAGCACCACACATCCCACAGGCATTCACACAAGCAACATCCACATGCAGATATACCAAAACCCACTGCCTCCACTGTGTCCCCCTCCTCCTCGTCTCCCTCCTCCCTCCCTGTCACGTCTCCACTCATACCTGCATGCACAACATCTTCAGCCACTACCTCCATCACCAGCACACCCACCAGAACCCCCCGCACACGTGCAGTCACCACCCCACTACCGTTTATACGTCCCCTGTGTCCTCTCCCACTGTGTCTGTGACCCCCTCTTCCAAGCTACACAAACGCAGGCAGCCACCCACCCAACAGCCATCCACCTCACGACAGCCTCCAGCCCAAGCACCTGCACCCAAAGACACCAGACTGAAAACTCCTACAACCACAACCTCTTCCTCCACTCCCATTCCCACTACACCTACCCGTCCCACTGTTCCTAAGATGCTTTTCCTTTCCAAACTTGACCTCTTTCCAACAACTCCCCCACCCCGTCCATCTCATAGGACTCCAGTCAGCACCTCAGCCACCACAAAAGCGGGACCTGTAATGACAGTCTGCCATGGACTATGGAGTCCCCCACCCTCAAGGGCAGCCAGTTCAGTAAGGAGCCAAGGCACGGCCAGCCCACCCCCGGTAAAACATCTGAAGATTGTCAGTGGCCGGCGCGAGAGGCCAAAGACACCAGGGACCAAAATCCCTACCATGGCTCCGGCAGGAAGTGTGGTGCCATCTGGCACACCGCCCAAAGGTGGGGAAGGGCCACAGGTGAACAGGGAAGGCTGGGAAGGGCAGCACGCCCGACAAGACTGCCAGCAGCCCAGCTGGCCAGGAGGGCCCCGCCAGCCCCATCCCAGGTGGGCAGGAGGACACCAACAGGCCTGGTACTGCAGCCCAGGAGGGCCCCGCAAGCCCCATCCCAGGTGGGCAGGAGGACACCAACAGGCCTGATACTGCAGCCCAGGAGGGCCCCGCAAGCCCCATCCCAGGTGTGCAGGAGGACACCAACAGGCCCGATACTGCAGCCCAGGAGGGCCCCGCAAGCCCCATCCCAGGTGTGCAGGAGGACACCAACAGGCCCGGTACTGCAGCCCAGGAGGGCCCCGCCAGCCACACGACAGATGGGCAGGAAGGCACCGCCAGCCACAGTTCAGGTGGCGAATGACCTCCACGCCATGGCCAGATCCGCTGAGCTGGACACTCATCCGATACACCGCTGCACTGGGCACCGCCGCCTCAAGCACCGCTGAACAGGGCACCGCCGTCTCAAGCACCGCTGAACTGGGCCCTTCATCTCAAGCACCGCTGAACAGGGCACCGCCGTCTAAAGCACCGCTGAACAGGGCACCGCCGTCTCAAGCACCGCTGAACTGGGCCCTTCATCTCAAGCATCGCTGAACTGGGCCCTTTATCTCAAGCACCGCTGAACTGGGCCCTTCATCTCAAGCCCCACTGAACAGGGCACCGCCGTCTCAAGCACCGCTGAACAGGGCACCGCCGTCTCAAGCACCGCTGAACAGGGCACCGCCGTCTCAAGCACCGCTGAACTGGGCCCTTCATCTCAAGCACCGCTGAACAGGGCACCGCTGTCTCAAGCACCGCTGAACAGGGCACCGCCGTCTCAAGCACCGCTGAACTGGGCCCTTCATCTCAAGCACCGCTGAACTGGGCCCTTCATCTCAAGCACCGCTGAACTGGGCCCTTCATCTCAAGCACCGCTGAACTGGGCCCTTCATCTCAAGACCCGCTGAACAGGGCACCGCCGTCTCAAGCACCACTGAACAGGGCACCGCCGTCTCAAGCACCGCTGAACTGGGCCCTTCATCTCAAGCACCGCTGAACAGGGTACCGCCGTCTCAAGCACCGCTGAACAGGGCACCGCCGTCTCAAGCACCGCTGCACTGGGCACCGCCGTCTCAAGCACCGCTGGCCCATTGGCGGAAGGGGCAGGCCCGCATCTGTGTCGGGCAGGGCTGCACGAAGCACTTTGGGCACCAGTCCCCCTCCAGAACCAGTGGAGACTGTTATCAACTTGTGAGACTGTGGCTTTGCACTCCTCAGGATGTAACAGTGGGCAAGCCACCCACTGTAGAGACTTGAGAGACTGTGGCTTTGCACTCCCCAGGATGTAACAGTGGGCAAGCCACCCATTGTAGAGACTTGAGAGACTGTGGCTTTGCACTCCCCAGGATGGTGCAGTGGGCAAACCACCCACTTGGGAGACTTGAGAGACTGTGGCTTTGCACTACCCAGGATGTAACAGTGGGCAAGCCACCCACTGTAGCAACTTGAGAGACTGTGGCTTTGCACTCCCCAGGATGGTGCAGTGGGCAAACCACCCACTTGGGAGACTTGAGAGACTGTGGCTTTGCACTCCCCAGGATGTAACAGTGGGCAAGCCACCCACTGTAGGGACTTGAGAGACTGTGGCTTTGCATTCCCCAGGATGTAACAGAGGCCATGGAGGCCCCTCGTGGATCTTGCATTGTGAACTCATCTGGCTGAGGTGCCCCCCCTTCCCTTCCCCCTGAGGTGCCTGTAGTTTTGCTATCTGATGCCCCTGCAGTGTTCTCTCCGTTGGAGTCAGGTATCCTGTGTGGGCTTTGCCCATGTGATTTGGGTCCAGTGGTCCACGGACAATGCCTGCTACAATGATCGGACTTTAAAATGTATGTATATAAAGGTTTTAGATGTGTGATATATTTTTAAGCCAGTGATACAATATATTCCAATGTTTAGAATCATTTCCTTTTGTCTTTGCATTCTTCCGGGGGATTTGGGGGGTGTAACTCTGAGTTGTTGCTATGCATTGATGTGTGTGTTGTAGTGGGTGAGGGTGGGGGTGGGTGTGTCGCGTATGTGTGTCCCCGTCATTTTTTCCCTCCCTCCTCCCCTGTGTCGTAGGTGCAGTACTCACCGTTGTGTTCTGCGCCGGCGTTCGTGCTCCTGGTAGAGGAGCAGGAAGACAATCGCTGGGAGGATGTGGAGTTCGGGTTCCATGCTGTCCAGATTCCTCGTGGGGTGTATGGAGGTGAGCGGTTTCCGTTCGAAATGGCTGTTTCCGCCGTGTTTTTATCGGCGGGGCTACTGCCCCGGAAAAGGTGGCGGATTGGTAGGTTGTGATAGGGTGGGCGGTACATTGACTCTCGCCTGTCTGTTGGCGGTGACCGCTGCGGTGTTTGTTTGTCCCGCCGTGGCAGGCGGTGTGTTGAAGTGGCGGTCTCTGTTGGCGGTTTCCGCCAGGGTCGGAATTCCATTTTTTTTACCGCCAGACTGTTGGCGGTTTAGCCGCCGCTTTAACACTGACCGCCAGGGTTGGAATGACCCCCTATATTCTTTGTTTACAACTAAGACTCAGTCCGTGTTTGCAGTAAGACATTTTTTTATGAGAGTTCTTCTTAAATAATCTTTGTTCAAAAAGAGACCGCTGCAATTTTGTTTCATAATAACCTCTAGAATAAACTTAGTGGTTTCCTTTTAGTGGTGTTGACAGCATTTGATGGTTGGACCAAGTCTTATTTAGACTTTCTTTTAATATTCAGAAACTACTATTTTATACCAACATGAGATGTTATATGTTTAAAAGGATACAATTGTAATAACAGTTTTTTAGCGTGCTGCATTGTGTTGAAAACCTTTTGTTTTTCAGATCTCCTTCCAGCTGTTCCCTTCCTACTTCCCTTCCCCTCTTCGGGCACCTCCAACACTCAGCGCTATAAAGGCATTCTGAGTTGGTGTTGCCGGGAGGTGGGCCTCTTGTTCAGCAACGTGTAGACTCTGAGGAATTGGATGCTCTGACAGGTCAGTAGCCATGACAGGTTAGGGTAACCAGAGTCACCTGCAAATATCGAGGGACAACTGTTAGACACACACTAACCCTTAGGGACAACCCCATACCCAGATACCTATTCACATTGTATAGGGTCCTTGGCTTCACCTATTAGCCACACACGGTGCCTCTGGTGTTGTCCCAGCACATAAGGGATGCTGCTATTCCTCAAAATGTAAGCGTCATGCACTGAGCCAGGAAACTTGACATTCACATGGGAGATGTACTGGTCTGCCAAACACACCATCTGCACATTCATCGAATGGTAGCTATTCCGGTTTCTGTACACCTGTTCACTCCTGCGGGGGGTACCAATGCCACATGTGTCCCATCAATGGCACGAATGATGTTGGAGATATGTCCCAGGACATAGAAGTCACCTTTCACTGTGAGCAAATCCTCCACCTGAGGGAACACGATGTAGCTGCGCATGTGTTTCAGCAGGCCAGACAACATTCTGGACAACACGTTAGAGAACATTGGCTGGGACTTCCCTGATGCAATGGCCACTGTTGTTTGAAAGGTACCACTTGCCAGGAAATGGAGTACTGACATGACCTGCACTAGAGGGGGTATCCCTGTGGGATGGCGGATAGCTGACATCAGGTCTGTCTCCAAATGGGCACACAGTTCCTGGATTGTTGCACAATCAAGACTGTAGGCGACTATGATGTGTCTCTCTTCCATTGTCGACAGGTCCACCATCGGTCTGTACACCGGAGAATGCGCCATCTCATCACCTGCCCCAGCAGACGTGCCCTATGGAGGAGAACAGCGAGCAGAGAGTCATCAAACACAGTGGTATCACTAAATGTCATCAGCACACATTTATTAATCCAAAATGTGCCTGTAACTGTGTGTATTCCAGGCCTACATTGGTGTGACGCAGTTTTTATTAATGCCATGTGGCACCCTGAAATGGCAGCTGCCTGACCTGTAAGGTGGGACAAGGGGATATGAGGTAACTGCGCTGGCGTTCTACACCGTTGCGGTGGGCGGTCGAAGACCGCGGCGCAATTCTGCATTGGTTAACATTGGGCCCTATGGGTCCGAGGAGCCAATGACAATGCACGCCGGTGTTGACGGTACGCACCGCCGCGGACGTGACCACCATTTTCTGTCTGTACACTCACTTGATATCTGACCTTCAACAGGAGAGGACCTACAGTGCAAGTGCTGCTGTGACCTGTGTCTGGAAGCGACGATGGCTACAGTGTCTGGGAAAAGAGCCCCTGCCTTCACTTCGGAGGAGTTGGAGAAACTAGCGGATGGGGTCTTCCCCCATTACACGGAGGAGCATTGGCACCGGAGCAGGAGGGAGCTGCATCCCACTTGGCCCTGGGGGGTGAAGGAACAGAGTCTGAAGCCACCAGTGGGACGGAGGGTGAGGGGAGGTCCACGGCGGGGACAGGAGCAGAGACCAGCAACAGCGACTCCTCCTCTGATGGGAGCTCCCTTTCGGTGGTGGTACGGTCCTCCAGACAAACAGGTGAGTACACTGTGAGCATGCTGCATGGGCAATGCCTCTTTTGAGTGGTGTGGATGGAAGATACATGGGAGGGCTGAGGCCTGCATGTGCGTATGGTGAGTGTATGTGCTTCAGGGAAAGAGTGGGAACGGGGGCCAATGAGTATGACAGTCCGGACGGGTAAAGAATTTCCTTTCCCATTTCCATTCCTCCAGCTCAGCGCCCACCAGAAGAAGGTTATTTGGTGTGGCATCGCCAAGGACGTCCGGACCCTGGGGGTCCACCACAGATGGAGCACCCACTGCCGTAAAAGATGGGAGGACCTGTGCCGCTGGAGCAAGAATACGGCGGAGGCCCAGCTGGGGATGGCCTCCCAACGTGGGAGGGGTGCCCGTCCCACCATGACCACCCTCATGTTCCGGATCCTGGCGGTGGCATATCCGGATTTGGATGGGCGCTTGAGGGCATCACAGCAACTACAAAAGGGTGAGTACACTCTCATTCAGCTGACTCTGTGCACATTACGTGGTGTCTGGGTGGGGGAGGTGGGCAGTGGGTTCCCCTAGGCCAGGGCAATTTTGGTAGGCAAGGTCCCTTGTAAGGCAGGCTATGTGGCACCCCAACCCCACTAGTGGCGGAAGCCATCTACACCTAGTCAGGCTCCTGTGACTTCCAGGTGTGCAGTAATTGAGCTTAGGCCTTGTACCCCATGGGCATGTGATTAATCAAGGAACTATAAGTGCATGGCGTAGTGCAGATGGCTGCTGGTTCTGGTGTGTCCGCTAACGGTAGTGGTGTTGCATGCACTGAACATGTCTTTCTCCTGTCTTGCCCCCCCTTTTTGTGGTCTCCCTGTTCTTGTGTGCAATAGCATCATCAAGTGGAGGAGCATTGGCACCGGAGCAGGAGGGAGCTGCATCCCACTTGGCCCTGGGGGGTGAAGGAACAGAGTCTGAAGCCACCAGTGGGACGGAGGGTGAGGGGAGGTCCACGGCGGGGACAGGAGCAGAGACCAGCAACAGCAACTCCTCCTCTGATGGGAGCTCCCTTTCGGTGGTGGGCCCCTCTGTGCCCACCGCATCAACAGGTACAGCCGCCACCCCCCCTACCAGCACCGCCCTCCCAGCAGGCCCTTAGCGTGTGTCCCGTGCCCGCTCACCCAGGAGGATGGGCACCTCCTTCGCCCCAGGCACCTCAGGGCCTGCCCAAGTCAGCCCTGCTGCCCTCAGTGAGGAGGCTATTGACCTCCTGAGATACCTCACTGTTGGGCAGTCTACATTCTGAATGCCATCCAGGGTGTTGAAAGACATTTGGAGCAAATAAATGCTTACCTGGAGGGCATTCATTCTGGTCAGGCAGCCCAACAGAGAGCATTTCAGGCTCTGGCCTCAGCACCGATGGCAGCCATTGTCCCTGTGCCCAGCCTCCCCCCTCCAACCTCCTCCACCCAGACCCAATCCCCTGTACCTCAGCCTATCGCAAGCACACCAGCAGATCAGCATGCACACACATCAACACACAATAGTGGCTCTGGCAAACATAATCACCACACATCCCACAGGCACTCACATAAGCATCATACCCATGCACACATACCAACATCCACTTCCTACACTGTGTCCCCCTCCTCCACGTCTCCATCCTCCCTCCCAGTCTCATCTCCACTCACACCTGCATGCACTACATCCTCAGCCACTACCTCCATCACCAGCATGCCCATCACCACACACTGCTCACGTGCACTCACCAACCCCACTAACATCACACATCCCCAGTGTCCTCTCCCAGTGTGTCAGTGAGCCCTCCTCCCAAAGTACACAAACGCAGGCACACACTCACCCAACAGCCATCCACCACACAGCAGCCTCCAGCCCATGCACCCTCACCCAAATTCAGCAGACGTACACCTCCTACAACCACTACCTCTTCCTCCACTCCCAAACCCCCTCCATCTACCAGTCTCAGTGTGTCTAAAAAACTTCTGTCAAACCTTGCTTCTTCCCTTCACCTCCCCCGTCTCCCTCCTAGGGCCAGGCTTTCCAGGTCCCAGCCCAGCACCTCAGCCACCACATCACCAGCCACAGTGGTGCCAACAACTACGGGGTCATGGAGTGCGCCAACCATCAGGGCTGCCAGTGTGCCACGGAGCGAGGGCAAGGACATTCCGCCACCTGCCAAGGTTAAAAAGGTGCCCACACCCCAGAGGGAGAAGCCGAAAACACCTGCTATCAAGGGGTCAGCAAAAACAAGAGGGGATATTGGCAAGACAACTGCGCCACCATCAAAGGTGGGGAAGGGCAAAAAACTGAAGGGCAGGTCAGGAGAGGGCATGGTGGCACCTACTGAGGGACCAGTGTCACACCTTCTATCCACATCCACGCCAACCTGTACGGCGGCGAACACCGCCACCTGCACTGCCACCTGCACTGCAACCTGCACCGCCTCCGGCACGTCTACAGCCGCTGCGACAGTCCCCAGGCTCTTACCTGGTAGGCAGCTGTCCGAGGCTGCAGGAGACATCCTGCTTTATCACTCAGCAGGCACTGACACATGCTCTGCCCCCACAGACCTCGCAGCCAGCACCGCCGCCACAAACCCTGCCGCCAGCACCGCTGCCACAGACCCCGCAGCCAGCACACTACGATGGACACCGCCACAAGCACTAACAGCGGCCCCGCGACATCCTCAGACAGTGGCACCACTGCAGACATGCCTACCATCCCCAGTGGTCAGTCGTCCGAGGCTGGTGGTGAGTTCCAGGACTCTAGGCAGCTTCCATGAAGCATCACTGTCATCACAGTTGTCACCTGCATATGGAATGTGAAGCCGCAGCAGTGTGGGGTATGTCTCTGCCTCCATGGCTACCTGTACCTCGGCAATCTCGTGGCACACGCACCTAGGCAAGTGTATTGTACCGGCCACACTGCACGTGGAGCACTCTTTGCACAAAGCCCCGTTCAGAACCTGTGTAGAAAGACATCCACTTCCTCAGTCCTTGGCAGGATGAAGCACTCTGGGCACAAAGCCCCCTCCAGAACCAGTGGAGAATGACATCCACTTCCTCAGTCCTTGGCAGGATGAAGCACTTTGAGCACAAAGCCCCCTCAAGAACCAGTGGAGAAAGATATCCACTACCCAGTCCTTGGCAGGATGAAGCATTCTGGGCACAAAGCCCCCTCCAGAACCAGTGGAGAAAGACATCCACTACCCCAGTCCTGGACAGGATGAAGCACTGGAGAATGACATCCACTTGAGAGACTGTGGCTTTTCACTCCCCAGGATAAAGCAGTGGGCAACCCACCCACTGGAAAGACTTGAGAGCGTGTGGCTTTGCACTCCCCAGCATAAAGCAGTGGGCAACCCACCCACTGAAAAGACTTGAGAGACTGTGGCTTTGCACTCCCCAGAATAAAGCAGTGGGCAACCCACCCACTGGAAAGACTTGAGAGACTGTGGCTTTGCACTCCCCAGGATAAAGCAGTGGGCAAACCACCCACTGGAGAGACTTGAGGGACTGTGGCTTTGCACTCCCCATGACCAAAATGTGGGCATGGACCCCCCTCGTGGAGCAGTGGCGTCGTGCGTTCATCAGGCCGAGGTGCCCCCCTCCCCGTTCCCCTGAGGTGCCTGTATATTTTCGATCTGATGCCCCTCCAGTGTTCTCATCATTTGGAGTCAGGTATCATGTGTGGGCCTCGCCCATGCATTTTGGCCCACTGGTCCATGGATAATGATTGGTGCACTATCCGGACTTGTGTAGTTGGTGTACATAATTGTATATACTCGATTTTGAATTTTGATAATGATATTTCACATGATTACATTCGTTCAAATCATTTCCTTTTGTCCTTGTGTTCTTCCAGGGGGTTGGGGGAGTGTATATGTAATGTTGCAGCATGTATTTGTGTGTATGGTGTTGAGGGTGAGGGTAGGGGTAGGGGTGGGGGTGTTGCGTGTTGCGTGTGTGTGTGTCACTCTCTTTTCCCTCCCCACTCCCCTGTGTTGTAGGTGCAGTACTCACCGTGGTCGTCGCCGCCGTCGTTGGAGCTCCTGATAGAGGAGAAGGAAGACCATCATCGGCAGTATCTTCAATTCAGGCTCCATGGCGTTCTGGTTCCTCGTGGTGTGTGGAGAGGTGAGTGTTTTCCCTGCTGTGTACTGTTTCCGCCGTGTTTTTGTTCGCATTGGTTCCACCCCGGAAAAGGTGGCGGATAGGCCTGTTGTGATAGGGTGGGAGGTACATTGTCTTTCGCCTATCTGTTGGCGGTGTCCGGCGTGCTGTTTGTTTGTACCGCCATGGCGTTCGGAGTGTTAAAGTGGCTGTCTATGTTGGTGGTTTCCGCCACGGTCGTAATCCCATTTATTTCTCCGCCGGCCTGTTTGCGGTATTACCGCCGCTTTAACACCGACCGCCAGGGTTGTAATGAGGGCCTATATTTCCCATGAACTCCAGTATTCCATAATGTCCACCAATCAGAGGTCTGACCCCTGTACATCTGTCCCTGTTAACACAGTCCTTCCTCTTTCTTTGCTGCTTGCAGCCTACAGATAAGTGCCTTTCCTATGCTTGTTAAAACTTGATTATCGCTTGTGTTTCTAGTGTTTTATATATATCACAGTGTGGAACCGGGAGCAGGGCTTCGAAACATGTCACGGTGCTGTTATTATCCTTTTTTGTGGTGCAATCGATCCCTTCTCCCGCGATTGTTTCACGTGTCAGATTCCAGCCCCTTCATTACAGGAGCGGAGTAAGGCGCCTTCGTTGCCCGAGTAACAGCTTAGGAGTCCTGAGGACTCCTAGACCGCAGCCATCTCAAAAGAGGTCTTGTCTTCTTTCTATGTCTACGGCACGCATGCGTCCTCCCCTGATCTCCGTTGTTTCTCAATCGGATCGGGAAAATGCTGCACGCACGTCTTTTTGCTTCAACACTATTTATAGCCCTTAAACATCCGACAGGGTGCTTAATCATATTAAAGCTTTGCCTTGGGGAAATCTGCAGGTGCTCCCTCCACATTTTAAACTGCTATCGAAATATATACTAAAGCACTATGTGCTTCTCTCTTCCTGAATATTAATAAGCCACTAATAAGTACACTTTGTGAACATTGGCGGCCACTCACATGGGCACGAAATCAAATGAGTGCATTATTTTCTATAAGTTAATACATTTTCTATGCAAATCCAGCATTCGGTGTACATGAATATTAGTTAATAAACTCGTTAACATGAGCATTGCATTCTAACTCCCAAGCTAGCAGTAGCAGCAGCTGCACACCTTTAAAAATTAAATGATAATAAACAATGTTTATTATTGTTTTATTTTTTAAAGGGTGGGGCCATGGGGGATGGCAATCATGGAGGGTAGTGCACAGAGCACTGCCATCAGTGTGCATGTATGTTTGGACGGCCGTCTCGGGCCGGCCAAACACACATGTGCATTGTGCTGTCTCCAGTCAGGCTCTGTGTTGCCGGGTTGGAGAGAGCAGGCCCAGGCTCCCAATCAGCCTTGGAGCATTCAGCCAGAGTGCTCCAGCCAATCACAATGCTGCTCTGAGCAGCGTCATGATTGGCCACAGGGCAGGCTTAGAGCCTGTATCTGCAGTGCGGCGGACAGAGGTGGTGCGGCGGTGCACCTAACCTAATTTGTTTTTAATCTTTATTTTTTTCCCCTGCACCCGCTTCTGCCCCGCCATTTTTCCCAGATGCAAGCCGTAACTGGTTGCGCCTCACATTCCTAGGCAGATACTGTGTGTGTGGTTCCTGTCTTCAGAGAGTTTGTGATCAATCCTGTTATTCTCCTCACATTCAGCTCTGCTGTCATCATTGTTGCACTCCACAGATGAGGTCATATGCGCCTAAATTTGTTCAGCAAAGGTCCTGATCTGTGAACCTCCATTTCCAAATATTATAAATTAAGGTGTATATGAATTGCTCACGGTTTTCATTACATGTTGGCGATCAGAACACACCAGCTTTTGGTGCAGTTTCTGTTTTCCACATTACTTGTTTACTGGCTTTACAGCTGTGTAGGCTTAATTTGAACAGGGTGTGGCCTAAGAATATTCCCTGCGCTCTTGTAAATGAAAAAAAAAGCATCTACAGAGCTAGAGGTTAGAGGAGTGAATGTATTCCCCTTAACGCTGTCAGACTTTAAAGTAAGCTCCAGGCAGAGCATTAAACTGAGGCATGTCCCTATGATGATCCTTGTCATTTGATTGTTTTTACATGAATGAAAGATGAAATCCTGGATGACCTGGTTCCGGCTCAGCTTATTGCACAAAATGTAGCCTTTCATCACTCCAGAAACATTTAATCTGGGTCCTATACTTTGACCCTCTCACATGTAGATAGGAACAACAACCTCCTGCTCTGCTTCTAGCCCAACAGTGTTAGAAATGTGGTTTTTGGTTGTCAGAGTATGCACCACGCACAAGCAGGAATCACCAACTCTAGCCAGGGTAAGCTAGATGCACACTTAGAGATAACCTGTGCTCACCCTCTGGTACCTTGGCACAGAGCAGGCAGGCTTACCAAAAAAGGCAATGTGTAACACACATACACAGTAAAACAATGAAAAGAACAAAAAAAGACTCCACCCAAGTTTAGAAAAATAGAGAATATGTATCTGAGTAAAACAAGACACTGTGGGAAAACCTGGCTGATTGCAGAAGCCACCTAACTTTCTACCCCCAGTTTTCACTTATGCTGGTGTTTATCTGACTCTGGTGGTACCCTGTGCACTGCTAACCAGTACCAGGTCCTGTGTTCTGATTAAAATTATTATGCAAGTTAGGATAATTATAATTTGCTGTGTCAACCTACCCATGAGTTCCTAGTACATGGTAGGGCATGTAGGTTTAAGGGCCCCAATGGTATACCCATAAGTGCACTGCTGTGGTGCCCAGTATGATTGTAAAGCAAGGCCTGCCTTGCTGGCTGCTTTTAAGTTAATGTTAACCCAAAGTTTGACTTTGGAATTAAAATTAAAAATGCTTCCAAAGTGTTAAACTACCTTATTTTTACACATACATCATCCTGAAAGGTGTGCCCTAGGTGCCACCTGGGTTGGGTGCATTGTAACTGTAAGCAGGGACCTTATAAAAGCTGTTTTATAAGCCATGGTGAGGGAAAAATAGCTACATTTGATGTCCCCATTTTAGTGAATTGGGCTCAGTAGGCTAACATGGGGAGAGTTTATTTTAAAATAAAAGGAGCTAAATATTTCAAGTTTCATATCAAACTTATTGTTATTATAAATCCGACAACTTGCCATTGTTGAATTTAATATAACTTGCACCTAGAAAGAGTTTTAGATTTCTTCCTAAAAGTTACCAGTTTCAGCTCTGTAGTGCCCTTCTCTGATTGGCCAGCCTCTGGCAGCCTGGCCAGGCTCCTTTGATGAGTTGTGAAGTGGTCTGGTCCGGACACAAAGGAAGTGCCTGGGGGAGGAGAACTGCCTTATCAGATGGTGTAACTGGATGGGGAAGAGCAGCCAAACTGTACTTCAAAGAAGGGAAGGAGATTTGGGCCAGCAAGTAGACCTCCTCCATTTCCTGCAAAATCAGATAGCCAGGTGCCCCTTGATTAGATTAACAGAAGGCTGGAAAGGGGTGTGCCAAGGGAAACTTAGCCATACCAGAGTGTGGGCTCAGCCAGACCTAACCTCTGAGATTATATTTTTGCCATTTTGGACTTTGGGAGAATTTTGGGAGAGTGATCCTCTCTGGAATTGTTTTTTGCCACACTTCCTAGGAAGTGGTCACTGCTTTCCACTCCTAAGCAAAGGATAAAATTGGAAGAGCTGCACCCCCACCTCAGATCCCTACAAGGAACAAGAAGAAGAAGAAGGACTGCCCTGCTGGACCCCTGGCCTGCATCTGGGCACTGCACTATAAAGAACTGCACCAGCTGCACACTAGCTCTTCTCTAATAAAGTGACTTTGCCTGTCTCCTACAGCTTCAAGAAGGGACTACCTGTTTGCTACAGGTAAGAAATAGCTGACCAGAGTCACCTACATCAAGCCCTGAAGAAACTGACAAGCTGACCAGTGGCTAGTGGTCATTTTTGGACTTGAAGCAGGTGCTCTAGGAGTTGGAATACTAACCCTCAAGGAAAAATTCATAGCTTCTGGAACCTTGGGCAGAGTTTTGGACTCCTAAAGGACCTTCAAAGACCTTTTGGAAGAAGATCCAGAAGTTTAGAGAAGTTGGAGCAACGTTGAAAAAAAGCTCCAGAAGTGGACCAACCCGACATCATGAGGTAAGGCGACGTACGTCGACCGCAACCCAGGCTGACTTGCAGGTTTGTCCCTCTGAAAAACTCAGTAGCCCTAGACTTCCAGGATTTCACCAGGGGCTAGTGGAGAGGCAATCCGATGAAGTCACACTGAAATTGGCTTGCTTTGGAAGGTCATCCGATGTTGGAGAGAAAAAGCTCCAAAAAACCTTTCTATGTCCAAATGTAGAAAGCTGAGCAGCGCTTCCCGCACAGCGTATCTGAAGAGGGCTACAGGGAGTTCGGATTAAATTTCAAGTCCGTCCCAGACAAAGATTTCCGTCATGAGAAGTCTTTCATCTGAAGGAAGAATACTTCACTGAGGTCTGCAACGCTCATCCGAATAGGGGTCCAGAGAGGTCAGATCGGGCTTGCGACTTCACCCTGGTAAAGAAAATCTTCAAGAAAGAGGCTAAGTCAGAAGGTAAAACTTTGACCTAGGCCTCCCGCTCTCTGTAACTGAGCAGGGCTCCATCGCGGTCGGCCTCAAATTTGTCCCAGTCGAGTGCGACCAGATGTTCAGACTGCCGCTTTTAGTTCCTATGGACTTAAAAACATTTTTTCTTTTCAACTTCATATCTTCAGTTCCCTTCATTGTATTTTTGTTGTTTTAGTGTCATGTTAAAGATACAAATATAACTTATGTTTATAAATTGGTGTGGGATTTTTATTGTTTTTTGCATTTTACTTATTCACTGTTTTGTGTTTTTTTAAATGCTTTACTCACCTGTCTCCCAAGTTAGCCTAACTGCTCATTGCCAAGCTACAAAGGGTTGAGCTGGGATAAATTTATTGAGACCTGACTGGATCTAGTGGGGGTTAGTGACCTATTGCTAAGTGTAGGTACTTACCTGCCCTCATAAATAATTCACTTTCCAACAGACACAAACAACAAAAGGCCAATCAGTAGAAGTTGAGATATGAATTTTTAAAGATAAAACTAAAAATAGTGCTTAGAAGTCACTAGCGGTCAAAAGGTTACTGGGTTGCAAGGGACCCATGAAAATCCAAAATTCTGGCCAACCATGATGGAGGGTAGGCTGGCAACAGAACACACACAGGTTCCACTGAAGCAGTACCTTGGTTGGAGCAAGCATCGTCCTCGAGGAGCAAATGTGAGGGCAATGCAATGATATTTTTCACACAGTTGGGTCACTACGTCATTGCCCAGCCTCGCAGTCGGTTCCTGCATCAAACTCAATACAGATTAATGCAATGCATCATTGTCGAGTCACGCAAAGCGTTGTCATCGGGCCACTAAGGTTGATGATCCTCTGTCGCCAAACATCCTCTGTGTCAGCACCCAATGGACGATGTGCAAGTTCTGACTGGCAGTGTCATGCCAATGCATACGTTTTTGCAGAAACCCGCTGCAGAGCCCACTTCTGAGGCCCAGGAATGGAGGGGAACATCAGGCAAGTGTGGGACATACAGATGGCAGAGTCTAGCAGTATCAGGCAATCTTTAATATCCCTGGGAATGCAGAAGGACAGGCAGCAAGCCAGCAAGCTCTTTGAGTCACTCTGGGGTCAAGGGAGATGGGTCCAGTCCTTGCCCTCAGCAGGGCAGAGATCAGCAGGGCAGAGATCCGCAGGGCAGCTCAGCAAAGCAGACAAACAGTTCCTTGAAACAGTTAGTACAGGCAAGGTGGTAATCCTTACAGCACAGTAGTTTGAACTCCAGCAGAGCTCTTCACAAGTCCAGTATTGTAGTGTTTTGGTGGGGTCAGAGACAACGGTTGTTATATCCAAATGTGCCTTTGAAGTGGGTGTGACTTCAAAGAAGGGTCTTTGAAGTGCACAGAGATCCTTTCTTCCTAGTTCTGACTCCAGACAACAAGTAGGAGATAACCACCCCTTTGTGTGGGGACAAGCACTTCCATATTACAGTTTAAGTGCCTTCTCCAGATGAATGTCCTTTGTCACAGCCACCCTTTCTGTGTTTGTGGCTGTCTAGAGGGAATGCACTAAGTGTAGCTTTCACCTTACCCATACATGTATAATAGACAGGCTGCAAGACCGACAGAGCAGTAAGAGCAGACAAATGCTGACTTTCTAAAAGTGGCATTTCTAAAATAGTAATATTAAATCTGACTTTATTAGTAAAGAGGATTTATCATTACCATTTCAATGGTATGAACCATGATATAGGGACCTCCTTCTGACCAAGAACTACAGCTTAAAAGTATATTAAGGAATTCCCAATGCTGGCCTGAAGGAGAGGAGTAGGTCTCACAGTAGTGAGAAATGACTTTGAGAGTTTTGCACTACCAGGACATGGAAAAATTAAAAGTACATGCCCTGCCTTTTACTTCTAAGTTATGGGCTACCTAGTGCCTACCGTTGGGGTGACATTCTATGTACAAAAGGGAGTTTAAAGTTGGCAAGGGGGTTTTATTGCCATATCGAAGTGGCAGTAGAACTACGCACAGAGGCCCTGCAATGGCAGGCCTGAGACATGTTACAGGACTACTTAAGTGGGTGGCAGAATCAGTGCTGCAGGCCCACTAGTAGCATTAATCTACATGCCCTGGGTATATGGCATCCCACATTACAAGGGACTAACAAGAAAATTAAATATGCCAATTATGTGTACACCTATGTTTCCATGTTTAAGGGAAAAGTACATGCACTTTAGCACTGATCAGCAGTGGTAAAGTGCTCATAGTCCCAAAGTCAACAAAAAGATACAGCAAAAACAGGCAGTGAAAGGCAAAAAGTCTGGGGGAAGACCACCCTAAGATTGTCAGGTCTAACACATGTTCCCCCCAGTTGAAAGTGGGGAGAGCTACCGCACCTCTAAGGAATTCTCATTAGACCCGGATAGAGCTCATGGAGTTTTGCTCTGTGGAATTCTGTGGAGTGCCTAAAAAAGTCATTGAACTCTACCTAAGTCCATGCAAGGGCAGAGTCCCCTGCACTGCCCATGCAAAGTGCATGGGTACTGCAGGGGACCCCAGGGATGTCCCGCCAGGAAAAGGCTGGTGGCATTTGAAACATTATCCACAGGGTAGCGCAGCATGGCGGTGGGTCATCCATTCCATTATGTGGCAGTTCGGCCCGCCATGCCGGCTGGCTGCTTCAGCTGCCACTGCTGGCATGGTGGGCCGAACTGCCGAACTGCCATGTTCATAATGACCGCCTTTGTCTCTTTTTTGTTTTCCCTAACTTCCTCAATTCTTCCTCATCCTCTCTATCCCTCTCTATTCCTTTTCTTTCCTGTCTTTTTTTTATTACCACCCAGCATTAAGGCAAAGCGTAGGAGAGGTGGCGCCAGTGCAGGGGGTGCACCAGCTAACAATATAATATAGACGATCTCATTTAGAAAAGTGCAATGTCAATATGTTACTGTTTTTGCCTGTCAAAATATTTTCTAAGAGATTAACTGTGGCACTAATCTATTTTTGCTATCTTCTTTTTTTCTTACATCAGCATCCGAGGGCAAGAAGCGGGTATCAGAGGGTCAGGCCAATGAGGCTGCCACCACCAGTGCTGTAGCGGGTAAAAGTACTGCAACAAATGCTGTGGCCACACCAATATCCTGCTGGCCCCAGTAAGTTCTTATTAATAATATTTATTTCTCTAGCTTTCACCTCTACCCATTAGACTGATATGTCCTTCTTTCTCTTATTCTTTTACTGTAAGACTAAGGTAATAGATTAGGTTCTCCACTGTGAAGAATGCAGAGTTTGCAGACCCAAGCAATATATTATATTCTAGTTTGTTAAGAAGGCTTTCTATTTCTTGCTCATGAGCAAATGATAAGAGAGTGGCCCTGGTTATGGTAACCACCCCTCAATGTTGTGTTGTATGTATTATTCAGTATCCCAGTCGTTTTGGTGACAGAACAGCATGGCAGGAAAGTAGTATGAGGACGGTCCCATTGCATTTGCCAACCAATACCACATGTCCAGCATTGACCTATTTATTCTGCCCCTTTACTGTGTTTCAAATGACTCACAGTCATCATCATATTTCTGCCCATCCATTAGGGTTCACTTGACTACTGGCTTTTCTAACATTGTCAACCAACAAAATGCCCAAAGTGATATTTTAGATGGGAAAGACGATACTGTGAACTGAACTGTAGTCATGAATTGTAGTTGTATTTTGTTAAAAACAAGGGGGAAGGTGTATCTCACATCTAAAATGTGTAATGTTTTTTCTAGCCGCACAGACCACCAATCCCAGGGTCAGCACCAGTGCGCCAGACAATGCAGCAGCAGCTGAAGGGGGAGTCTCTGCAGCAGCAGGGATGCTCAGTGGTAAGTCACATTGTTTGGTTATTGACAATTACCCACTGTATTTTTTTAAGCTGACAGATCCCACCCATTGTCAACCATGACCTCTCTGCTCATGGCATTTTGCGATCCATGGCGCATGACCCCATTTAACTGCAGCATGGTTCAGTTCAGCACTGCAGTGTTTGCTGTGCAATGTGTGTCTGCTTCTGTGAACGTGGCATTTCAACGCTTTTAACGGACTGCAAACAGAAACTTAAACAGGGAATCTTTCCCTTCCCTCCCAGTGCCCACTCAGTCACCTCCTAGTACTGCATTTCTTTGTTCATTCCTAAGATCTGTTCCAGTCTACAAAAAACATTGAAAACAAATGTTGGCATGTGCCACATGTTACGGGACAAGTGGTTCATATGGCTTCCCTAAGGGATCTATGCCTGTTCAATTTTTTTCCCTTTTAACATTCATCAGCTTTCTTATTCATCTACAGTGACTGACTAAGGCTAAGCTTAGCCACATCAGTGACCCCCACTATTCTATAGCAAAGCCTCTACCGTACCTTCCCAGCCTTCTCCCTGTACCTTACACTGCTGCAGCTGACTAAGGGACTGATTTAGAACTCGGTGGATGGGTTACACTGCCACAACAGTGGCAGATATCCCTTCTGCCGAAACCTAAACCCCATAAGAAAGAATGGGATTTAGATTTAGATTTAGGTGGAAGGGATATCCGTCACTATTGTGACAGTGTAACCTGTCTGACGAGTTCTAAATCAGGCCCTTAGTCAAGTTTCGTTCCTTTACTGCCAAGCAAATGTGTTTGAGGGAAAGGGCAGGAAGTAAAGTGTGATTAGGTGTCTGTGATTTTTTGATTGAGGAAGGGATACTCTGTCATTAATGCGTGCAAATAAAATGTATTTGCCTATGCTGCAGTGCATTGTGTTCTCCACTGTCTACTTACAGCAGACAGGCTATCTATTATCAAAATGGTATACCTGACATGTGTGACATATTAATCATCAGCTTCTTTGGAGTCAGGGTAGAATTGAAAGTCATTTGGAGAAGAGCAGGGCCATTGGAATCAAAGATAATGTTTGTCCATGGCAGCTGCCTCAGCTACAGACTTCAGAAAGTAACACGTTTGTACATGATGTACTAGCTAGCATACCTTTGGACATTTTGCACAAGAAGAATAGAATACTTCTACACCATAGTGGATGATGCCTTACTCAAGTGTCTATGTGGTTTACTTTTTTTAGGAAATCCTTTACAAGAAAAAAATCACTCTATTTTTTTATCTTGCCTCCTTTCAGCCAATCAGTATGTGAGGCATATGTTAGTAAAATTGTGTCCCTGTGACTTTCCTAATCACATCAAAAATTCCAATGCCCTAGGGGACCAGCAATATATGTATACTGTGCAACTATATAATTTTAAAGTGTTTGCACAGTGCATCCTTTATAACTTTACAAGTTCTTTATTTCTTGATATAGCTACTCCTGATGGTCTACCACCATCACTGGGCTGGCAGAAGATAGTGGCCAGGCTCCGGCGGCAGAGGTTGGAGGCCATAAGGGACAAGTACCAATGCCTGGTAGATGAGGAGAGCAAGCCACATGCCCCTGCTCCGGGCCCCAGTTCTGTGAGCCAACCGCCTGCACCTCCAGGTCATGCTAGCACCATCGCCGCTTGTAGCTTGGAGCTGCTTGTCCCCATACAACCATGTGCATCCCTCCCCCTTCAGACTGGCTACTTGAGCTAGGACACTTGGGCAGCAGGATGGCACACCTCAAGGCCCAGTTGCAACAGCTGGGGACCCTCATTGAGAATGCCCTCTTCTTGCTCATTTTAAATTTTTTGTTTTGGTGTGGGGAAATTTGTTGTGGGTGGAAAGGGTGGGAATATGGACAGGGCCTTTGTTCTTCAGACTTTTGGACATTATATTTATTTTAGAGATTGGTTGGAGATGGGAAGGGAAATTCTTGTGGGAGAGGGGTGGGAATGTTATGGGTGGAGAGGGTAGTTTCTGATGTTTAGTAAAGGGAAAAACATTCTAATCTACTTTATGTCTGAAGAATTCTTGTGTTTTACTACAACCTTGCACTGGTTCCTTTTTACGCAGACTGTCTTTTTAATCCACTACTAAAAGTCTATGCCAGCTAGTTATAGTTATTTATACCCTTTTCCTACTACTCTTTGCAACAATATTCAGCATTAGGAGGGTATGCTGCCGTTCCCTATATTGCCTGGAGAAACCTAGATAAACAAATACTCATTTCACCTATAGTAGAAATGAGTTATGTACTAACTAAACTAGTTCACTTCACCCCAAAGTTCTCTTATCTGAATGGATGAAGTGATGGCTGGCATCTGCTTTCTCTGTCAATCTTCCAACACCTTACTGGTGGCTTTCCCAAGTTGCCTTCTTTATGTTAGTGGTAGTGTGTCACAGCAAATGAGGTCCCACTCTCATCTCTCATATAGAAAATCTCCAACTGTAGGATTAATCAAAAGGATTATCCATCTCAGGAAACTAAATTGAAAGAAAAACACATACTTAGTGGGTTGTACATGTATATTTATATTACAGCTTTACAGAGACTGAGGACAGACTTCTACCACCATGACACATCAAAGTATACCACATAATATTACAAAAACAGCAAAAGTAAATTATCGTGAGGAGTGGTGAGCATGGAATTTAATGAAAACCAAAGTTACAAAATCTTCAAGTCAGGAAAAGTATACTCAAAGTCTGTACTCAACAAGGTTAAGTGTTTATGAATAACAAAGGCCTGAATCATGATGTTGACGTTGAGGAATGACTTTCTGATGCATGGTAGGGTAAGTGGGTCTGGTGTGTACTATTGGTCAGGTAAAAAAAGATAATGCTGTGAGTTTGTGTTACATTTAACCACATACACTCCACCAAGTGTGTGATCTATTTGGTGTAAAATAAGTCACACCTCAATAAATGGCAAAGCCTGGGGGAAGAGGAGTAGAGATGGATGAATGGATGAGTAAGAGGATTTCTGGCAAAGGCAAACACAAGAACAATATTCATCATGAACATGACAGTGCAGTTAAATGCATTGCAAACAGCCCTGCTCTCCCAAAGACCCAAGTTATTAGATATCTACATGTTCTGTCATCTAGGTTTGAAAAATCAAATTATGGAGGAGTAAATTGAAACCACCCAGTTCTAAAAAATACAATTGTTAAAAGAAAAATGATACTGTATTGCCAAATTGGCAGGCGCATCTGCATTCTCCACAGGAATGTCCATCACTCCTGGGTGCCTGTCTGAACTGGACTGGTAGGTAAGCAAGAGTGTTGACCTGAGCTTTCACCTTCTCGTGGCAAAAGCCTGTGGAGTGTAAAACAGAAACTGTATTGTAGAGTCAAGGAGGAGAACAGAACATAAGCTTCATGAGGTGTGTACCAAAAGACTCAGAGGCAAAGCAAAAACAAGAAGAGTTTATTGTTTGTCAGCAGTGCAGCACACAAACTCAGCTGCATCTCCAGAATCAATGCACCTCTCTCCATTACATATTGCTATGCACTAGGACTCAGAGTCCTCATCATCATGGTTTCCCTTTAAAGCCATTAGCTTCCTTTTTCTAGCTGTTGAGGTAGTCCCACCTTGAATCCTACTATCCTACTCCTGAGTCCGAGTAACTCCATCCCAGTCCTGACCCGAGCAAGATAGACTTGTGGTGCACTGCTGTTGAAAAACAAGAAGAGAAACAGAATTTCAGTATTTTGTAAAGATTTGTGCTTGTTAACTAAAGTGACTTTCCAGTTCTCTTAAGAACTAGAAAAAATGAATGGACTCTGCAAGGAAATGTTCACTAAGTTTGAAAGGGCCATTCAGTTTCAGGAAAAATGATCACCAATCAGAAACCAAACATTGCAGTTTGTTGAAATCAAGTTATTATCTGAACACCCTCCCTTACTGTCTGCAACCACATAAATCATCAATCATCACTCATAATCACTTGATAATATATCATCACTACTTGGTGGAATAGATATAGTTACCTCTTCCAATCCGAGCACAGTGTTAGGTACACAATTGGATCTTTGATGCAAGCCACACATTGGAATTTTATAGTGGCAGTCTTGTAAATAAATGATCTTCTGGGGAAGCCCTGCTAAGTGATGCAAAAAAAGGATAGGAATGCGAGGGAGGCAGGCATTGCCTCCAATGTCCTGAAGGAATTGTGGAGACTTCTTCACTGCACACTGGACCAACTTCAATCTGGCCATAGTTGTGACAAAAAAATGTTGGGGCAGCATAATTCAGACACAAACATAATGTTCCACTAGCTGCTTTTTTGTGCAAAGAGATGAATAATTGAAAGGACCTGTGGTGGCACTGGCATACTCAATCAGGGAAGTAGAATTTGCCCTCAAACACACATGGTTCACCTAGCAGTTGGTCAGCTAGCACCCCTGATTCTGATCAATCCTCCTCCCCCTCCTACTGTGCTGTTTCAGGAAAGGTGTAATTGTGTGGTATGAAATCTTGGTTCATTTTGATCCTGGTCTATCTCTCCATGTTTTGAGGTGAGAGACTGGTCCTTCTCACTGTGACAACAGTGGCAGATGCACTGAACAAACGCTCAGTAGACAAAATGGCTACAGGACAAGCCAGATACTTTATTGACAGACTGCTGAGATATTGCTATTGGAGCATCTTCCCTTACCAATACACTAATGGGTTTTGATCCACATAGACCTCTTTTGGGTTATCAAGATACTCCTAGAACTTTCTATGGATGGTCATTATTGCCCCACTTGCTTGACCTCTGAACAAGACTTAAGACCTGCCACCTGAAACCAAGCACATGCAGAAGTCAGATTCTTCTGTTGCTGTTGCTGTAGGTCTTCTTGTTGTTGGCGTTGGCTGCTTTAAGACAAGACTGACCCCTCTGGAAGTGCAGAGTGGGACTCTAATTTCCAGCCTTTCATCTTCATCTGCTCCATTGCTTGTGTTTTGAAACATCCCCTTCTGATAAAGGAATGAAAGTGGGCAGAATTTTGTTTTACCATGGATCAAGTATTGTGGCACGGTTGCACTCTTTGGACAACATGATGTCATTTTGCAGCCTTACATTACAAGCCAAGTGAAGGATTAAGGCCCTTATTACAACCATGGCAGTCAGTGATAAAGCAGCAGTAATGCCGCCAACAGGCCGGCGGTAAAAAAAAATGGAATTTTGACCACAGCGGAAACCAACAGAGACAGCCACTTTAACACACCGACCGGCGGTTTCAACAAGAACTGCCAACAGCCAGGCGGAAGACAATGTACCGCCCACAATTGTACAACAGCCACCTTTTCCATGGCGGTACCAACAACATCAAAAGCACAGCAGAAACAGTCCACAGAAGGTAAAGGACTCACCTCTGGAGACTCAAGGAAGAACCACGACGCCATGGAGCCCGAACTGCAGGTGTTCCCTATGCTGGTCTACCTCCGCCTACACCAGGAATACCAACCTCGTGATGACAACCACGGGGAGTACTGCCACCTAGTAAGGGGGAGGAAAGAGAGAGTGACACACACATGCAACACACAACACCCCCACCCCCAACACCATACACACAAGCGGATGCAGTAACATTACATATTCACCCCATACCCCCCAGGAATAATGCAAGGACAAAATGATTTGAAGAAAGTGAGTGTAATAAGATAAAATACTAGAAATACATCCTCAAAAATCAAAACAGTATTCACAGATGTACAAATGAAGGGACACTGCCCAGTCCATAATGTCCGTGGGCCACAGGGCCATATCACATAGGCCAAGGCCCCACTTGACTCCTGCCTCAATACGGAGAGAACACTGCTGGGGCATCAGGTCAAAAATACACAGACACCTCAGGGGGAAGGGGAACGGGGGGCACCACAGCCGGAAGATGGTACAACGCCACTGCTCCTGGAGGGGGCTACATGCCCTCTGCGATGTCCTGGGGAGTGCAAAGCCACAGTCTCTCAAGTGGGTGGTTTGCCAGGCCAGTGATAAAATGGTGTTATCAAAACCCACACCATTACGCCAACAGAACTACACCCACAGCATTATGATCCACGAATCACCACGGCCAACATTCAACTGTGGTAAACCATTGGCAGTACATACCCCTGCGCTCAAAATACACATACACATACAAAACAACACCACATTGGACAATTCAAAGTGCACACACCACACCCACACACCCACAACACTATAAAACACACACCCACACTACCCACATCCCTTTACAACTCAAAGAAATAGACAACTGAGAGAGAGACACACAAAGAGCACCCACAGAACCAGAGCCACAGAACACCATAACCCATGCACCATCCACGCACCTCACAGCACACACCCCAACATATAACCCCATACATCCTCTTACACACCACACACATTACACCCATGGCACCACAAAGACACCCTAGGTTCTCAGAGGAGGCGCTAAGGGTCATGGTGGAGGAAATCATCTGGGTAGAGCCACAACTATTCAGATCACAGGTGCAGCAGATATCCACTGCAAGGAAGATGGAGCTATGGCACAGAATCGTGGACAGGGTCAACGCAGTGGGACAGCATCCAAGAACACGGGATGACATCAGGAAGAGGTGGAACGACCTACGGGTGCATTCCGTGGTCACAAGACACCAGATTGCAGTTCAGAGGACTGGCGGCGGACCCCCACCTCCTACCCCACAACTAACAACACGGGAGGAGCAGGTCGTGGCTATACTGCATCCTGAGGGCGTCACAGGAGTAGCAGGAGGAATGGACTCTGGTAAGTCAACTCTTTACTACCATATCCTCCACCCTACCTGCATGCTACCACACACCCCCACCCTCACCCCCATCACTCCAACACCTCACATATGTCCCACTATCACAAACCACCCATCCCAACACCAAGCCCTGCATGCAACAACAAAGCATGGACACCCATCATCAAAGCATGTCCACTACAGATACCCACACAGACCCCAAAACAATCATCAAACAAGGTCCTACACAAGAATGTAAGCACTGGGGTACAGGGTCACCTACCCATTGCACACAATGGCACACACAGATGAAATATTCATGCCTTTAAACCCCGGCAGGGCCGCTACCCAACATCACCGGACAGGAGGTTCCAGACATGTCCACACCCCCCACAGAAGAGGCCCACAGTGATGACAGCAGCTCTGACCAACTGGATCAAGATGACCAGCCCGGCCCATCTGGGACCTCGGGACAGTTGGTTCCCCACACACTGGCACATGCCACCACAGAGCCTCCCCCCTCAGGAAACACCAGCACAGAACCCACCCAGTGGGCCCATCCCTCTGTCGCCAGGACACGTCAAGCAGCAGTGTGTCCACAACTACAGGGAAGCAAGGCAAACCCACAAACCCAAGAACAGCAGGGACCTGGGGGCAGTGGGCACAGGGTTCAGGGGACAGAGGAACAGGAAAACAGGGGAACTGGGAGGACTGCTGTGCGACAGGGGGAGGACAGGCCCAGGGAACCCACTCTCCACGAGGCCCTCTCCAACATCATGGGAGCGTACCATAATTCCCAGGAGATGATGGCAACGGTAATGGCCAAGTTTCAGGAGACCCAGCGGCTGCAGGAGGAACAGTATCTGGGGATCAGGGAGGAACTCAAGTCAATCAACACCACCCTGGTCACCATTGTAGGGGTGCTGAAGGACATTGTGAACACCAAGAGGGACACTGTGGCACAACAAGGTACCCCTGACACTAGCCTGGATGATGAACTGCCCACCACCTCCGCCGGCACTAGTGGACAGGAGGCACCACCACAGGACCACGACACCAGCACCCCAACCCGCAAATGGTCCCTGAGATCCAGGACAAAGACAGGGAACAATGCCAAGACCCCCGCCAATAAAAGAGACCACCCTGAATGTCATCCTTCTGTCCCACTTCGTCACCCTGTCCATCCTTAAACTGCCCTAGCTCTACTTCATATGCCCCTTTGGACAATGCACCTGTGAGACAAATAACTGGACTCATGCCATGGAAATTCCTCCACCATCACCCCTGACCATTTTACAACCCCCTCCACTATTTTGCACTTAAATAAACACCCTTTAATCACAAAACAATCTGGAGTCAGTCTGTGCTTTCACAAATGTGTATTTGCTATAACTGAGGAAAATAGCAATGTCCATTGTATTGTCAACATACCTATGTCACACAGCTCTAGTCCATGAGGTAACATAGCAGAGGTCATACAGTGGGACCCACAACTGTGAAATGGAAAGGCAAAGTGACAGGTCAGGGTCCATACACTGGGTGAAAGTGGCAGACATGTGATAGGTCTAATAATTGTATGAAATGTAGGAGGCAGTGATGTCTTCTTACCTGTATCTCACAGGAAGCATTGCTGGATCACGTTGTTTCTGTTGTCAATATCCTCTTCTTCTGCCTCCTCTTCTTCACTGTCCACAGGCTCCACAGCTGCATCAAGACCTCCAGCTGGACCATCCCTCCTGCAGAAAAGGCACCTGTTGTTGCAAAGCCAAATTGTGCAGCATACAGCAGGCCACGATGATCTGGCACACCTTCTTTGGTGAGTAGTACAGAGAACCACCGGTCACATGGAGGCACCGGAACCTGGCCTTCAGGAGGCCGAAGGTTCTTTCTATATTCCTCCTAGTTCGCCCATGTTCCTCATTGTAGCGTTCCTCTGCCCTTGTCCTGGGATTTCTCACTGGGGTCAGTAGCCATGACAGGTTGGGGTACCCAGAGTCACCTGCAAATGTCGAGGGACAACTGTCAGACACACACTAACCCTTAGGGACAACCCCAGACAATTATTCACAGGGTATAGGGTCCTTGTCCTCACTTATTAGCCACACACGGTGTCGCTGGAGTTGCCCCATCACATAAGGGATGCTGCTATTCCTCAGAATGTAAGTGTCATGCACTGAGCCAGGAAACTTGGCGTTCATATGGGAGATGTACTGGTCGGTCAAACACACCATCTGCACATTCATTGAATGATAGCTCTTCCAGTTTCTGTATACCTGTTCACTCCTGCAGGGGGGTACCAAGGCCACATGTGTCCCATCATTGGCACCTATGATGTTGGGGATATGTCCCAGGGCATAGAAGTCACCTTTCACTGTAGGCAAATCCTCCACCTGAGGGAAAACGATGTAGTTGCTCATGTGTTTAAGTTAAGCAGGGCAGACAACACTCTGGACAACACGTTTGAGAACATAGGCTGGGACATCCCTGATGACATGGCCACTGTAGTTTGAAAAGACCCACTTGCCAGGAAATGGAGTACTGACAGGACCTGCACTAGAGGGGGGATTCCTCTGGGATGGCAGATAGCTGAAATCAGGTCTGGCACCAACTGGGCACACAGTTCATTGATTGTTGCACGATCAAGTCTGTACACCGGAGGATGCCGCCATCTCCTCACCTGCCCCAGCGGACATGCCCTGTGGACGAGAACAGTGAGCACAGAGTCAGCAAACACTGAGGTAGTAAAAAAAGAATTTACTGCACACATTTGTCAATCCACCATGTGCCTGTCATTGTGTGTATGCAAGGCCTAGATATGTGTGATGCATTAAAAAATAATGCCATGTGGCTCCCTGAAATGGCGGCTGCCTGACCGGTAATGTGGGACAAGGGGATATGAGGTAACTGCGCTGGCGTTGTACACCGTTGCGGTAGGCGGTCGAAGACGGCGGCACAATCCTGCATTGGTTAACATTGGGCCCTATGGGTCCCAGGAGCCAATGACGATGTACGCCGGCAGTGACGGTACAAACCGCCGCAGACGTGACCCCCATTTTCACTGTGTGCACTCACTTGATACCTGACCTTCGACAGGAGAGGACCTACACTGCAAGTGCTGCTGTGACCTCTTTCTGGAAGTGACGATGGCTCATGTGTCTGGGGAAAGGGCCCCTGCCTTCACTTCGGAGGAGTTGGACAAGTTAGTGGATGGGGTCCTCCCCCAGTACACGCTGCTCAGCGGTCCTCCAGACAAACAGGTGAGTACACTGTGAGCATGCTGTATGGGCAATGCCTGTTTGGAGTGGTGTGGATGGAAGATACAGGGGGGGACTGAGGCCAGCATGAGTGGACGGTGAGTGTATGTGCGTCAGGGCAAGGGTGGGAACGTGGGCCAATGACTCTGATAGTCCGGACGGTTAAAGTTTTTCCCTTTCCCCTGTACTATTCCTCTAGGTCAGCGCCCACCAGAAGAAGGATATTTGGCGTGCCATCGCCAAGGACATCCGGACCCTGGGGTTCCGCCACAGACGGAGCACCCACTGCCGTAAAAGAGGGGAGGACATTCGCCGCTGGAGGAAGAAGACGGCGGAGGCCCAGTTAGGGATGGCCTCCCAACGTGGAAGGGGGGCCCGTCGCACCATGACCCCCCTGATGTCCAGATCTTGGTGGTGGCATATCCGGAGTTGGATGGGCGCTTGAGGGCATCACAGCAGCCACAAGGAGGTGAGTACACTCTCATTCATCTGACTCTGCGCGCATTAGGAGGTGTCTGGTTGGGGGAGGTAGGCAGTAGGTTACCCTAGGCCAGCGCAAGCTTTGTAGACAAGGACCCTTTATGAGGCAGGCTATGTGGCACCCCAACCCCACCAATGGTTAGAGCGATCTACATCTAGTCAGGTTCCTGTGACTTCTATGTGTGCAACAATTGGGCATAGGCCTTGCACCCCATGTCCCTGTGATTAATTAGGGAACTGTAAGTGCATGGCGTAGTGCAGAGGGCTGCTGTGTCTGTAGTGTCCGCCAACGGTGGTGGTATTGCATGCACTGAACATAACTTTCCTCTTCCCCCCCCCCTTTTTGTGGTCTCCCTGTTCTTGTGTGCATTAGCATCATCAGGTGGAGGAGCAGTGCCACCGGAGCAGGAGGGAGCTGCATCCCACATGGCCCTGGAGGGTGAGACAACGGAGTCTGAAGTCACCAGTGGGATGGAGGGCGAGGGGAGCTCCACGGCGGGGACAGAAGCAGAGACCAGCAACACCGATTCCTCCTCTGATGGGAGGTCCCTTGTGGTGGCGGGCCCCTCTGTGCCCACCGCATCAACAGGTACAGCCGCCACCCCCTCACCAGCACCGCCCTTCCAGCAGCCCCTGAGTGTGTTTCCCGTGGCAGCTCACCGAGGAGGGTGGGCATCTCCTTCTCCCCAGGCACCTCAGGCCCTGCCCCAGTCAGCCCTGCTGCCTTCAGTGAGGAGGCCATTGACCTGCTGAGATCCCTCACTGTTGGGCAGTCTACCATTCTGAATGCCATCCAGGGTGTAGAGAGGCAGTTGCAGCAAACAAATGCATACCTGGAGGGCATTCATTCTGGCCAGGCAGGCCAACAGAGAGCATTTCAGGCTCCGGCCTCAGCACTGATGGCAGCCATTGTCCCTGTGTCCAGCCTCCCCGTCCAACTTCCTCCACCCAGACCCAATCCCCTGTACCCCAGCCTATCCCAAGCACACTATCAGACCAGCATGCACACACCTCAACACACAAGGGTGGCTCAGGCAAACATAAGCACCACACATCCCACAGGCACTCACACAAGCATCATACACATACAGACATACCAACATCCACTGCCTCCACTGTGTCCCCCTCCTCCATGTCTCCCTCCTTCCTCCCAGTCTCATCTCTACTCACGCCTACATGCACTACATCCTCAGCCACTACCTCCATCACCAGCATGGCCATCACCACACACCCCTCACCCCACTACCATTCACACATCCCTTGTGTCCTCTCCCAGTGTGTCTGTGAGCCCTCCTCCCAAAATACAAAAACGCAGTCACACACCCACCCAACAGCCATCCACCTCACAACAGCCTACAGCCCATGCACCTTCACCCAAAGTCACCATACGAACACCTCCTACAACCACTATCTCTTCCTCCACTCCCAAACCCCCTCCATCTACCCGTCCCAGTGTGTCTAAAAAACTTTTCCTATCAAATGTTGACCTCTTCCCTACACCTCCCCCCCCCGTCCGTCCCCTAGGGCCTGCCTTTCCAGGTCCCAACCCAGCACCTCAGCCACCACATCACCGGACACAGTGGTGCCAGCAATATCTGGATTTTGGAGTGCGCCAAGCAACAGGGCTGCCAGTGTCCCAAGGAGTGAGGGCAAGGACATTCTGCCACCTCCGGAAAAAGTTGCCCACATCCCTGAGGGAGAAGGACAAAACACCTGCTACCAAGGGCTCAGTCAAGACAAAATTTGAAAGTGGCAAGACAGCTGCGCCACCATCCAAGGTGGGGAAGGGCCTGAAAATCAAAGGCAGGTCCACGTCGACCTGCACGGCGAACAAGACTGCCGCCGGCACCGCCACCTGCACCCCGCCACAGACACCGCTGCCAGCAGCCCAGACACTGAGATCTTCACCAGCACCGCCATCAGTGAGCCCGCCACCAGCACCGCTGCTACTGACACCACTGCCAGCACCCCAGACACTGAGCCCTTCACCAGCACTTCTGTCAATGAGCCCGCTACCAGCACCGCCGCTACTAACAGCATCGCCAGCACCGCCATCGGCCCTGCAACATTCTGAGCCAGTGGCACCACCTCAAACATGGCTGCCATCCCCAGTGGTCAGTAGTACGAGGCTGGTGGTCAGGTCCAGGAGCATGGGCAGCTTGCATGTTGCACCACCGTCAGTGGAGTGTCATATCCACTACCTGAGTCCTTGGTAGGATGAAGCACTCTGGGCACAAAGCCCCCTCCAGAACCAGTGGAGTATCACATCCACTACCTCAGTCCTTGGCATGATGAAGCACTCTGGGCACAAAGTCCCCTCCAGAACCAGTGTAGAAAGGCATCCACTACCTCAGTCCTTGGCAGGATGAAGCACTCTGGGCACAAAGCCCCCTCCAAAATCAGTGGAGAATCACATCCACTACCTCAGTCCTTGGCAGGATGAGGCACTCTGGGAACAATGCCCACTCCAGAACCAGTGGAGTATCACATCCACTACCTCAGTCCTTGGCAGGATAAAGCACTCTGGACACCAAACCCCCTCCAGAATCAGTGGAGTGTCACATCCACTACCTGAGCCCTTGGCAGGATGAAGCACTCTGGGCACAAAGCCCCCTCCAGAACCAGTGGAGAAAGGCATCCACTACCTCAGTCCTTGGCATGATGAAGCACTCTGGGCACAAAGCCCCCTCCAGAACCAGTGGAGAAAGGCATCCACTACCTCAGTCCTTGGCAGGATGAAGCACTCTGGGCACAAAGCCCCCTCCAGAACCAGTGGAGAATCACATCCACTACCTCAGTCCTTGGCAGGATGAAGCACTCTGGGCACAATGCCCCCTCTAGAACCAGTGGAGTGTCACATCCACTACCTCAGTCCTTGGCAGGACGAAGCACTCTGGGCCTCAAGCCCCCACCAGAACCAGTGGAGAAAGGCATCCACTTGTGATACTGTGGCTTTCCACTCCCCAGGATAAAGCAGTGGGCAACCCACCCACTGGAGAGCCTTGAGAGACTGTGGCTTTGCACGCCCCAGGATAAAGCAGTGGGCAACGCACCCACTGGACAGACTTGAGACACTGTGGCTTTGCACCCCCCAGGATACATGAATGGGCATAGAGCCCCTTCGTGGAGCTGGTGTCGTGCACTCATCCGGCTGAGGTGCTCCCTTTCCTTTCCCCCTAAGGTGCCTGTTTCATTTTGAACTGATGCCCCAGCAGTGTTCTCTCCGTTTCAAGTCTGGTATCAAGTGTGGGCCTCGCCCATGCATTTTGGGCCCATGGACTATGAATGGTGCACTACCCGGACTTGATTGGTTGGTGTACATAATTGTTTATACTGTATATAAAGTTTTGACTAATGGATTTTTACTGACTACAATCGTTCAACTCATTTCCTTTTGTCCTTGCATTCTTCCAGGGGGGTGGAGGGTTGTAAGTGTAATGTTGCAACATGTATTTGTGTGTATGTTGTTGTGGGTGAGGCTGGGGTGTTGCGTGTTGCGTGTCTGTGTCACTCTCTTTTTCCTCCCCCTACCTTTTGTTGTAGGTGCAGTACTCACTGTGGTCGTCGCCGCCATGTTTCGTGCTCCTGGTAGAGGAGCAGGAATACTATCGCAGGGAGCATTTGGAGTTCAGGCTCCAGGGCGTCCTGGTTCCTCGTGGGTTGTGTAGAGGTGAGTGTTTTCCCTTCCAAGTCCTGTTTCCACTGTGTTTTTATTTGTGTTGAATCCACCCCGGAAAAGGTGGTGGATTGGCCTGTCATGATAGTGTGGGCAGTACATTGTCTTCCGCCTGTCTGTTAGCGGTGACCGCCGCTGTGTTTGTTTGTACTGCTGTGGCGGTCGGAGTGTTAAAGTGGCTGTGTATGTTGGCGGTTTCTGCCATGGTCGTGATTCCATTTTTTTTACCGCCGGCCTGTTGGCGGTCTTACCACCGCTATAACACCAACCGCCAGGGTTGAAATGAGGGCCTGAGTCTTATGCTATTTTGAGGTCGCTGAGGCAGGTGATTCTGGTATACTGCTGGGGTCAGAGCTGCTTTTGTGCAAATATGTCACCCTCTTCTTCTTCATGACCTCTCATTGTCATTGGACTTGTAGCTGATGTTTTCTGGCTTTCCTCACCTTCACCACAATCATGTTCTGCAATTTTTTAAGGTACTCCTCCTACCAGATTGTGTGAAGGTTCTTCATGTGGGTTGTTGGGCCTCCATTACGATAATGCTAACCAGGCCAACCTTGACTAACACTTGCATGCCAAATGGAGCCTACTGTAATGTTCTCTATGCTCTAATGTTTACTAAACAAAAAGTCCCAAACTAAGTACCTTCTTAGTGGGCCAGTTCTAATGCCTGAACAAGAACTGGAGGTAGGTGGGTGTGTTGCTGATTGCCTCCCTGCGGTGCATACTTCTACTGAGGTAGGGGGTGGTGCAGGTCTGAGCTAGGGCTTTACAAATATGGGAGCTGGTGGTGCAACCTGTGCCACATCCCTCAGAGCAGGTTGAAAAGTAGTAAAGTCGGACTCCTCTGTACCAGCTTCCACAATAACTTGCTTGTTCTCATCATACTCATCATCATCCCCTTCCACAATTCTAAGGGTATCAGGAACTTTTATTTTCCCTTGCCTCTCCTGGTGGCACCTGGACTCTGCTGGGGTCCACACCAAGTCCAAGTCATCATCATCAGAAGTGGTGCTTGAAGAAGATAGTGTAGTACTCTTTCTTTTTCTTACTGGCCATCAGAGAGCTCATGAGTCTAAAGAGGAGGTTCTTGCTCGGCAGGAGGCTCAACCTCCTGTTATGCTCAACTTCAGGAAGATCTACTATTGCTGGCTGCAACTTCTGTCCACTTTGTTCTGTTTCCTGACATAATTGGTTACTACTTTGTGAAAGGGACAAATCCAATTGAACATCACTGCTTATCAGCGTTGCCATGATTGTAGTGGCTGTCTTACAGGCAGACATGTGCTTGGGCTTAGGTTGGGGTGGTGCTGCTGATGTGGGAGGGTTGCTCCCAGGTTCCTCCCTGGAGGACAGTGTGGCGGGCACCTGTCTTCTGAAAAAGTTTGTGGTCAGCATGCCAGTGGCGGAAAGCGGCTTATTCTCACAGGCCATTTTATTGGCAGCACCTCTCTTTGGAGCCATCTTAAAGTTCTTAGTTGGCAGTGGCCATAAGCTGCATAAGTGGAAGAGATTGGAGGACTGAAGCAACTTTTTTTTGTACAGGCCTTCTGTTTGGCAGCACTGTGGATGATGTCTCTTCTTCTCTTGAGCACTTCAAAGCAAACAAGCAGGAACAACATTCAGTGAAACAGAACATTAGTGCAGTTTAAAGCAGTATAGATAAATGCAATATAGTCTAGTGTGGTTGGTTACTTAGCTAATAAGAACAATTTATCGGGGGCACTAGAGAGCCCGTGGCAAGATGGCTGTACTCTAGAGCAGCTCTGCCGGCTAGGACTAACAATCCACTGATAACCCTATAATCTGACTGCAATCGACTGCTGTAAAAGGTTATTTATTGTTCTCCAACGCTCTGTAAACTGATATAACCAAAGAACTGACTTAGAAATGCCAGATTACAGCAGGAAAAAGCATTGCAGTGTGTTAGACTTTTCATCCTTGGCATGGTCTCCCCTAACTTTTTGCCTCTGTTTCCCAGGTTGTTGATATGTGCTGGACTCTGTTTTTGCTGTTTTTTTTACTCTGGGCACTTTACCATTGATATCCGGTGCTAAAGTGCAAGTGCTCCTGTATAAAATGTATATGTAATTGGCTTTCCATGATTGGCATATTTGATTTACTGGTAAGTCCCTAGTACAGTGCACTAGAGGCGCCCATGGCCTCTGAATCAAATGCTGCTAGTGGGCCTGCAGCACTGGTTGGGCCACCTACATTATTAGCCCTGTAAACATGGCTAAGACCTGCCACTGCAGTGTCTGTGTTTGCAGATTTTAACTGCCAATTTGACTTGGCAAGTGTACCCACTTGCCAGGCCTAAACCTTCCCTTTTCTTACTTGTAAGACACCCCTAAGGTAGGCCCTAGGCAGCCCCATGGGCAGGGTGCAGTGTATGTTTAAGGTAAAACATATACTAATGTGTTTTATATGTCCTAACAGTGAAATACTGCCAAATTCGGTTTTCGCTGTTGCAAGGTCTATCTCTCTCTTAGGTTAACATGGGGGCTACTTTTGAAAATGATTAATACATAGATTGCCTTTGGGAGCAGATAGACATATGGAGTTTGGGGTGTCTGAGCTCACAATTTAAAAATACATATTTTAGTACAGTTAGTTTTAAGATTGTGTGTTTGAAAATACCACTTTTAGAGAGTGGGCTTTTTCTTGCTTAAACTATTCTGTGATTCTGCCTGTTTGTGGATTCCCTGTCTGGGTCAGTTTGACAGTTGGGCTGTTTGAACCTCTCGCTAGACAGTGACACAAAGTGAGCTGGGGTGTAGCCTGCACATCCTGGTGAGCCATCTGTGCTAGGAGGGAGGGGAGGAGTGGTCACTAGCACCTGAACACAATGCAATCTCCAACCCCCTGGTGTGTGTATGGGGCCTGGCCTGGGCAAGGCAGGATTTCACAAACAAGAGAGACTTTCCTTTGATGTAGGCCTACTTCAAAGGCCAAAATGGGTATAAGAAGAGCACCCAAAACCACAGACTTTGGATCACTTCTGTACATCAAGAGGAACTTCTGCCTGGAGAAGAGCAGAAGAGCTCAGGAGAAGTGCTGCCCTGCCTGAGACTGTGCTTTGTGGAGCTGTCCTGTAGTTGCTGCTTCTGCCTGTGCAAGAGGAAAAAGACTGGGCTTTGTTGGCATTCCTGTTTATGAAGAAATCTCCAAGGACTTGACCTGAGCTTGCCTCCTGTTGTTGAAGTCTCAGGGACATCAAAGACTTCTCCTCCTAGCACCGGAAATCTCATCTGAGACTCCTTTCCTGCCAAGTGGTGCCTATCCAGTTCCTGGGGTCTTGAAAGGTGAAGCTGCAGACCAAGACTGAAAATCCATGCACAGACCGCGTGCAGGGAAAATATCGACGCAACTTCCGAGACGCAGCTCAAAAATGATGTGCCATCGGCTTAGCGGCAGAAATCAACGCTCCACCGGCATTGAGGCTGGTAAATCAATGCATGTAGCTGGAAGAACAACGCGCAACACCCGCTAACGGAGGCTGTTAACGTTGCAACCCACATTGCGAGGTTTTGTTGATACTGTGCTTCCCAGATCGATGCATCGCTCCCCTGCGCCGACCCGACTGGAGAAGGAGAAACGACACATGGTCTCGCTTGCAGGTGGGAAATTGACGTACCTCTTACCTTTTTCGATGCACAGTCACCTGTGTGGGTTATATTGACGCTACCCAGGTACTTTTCCATGGAAGCAGTGTTTTACCTGTTTTCTCAAGGATTTAAGACTCTTTTGCTTTTTAATTGATAACTTGACTTATGTATGCTGGATTTTTGTCATTTTGGTTTTGGTCTTGTTTTATTTAGATAAATATTTTCTATTTTTCTAAACCGGTGTTGTGTCATTTTGTAGTGTTTTCATTAAGTTACTGTGTGTGTTAGTACAAATACTTTACACCTAGCACTCTGATGTTAAGCCTGCCTGCTCGTGCCATGCTACCAAGGAGGTGAGCAGGGGTTAGCTGAGGGTGATTTTCCATGTCTGGTCAACTGAGCCCAGATCTGAGAGCAGGATTTGCAGGGGGCAAACCATTTCTGCGGTGTTGGTGCCCGGAGCCGGCAGTCGCTGGATGGCTTGGTTGCGTGCGTGGGGTCAAGCTACAGGGGAGCTCGTGATCGGGCCACTATGCTACATCAAAGGAGCACCAATAAGGCAGCTTCACTGGTAAATAATAGATTGTGGCATTGGCCCTCTGTGCCGACTGACAGTAGCCCCTGTTATCAATGTGGGTGAAAGATCGTTGCTGCGACAGGGACTGAGGGAATTTGCAACTACTTTTCTTCAATATATGGGAGCACTGAACAGTGAGTAGCACATTTTGTTTGGGCCTCTGCTATAAATATGTGCTGACCAGAGACATAAGATTACGCCCGGTTTGTACCGTAAAGATTTGGCATTGTAGACTTAAGAGGCCCCTTAATACAAGTGGACAGAGTACCATAGTAAATCAATTAAAGAATATTTTTCCCCTTGAATAGCCACACTACCAGTATATATACCTTTACCACCATACATATGAAGCCATACAGCCACACCACCTGGTGATCTATCAGCCAGTACCACAACAATATAAGGATCACAGTCTAATAAATGTAGGGAATAAAACCACTTCCTTTAATGTGCAGGTACAGTTCTCAAAAAGTTAAAACAAACATTACAATCAATCTTGAAAAAAACAATTCCCATAAAAGCCTCTGTCAATAACCACAAGCAACCACAATCAACCCCCATTGAGTCAAAAGACATTAATATATTCATAAAATACCAAAAAGAAAGAAATTTCACAACAGAACAACAAAATTGTTCAAAAAAGGAGAAATACATAAGGTACCACATAATTGTCTATTACACTATCACTGATCCAAAAAGCTGTTACACAAGCTATGAGACAATTGCATAAAGTTCAAGCCTACAGTAATGAGCTACCACATGGATTCAGTAGCCAAAATACATTGTACATGGTACTGTTTGATAGATCACCACGTGGTATGGCTGTGTGGCTTTATGTGTCTGCTGGTTGTGGTATATATGATGGCAGTGTGAATATTCAAGGGGAAAATATTTTTTAATTGATTGTAGACTTGAGAGACAGTTAGCCCATAGCTTGAAAAACCACCCAGGGATGCCACTACAAGATATAATACTACTATGCCGCAATACAGCACACGTGGAGTTCAGATGTGGGCTGGGTGCTATGCCGCAGGTGTTTTGCTAACTGTCCTGACCACGTGGAGAGGTTGTGAGGAGGCAGTGTATGGTAACCTCAAATTGTCTTTGGATCCCCAGAGCGTAGATCTGTGTTGGAGTGTCAGCTGCTAAGACCTGCGCGTAGAAGAGTTGGCTGCATAACACTGGGCTGTGGTGTGGACATGGATGGCCTAAATCTTCCGTCCCTAGACTATATTGAAACACACAAAGGACGACCTTAAAACGTGTTCAGAAATGTGCTGCTTACCCAAATTTCTCCTGAAAGAGAGCAGCAACTACTACTACAGTTTGTCCCTCAGTTCGAGACCCAGCGAAAAACTATTGCCAAACAACATCTCTAAGGGAATATGGCAGTCTGGTTGACCCAAGGGCGAGTGATCCCAGAGGGCATTTGCTTGGTGGACACTAGCCCAACACTGGTGTTCAAGGGTCTGGCAGCCAATGTGTGCAACCTTGAGATAAGGAAAACCAACAAACAGCAATCAGGACTCACGGTTGAGTCTCGGTGCTCCACAAAGACTCAATAAAACGCACTGTCAGAGTGAGAATAAGACCTGCCATCGAGGTACACTACCTTCCATGAAAAAAAAAACTGCAGACCATGCAGCAAAGTCTTCATTCAATTGATGCCAAAATTGATGCGCTGAATCTACATTTAGACCAGATGGCAACCAAACAGGATAGACAGGGCACTTGCATTGCTGAAGCAGAACAACGCATTTCACACAGAGGATGGGCTAAACTCTGTTAGCACCAAGTGCATAAATATGGAGAGTTATCCTAGCCAAAAATGAGGATTTAGAAGCTAGATAGTGCAGGGATAATTTACAGATCACAGGCGTACCAGCAGGTTGGAACATTATGTAGAAAACATGCTCAAGGAAATGTTTGGTGCGGAATACATCTCTGCAGATTTAATTGTTGAACGAGCACACTCACACGCAGGCTTGACTCAGTGGTGCCGCCAAGTGCAATAATTGCTCAATTATTAAATTATCGCGACATAGCATGTAAAATGCATCACACAACATATCAAGGAAATGAGGTGGCGTTTTACCCTGATTTTATAGCGACAGTCCAGCTAGCAAGAAGTGAGCCCCTACCAGTTAAAAAGAAACTGCAAACTTCAAATGTGCAGTATGCAATGCTGTACCTGGCTTGCTTGAGGATCCAGTACAAAGGCAAGCCAAAGAGTTTTACAACATCAAAGGAAGCCAAGAACTTGATCAAAATGTTGACCTGTCCTGACAAGGATCATCATGAGTCAGACATAGACGACATAGAGACATAAGCAAGATGATGGTTGACTGTGCAGTTATCTAAGAAGTAAGTGATTGTGGGAAATGATCCAGCAACTGTGACGTTAGGCCAGGAGTCTGCAGCAGCCCCTCACACATTGACTGCTCATTGATTTTTAGTAAAACTTAGCTATTGTGGTGTATGTTGTTGCTGTTTAAGTGGCATGATGATCTATTGCTAAGTGTCAACTGTGCATAATAGACAATGATCTAATGCTATGGTTCAAACTATTATTCACATGGTTCTACCCACCTCCAGGAACATTTTGAAACATGGTGTCCAAAATCTACAGCCCTGGCCACCTCCACACATGGGAAGGGGATTCCTCCTCTAGTGGCCCTCAAACAGTGCTCTCCAAAAGTTTATGCCTTCAGTTTTATGCAGTTACGTAGTCATGAACTATCAGGTTCAATATAGAGTATGTTGGTTGTTGATTGTGAATGGGTATGGTTTTAGCATAATTGGGATACTGAAGTGGGTTGGGGGAGTTTGTTTTGATTAAATGTTTTGCCATTTTGCTGATGTACCACCAGGACAATTACATCCTCTGCTTATTGTTTAGTGCTAACCAAATAGGTCACACCTTATTAGCTAGGGACACAGGTCACATAACCTTCATTACATGGAACATCAGAGGGCTGAACGACTCAATAAAATACAGCAAGTATTGGTGTATCTCAATAGACACGATACAAAAATGCAAATATAGTAAACACATCTCCCTTGAAACACAGAACGTGAAATAAGCTCTAGATGGCCTGGTGTCAAAGTGGCTTCATCGTACCCATCATACTCATGGGGAGTAATGGTGCTAATTAAAAAGGGAGTGCCCTTTAATTTGGCCCACTCGGAGACTGACGACCAGGGTAGAAGTATAATAATGCAAGGACACTTCTGTGGCACGCTGATAAGCACTGCACATGTAGGTGATCCCAATACAGATGACCCAGAGTTTTATGTATGAATATGGCATCATCTGCATGAGCTGCCACCCTCTGCGTTGTCTTGGGTGGGGAATTAAGCACAAATAAGGACCCCACAAAGACCGATCAACCACTGTGATTAGAAGTGGAAAGCAGGCTGCAAAAGTGATGGGAGAAGGAATGAAAGACCATGGTCTCATCGACCTATGGAGGTTAAGGAATCCAGAGGGTAAAGAGGGCACTTTTCACTCAACCATTCACAGATCATGGTCTAGATTAAACTACTGGTTGGTGATGAGAGAGGTGAATGTATGGAGGAATGCCATTAAGCACATGCAGAAAACCCTATCTGACCATGTACCTGTCCTTTTGGTTGTCACTATGCCCACAACCCCCCCCTCCCCAATTTGAATGGAGACTGCAGACCACGTCCTTATTAAATCAAGTCTTCAAAGGAGTGAGGACAGCGACACTTGAATACTTTGAAAAACATGTGTCCTCAGTCTAGGGTGCCAACATTCTATGGGAGACATATAAAATGAACATTAGAGGTTCATCTTTGGTCCCCAGACAGGGGTCCTGAAATCTATACATGTTCAACTAAAGATCATAGAACCCTCACTCCTAAATTTAGAAAGAGAGTACAAAATTACTCAGAGTTTGACTACCCTGGTGGAAATAGGAGTGCAGGTAACTAATTATAATGATACAGTTGAAACAGGAGATTTAACACATGCTCAGACATGGAAGGCTAAGGAATATGGAGAGGGTGGTAGATGTGGCTGCAGCCTAGCCACCAAAGTAAAGGAACCATTGGCACATTAGCATGTGGTGGAGACAATGGCTGAACATTGTGAGATGTGTCATGACATGCTAGGCATACTTAATTCCTTTATACATTTTTATGAAAGACTATCCATGGATCATGTGTCTGCGGATGAGGATGCAACTGCAAAATATCTAGATCACATAGCGTTGCCATGGCTATCTATTGGACACAGAGTATTCCTAGTTCACCCAATTAGAGTTGAGGAAATTAAAGAGGCTATCCGTTCCTTACCTATTGGGAAGGTTTCAGGCAGTAACAGACTGCTGACTGAATTTTATAAAGAATATGCACGTTTATTAATGCCACACATGAATGCAATGTATCAAAAGGGTTATCAGAAGCAAATTTTTCCTCAGACCTTTGGAGAGGCCATCATAATCACTCTATTGAAATCTGACAAACGCCCAGAGAAATGTGAATCTTATCAGCCACTGTCCCTCATTAATAGAGGTGCCAAAATACTAGCTAAAATACTGGCTGCCAGGATGAGACCTTTACTCCCCAACATGGTGTTGCAGGACCAGTCTGACTTTATTATACACCACCCCTGCTGCTAGAGTGAGAGTAAATGAGCACACGTCTGATGCCTTTCCCATACATCGAGACAAGCGCCAAGGATGCCCGTTATTGTTGCTCCTGTTTGCTGTGGCATAGGAGCCCCTCGCATGTATAATACGACAGAGACATACAGGCACGGCACTGTGTTTCCAACAGCAGCCTTTGGTCACTTCTTTAACGCAGACAACATGGTTCTATATGTCAGGGAACCCACCACTATCCTGGAGCCTTTTATATGAGAGTACTTACAATACAAATGGCACTTAGGGCTAGTTATTAACTGGCTGATGTTGGCCGTTTTCTCCTTAACAAAGATCACTAAGCTGCACATGCAGGAATGCCCTCTTGAGTGGTGTAATGAGCCTGTTAAATCCCTGTGTCGGTGCACAGGGATTCAGAACTATAAGCTATAATTGTGGCAGAGTCATTTCCATCCTTGAAGGCCAGGTACTACGTTGGTCCAGGCTCCCACTGTCTTTTGAAGATAGAGTGGCATTTGTGTAAATGATAATATTACCAAAGTTCCTATACCCCTAACCCAAGCTTGTTTTCATCAGCTACGCTCACTTCTAAATAGACTGGCCTGGGCAGGTAAACCACCTAGAGTCAGTGGGGATGCACTGACACTGCCCTACCATCACAGAGGGTTAGGTGCCCCTGATCTGCATCTATATTATCTCTGTGCACAAGCCCACTTTGCTCACTATTGGTATTTTCCACCAAAATCTACCCCCATGTGGCAATAGAAAGTGGTGATGCCAACCAATCCCACATAAAGCTATGATTCCTCAAATACACTCAGATATCCTGAAAAATGAAATAAACACATCAGTATTAAGTAAGGACCACAGCATTCAAACACAAGTATATACAGCGTGTTAAGTAATTCACTGAATAAACAGTAATACTAAAAACAGTCTTTGATGCAAAATAAGATTGAAGCAAAGTCTTTTACTCTCTCCTTGTAACCTCATAGGTTTATTTGTATCAAGGGAAGTTCCTTACAGCTCAGTTCATTCCTGTTGTACTGTTGGAAACATAGTACTTTTTTATGGTACATTCCATGTAGTCTATGTGCTTATAATACATACAATAGCAGCCTGTAGTTGATCCAATACAAAAACCAGCCAATATGTGTTTCATCACACAGTGACTTTTTCAAGGGTGCAAAAAGATGGATACATATACTTATAGGAGAACACAGTTAAAATGTATGGACATGACAAAAATGCAGTGCAAGGCAAAAAGGAATATATTTCTTTGAGGTGATGTTGTGCACCATAAATATATTTATACTGTGCCAATAATCCCTAGTTTATAAGGAAGAATTTAGTGCCACCATTAGGTGAATAATTCAACTAGGTAGTGAAATAAATTTACATATAAGGCATGCCAAGAGTGTGTATAACACCATACCCAAAGTAAAAGAACAGTGATCTAGTACACAAGTATCCGAGGTGAGGATGTGGACAAGTAAAATAGGGCTCAGTATTGGTTATCCTTAACCTAACCGAAAGGTTTGGGGCAATACAGCCCTATGTATTCGAATCGGTCAAGTATAGGTAAACTGGAATCGATGATGTAACAGTGGGTTAGTAATCGCATATAGGGAAATGAGATGTAAGGGCTCCATGACTGGATGATCCATGTTGAGCCAAAAGAGATAAAATCAAGTCTGCAATATTAAGAAATGGAGTACTTATAAAAATACCTGTGTTTAAGAAAAGTGTACAGGCAATCGTCAAATTTGTGGTCCAGTAGTTGTCCGTTCCGTATTGTTGCTCAAGGTAGGCAAGTTCCAATGTTCCAACTGCTTATAGTGAGTGTCGTTATTCATAGGACCATGATAAGTCGCTTATCTATTAAAAACAAGGAAGAACATTGTAAGAGTCAATGTGTATCAGATGTGCCCCAACTGGTTAGGGATGAAAAAATAAATACCCCACGGAATGCCATGTAGCATACTAGAAGGGAATCCAGCATGCGTTTTAGTTATCCCTAGTTGTTATAAGTAATAACCGAGTATGAGCAAGTAAAGCCCCATAGAACTCTGGGAGATCATTATCCAATCATGACTAACATTTAGCTAGAAAGTGACACACCCACTAGAATATAGGGATGTGATTAGAAATTAAAATTCTATTTGAGTAGAACAAAAACATGGTGGAGAGCAAATGTGACAAACTGTTAGATTTGGGGCACTTTCAGCCGACTTCCTACACTTAGGGCCTCTTAAGACCACCAGCCTCATGATGGCGGTCAGACTGCCGCAGACAGGGCAGTCCGACCACCCTATTATGACCGTGGCGGAGCCACCACAGTCAAATTGCCAACACCTCCAACCTGCAGTCAACCAGCAGCCCTGCGGTCCTGGCGGTTGTAATCCACCAGGGCAGCGCTGCCCTGGGGGTTACGAGTCGCCATCCGATAGCCTTTCCTTGGCGGTAAACACTGCCAAGGAAAGGCTGGAAGATTGGGGATGTGCATTTGGCAAGGACAGTGAAGGGACCCCCATGCATAGCCGCATCATGCATTTCACTGCTCGAATTATGGGCAGTGAAATGTGTGACAGGTGCTGCTGCACCAGACGTACCAGAACATTGCCGCCGCCTCAATAACAAACCGGCGTCAATGTTGTGGTGAGTGTTCCGCTGGGCGAGCGGGCGAAGACGCTGTTTTTTTGCCAGTTGGCCCAGCGGAAAACTCCTAACATTGCAGACAAAAGACCTCCATCATTGGTGGCCTTTTGCCTGCAGCAGCTTCGGCAGTCCTGTGAAAGGACCACCGAAGTCATAATGAGGCCCTATGTATGGAACTGTGCTCCAGAATACCAATATTGGGAACAAGTGACATGAACGCTTACAGCCATGATATTGGAAAGAGTAGAGGGAACCCCTCAAATGTGTCTGTTAGGCTATGTTGATATCTAAAGCCGGCTAAACGTAGACTGGCAGCAATACCAATGCTCCTGGTGAAAAGGGGAGTCTCCATGCACTGGGGTAATAAAACATCTCCCAAACACCAACACTGGTTACATGATATGGCATACTGCTATAATCAACTCAAATGTTATGCAGAAGAACTCTCCAGACCAAAGGACATTTGGATTCCATTCACAGCGTATCCACTTATGCTACCAAAAGAATCCTTAAAGGATGTATCTGCTAGTACTGCTAAAAAAAGGTGATTGTGTACCTTTTTGCTTACTTTCCTAACTGTGACCATTGTCAACAATTGGCTGTGGTAGTGAAAGTGATACTGATGGCAATATATGTTGCTTTGTTATGTATCTGAAAACGTGTAAATAAACTAATAAAAATAAAAAAGAACAATTTATCCAAACATTTTCCATTCATTCAGTTGATAGGGACCGACAATTTAGATCAAGAAACAACAGAACCTGTTAATCAAGATAAGCACACAATTTTCTCCAGTGTGATGCCACATAAAGCACTAACCACCTCTAGTGGCATTGATATGTGGCACTTTCAGGAATCACTTCCCTGAACTGCAATTAGAGAACAACAATCAACAACAAATCTTACAGTTATTACCAGGGACTGGTCAAGCCAAGTATCTCCTTCTTTTGCAAGATCTCAAGATCTCTCTCACAACGCCTTCATACCAGTACTATCAGGGATTGCTGAATCGCATCCGCCAAGGTTATAGGTGCACTGTCACTTGATTCTAGCTCAACCTAATTCTCCACTCTGGTCAAAGCATACAGCATCATTATCGTTGCTCTCTCCACAACAAGTAGCCACAGCAAGGCTATAAGGCCTAATGCATGATCAAGATAGGCACATAAATCCCTTTGTTATGATGCCTGAAAATGCACCCACCTCCTTCAATGATATTGAAATATTGTATTCTCGGGAATCACTCTCATCAAGCGCAATAGGAGAACAACATCGCACAACAAATCTTGCAGTAACCACTCGGGATTGGTCAAGTCAAGTATCTCCCCTCTTTGCAAGATCTCTTTTACAAGGCCCTCCCAGAAGGACTTCCAGGGGTTAAGAAATTGCATCCGCTCAGGCCATCGACACACAGTCACACGATTCCAGCTCAACGTAACTATCCACCCTTGTCAAAGTGCATAGCATTGTCACCTTTGCCTCCCCTATGACAAGGAGCCCCAGTAAGACTACAAGATCACGAGATCAACCTAACCCGACACAGGAACATCTAGTATGGTCACCCCGGCCAAGGGGCCATCCCTCAAATCCATGAACACAAAACTGAAAATTACGTAGTGACGCTTGAATTGATTCCACGATATAGGGCAAGAGGATGGCACAATACCCTAAGCAGGAGTGCCATTTTAAAATTGACAAGGACTCTGGATCATAGTAAACATTTAAAACCCCATTATATTAAAAGCATAGAATTCAAACCTAAACAATTCATCGCCGGCAGTGAAATAACTGTAATTACCTGACTCAATTCAAGAATAGCTGCTGATGTATGACAACATAGAGAGAGTTTCGCCAGATGGAGCATTGAATTAAGAAGGCCAGATTCGAAGTTCTATCCCAGTCCCGTCCTTCCACAGCAGAGACACTCAGTGAAGAGAGGAAAACCACTAGGGTGTTAGGGGGACCAATAGGCCCAAAAGATAAATCAATCCACATGCTACAGAACCTAAGAATCCAGCAAACCGCTGCACCAAGAGCAGCAAATTATATGAGGAATGTTTTCCTGCGATCACAGCAGGGCCTTCTCCTTGGAGGCAAAAGGGATATATGAACACAAAATCATGGGGAAATCAGCAAAGGTCATCATCCCTTAACATTGCGCTCCTGAAATGTGTAGGAGGCTGGCCTGGTTTGTAGTGAGTACCAAAGGTATTTACACCTTCTATCAGGTTCAGTTATCCCTTATTAGTGAAAGGTAGTCAGTGTCTAGCAGCCAGGCTGTCTCGGGGTAACTGTAGCTGAGCAGACAAGGCTGATCTAGAAGACATGCAAAGCTCTTGCAATACCACTGTAGTCAGAGAGTACTCACACACATGAAAGATAATACTCAGTGTTAAAAAAATAAAGGTACTTTATTTTTAGTGACACAATGCCAAAACTTCCTTAGAGACTATACTCCCTTAGGAGGTAAGTAATATACACAGTATATACCGAAGAATGCAATAATAAATGTTAAAACAATTAGAAAATAGTGCAAATAGTGAGAATCACAATAGGTTGCAAAGGGCCTAGGGGGAACACAAACCATATACTAAAATAGTGGAATGCGAAAGTCGGTTTCCCACCTAGGCAAGTGCAGGGTGCGGGGAGCGTAGGAAAACACAAAAGGTAAGTAATAGAACCCTCCCCAGAGCCCAGAAAAACAGGAGTAAATCACAGTACGTTTCCTGAAAAAACACAAGAAGTCATGATAGAAGATTACGCAAGAACCAGAAGAGACTGCAAGACACCAATGATGGATTCCTGGACCTGAAGATCTGTGGAAGAAGGTAACCAAGTCCAGGAAGCACTGAAGAGTCCAGGGAGAACAGGATCCCCTGCTAACCCAGATGAAGCTGCAAAAAAAGAACCACTGGTGAGAAGACAAAGTAATTTATGCACCCAAGAAGACAGATGGGGGTTCCTGGTTGGTGCAGAAGATGTTCCACACCGGATGGATGACTGCAGTCTGGTTTGTGTCACTGGATTCCGCTAACAAGCCTTGGCACATGGAAAGCTTGCAGATAGCAGTAAATGGTGCTGCACCGGCCAGGAGGGACTTGGTGGCCTCTACCCAAGAGGTGGAGATAGAGGGGGCTCTCAGGAACTTGGAGAGCCCTCAGAAGACCAGACAGCATGCACAGGAGTCCTACAACACTGGGACAAAGAAGGTGCAAATGGAGGCCGACGCAGCACCACACAAAGGGATCCCACTCCGCCGGAGAACCAATCCGGAAGCTGTGCGTCACAAAATGGGGAACTGGTGCTGGTGGCCTAAGCTGTGCTGTGCACGAAGAACTTCTTGGAAGGTCACAAACAAGCCTTGGCAACTGCAAGTCACCTGGTGCACAGGGGTACTGTCTTGCGTGGGGAGGCAAGCTCCTATTGCCACCAAAGTTGGACAGCCGGACATTGGGACTGTCGGGTTACTTTAGTCAACCACCCGTTTTGCTGGATTCATGCTTGTCGCCTGGAGAGTCTATCTGTATTAGAGTGGTTACTCCCAGTTCTATATTCCACTGTAAAGTCAATTCCCCATAGGGAAATGGACCGCCTCAACAATTTACCCCTCCTGCATTGCTCAACTCACTGAGTTGACCACCGGCTTCGTGGGACCCTCCTTTGTAGTGTTGAGATGACTGCCGTGCTCAGTTTTCTTGAACCCATGTTCAGGTGCTTCTGTGGGTGCTGTCTGCTTCTGCATGGGCTCTCTGTGTTGCTGAGTGCCTCCTCTGTCTCCTCCTTCAAGCGGCGACCTCCTGGTCCTTCCTGGGCCCAGGCAACACCCGTTTTCTTCAACCTCAACCTTTGCAGCTAGCAAGGCTTGTTTCTGGTCTTTCTTCATGGAAAGAACTCTGCATCCTCAAGCACACCATAGGACATCTTCTGTACAAAGGAGAAGTTCCTGGCATCTTCAGCTTCTTCCACCCGGAGGCAGCCATTTTGCACCTTCATCCTGGGTTTAGTGGGCTCCTGCCCCCCTGGACACTTTTGTGACTCTTGGACTTGGTCCCCCTTCCATTACATGTCTTCAGGTCCAGGAATCTGTCTTCAGTGCTTTGCAGTCAGTTGTGGTCTTTGCAGAATCTCCTATCATGACTTTAGTGTGTTTCTGGGGAGTAGGGTAACTTTGCTCCTGCTTTTCAGGGTCTTGGGGTGGGGTGTCTTAGAACCTCTTAGTGTTTTCTAATACTCCCAGCAACCCTCTACACACTACACTAGGCCTGGGGTCCCGTTGTGGTTCACATTCTACTTTCTTAGTATATGGTTTGGGTTGCCCCTAGGCCTATAGTATCCTATTGCAATCTACAGTGTTTGCACTATTGTTCTGTTTACTTACCTGATTTTGGTTTGTGTGTATATGTTGTGTATTTTACTTACCTCCTAAGGGAGTATATCCTGTGATATATTTTTTGCACATTGTCACTAAAATAAAGTATCAATGTAGGAGGCTGGCCTGGCTTATAGTGGGTACCTGATGGTACTTACACCTTGTGCCAGGTCCAGTTATACCTTATTAGTAGATTAGTAGTGTTCTAGCAGCTTAGGATGATAGAGGTAGCTATAGCAGAGCAGCTTAGGCGGAACTAGGAGACATGCAAAGCTCCTACTATACCACTTATATCATATAACACCATATCAGAAGAATCACAATACTCAGTGTTACTAAAAATAAAGGTACTTTATTTTAGTGACAATGTGCCAAAAACATCTCAGAGGATATACTCCCCACTAGGAGGTAAGTAAAATACACCAAATATACACACAAACAGAAATGAGATAAGTAAACGGAAAAGTAGTGCAAACATTGTAGATTACAATAAGATGCAATAGGCTTAGGGGCAAGACAAACCATATACTAAGAAAGTGGAATGCGAACGACGTAGGGACCCCAGGCCTAATGTAGTGTGTAAAGGGTCGCTGGGAGTGTTAGAAAACACTAAGGGTGTCCAAGATACCCCACCCCAAGACCCTGAAAAGTAGGAGTAAAGTTACCCTACTTCCCCAGAAACACACTAAAGTCGTGATAGGAGATTCTGCAAAGACCACAACTGAGTGCAAAGCACTGAAGATGGATTCTTGGACCTGAGGACCTGTAAAGAAAGGGGACCAAGTCGAAGGGTCACAAAAGTATCCAGGGGGGCAGGAGCCCACTAAACCCCGCATGAAGGTGCAAAATGGCTGCCTCCGGTTGGAAGAAGCTGAAGATTCTGCAACAACGGTAGATGCCAAGAACTTCTTCTTTGCAAAGCAGATGTCCCATGGCGATCTGGAGGATGTAGAGTTGTTTTCACGCAAAAGGAGCGCAAACAAGCCTTGCTAGCTGTAAATATCACAGTTGAAGAAAATGGGTGCTACCTGGGCCCAGGAAGGGTGCCACGAGGCCGGTGGTCAATTCAGAGAGTTGAGCAATGCAGGGCGGAGTGCTGGGGACGTTGGGCTGTGCTGTGCATGAAAGATTTCTTGCTAAAGTGCACAGAAGCCCTAGCAGCTGCAGTTCATGCAGTACACAGGATTACTGTCTGGCGTGGGGAGGCAAGGACTTATATCCACCAAATTTGGAAAGATGGACCACTGGGCTGTCGGGGTCACTTGGATCTAGCTCCTGTGTTCCAGGAAACACGCTCATCAAGATGAGAGGGGACCCAGGGGACCAGTGATGCAGATGTTTGGTGCCTGCGTTAGCAGGGGGGAAATTCCGTCGACCCACAGATTTCTTCTTGTCTTCCAGTGCAGGGTGAAGGCAGACAGCCCTCAGAGCATGCACCACCAGGAAACAGTCAAGAAAGCCGTCAGGATTAGGAGCTACAATGTTGCTTGTAGTCTTTTTGCTACTTTGTTGTGGTTTTGCAGGTGTCCTGGAGGAGTCAGCTGTCGATCCTTGGCAGAAGTCGAAGAGGGAGATGCAGAGGAACTCTGGTGAGCTCTTGCATTCGTTATCTGATGAGGAACACACAGGAGAGACCCTAAATAGCCCTCAGAGGAGGATTGGCCACCTAGTCAGGTAAGCACCTATCAGGAGGGGTCTTTGACGTCACCTGCTGGCACTGGCCACTGAGAGGCCTCCATTGTCCCCTCACACCTCTGCATTCAAGATAGCAGAGGTCTGAGACACACTGAAGGAGCTCTGGGCACCACCCCTGGGGTGGGGATGGACAGGGAAGTGGTCACTCCCCTTTCCTTTGTCCAGTTTCGCACCAGAGCAGGAGCTGGGGGATCCCTGAACCGATGTAAACTGGTTTATGCAAGGAGGGCACCATCTGTGCCTTTCAAAGCATTTCCAGAGGCCAGGAGAGGCTACTCCTCTCAGGCCCTTAACACCTATTTCCAAAGGGATAGGGTGTAACACCCTCTCTCAGTTGAAATCCTTTGTTCTGCCTTCCTGAGACTGGGCTGCCCAGACCCCAGGAGGGCAGAAGCCTGTCTGTGGGTTGACAGCAGCGATAGCTGCAGTGAAAACCCCAGAGAGCTAATTTGGCAGTATCCGGGGTCTATGCTGGAGCCCTGGGGATGCATGGGATTGCACCCCAATACCAGATTTGGCATGGGGGGACAATTCCATGATCTTAGACATGTTACATGGCCATATTCAGAGTTACCATTGTGAAGCTACATATAGGTATTGCACACGTGTAATGGTGTCCCCGCACTCACAAAGTTCGGGGAAATTGCCATGAACTATGTGGCTCTACCTTGGCTAGTGCCAGGGTTTCCTCACACTTAGTAACTTTGCACCTAACCTTCACTAATTGAGGGTTAGACATATAGGTGACTTATAAATTACTTAAGTGCAGTGTAAAATGGCTGTGAAATAACGTGGACGTTATTTCCCTCAGGCTGCAGTGGCAGTCTTGTGTAAGAATTGCTGAAGCCCATAGGGATCTCCTGGAACCCCAATATCCTGGGTACCTAAGTACCATATACTAGGGAATTATAAGGGTGTTCCAGTGTGCCAATCAGAATTGGTAAAAATGGTCACTTGCCTGCAGTAACAATTTTAAAGACAGAGAGAGCATAAGCACTGAGGTTCTGGTTAGCAGAGCTTCAGTGACAGTTAGGCGCAACACAGGGAACACATTCAGGCCACAAACTATGGGCACTGGGGTCCTGGCTAGCAGCATCCCAGTGAGACAGGCAAAAACAACTGACAGAAGTACAAATGGGGGTAACATGCCAGGCAAGATGGTACTTTCCTACTCAACCCCCCCCCCAAACGAGGGACAATAAGGCTAACCTTGCCCAGATGAGTCTTCATTGTCTAAGTGGAAATATCTGGAGAGTCCATCTGCATTGGAGTGGGTACTCCCAGGTCTGTGTTCCACTGTATAATCCATTCCCTGTAGGGATATAGACCACCTCAACAATTTAGGGTTTTCACCTTTCATTTGTTTAAGCCATAATAGAGGTGTGTGGTCTGTCTGAACAATAAAGTGAGTCACAAACAGGTATGGTCTCAACTTTTTCAGTGCCACACCAAAGGCCTCCCTCTCTATGGCAGACCAACGCTTTTCTCGAGGGGTCACCCTCCTGCTGATAAAAGCAACAGGTTGATCCTGGCCCTCAGGATTAAGCTGTGATAGCACTGCACCCACCTCTAATTCAGAAGCATCAGTCTGGACTATGAACGTCTTGGAGTAACAAGGGCTTTTTAAGACAGGTGCAGAGCTCATCAAAAGCCTTTTGTTAGCTAGCTGTCCACAATACCTTTTTAGGCATCTTCTTACTAGTGAGGTCATTAAGAGGAGCTGCAATGGACCCATAATTCTTGATGAACCTCCTATAGTACTCTGGGAGGCCTAAGAAGGCTCTCACCTGGGTTTGAGTTGTAGGGGAAGCCCATTCCATAATGTTCTGGATCTTCCCCTGCAGTGGTACAATCTGTTCCCCACCTACCAGGTGGCCCAGATAAACCACTTTCCCCTGCTCTATCTGGCACTTTGATGCCTTGATAGTGAGTCCTGCCTTTTGCAGGACCTCCAAATTTTCCATAGGTGGTGCTATGAAAAGTGGCAGGTGCATTCGTCAAACCAAACGGCATAACATTGAACTGATAATGCCCTCCATTGGTGGAAAATTTAGTTTTGGGTTTAGCATCTTCTGATAATTTAATCTGCCAATACCCTGCAGTTAAATCAAAAGTGCTTAGATACTTGGCAGAAGCCAGTGTATCTATTAGCTCATCTGCCCTGGGTATAGGTGGAGCATCAGTTTTGATTACTTGATTGAGACCTCTGTAGTCAACACAAACTCTTATTTCTCTTTTACCATCCTTACTGTGAGGGACTTATAAGGGGGTCCAGTATGCCAATTGAAATTGGTAAATGAAGTCACTGGCCTACAGTGACAAATTTAAAAGCAGAGAGAGCAGAAGCACTGAGGTTCTGGTTAGTAG